>NC_053168.1:83745373-84462873 GCF_016835505.1 Polypterus senegalus
TTCTAAAATATTAGATTAAGCATAAATTAGAATGTTAAGTAAATGAGATAGGTCAAGCAAATAGTTAACTAAAATCAGGTATATTGCATTATTTTTTAAGCTTACAGCAAAATTTCTAGTCTGGGAAAGAAAAGAAATTGACGTATCGAAACCAGCTTAGAACAGGATAAGAGTTTGAGAACACCTGTGTTTCAAGGCTAGGAGGCTAAGGAAGCGATAACAGAGAAGATGACTCTGGAAGGCACGTAGCGAAACCAGCTGGATTGGTGAATCAGCAGAGAGGCAACAAAAGGCTTTTGCTGTAAGCAAGGTCACACTGATGTAATGCATGAAGAGAAACATTAGTATATTCAGGCATTAGTAATAATTATAGAAGAACATATTAGAAATTAACTTTAGTGTAGAAATTAAGACAAATCAAGTATGCCAAGCAATGATTAAATGTAAGCATATACTATATTTATTTTTAATTAAAGCTTAGCTCTAGGCCACCAATATAGCATAGCATGAAAGGCTAGAGGAGGAAGTGACACCATGAAAGACCAAATATGGAATAGAGGACATCTGCCCAGTTGAAGAACCAATCAAGAATAAGAAAAACAGAAACTGGAATAAACAATAGACTGTATGACCAGGTTCAGAATGAGCTCATTGAACAAGGTTAAATGATAACAAATTGTTATAAAAACTTTGATTATGGCAATGTTCAGGGCTCAATCTCATTCGGCCGAATTGGGTTGAGTCCATGTTGTTGATTTATTGCAATAAAGCCTTAAAACTCTGTCTGTCTATCCCGAGTCCTAATAGCCTTTATTTTTAGGTAAAAAGCCTTCTGATAATGAATTTTTCGCCACAACAGTAGCAGTTGTTGTTTCCTTCATGTGGTGTAGAAGAAATCAAGCCTTAATAATAAACTGAATTAGTCTCTGCGACAACAAGGATGTCAAAGAGGGACAGCACTTGAGCACTTTTATACATGAAAGATGTTTTTAATTAAGAGCTAATGTGCAAACACAAGTTATGTTGCATGGGTGAACCAATTTTTTTGAAATTTGTAGTGATTTTATCATTTCTTTATAGCAAATACATATACCATATAATGTTTTTTTTCTCCTAGACAATAAGATGAGAGAGAAATAAAATATAGACAGTTTCGTTTTTCTCCTGAGAAAAAATACCTCATTTTTCCCATAACATGTCTCTTTTTGACTTTCAGCAGAGATCTCAGCAAAGTCATTCAACAGACAAAGATTTTCCAACATCTATTCATCATGTTCATAAACATTCAAAGACAAAACCTTCTCTGATCTGATTCGATGAATTCCTGTTGTCATATCATCAGTGCTATCCAATGGGGAATTAAAGACAAATAGTCATAAAAAGGATAGGGACCAAACCTGGAACCCTGTTTAATGACTAATTTTATTGCTTCCAAAGACAACAGGATTGAGTGTTGTAAGAGGAAAATACTTTGTAAATAAAAAAGAATATCGCTCCATCATTATTCATGAGCTCCAAACACTGACGTCCTTTATTTACACCAACAGGTAGAATCCCCACATGCCTTGTTCAGTACATCATAGCAGACTGAAAAAATCTAACAGAAAGCTTCCTTTAATCAGCTACGTTCATTTACATATAATTATTGTGAAGCATTTCAAACACACTGATCAGCATACAGATGAATGGTATAATCCAGAAACAGACCCCTGAATTAAGTACTATGTAAAATCCTAAAATATTTACATATATTAAGAGCCATGGGTAGATACCTTATATGTAAACTGTTATCAGAGAACAAAATATAAAATTAAATGTTAAATATGATCTGATTTTCTAATTTAAATGTACTAGTACAAATGTCAGGATGTCCCAGCTATACAGACAGGCAGTTTCAGGTACATATTTCTTTTACTGTGGCCCAGAAATAAAGCTGCTTCTTCAAAATAGGTTCCATCCTCTTAGGAAACTGGTTCCAAAATGAATGTTCTGACTGCTTATATCCTGAGGGTACCAGTACAGGCAATCTTTCTGGCATTTGGGCGTAGGTGATGTCACTGTTCAGCCAGTCTCTCTTTCTCCACTCTGAAGGAAAACATTGGAAAGCAGATACTGACTTTGTAACTTTATTATCCTTTCCTTACTTTTTTACTTCATCAGCTTGAATGTGTAACACCATATTGATCATATTGTGCTGTGCCTTACTGTATAGCAGTTATACATTTGCCCAAAAGATGCATAAGCTTGGCACATTTACATATTTGGTCTAATACATGCATTTTGCATTGGCAGTAAGTATTAGCACAAAGGACTTTGCAAGGGTCAGGTCAGGTTGGGAAGCCTGCACTAGTACAGCATGTTGTCGCACCCACCACATGACGAAACAGCTCGGGAACCTGGTTGGCAACAGTCCAAAATGACTGTCTGCTGTAGCCAGGTGTTACATGAGCAGCCATTCTGGTCCTCAACAATGTGGATCCTGTGAACTGGATCACCCTCAGGAAATCGTGCCCCTGAGTAACTGATGCTCCCTCACAATGCAGGTATTCTGCCATATTTGAGACCCCGTGAGTTACCGCTCATTTGACACAAACCAGTGGTACTTAAGGATTCACTGAAGAGATGCAGAGCCGAAGGAGTCCAGTCTTCATCTGAAGTCACTGGATAGAGTCCATGTCTTGCAGCCATATAGCAAAACAGCAAGCACCAGGACTCTAAAGACTTGGACCTTTGTCCTTTTGCAAAGATGTGTGCCACACACCCCTTTCCAGCAACCTCATGATCACCCCATGCGCTCCCTGTTCGTCTATTGACATCATAGGAAGAGTTACCAGAGACATGAAAGTTGCTGCCGAGGTAAGTAAACCTCTCGACAAGAATAACATTCCCTACACAGACAGACATACTGCTGTGCCAAAGAGGTCTTTAAAGGCTGGGATCTTGGTTTTAATCGAGGACATTTCTTAGTCTCTCGAGAGGCCTAATCAGAGCCTCCAATGAATCCACGAAGATCACAGCATTGTTGGCAAAGTCGAGATCAGTGAATCTTTCTTCAATAATGGATACCCCACAGCCGCTAGACCCCACAACCCTGCCCAACACCCAGTCCATGCAAGCATTGAACAGAATAGGAGGAAGAACCTAAACAATAAGAAACCTTTACAATAAGAAAAATGTGACGACACATTTCAAACATATGAAAGGTTTAAGTATAGATTTTTAATATATTTTTGTTGTGTGTGTGTGTGTATGTTTTTTCTGTTAACAATCAAAACACAGTTAGACCAACAAAAAGCCTTTTAAGGACCCTTTTTCTCAATTCTAGGTCATAGCCCTTGAGTGCTGCATAATGATAGATCCTTACCAGCACAGGCATTCTAAAATATCTGTCACTGTTTGAGCTTCATTATTTTTGTGTATACATTAGGGTTATATTTCTGTGCCTCAAACTGTACAAAAACTGTAAACTGACTTTTTATACAGATTGAAAGTATTTTCACTATGCATTCAGTAATATATGGATAAATGTGGATAAATGTATAGATGGTTATTTGTGATAATGCTGTGATTACAAAACTATAGTCCTTGCTTCTGATAAAAAAATGTATCAGTTGCTCTGATTTATGTTATGTGCTCCAAATAGGTTATGCTCATTCTAGAAGAAAAAAATACAAAGTCTTGAAAGAGATTAAAAGAAGATTAGAACTCATAAAACCAAACATGCTTTTAAAACCCAATTCTCAATTCTGACTCCTTTTATCACATTTGTATCTCATGTCTCCTTTTTATCAAAAGTGATTTCTCCTAAGGTATTTTAGGAGAAATATTTGTGACAAAGTTGATTCTTAAATTATACATAAATGAGAATCACTGTTAAGGCTGATGAGAACATTAGAGATCAATCTTTGAGCAGTAAAACTTGCCAATAGATATTCTCGATTGTACAGTGCATGTGGAAGTATTCACAGCGCATCACTTTTTCCACATTTTGTTATGTTACAGCCTTATTTCAAAATGGATTAAATTCATTTTTTTTCATCAGAATTCTACACACAACACCCCATAATGACAATGTGAAAAACGTTTACTTCAGGTTTTTGCAAATTTATTAAAAATAAAAAAAACTGAGAAAACACATGTACATAAGTATTCACAGCCTTTGCCATGAAGCTCAAAATTGAGCATCCTGTTTCCCCTGATCATCCTTGAGATGTTTCTGCAGCTTAATTGGAGTCCACCTGTCGTAAATTCAGTTGATTGGACATGATTTGGAAAGGCACACACCTGTCTATATAAGGTCCCACAGTTCACAGTTCATGTCAGAGCACAAACCAAGCATGAAGTCAAAGGAATTGTCCAGACCCCGAGACAGGATTGTCTCGAGGCACAAATCTGGGGAAGGTTACAGAAAAATTTCTGCTGCTTTGAAGGTCCCAATCAATCAACATTTATTTATATAGCACATATTCATACAAAAAAATGTAGCTCAAAGTGCTTTACAAAATGAATAGAAAAATAGAAGACACAATAAAAAATAAACATAAGTCAACATTAATTAACATAGAATAAGTAAGGTCTGATGGCCAGGGAGGACAGAAAAAACAAAAAAAAAAACTCCAAAAGCTGGAGAAAAAAAATAAAATCTGTAGGGGTTCCAGACCACGAGACCGCCCAGTCCCCTCTGGGCAATCTACCTAACATTAGTCAAACAGTCCTCTTTGTATTTAGGGTTTTCATGGAAGGACCTGATGATGATGGTCACGTAGACTTCTGGCTTTCAGTCCATCAATGTTGGAGCATCATGATGCTTTGAGTAGGTGAGCACAGTGGCCTCCATCATCCATAAGTGGAAGAAGTTCGAAACCACCAGGACTCTTCCTAGAGCTGGCTGGCCATCTAAACTGAGCGATCGGGGGAGAAGGGCCTTAGTCAGGGAGGTGACCAAGAACCCGATGGTCACTGTGTCAGAGCTTCAGAGGTCCTCTGTGGAGAGAGGAGAACCTTCCAGAAGGACAACCATCTCTGCAGCAATCCACTGATCAGGCCTGTATGGTAAAGTGGGCAGACGGAAGCAACTCCTTAGTAAAAGGCACATGGCAGCCTGCTTGGAGTTTGCCAAAAGGCACCTAAAGGACTCTCAGACCGTGAGAAACAAAATTCTCTGATCTGATGAGACAAAAATTGAACTCTTTGGTGTGAATGCCAGGCGTCACGTTTAGAGGAAACCAGGCACTGCTCATCACCAGGCCAATACCATCCCTACAGTGAAGCATGGTGGTGGCAGCATCATGCTGTGGGGATGTTTTTCAGTGGCAAGAACTGGGAGACTAGTCAGGATAAAGGGAAAGATGACTGCAGCAATGTACAGAGACATCCTGGATGAAAACCTGCTCCAGAACGCTCTTGACTTCAGACTGGGGCAACGGTTCATCTTTCAGCAGGACAACGACCCTAAGCACACAGCCAAGATGTCAAAGGAGTGGCTTCAGGACAACTCTGTGAATGTCCTTGAGTGGCCCAGCCAGAGCCCAGACTTGAATCCGATTGAACATCTCTGGAGAGATCTTAAAATGGCTGTGCACCAATGCTTCCCATCCAACCTGATGGAGCTTGAGAGGTGCTGCAAAGAGGAATGGGCGAAACTGGCCAAGGATACTTTTTTCACGTTGTCATTATGGGGTGTTGTGTGTAGAATTCTGAGGAAAAAAAATAATTTAATCCATTTTGGAATAAGGCTGTAACATAACAAAATGTGGAAAAAGTGATGCGCTGTGAATACTTTCTGGATGCACTGTATATTCCCCTGGTATTTGAGTGTCTTAATTTTGATTCCAATTTGTTCACGCATTTCAAAAGCATACATTCTAATTCTTTCAGATGACTCTAGAAATGTGTGAGAGTGATAGTGGACTCTCATGGAGTGGCATCTAGTCTAAAACTGGACTCCATCTTATAAGGGTTGTTGCTGGCATAGGATGTAGTAAAAAGACAGAAAACATTAATGTGTGGCCCATATTCAGCTCTCCTGTTGTCACAGATGCTGTCCAGTAGTCACCCTCTTTTTCTCCCTGCAGTTCACTGAAGATGCAAAAACTCAGGGATAATGGTAAAGGGGTTAAAAATAGAATGACCAGTCTAGTAAGAATAATGCAATGAAATAATTTGATTTTGAAAATGAATTTTTTCACACATCTTGATTAATTTTGGGGTCCCTGTGCTGCAACCCAGGTTAGTGTGTGCAGACGTCCAGCTGTGGGCACAACTAAAAAATATATTTCTTTAACTACCCTCAACATTGTATTTTGGATTTTTAACATGGGAGTATTGATATTTTTTTTTGTGTGGATTTGTGTTTTTTAATTTTTCCATGTTTAGTCCAAATGCCTTTTTAATGAAAGACTATTAATGTAAAAACAGCAGTGTGATTTGATATGGAATAAAAAAGGCCTTTCGATTCTTTATGTTTATAAAAAGTATACAGTTACATTTGAATTCATATCAAAACCAGGAGAAATGTAACTCACAAATTACATACAATTTATGGTCAAAAGAGAGAAAAAAAAGTCATGTAAGATGGTTTTATGTCAGTGTAAAGGCTGAGCCTACTTCATAGCTACCCAGTTCGGCTTCTATCTTTAACTTTTTCCTAGCAACTTTAAAAGGTTTTTGCAGTCAATTAATACTGTATTAATTACAATAAAATGAAATGTCAGATGTATGCATTTTATTATTAATAACTGTGAACATTTGTCTTTCTTCCTGATTGTATATTCTGTACTTGCCTGCCAGTTTCTAAAACTGTTCTGAAAATGGTGTTACAGAAAACAAATTAACCAAAGCTAAAAATAGTACAACTCTGGTCGTGCACCGGACCTGAGACAGAGAGAGGGAGATAGAGAGACACTTTGCAGGCTGTTGTGTCAGGGTTATTAAAATAGCACTCACTGTTATGACGCACTTGGCACGTCATTCCTGTGCAGCCTCCATCTTGGTGTGGGTCGGCTCACAGAGGTGGAGGGTGAGAAGGAGCTGTGACCTTGGACTGCATGAGCACACATTGGCATGGATGGTGGGTGTGCACTGAATATCAGAATGAGGTTGGGTGAGCGAGATAGGAGTGGAGACTTTCTATAGGAGCTCTGTGAGACAGAGCGATGGAGCTAAAATTTGGCCTAGCATGGGTTTGGTCGCATTGTAACTGACAGTCCTGTCCTTTTTAAAGCCCACTTTTTAGCCATCTGGCTAAAATCAGCAGCATTAGTTTATAACTCGATTGATACAGGGTTACTTTCATGCGACAATTGCAGAACATTATTAGTTATGTTTATTTAAAAGCTACATGAGGAAATTTAAAGACAATCATCAAAGTTGGATTTTTTTTTATTTAAGAGAATCAACCTTGGACGGCACGGTGGCACTGTGGGTAGTGCTGCTGCCTCGCAGTTAGGAGACCCGGGTTCGAGCGTGTAGTTTGCATGTTCTCCCCGTATCTGTGTGGGTTTCCTCTCACAGTCCAAAGGCATGCAGGTTAGGTGCATTGGTGATTCTAAATTGTCCCTAGTGTGTGCTTGGTGTGTGTGTGTGCGTGTCCTGCGGTGGGCTGGCGCCCTGCCTGGGGTTTGTTTCCTGCCTTGTGCCCTGTGTTGGCTGGGATTGGCTCCAGCAGACCCCTGTGACCCTGTAGTTAGGATATGGCAGGTTGAATAATGGATGGATGGATGGAATCAACCTTGCCAAGGCATGCCACAGCCTCCCAAGCACAGCATAGTAGTCCCTCCAGTTTAAACACCACTGCACTAGTTCACTGAGAAGCTTTTGATTTTTTTCACATATAGTTTTTCAGCTTTTTTTTTTTATCTTATCTGATGTTGAGGACATTCTTGTTTATGAGATTGCATAGTGACACATTGGTTGCATTGCTACTCTTGAGTTTGAATCATGACCGGACACTACTTGTATTGAGTTTGCATGGACTCTTTATCTATGGACTTCTTTTTCATGCATTTTTGCCCCGTACAATTCAGCATGAATGTGCTTTTTGAACTTTGGAGTTATGTCCCATTCACGGTTGATTCCTGCCTTGGGTATGGTACTGCATTAATGGCCCTAAACTGTAAAGCCAGGTAACAATATGCTTGCTGAAAGGATGGTTGATGATAAAACAATTATTGGATATTTATTCAGGCATATTTTTTTTCTTACTCTAAATCCTATTTTTATATATTGTAAAAATTGCAAACAGTTGTTTAAAGGGTTGGGGCACCACAGAGTGAACCCTGTTTAATGCCAGGTTATTTTGTCAGGGGAAAAAACAAAGTCAGCAAAATCATGGCAAGCACACTTTAACAAAGTGACATCTTGCACAGGGGTGAGTCGATCATGACTCCCAGTTTCTGATGAGTATTTTATTTAAATATCCAATGGGGATGTAGATAGGAGGATGGGAGGAAACAACGTCATTGCTCTTCTGGATTGATAGATCAGAAGACACAAGACAGAGAGATGTGAGTGGCAGCACCATTCCATGGTTCAGGGTGAGATTGTATGTACCATCAGAGCGCTGAAGATGCCCCCTAAGCATGCGTGTGTAACAATATATGTATATTTTTTTCTTAATTTCCATTTTATTGTATTTGTCTATTTTTAATAATGAGGAAATTTTTGTTTTGGTAAGAGTTGTTTTGGTAGAAAACCACCTTCAGAGAGATTCCTTGCGTGATTGGAATAAGCAAAACCTAAACCTGACTTATCTAGGCCAACTGCCCACCCTTCCTTTCCTGAGAATCCTAGTATAATGCCAGTTATGAGAAGGGGCTGACAGCTCTGCAGCTCAAACACCCTTTACCTGTATTTTCCCTAAACCACCCTGGGTAATCTTCTGGTATTGAGTTTTTAGGAGCAACTGTTAAAATATTTAAAACAGCTCACCAGGAGATACGTGTTTCTTATGGGAATAAAATGAAAAAAAAAAGTCTTTTCAACAGACTGAAAATTAAATTGAAAACAGAAGGAAGACCCTTCTAAGGGATCTGAGTTGTTTGTGAAGCCAGAGGGTTTAACCGTAATCATAGCTGGACCAGAATTACAAAGAGGCATTCACCAAAATTCTATTGTTTTACCAGAGCCAAAACACTAGGATGAAAATCAAGTTGATACAAAAGAGCTATGAGTCAAAACCAGAATATCAAAAAGCTAACTAAACACACTTGTTCTCTTGTCAAGACAAAGGGGCTCCAGCACTGCTCTGATATTTATTAGCAAGTCTTCTTCAGCAACCAGGCAAGAGCCTATCATTGTCTACCCGTACTGCCTTCTAAAACTGACAACTTCAAATTTAAATGAAAGAAAAAAAAACTTGAACAGTGTAATCAAATACGAACTCATGTATAAAAGAAAACTAAAACAACAAGCTTTTAAAAAAATTATCTAAAACAGAAGACATTTAATAACCTGTCTAAATGAATTTCCCATTTTTTAGCAGCTACAACATTGTATTGGCCAGGATAGGATACATAACTTTACTACAACCATATGAAAGCCTGATAGTCATCTGTTAATTATTAACAACAAAGGTTCACAAGTACTTTGACATCTCATTGCGAGGCCAGAAGTAGAAGCTTGGTCAGAATTGTTTGATCTTAGCATGAAGTGCCACAAGGGTATACCCAGAAGAAAAGAGAACAGGAAAGGAACAGCTTACAAAAATGGTTGCCATAGTCTTTTCCTAGCGCTAGACAGGAAAACTCATCCCTCTTTAAACCCTTTACCATTATCTTTGAGATAACTTGTCCACTGCTAGTTACACACACACGTACACATACTCTCATGCCATGCTTACGCATCTTTAGTGAACTGCAGCTAGATGGACAGCATTTGTGACAGCTGAAAACAGGCTATCAGAGCATGAAGAAAAAACAATTTGCGATTTTATAATAGTGACACCATCATAAGTTATAGTTCTAGCGATATTGAATCATACAAAGGTGATGATTTGGTATAAACGGTAAACCCTGATGTCACTTCTGAAAATGCATGGTTTTAAAAGAGCTTTGGGTAAGCTGCCGTTTATTGATCTTTTGGATGAAAGGCAGATGTATCATGTACAGGTGATCCTTTACAGAATTTCTTAAGTGTCAGCGGTTAGATGCAATTGTGACTGAGCTAAATAGACGTGCACAGAAACTCATCCAGCATCACACATTGAAACAAAATTTCAGGGTATTCCTTTGGTCTGATGTCATTCATGACGATTGTGAGCTTTGTTTGCCCTTTATGGCATGTAATGATTTAAATGCCTGACTTTTAAATGTACTGATCAACACCTTTACATAAAATGCCTTACACACCACCCTGGATAGGATAAGGATCAGGAGTGAAAAACATTTCAGCTTCTTTGTCAGGTGCTTGCATTTTGTTGACAACAACAGAAATCCTTTTTGAAAATAAAATCCTTTTCTATACCTGAGCAGAATGTTCTTGTAGGCAAACCTCAAATTGAACTTCATGCAGTTACTTGGTTGGCCCTATCTGTGCATACTGAACAACAGGTAGAAATGAGTACATCAGACGGTCAGCTCAGGTCAGATGTTTGGGAGACAAAGTCAGAGATGTGAGATTGCGTTGGTTTGGACATGTACAGAGGAGAAATGCTGAGTGTATTGGGAGAAGGATACTAAGAATAGAGCTGCCAGGAAAGAAGAAAAGAGGAAGGCCTGAGAGAAGGTTTATGGATGTGGTGAGAGAGGACATGCAAGTTATGAGTGTGACAGAGCAAGATGTCGAGGACAGTAAACATGTTTTAAGAGAGATCATTTGCAGCAGCGATTAAAGTATAACACCATAAGTGCTGATACTCACCTTGTTGTCAGGAAACGTAGCCAGTATCAATAAATCATAGTAAATTTTTAATTTCTGATGTCAATTAAAGATACGAGGCAATACTGCTAATTCACAACATGTGCATCTTTAATGAAGGTACACAAATTCTAAATCTTCAAATGAAAATCTATTCACAGGTCCTGTCTATCTCTAAATGGATGTCCATTGTCACTGATTTTGTAAACTGTTCAAAATACTGAACAAGCTGTATCATGTGCAGTTCTGTGTATTTCTTGATTTTTTTTTTGTTGAATTTCATTGCACAAGGCCACGTTATGTATGTCTACTACTTTTAGGTGTGATTCTGAATCTCTGTGTTCCTCAGTGTTTTATGTGAAGAATAATGCTGTTTAGCTTTATCATGGCCAAAGGGGGAAATCAAATGCAACTATACTCTGCCTGACCAGCCAGTGAAGTCACTCTGTTGAATGCATTTCATACATTACAGTTCTGCATTTTATCTTTAATGATGAATCAATCTTTCTGAGAGGAAAAAAAAAAATACAATTTTCTCCTTTGTTGTTAATGGCATTAGCTGCTTTAGCAACTTGGATTTTTGCTAATAATGCTGCTAGGGTTTGCACTAGCTTTCTGAGGCAGTGTGTTTTAGAGACTTTCACTCTAATTTTGATTTTGAAATGGTATTACATCTTCTGGCTCAGACCTTATTCACTTGTTGTCATTTTTAAGCCAGGTTAACATTACAGCAGATGTGTGAAATTTCTCACATGTAGCTTAATTGCTTCCAACAGAAATAACAGGAGAGTAGTGGGGAAAATTAACTGAGTAGTGTGAGCCCAATTCCATAAATTGGTGCACCGTGAGTAATAAAGTTTTAGAAGGACTGTAGTATGAAACACTTTTAGCCTATAATCATTTGTTAGGTAGATTAATGGGTCAGTCTGTTTGGTTGAGAAAGGATGGAACAGTACCAGGAGGATGAAGAAGTGCTTATATACAAGAGAAAATGGCAGTAAAGAAAAAATATGGAAGTGGTGGTAATGTGAACCAGTGAGTAGCAGTACACTTCATGTACAGGGTTAGGGTTAATGTGGACATTTTTACATACCATTAAGATTTCCACATTTTTTTTGTCTTTTTTAATGGGGTGGCATAGTGGCGTACAGGTAATACTACTGCCTTGCAGTAAGGAGACTGGGATTCACATCCTGGGTCCTCCATGTGTGGAGTTCTTGCCATGAGTGCATGGGTTTCCTCCAAGTGCTCAGGTTTCCTCCCACAGTCCAAAGACATGCAAGTTAGATGAACTGGTGACACTAAATTGGCCCTAGCGTGTGTTTCAAATGGGTTTCGGTATGTGTATTTGCTCTGAATTGAACTGGCACCATATCCAGGGTTTGTTCCTGCCTTGTGTCCTATGCTAGCTGGGATAGGCTCTAGCACCCCTTGCAACCCTGGTCTGGATTGAGCAGGTTAGAAAATTACTTAAATAATAGGTAAGCAGATCTGATGGTCATAGGTAGCAGCTGCTGTAAACCTGCCTCAGTGTGTTATTAATTTGGTCCTTTTTTATTTAATGTTTCAATTAAAGTGAAATATGTGATTTTTTATTACTTTAAATACTGGATTGCTTGTTCAAATTTAACATTTTTGGTTTTTGAATCCTTTGTCTATTTCATTAAATGTGTTAATCGATCTGTATTGCTGTTGTGCTGAATAACGTTTTTGGCAGTTTTGCCCTTCTGGCTTTGGAAATATCATAATACTTATATTCCCAAATGAGTTTAATCCAATCAGCTCAAGACATTTCACTACACACCCTTGATTGCTTGCTTGTGCAAAATGTATGAATTTCTCTTATATAACTGAAATCAACCAAAAGCTTTAACTTTTTATTATTATGCCGGTAGCTGATTCTGAAAGCATTCATTAAAAAAGTATTTTATACAGTATAATATATATAATATAGGGAGTGAGGGAGGAGAGAGGGGGTTTCATACATTTGATCAGTATATTACAACTGTTAATATTTAACCAGAGGTTCTTTTAAAAAATAATGTGCAAAGTTTATAACTGGTCAGTAGAAAAAGAGTAAAAGATGAAGAACAGTGTATATTAGATATTCAGAAGCAAAGTCAGAAAGACAGAGGAACTTAATTAAGATTTACGAATGATTTAATACCTTTTCCTCAACTAAGCCATTGTTTAAGTAGCAGATAAGGATATCCCAGTGACTCATCTGGAAATGTTTTTAAGTCTTTCTGTTTTTTTGTGTTAAACACATGGCTCGATGGTTTGCTTCAGATTTCTTTGTAACCTTTAGCGAAAGGGTGAACTTTATTTTCACTTATGTCCTGAAGTGGATGATTCACTATTAGAAACAAAATACTCTGTTGGATTAGCTTTATCCGTCGGTACCTTTGAGAATTTTGAAGACATGTATTTAATGACCACCTCCTCGTGTCTTATGCAAAAGTAGAGACTGAATTGCTGTAGTGTGCTGTATTGCAGAATGCATTTGGATCATTTTCACTTCACAGATTTTCAATTTGCAATGTCTTTTTTTGCTGTGTGGTAACCAGAATTGCTTACAGAATTACAGATATGTTCTGTTTCATGCTTTATAAACTATAAATCATAGCATGTGTTAATATACTGTACATTGAAAAATTATTGTGACTTAAAGTTACATTTTAGGGGCATTTTGATGCCATGTACACTTTGCATGGAGGATAGGAATGTGGTGCAAATGCTAACCTCTGCTCTAAAAATGGACCTTGAGCTCATCTGCTTATCTGTTTGTTGTGTTCTTTATTTCAAGTAATATTACAACATTGATCTATTATAAATTTGTTCATGTTTCTATAAAAATTGTTTTACATTGCTATTTCAAGCATTATTTTCTCTGGATACTCTAAATTTCTTTCATGTTACATTACACATGCATTTTTAGGTGTAATGTCCTCTTTAAATTGACTCATCAGAGTGAATGTATAATTGTCAGCTGGGATTGACTGGCTCTCATGTTATGTCCAATGTGGGATGGATAAGTAAAGGTTTTTCATGCTACTGTAAGGAACAAAAATGTAAACAGTCTGAAATAACCGAAAATGTTGAAATAAAGAAAAGAGTCATACAAGGCTAAAAACACACACAAGGGAAGGACAGTCAAAGTGAAAGTGTTAAGTACAGACAGACCAAGCAAAGCTCTGTTGTCTTCCTGGGCATTTATAATGACTATGGCGGCGCGTGCGTCACGCGAGGCTCAGCGTCTCTTCAGATTTTGCAAAATAGCAGTGTTATTCCTGCTCATCTCGGGTCTGTTCGTTCAGAACAGCTTCGCTTTTACATCCTATACCCGACAAGAGCTTTTGGATATTGATCTACACAACTCGGACTGTTTTATTAGCAACCTTCATCTCATCCCTGAGATAAGAAGAACACCCGACGCTTCGCAGGCTACCCGGCCGACCGGAAGTACTCGAAGACGGCGCAGAGACCGTAAACAAAGGCGGGGGAAACGCGGAGGGCTAACAGCTAAGCTAAGGCTAACACCACATCGGCTATCCTTACCCAGTATTTTCCTTGCTAATGTTAGGTCCCTGGCGAATAAAATGGACGAGTTGCGACTTTGGATCACCGACAATAGGAGAATACTGGACTGTAACATCATGATATTCACAGAAACATGGCTACACAGCGGTATACCTAACGATGCTATAGAGCTAGTCGGGCGCCACATTCTCCGGGTGGACAGAACAGCTGATGATTCCGGTAAGACAAGAGGCGGAGGATTGTGCATTTATATTAACAAGGCTTGGTGTACAAACTCTGTCATTGTTGGAAAACACTGTTCAGCTGACCTTGAGTATCTCATGGTTAAGTGTAGACCATTCTATCTGCCGAGGGAGTTCACCTCCACTATAATAACAGCTGCATATATCCCACCGGATGCTAATGCTAAGCTTGCTATGAAAGAACTCTATGCAGCCATTAGCAAACAACAATCTGCTCACCCTGAGGCTGCATTTATTGTAGCAGGTGATTTCAACCACTCCAACCTAAAGACGGTGCTACCTAAATTTCACCAACATGTCTCCTGCCATACCAGAGGGATAAAACCTTGGATCATGTTTACACTAACATTGTTGGAGCCTACACAGCTACACCCCTCCCCCACCTGGGACAGTCTGATCACCTTTCTTTGTTTCTCACCCCCAAATACTCACCACTCATCAACCGTGTGAGACCAACAGTGAAGACCATCAAAGTGCGGCCAGCAGGGGTTGACTCTACACTCCAGGACAGGTTTAAGGACACAGACTGGAGCATGTTTGCCTCTCAGGCCATCTTCGACTCACAAATAAACATTGACTACTACACACACTCAGTACTGGAACACATCAGCACCACAATTGACAGTGTTACCACAGAGAAGCGGATCACAACGTACCCAAATCAGAAACCATGGATGAACAGGGAAGTGCGGCTTCTGCTAAAGGCACGTAACAATGCCTTCAGATCAGGTGACACACAGGCCTACAGTACTTCCAGGGCAGAACTGAAGAGGGGCATCAACAAGGCCAAGCTTAGCTACAAACTGAAGGTGGAGGGGCACTTTTTCAACTCTGACCCCGACGATGTGGCTGGGCATCCAGGCCATTTCTGAGTATAAGTGCGGCACTTCCACACAGACAGCCATGGATATGGCCTTCCTCAATGAGCTGAACGACTTCTACGCTCGCTTTGACAAAGACAACAAGGAAAAGTCCACCATAACCCTACCCTCTGATGACTGCCATACCATCACACTCACCCACACGGAGGTTCATAACGCACTAAGCCGCATCAATGCTCATAAGGCTGCTGGCCCTGATGGCATCCCTGGACGTGTCCTTAGAGCATGTGCTGAACAGCTGGCAGGGGTCTTCACGGATATTTTCAACCTGTCCCTTGCCCAGGCAGCAGTGCCAGCAGGCTTCAAAACCACCTCCATAGTGCCAGTGCCGAAACACTCATCACCAATGTGCCTGAATGACTACCGCCCTGTAGCACTCACACCCATAGCTATGAAGTGCTTTGAGCGACTGGTACTGGCACACCTCAAGACATGCCTGCCCCCCACACTGGATCCTCACCAATTTGCCTACCGTAACAATAGGAGTACAGAGGATGCTGTATCCACAGCGCTTCACGGTGTACTCTCACACCTGGACAATAAGAACACCTATGCAAGATTGCTGTTTGTTGACTTCAGCTCAGCATTTAATACAGTCATCACTTCCAAGTTGATCACTAAACTTGTGGATCTTGGTATCAATAATTCTATCTGTAATTGGATCATGGACTTCCTGACCAACAGACCCCAGCATGTCAGGTCTGGCCATAACTGCTCTACCACCATTACACTCAACACTGGCGTTCCACAGGGCTGCGTGTTGAGCCCGCTCCTCTACTCCCTTTTCACTCATGACTGCAGGCCCATGTATGGATCCAATTCCATCATCAAGTTTGCAGACGATACCACGGTGATCGGTCTCATCAGTGATAACGATGAGTCTAATTACAGGAGGAGGTAAAACACTTAGCTGCGTGGTGCGCTGAAAATAACCTGCTCCTGAATACCACCAAAACCAAGGAGCTCATTGTGGACTTCAGGAAGAAGAAGGGAGACACCCACCACCCCATTCACATCAATGGCATGGCTGTTGAACGGGTCTCCAGCTTTAAATTCCTGGGGATACATATCTCGGAGAACCTGTCATGGACAAACAACACCTCCAGCCTGGTCAAGAAGGCCCATCAGCGCCTCTTCTTCTTGAGGATACTGAAGAAGAGCCAACTATCTGCTGTCATACTGGGCAACTTCTACCACTGTGCGATAGAGAGCATCCTGACTAACTGTATTACAGCCTGGTATGGGAATTGCTCTGTTGCTGACCGCAAGGCACTGCAGCGGGTGGTGAAAACCGCACAACGCATCATAGGGACTCCACTTCCGGTCATTGAGGACTTTCACAAGAAGAGATGTTTACGCCGAGCTCGTTGCATTCTTAAGGACTCCTCTCATCCAGCCAACAAACTCTTCCAGCTCCTCCCCTCCAGAAGGCGCTACAGGAGCCTTCCAACTAAAACCAGCAGGTTTAGGAACAGCTTCTTCCCCACAGCGGTCACACTTCTGAACTCAGTCCCCCATTGAACCTTCACATCCACACACTTAATCCTCTACATTACTCCTCCTCCCTTCCTTGTACATATCTGTACATACCTGTGCACACACAGCACACCTGTACATTGTACATCATATATCATATATTGTACATCTGTATATATTACAATACTCATAGTATTACAGCACATACATATCACATCTGTATATTGTACATCTGTATGTGTGTGTATATATATATATATATATATATATATAGTACTTATAGTATTATAGTACATACAAATACATGTATAGGTACATAAATGTATATTGTAAAATATATATATTTGCTATCCACATTTAGAACATTGGTATATTTATTTATATATATCTATATATCTATTCCCATCTTCACTGTGCTCTTAACTGTACATATCGTATTTAACTGTATATATCGCATTTAACTGTAAATATCGTATTTAACTGTACATAATATGCACATATTATATTTATTGTACTTCTGCTCTTTGCACTTCTGATTAGATGCTAAACTGAATCTCGTTGCCCTGTATTTATACATGTGTAATGACAATAAAGTGAATCTAATCTAATCTAATCTAATAATCTGATCTCAAACGCTTATTTTCTTGGGTGGAGAAGCTAACCTACTTGCTATTTAGAAATTATCATATCAGTCACCTGCATTGTATGTCCAATTTCTGCGTCTCTCACTCTATCTGTCTCTCCAAGCTGGATTCTCATCCTCCTGGCAGTGAACTCTTGCCCAGATCACCTACTGATTCTAGATTTAGTGTGCTCATGGCAATGAGGAAGCTGTTATGCTCATCACAGTGTCACTTCTGGCCAGGCCATATAATCAGCTCCTGGGTTAGGAGTTCTGGTGGCATCAGGGCAGGTTTCACTTTAACTCTCTAGCATCCCTGCACCCTACAGTGAATGCAGTAGACCACATCTCCATACACCTCCATAGCTGCCTTCTCTTTTTACATTTTTTAAGTGCAATCTTGAGGTCAGAAGGGGTTGCTGTCACTGTGCTTCCTTGACCTCAATTTCTCTGTAAAAATCATGGTTTACCCTCATAATATATGTATTATAAATGCTTACAAAGCTTTTTCCAGGTCACCTATACTGTATCTCTTGTTTGTAGGACTGCTACTGACCAGTGCCCTTTAGCAGTGTTGCAGCACATCTACAGGGTATCCTATCCTCTAGCATCAGCATATGCTGAACCTCTTCTGATGCCATTGTGGCTCTTTTTTTCTGGAGTTCTTCAAGCAGCATTTCAGGTAGTCTTGGTTGAAAAGTGAGTTTTCTTTTTAAGTCTACTTCCAGGTCTTTATGAGACTTCCTTGACAGATGATAAACTTTGTGAACTCTAGGTTCCTGTCTAGTTCTCATATTTTTCTTACTGTCCAAACACCGTGAGTAATAAAGTTTTAGAAGGACTGTAGTATGAAACACTTTTAGCCTATAATCATTTGTTAGGTAGATTAATGGGTCAGCCTGTTTGGTTGAGAAAGGATGGAACAGTACCAGGAGGATGAAGAAGTGCTTATATACAAGAGAAAATGGCAGTAAAGAAAAAATATGGAAGTGGTGGTAATGTGAACCAGTGAGTAGCAGTACACTTCATGTACAGGGTTAGGGTTAATGTGGACATTTTTACATACCATTAAGAGTTCCACATTTTTTTTGTCTTTTTTAATGGGGTGGCATAGTGGCGCAGAGGTAGCACTACTGCCTTGCAGTAAGGAGACTGGGATTCACATCCTGGGTCCTCCATGTGTGGAGTTCTTGCCATGAGTGCATGGGTTTCCTCCAAGTGCTGTGTGCTTTGTGAACTCTAGGTTCCTGTCTAGTTCTCATATTTTTCTTACTGTCCAAACATTTACTGGAGTTTTTGCATTATAATAACACAAACAAACAAATGACAACATGGTCCTTTCAATACAGAAACATACCATTTTCTGCTCATGGTATCTTTGGTGTGTGCAAAACATATAGGACCAGTCAGCAAACATATATGCATACAGCTTCAAAAACATTGGTCTTAAGTGTTGACCAAAAACCTGAAAATGAAAGTTCAGTTTAGACAAATATCAAAGCAGAGCACTAAAAAAATAAGGGCATTAGACAGAGTAGTCTTTGTGAAGAGTGTCGCAATAAACCTTTGAAACATTGAAAAGTACAGCTTGAAAATATGTAATTTATTAAATGTACTTAAACAAGGGAATTAAAAACTATTTGACTCTTTCAATTCTTTCTGCAGGGTTAATATTGAAAAGAAAATTATAGTAGTCCAATGGGAGGTAATGAAGACTTGCCAAAAATAATTTAACATTTTTGTTTCATTCTTTTGTATTAATTGCAAACAGTTGTGTTTGCATGATTCTTGCTCCTTAGGATTTGAAACACAACATGTTACTTTAATTGTTTCCATTCTTAGGATCAATCTATGTTATTTTTCTACATCATTTGAATCTTACAATGGTGTTTAAAGGTCACAGTGAACACAAAGACAGGACTATAATAAAATAAAATTGAGACGTTACTTAAAGCACAAAAACGGAGACAACATCAGACAGAATACCAAAATAAACTTACCCAGGGTTATTACCAAATCAACTTGGTATCGATATATAATAAGGAAGTGGCAGTTTCCATATAGGCAAATTGTCAAGTTAATTTTTAAAAAGAGATTTTCTGAAAGCTTTTCCACCATTTTTTTTGCACAAAAAGAAAGCTGTCTTTTATGTCTTTGCTAAGAAAACATATCCTGCCAGCTCATCCTGTTGAGTTACAGTTTTTCTCAAATGCTAAAACACAAAAGCCAATCCTCTAAACCAAATGACCAGTTGTCTAAACACATTTACTAAATCTAGCCATCATTTTCCAATATCATAAACACATTTCACATGAAGACACAATTCACAAAACACAATCCTCCGTTCTCATAAATCTAAACACATTTTTCCTTGCTAAAACACAAGTTGCAAAAGAACTCTGCTCATATTCTCAAATGAAAGCTCATGTGATGCAAAATGCTTGCCACAGTCAACAATATTTGAACACAATGAACACACCTGGCGTCATTCATTACACACAACGACTCAAAATTGAAGACACTTGTTGCTAATGCTGTGACCACATGTATAAAAAGCAAGTTCAGAGTGCACAATTTGCTGAAGATTCCAAACAAACACAATGGATGAATACAGAGTCAGGGGAAGAGGAATTCAAGTCAGAGGAGGGAGAAGAGCTGGCCATGGAAGAAGAGGAGCAGGCCAACGAGGAAGAGGAGTTCAAATCAGAGGAGGAAGAGGAGCAGGCCAACAAGGAAGAGGAGTTCAAGTCAGAGGAGGAAGAGGAGCAGGCCAACAAGGAAGGAGGAGGCCAACAAGGGAGAGGAGAAGGTCCAGGAGGGAGAGCAAGACAACCTTGCACCATAATTACGGACGAGATGCGAGCAACAGTCATTGACCATGTCATTGTCCATGGCATGACAATGGCTGAATCAGGACTAAGAGTCTGTCCAAACCTGAGTAGGTTCACCGTGGCCACCATTATCAGGGCATTCAGACAACACAGCAGGTATTGTACTCTATTGCTTTCTTTGTCACAATACAGTTTTACAAGCCTGTGAAAGTAGTTTATTGGTTTCAAATCAGTTGTTATTGTAAAACATGTCAATTGACAACACATGTTTCTTTCTTTAGAGTTGAAAAAATGCCACATAGAGGTGGGAGGGTTGCCATATTTACAGCGGCACAAGAAACCCTCATTGTGGATATGGTTCGTGAGAACAACCTCATCAGACTCCGGGAGATGACACTTATTACAGTTTTTCTCAAATGCTAAAACACATTTCACAAACGTTTCCTCCATGTTCCCCAATGTCTAAACACAATACCCTTTTCTAAAGCTACATAAACACAACCACACCTTCTCACTTCAAAACTCAAACTTTCACACCAAAAGAGCAGCTCGAAGCTTTCAAAAATGTAAACACTATACACATCATTACACACTACAGCAAAACAATTGAAAACACAATGCTCAATTTGTGAGAAGGTTCTTTGTTTCATAACTGCCAATGAATATTTTTAGAAACTTTACAGTAACGGATCTTCTTAGATCTCTGCAGAGGATTAGGCATTTAGATTTGTGAGTTTCATATGAAGAGTATAAATCTATAGAAAATTCTGCATGTACACTACTGTAACACAACTCAATGCAAAACAGAATCTATTGCACACAACAGTACTCTTGAAAACATGATCAGGGTGTGAAGTTTTTTTATTTACTTTATTCACACCACACACACACCACGATCACTGTGCGGCATCATGTCGCTGAGCTGCATCGGGTCACATCACCTCATCCACATTGCAGGCTATATTGTCTCTTGTCAGGCACCACGGGAAAAACGCCCTGGAATTGCAAATCATTCCTTGGAAGGCCTCCACTGGGATGTCAACACAGGCCAGCTCCATTGCCCTTAGGAGGTTTTCTCTAGTGTATGGTTGTCTGTCATAAACCTTCCATCTCCACGATGAGAAGAACTCCTCTATAGGGTTCAGGGTGGCAGACAGACGTTTAAAAAGTGGTTACTGTTGGTGGTGAACCACTCTCTGATTTGGTTTGTTCTGTGGAAGCGGACATTGTCCCAAATGATCACATAAATGTAATGTGCGGGCCCAGGATGGTGTTGTTGGCGGTCCAGGAGGATGTCTTTTAGCTCCTCTAGGAAGGTGAGGAGACGTTGGGTGTTATAAGACCCAAGGACAGCATGCCGGTGGACAAGCTCCTCCGAACCCATGGCCACACAAAGAGTAATATTACCCCCCCCGTTGGCCAGGAACCTCAGTGATGGCTCTTTGGCCAATGATGTTATGGCCTCTTTGCCTTCGTTTCTGCAGGTTGAAGCCAGCCTCATCCAGGAAGAGGTACTCATGAGGTCTGGCCATCGCGTCCAACTGTAATATCCTCTGTGAAAATGTGAAAGTGCACAGGTGTTCAGAAGAACAGTCAATCAGGTAGCACAGTATTGTCCAGAAGTAATGTAGGCCACTGAGCAACACAGTATGTCCACTAACTGTACTGTGAACATGGATGTATACTTACTTGCACATACTCGTAACGTAGGTCTTTGTGTCGCGCAGAGTTGCGCTCAAAGGGAACCCTATAGACCTGCTTCATCCGCATCTTTTGGCGCCGGAGAACTCGGTCTATTGTGGCCAAGCTGACATCATCAATGCTCTCAAAGTTGACATTATCGGCAATGACTTTGTCTCTGATCTCCCGGAGTCTGATGAGGTTGTTCTCATGAACCATATCCACAATAAGGGTTTCTTGTGCCGCTGTAAATATGGCAACCCTCCCACCTCTATGTGGCATTCTTTCAACTCTAAAGAAAGAAACATGTGTTGTCAATTGACATGTTTTACAATAACAAATGATTTGAAACCAATAGACTACTTTAACAGGCTTGTAAAACTGTATTGTGACAAAGAAAGCAATAGAGTACAATACCTGCTGTGTTGTCTGAATGCCCTGATAATGGTGGCCACGGTGAACCTACTCAGGTTTGAACGGACTCTTAGTCCTGCTTCAGCCATTGTCATGCCATGGACAATGACATGGTCAATGACTGTTGCTTGCATCTCGTCCGTAATTATGGTGCGAGGTTGTCTTTCTCTCCCTCCTGGACCTTCTCCTCTCCCTTGTTGGCCTCCTCCTCTTCCTCGTTGGCCTGCTCCTCTTCCTCCTCTGACTTGAACTCCTCTTCCTTGTTGGCCTGCTCCTCTTCTTCCATGGCCAGCTCTTCTCCCTCCTCTGACTTGAATTCCTCTTCCCCTGACTCTGTATTCATCCATTGTGTTTGTTTGGAATCTTCAGCAAACTGTGCACTCTGAACTTGCTTTTATACATGTGGTCACAGCATTAGCAACAAGTGTCTTCAATTTTTAGTCGTTGTGTGTAATGAATGACGCCAGGTGTGTTCATTGTGTTCAAATATTGTTGACTGTGGCAAGCATTTTGCATCACATGAGCTTTCATTTGAGAATATGAGCAGAGTTCTTTTGCAACTTGTGTTTTAGCAAGGAAAAATGTGTTTAGATTTATGAGAACGGAGGATTGTGTTTTGTGAATTGTGTCTTCATGTGAAATGTGTTTATGATATTGGAAAATGATGGCTAGATTTAGTAAATGTGTTTAGACAACTGGTCATTTGGTTTAGAGGATTGGCTTTTGTGTTTTAGCATTTGAGAAAAACTGTAAAAGCCTTTGTTGCCTTGAGTTACAAATCTGTTAAGTGAAACAAACCAAAATATGTCTTAAGAAACCATTCAAAACATTTAAGATAAAACTATAACACCCACCTATGCAAAAAAGTAGATATATTGGATTTTTATTTTTTTCACATAATACAAAAAAGAAACTAAATTACACAAAAAATGTGTAAAATCATTCTTTTTTGATAATTTCACAAAAACAATGGTATGTTAATTGAAAAGTACTATTAAATCTAATTGAAAAAACTGTACAAAAATGAATGTATATTCTTTAAAGTCCGCGTGTATAATGTATCAGCAAAGGCAACTGCAACTGCCAATTCAGCATGGCGAGGATCCAAACACTGACAATCTGGGTGCAAAAAAATCAGCCCTGGATAACTGGGTGAGCCAAACAAAGAACAGAAAACATGTATTTTCTTTCCAAATCGAAAAACACAACTACCAAATAAAGTCAATGTTAAAGCTGTTTCTCCCTTCTTAAGTATAAAAGAAAATTTTAAAAAGAAATACATTTTGTACAGTGTTACTACTCTCCCAGAAACAGAATTTCAAAACACTTGAAAGCTAATTGCATATTTTATTAGCAGAGTCTTTAAACGTGTAAGTATATCAGCTATCAGCTGGTTATAGAGGAGAGAAAAACAAAATGACTGATTCTTAACAGATTCTAGGGAAAATACACTTCTGGAATTCACTAGCATAAGGAAGAAGGCTGATTGATCAAAACTAACTATGTAGTAGTCTAACCTGGCTTTCCTCTAGGTCACAATCTTGCAAACTAGAAATTAAACTTACATTTTATTTTATTTTCTAAATTGCTAGCAACTGAGTGCAAACGCTAAAGAACTGGAAGAAAAGCTTGGAATCAAAAATTCAGTGGCCCTACATGCAAAACAGTCAAAGAAAAAGAGGTTAACACTCAAAACAAGCAGCATACCAAGATCAAAACTTAAATAGCCAAACCAAACAGT
Organism: Polypterus senegalus; assembly: GCF_016835505.1. Classification (NCBI taxonomy): domain Eukaryota; kingdom Metazoa; phylum Chordata; class Cladistia; order Polypteriformes; family Polypteridae; genus Polypterus; species Polypterus senegalus. Next base: position 83,769,655 of record NC_053168.1, read on the forward strand.
AGGAATTTCATTTTTGAAAATAATCTAGCTAATGCAACCTAACTACTAAATGAAAACATTTTTAGGATTAATTGACTATATTTATTCTAGTTGCCTACAGTGAAGTTGCTACAAAGGTTATGTTATAGTTATAATATTAGCAAATGTCAAAACCACTATACTATTGCATGCATGTAGCAAGCTGCTGGAAATGCTTGTGTCCATACTCCATAGTGGCCAGTGTGTTTCTCTATTCTGCAGTGTACTGGGTAAGCAACTTGAGCTCAAAGGATATACAATGCCTGAACAAACTTATCAGGAAAGCCTCCTCCATTACAGGATGAACCCTGGACACATTGGAAGCTATTGTAGAAAAGAGGATGGTGGCCAAATTGGATTCTCTCTTGGAGCATTTTTTACCACTGGCTCATTCCACCACAGTGTGCTAAGGAGCGTCTCTGGGGGTCTTTTCTGCCCCCTGCGATCAGGCAATTCAATGCTGCATCCCAATGTACTCATTAAGTTCATTATGAAATATCTCTACTATATATATTTACTAGCCATCCCCCGCCGCTTTGCCTGCATATAAGTGAAACAGGACAGCGAGGAGGGCCCCGTCCAGCTCTCTACTCCTGATGTCATTCTTTCCCCTCCCCTCAGCCCGCAGCCTCTGTATCGGATTAGCGCGAATATATTGCTCCTGCAAGAGAACTATGATTCTTAGTGCAATGAGAGAAGTCGCAAAATCAACCAGAATGTTAAAGCAAATCCGTTAAGTACTTCTCTTGTTTGCTAACTAAGCAGAGTTAGTCGCGCTAATAAATCAGTACTGCAAGCGAACCATGCTACTTAGCTCGATGAGAAAGTCGCAACATCAATGGAATGTTCAAGCAAATTACAGTAAAAAACCCAATCTAAATCCGTTAAGTAGCTCTCTCATGAAAGCAGACAGACATACAAACAAGTCTAAAAACTATAAGAAATTTCGCGTTTGGACTACAAAATTTTTAAAACCGTTTCTTAGCAAGCACCTATGGGTCAAGAGCCCTCATGGTTTGGGAGATTTCGTTATGAGTGAGTCAGTGATAGTTGGCGTTTATATATTTAGATTTATGTATTTATCGATTATTCGAAAGATTAACTATGCTATTTGTTCTGTGAGTCTGTGTCCTTGTTTATTATGTTTCTTCTGCAGTATGCATCTAAATTTCCCTATGGGATTAAAAAAGAAAAGATTACAACCAAACTCAGTCACTAAACAGTCCTACTCTGTGTCAGTTAAGAATTGCTTTTTTATTTCTGTAGTACTCAGATAATGTACTTTATCACAAAATGCAAATAAATCACCTGGCAGATGAGCTTGTATAAAAAAGTGCCCATCTTCTTATATAATAAAATAATAATAATTCTTTGCTTTTATATAGCGCTTTTCTCACTACTCAAAGTGCTCAGCAATTGCAGGTTAAGGGCCTTGCTCAAGAGCCCAACAGATTAGAGTCCATTTTGGCATTTACGGGATTTGAACTGGCAACCTTCCGATTGCCAGTGCAGATCCCTAGCCTCAGAGTCACCCCTCTGCCTAACCATGGCTGTACATTTGTCTGTCCAGGATTTTAACTCACTTGTAGCTCGAAAACCATTACAACTATTGACCTGAAATTTGTTACATATATAATATGTGACCCCTACTGTCCACTTTTGGGGTGATGATTGACCTCCAAAAAGTGAGCCACTAGGGTTGAGAAAAGAAGAGCTGGTCAGGAAGCAGCAAGTACATCAACCTCTGAGCAAGCAAATGCTAAATGTACAGAGTAAGAGAATGAAAACTATGAATGCTCATGTCAAGTATATTCACTGCATATTATCGTGCAGTTCATCATTACTGGTCTGAGATAATGCACAAAGTAATCTGCCAGGAAAATATAAACAATTCATATTTCTTGGTTGGTAATCTATTTATATTTTCCCCTGTTTAGCTTTTTTTTTTTTTGAGGTTAGTGAAAGGGCCTGTCAGGGCTTACACCAGGCACAATTTTCTTTGTCTTTTCTATATCAATACTAACATCTTGAACAGGAATGGGCAATGTCAGTCCTGGAGGACCACGGTGGCTGCAGGTTTTCATTCCAACCCAATTGCTTAAGTAGAAAGCAATCCTTCCCAGTCTCAGACCTTATTTAACTTTATGGCTTGTTGGTCGTCAATGTTAGGTACTTATATCATAGATTATTTCCTTTCCAAGGATATCATTCAAATGATTTGAAACCTAAAATGGATAATGTTCAGTCTGTCACATTTTCCTCTTAAGTATTTTATTTTACTGACTGTTTTATTAAACCAAACAGTGCATGATGAATCCACAGGTGTAAATGGAAACAAGTTAGATGGGGAACTGCTGGCTCCTTTGTCATTTGCATCCTATTGCTAATAAGGAGTCATTAAAACATTGAATGCAGGTGCTTAAAACTGAAATTAAGGGTGGGGAACCTTAACAAGCGAGACCACTAAAATGAAGTATCAAAAATACCGCATGAGCAATAAGTGCTTCATCAGCAATAATTGACTTCTCATTAAGAAACAGGGTTGGAACAAAAACCTGCAGCCACTGTGGCCCTCCAGGACCGATATTGCCCACCCCAGATCTAGCAGAATCCATAGAACACATACATTTCTTAAATAATTAATCATTTTTCTTTTTTTTATTTTGTGACAACAGAATGTGCTATCCTAATACATTTTTAACTATTTACAAAAGAAGAATGCTATAAATATTTAAAAGCACTTTCACTGTGGATCATCACACACCAAAAACCCTAAACTTCCAGGTTGTACATTTGGGACAAAAGGGGGTATCTATATGCATTGTACCTGGATCATTATCTAAGAAGCTCTAAGCCCTTTCCACTAAGCTTCCTAGTATAATGCCAATGTCTTCCCTGTAACCGTGGCACTTATTTTTCAAAGAAGAATTCACTACAATCAGAAAATCAGTTTTGTCCTCTCACTTTCCCCTGGTGAAGTATGACATCCCATACCTGTGAAATAATTTGGAAAATACAATCAAAAACTTTAAAAGTCTACATTGTGTTGTTTTTACAGAAAAGTCAGTCAGCAACATTGCAGTGCTGGTAACTCCTGGAAGGCTTAGTTAAGGTAAGGCACTTCACAACACTGACACTTCTTGTCTTACCAGGCAGAGACTGAAAATGTCCTTCTTGACTTGGATTTCTTTCACTTCTTTATTCCTCAGGCCACTGTTGCAATAGTGAAGATGTGGTTGGTCCCTTATACATATGATGACAACTGTGAAGGTGTGGAGTTTTCTGTTCAGGTCTACCTAATTAAGTGTCTGAAAGGGAGAGTAGGGTCATCCTTGGAACTTTGTCTGATAAAACACAAGAGATGAAATGTAATCTAGTAAGATTCTTGGTTGTTAGCAGTCTTCTCAATAGCAGGTCTTTAGCCCTTTGTTAGGGTGGTTTTTGCATTTGTCAAAATTTAAATGCTTCAGGGCTGCACCTAACGACTATTAGTCTGGAGATTATTTTTTCAATAAATTGAAAAAATTTGCTGAAAGGGCTTTAGAACCTGCTTCATGCTACACTCATCACTTTTCAAAATTTAAATGCTTCAGGGCTGCACCTAACGACTATCAGTCTGGAGATTATTTTTTCAATAAATTATAACTTGTCGATCAATATAATAAAAATTTTGGATTACTTCTTTAAAAATCTAACAATTAAATTCCAAAAAGCAAACAATAAACACTTTTATCATTAGAACACCAGCACTGTATCGTGTAATAAATGCAAAATGGTATGCAAACTCAATCTTTCCAAATAAATCAAAATCCAGTTGAGGAATAAAAGTTTGATTATAAAAGCAGTGCATTTTTAATCAGATTATCACGGGTCAGATATGCTAAGCAGTAGTGTAAAGATCAGTTTAAGTAACACTGGAACAACGTTTAATATTCATTTGAGTAATACTTTAGATTATATAACAATATCTCGGGCAATCTGAATTGGATCAACACACAAACAGAGTCTTGTTTCCCTTCTTTCTCCATCAGTCTGTCTCTGTATGTGACACATAAAGCTATTATAAGCCAAATTGACATAAGGGTTAGGGGGATTATAGTTGAAGAATGTAAGCATGTCTATATGTTCTGCAGTCAAAGTTGTTCTTTTCTTTGCCACAGTATACACTGCTGCTGAAAAAAGGTGTTCTGGCTGAGCTGATGTTGCCAGGAGAGCCAAGGTGGGAAACCTTGCTGAATATACATTCCACTATTTGAATTGGCTTGTATCCTGTAGAATGAAATGCTCTCCAAAGTACAGAACTAACTCCTTCTTCACCACTTCACTGTCAGCAGCATTTACATGGCCACTGCCTTCCTCGCTGCTGTGCTCAAAAGAGTCTGAGCCAAGTAATGCCTGTAACAGGGACACTGAAATCCCCTTTGAATCTTGTGAGTGGGCTCTGGCTGAGTCATTCTGTTTAGCACTTGCCTGCTAAAGAGGATCATCTTTCTTTTCAATTTCTGCTTGAAATGCAAGAGTGTGCATTTAACTTGTACTTTCAGAATATCCTCTGGTTACAGGAACTTGCGTTTCTTGGAATCATGGGTCAAGGGCAGCAGCAATGACATACATTTTTTACCATCATCCCTGAACGTGGTTTCTCCCACCGATCTTGATGAAATTTCATTTCAGCTGTCTGAAGGAATTTAAAACAGGAATGGACTCAAAGGGTGTAATTTGTTTGGACTTCTGGAAGCCCTTCATCAGTGGTGTTAGAACAGAACTAGTGGCATAAGACTGTCTAATGAGAAATATGGTGGTTTGCTGAAAGGGCTTTAGAACCTGCTTCATGCTACACTCATCACTTTTCAAATCTAAGTACTGCTTACCTTGCTGTGTGACCTCTTGATCGGACACAGTTGTGCTCACATGCCATCTTGCTCCAAGAGAAAACTTATCATATAGTAAGAACTGTTCCCCCTAACTGCTACATCTTGTATCCGTTTATGGTCAGGCATTCACCCCTGCTGCTGTTTTGTTTTCAGATTGCTGCTGGCCAGCTCACTTTTCTAAAAATGTTCTACAAAGCCTCCTGCAGCCCCCAGTGTCCTGCTGATCTGAGAATCCTTCAGGGCATGGTTGACTACTAATTGCAGTGTATGGCCAAACAACAGCGAGAAGCAACTTCATATTTCTCTTCAAAGATCCACAAAAATGCTATTCTCTACCCAAGCAGCAATATTTTCCAAGATGTGTCATTCCTCAAGTGGCATTGTGGTCATGCCATATGAAGTCAGCTCCCAGACCTCATTAATGAAGAGGCAGGTGACTTTTAAGTATGCCTGTGTAGCAATACTTGTCCAAAAATCTGTGGTAAGTATGATTTTTGAATTTGATTTCACATTTTTGAGTGCTACTTCTACATTTTCTAGAGTATTTTGATTTTTTCCATCAGATTTTAAAGAAGTTCCTGGAGGATAGTGTATCCCCTTAATGAAATGTGTTGTTCATCTGATGGAATCCCTCACCCTCCACAATAGTAATGGATGTCATGTCCTTAGAGATAATTTGAAGGATGCTGTTGGAGAGCTCAGCGGCCATCTGTTGGGGGGGCATTTAGTATTTTTTTTTTTTTTGCAAAAATTCAACCACACTGCATTTGCACTTGTCCTGAAAAAGAACATATAAATCATAATACATTAGTGCTGAATTTCACAGTTTCTGCACCACTTCTGTGTCAATGGAACCACATGGAATATGTATCTCTATATACTATATATTGATAAACAGCTAATTAACTAATATCAAGTAAGGAATAATACAATAAAAAATTTGTGAAAATCACTTGATGACAATATGTTATCCCGTTTATTATATGAATACTTAATAAAATAAATTAATTTTTTCACACCATACATTAATTTTAGAATTTTTTTTACTAATCACAAGATTTCTCAGAAAAAATTAAGAAAAACTACCCTGTTACTTAGCTCTAGCCTAGCTGCTGCAATGCTGCCAGGATGGTGAGTCCTTTATCAAGAACTGACAAAAGTAATTAGAACTTATGGAGCTGTCTTGGTGGGGCCATTGTGGAAAACTCCAGAATACTCCTGCATAGCTGGCATGCTGCTATGATACACATGTCACATTTTCAAAGTGTACAGAACACCATATTATTTGGCTTTTGCTGACAATATTCCCATACTTTACATGTCTGATGTATTTTACATGGACGACTGCAGATGAACTAGGCACTGTCATTTTGCCCCCTTGAAAGATGGTGAAAACAAGATGCATCAACATATACTGCACAAAGAACATATTTACATATTCAACTATGTTAGTAAATGGTAAATGTGTGGCATCTCAAGGCGCTATCATATAGTATTGGCAACAATTCTGAGTCACCATATAGATAGTTCTTGAAGCAGTCAACTCTTCTCATTTTTTTTTTGGAAATCATTGGATTTACCTTTGCAATTCAGTATTGTTGGTATTTTGAAGAGCTTTTTGTTATCTGTGTTCCTCCTACACATTTTCTTATTTCGTGCTTTCATTTACTTTTTTATTTAAGGCTTTTCCAATGTTTTTCATCACTGTGGAATTTACTGTTCTTTCATGAGCTACATAATACAGTCAGGCCCATTTTGACTCTACACAGTCACAGGCTGAAGCAATCTCTCATTTATTCTGCAACATGACTTTCTTTTCCAGCTAAGTGATATGGCCTGTCCAGGCATTTAAACCAAACATTGTCTTCTGCATGTTGTCTCCTTGTGGCTATTAAAAATACATCAAATCAATGATATGTTTGTAGAAACTTGTCATTTTTCTTTTATGGATCTTTGCTTGTCATGATACTCTTCAGGTGTATAAGATACATATTGTGACTCTCAGGGAGATGCCACCGAGCACCAAACCCCAGATACAACTACACAAAAACAGTCCTGCATGCAAATAAACATTTTTATTTACAAAAATACCTTTATCAGATTTCTTCCTTTTAATACAGCCCAATACAGCACAGCAAAACTAACATTTTCCACTCTTTTCTCCTCAATTCCTCCCAGGTGAGAGATGTACAGCTCCTCTCCTGTGGTTTCTTTTAACTGACCCGGGTGTATTCCCGGTACTAGGACGTGGCCTGTTGGAAGCAATTCTGGGTTGACCGGAAATCCCTTAAAGTAAGGAGTATAAATCCAGCTGCCATGGAACCCAGCAGAGCTGACCCCAGGACTACAGCTCCCAGCATGCCCTGCAGGTATCTGTATGGGAATCCCAACCCAGGGATACTGCCATCTGGTGTAATGGGGAAGAAAATATTCAGTGATGTTCATCTCCCCCAGTCTTTGAATTTTTGCTGTCAGGTAATCAGGTAATATTCAGACTCAGATAGCTTCCTATATGAAGTTTTCATTTTTATTGGAGAGTAATAAAACCTATTGGAAAAGGTTATTGCTAGTGTCACACACGAGCATGGGGAGCAGCTTAAGGACCCGACGCGCACAGAGACAGGTCGTGCCAGGGGACAACTGCAGGGTACTAACCTCTCTCTTTTTATTTCCACAGAAAGAATGAAGCACCGACACTGTAATTTCGCCTGAACAACTAGAGAACCGCATCGCTTCCGGGTTCCTTTCTACCCTCTGGTCCCTGCTTAATGACGTCAGTACCCATCCACCACCACGACTTTCCCAGCATCGCACTGTTTTCATTTCCGGTCTGACCCTATAAGTTGTCCGTCTGCCAACCCTTTTTTGTCTGATGATTTTGTTTGAAAATATCTGACCTTTTGTTGCAGTATACGGGGCTAAAAACCTCAACCCTTTATGCTTGTGTTTGTGCTTTATTACACTAGGTAAGCTGAGCTGATGGTGTATGGGTACTTACAAGACTTTGAAGTGCTTTCAGAAGTGACAATCACTTCTAGAACCATTTCACTGTTTTATTGGGCTCCCTGAGACTTACTTCTGCACTTTCAGGATTCCCTTTCCCTTTTTAATAGCTGAAAGTCCAGAATGAATTTATTCTTTCTTTAATTTTGGTGTATTTTATCATCTAGTTTTGAGGCATTATGTACTTTGTAGTATAACCAATCAATTGAGTCTATTTTAAAACGGGAAGACTAAAGGTAAGTAAAACTTCAAGAATCCATGCATAACATCAGGAACAGGTTGATTCTCAATTTTATTCATTAAGAGGAAAATTAAGACTTTACATTAATAAACCCATGTTAACTGAACCTGCGTCAATATTAGTTAATGATCACCTAGTTTCAGTTTTCCGTCAGTATCCATTGGGGGTTAGTTCAAGACACTTCCTCATACCAAAATAAAAAACACCAAAAAAAAAATGTTTAAGTCCCTTATATAAAATGGCATTGTATTTGCATATAACCTATGCACATCCTCCTGTTTACTTGATTAAATAATCTCTGGATTACTTATAAAACCTAATACAACATAGAAAGCAAAATGAGAAGGAAAATGTCCTGTTTTCTTGTATAAACATGACTAAATAAAGCAACTTTGAACCTTGAATGTAAATGCTATGAAAATTGTTTTTATACAGTATTATTTAGGAAATAATAACAAGGAAAAATGTCTGGATCATACCATTTATGAGGATGAAAAACTATTTTAAAATGTCTTGAAACTTACGGAATTCTTATGGCATACCTTCAGACACCAATTAGAAGGAGTAAATTGCAAAGTGTAGCTTGTCAACAACAAATCCCGTTGTGCTGGCTCTGTTTTTACTGATGTGAAGGCTAATTACTTAAAGCTGTGAACCAATGTCTGGGTTTTAATTAAAATAGATATCAATTACAATTTATTATGTAAATATCTAATATTAAATTGCATCTAAAATGTTTATAATGCTGTATGATCCAAATCAGTGAGAGGGATTAGTAGAGGTTATTATGTATTAAAATTACTTTGCATTGTGAATACTTTGTTGAGCGCCATGGGTTGGGTACTACACCTGCTGTTTATCTATCATTCATCAGTAATATCTTTAAAGGCATATTATAGAAATGTTTCTGTTTATAATGATGCTTTTTTATATTGTGGCTAACGTGTTTACTTATTATATTATACAAGCAGTTGGGAGGTATTTAAAGGGAGAAGCAAATAATCTGTGAAATGCAAAAGGTGTATTTTTCATAAAAACCTCCTTTAGATATTAATGTAATAAAGTTCTAACTATGGATCTAACCAAAGCACAGGAAGAAATAGATTGTCCAATACCAAATTTATTTTAGGCAGGTGAAAATGTTTATTGGTGTTGTTAACTTTATTTTACATATTCCTCCAAATACTGCTCTAATGCAGAAATCAGTAAAGAAGATTTGTTGAACCCCTGAGGCCAATCATCTCTTTCCTGTCTCTTGGATTTCAGTTTCTCTTATTGCTATAACAACATAACATAACATTTCCAAACCTACTTAATCCAGTTCAGGTTTGTGGAAGTCTGCCACCAGGGTACCAGTCCATTACAAAGGCAGTTTCACATAAACACATCCACGCTCATACCAGGTCAATTTAACAATGTCTGCATGCTACTGTGAAGTGAGAGTAAAACTGGAGAAAAACTCAAAGCAGATATGAGATGAACATGCCCTCTCCACACAGACAATGACATAGCATGGGATTGGAACCCAGAACACTTGCATACAAGAGAAAGCAGCACAAATCATGGTGGAACACTCTTGTTATAATTTCATATTTAATTTTAACTGCAAACAACTTAACTATCTGCACAAAATCCATAATGGCAAGCAATTTACAGGTTGATAGTCTTTTTATATTTGCTCTTTGAATTCTGGTTATTATTTTCTACATAACATTTTATTTTTAGTGATGGACATATTGTATATTGTTACTGTCTAACAAATTTTTAAAACTTAACACACCCTATTCTAACTATTTTAAATAAACCTTAAATAACCTGTGCCTGGGAATGAAACTTGATTAATATCTAGCATATGCACTAAAAATGCATTCCTGTTTCCACTAAGGAGGCTAGACCACACTGTCACAGCTTTTTTTCCCTTTAGAAGTTTTTTTTTCACTCACACTTTTAAACTGTTTGGGAGCAAGGAGAAAGAATGAAGAGCATGTGTGTCTTGTCATTGTGTGTCGGGGCAGAAGAAGTAGGGCAGCTCAGCAGTAGTACAGTGAATAGATAATTAACTAACTTTGTATCTGTTCGTAGTACTAGGGTGTTGTACTGTGTTGGCCATTATGGATGTAGTGAGAAATTAATCAAAATTACACCTTTTACTGGATAACTAAAAAGATTACAATATGCAAGTTTTCGAGGCAATTCAGGCCCCTTCTTCAGGCAATGTGTAATACAAAACTGGAATTCCCTGTGTTTATACTAGGACAGATAACAACATTTGAAAACATTTAGGTGAGACATCTTAGATGTAAAAAATGAATAGACCTCCCCAGGCTAAGATTCATTTAGCAAGAGAGGAGAACAATGTATAGTCAAGATCTTTTGATAAGATAACTGTTGTGGACCACCAAGAGGCGTACTGCTGCACAAACCCGCCAAAGACAGGAGTGGGACACAAGTTCAAGGCACACACGTTTTTTAAATTTTCCTCGTAGGAAACACCTTCTCCCATTTCCCACAAGCACAACACAGTTCCAAGCACAGCACAACACAAATTTCTTCTTCGTCTTTCTCTTTACCTCCTCCACTTCTCCTGGCAAGCTTTGTCTTCTCCAACCCAACTCTGGCTCTTGGTGTAGTGGCTGCTGGCTCCTTTTATAAGGCACCTGGAAGTGCTTCAGTTGCTCGTCTTTCCACTTCTGGCAGCACTTCCAGGTGTGGCAGAAGAGCTGCCCATAAGGACTCAGCAGTTGCTACAGCACTCCTTGGCGGCGCCCACGGATCCCAACAGGGCTGTATCCAATACCAACTCCCATGGAGCCCTGCAGGAGTTTGTCTCTATTTAAACCATGTTGTAATGTGTTGAATTTTAGCATGAGTTTAATTTCCCATTCTTTTCTCTCTTTCTGTGTTCTGATGTTGCCCATAAGCACTGTGACTTTCTCTCTCTCAGAGTGGCTGTTGAAGTGAGGTGCTAAAGGAACATCTCTGTTGCCATGCCTAATGTGGAACCTGTGTAAGTTCATTCTCTGGCAGAATGTTTGTCCAGTTTCTCCCACATAGAGTGCAGTGTCGGGACATTTCATACACAGAATTAGGAAGACCACATTAGATGATCAGCAGGAAAATTATCACTTTATGTGATGTTCTAGTCGGCAGTGTGGTATAACTACACGGTCTGTATTATAAATGTGAGCACACATTTTGTATCTTTTCTGTAGGCAGGGAGATGTTCCATTTTCTGTTGGTTCACTTAGGGAGCTTCGGACAATTAGTTGCTGCAGGTTTGGTGGTTTTCTGTATTCCTGGAAATACATTTTTCAGCCTTTCCTCATTGTTTAGCATTGGCTGAAGTTCTTTTATAAGAACACAGGAGGCACGTATAAAAATAAATAAACTTTTATTTTTCCTCAGCTGGAGGGCACGTCTTTCCCGTTTCCCCCAACCACAACACAGTTCCAAAGCACAAATAAACTACACCAAAACACTCCTCTCTCTTCCACCACCACTCCTCACCAAGCTTAGTCCTCCTCCTCCCGACTCTGGCTGCTGAGGGGTGCTTGCTGGCTCCTTTAATGGGCCACTCACCTGTTTCCAGTTGCACTCCTGAGTGGGGCTGAAGATTAGTCCATCTGGGCTCAGGAGTCCCAACTGCAGCACCCCCTGGTGGTACCAGCAGAACCCAACAGGGCTGCACAAAACTCCAATCCCCATAAAGCCCTGGGTGAGTCAGAGGCACCGCTGCAACCCAGGGAGGCTGCCATCTAGCATCCAGGAGGAGATACTGGGTTTTCCATCGTTGCTCCCCCAGAAGATATGCTGCAGGGGCATCCTGGCTGGGTATGGGCCCCGGCCACCTGCCACAATACTGTATATACTCACGAATAAGTCGGGTCTTGAAACCCAAACAATTGATCATAAAATCAGGCCCTGACTTATACTCTTGTTCAAAAATGCAACACTTACATTTTTTCTTTTTACATCTTCTTGCTTCCTCCAATCTCTCACCAGTTTCTCAGACACGTCAAATTTTGTTGCAGCAGCGCAGTTACCAATATCTTTCGCCACTTCAACGACTTTTAATTTAAAACCAGTGTCACTGTTGGGGGCACTAGCGCTCCCTTGAACCCTCAGGTACCATGCCAAACACCTGGTAAAAGTGCTACAATTATTCTTTTTATTATAATAATGTGCACTAAGCACCTTCCACTCCACACTAATCATAAACAAACACAATCAATAAACCAATAAATCAATCCTCCACTCCCAGACGCGTGGCCCTCCTACCACCCAGCTCAGCTCGCTGTCTGGGAGCTCCCACAATCCTTTGATAGTTCCTGATCCGGAAGTGTTTCTCATCCTTCAGTCCATAATTCCCTATCACTTCTTGATCAGATAAAAGTCCTTTGTTCACCCCGGAAGTACATCATCCCTTCCGCTCATGTGACTTGGAAGTACTTCCGAGGCATAAGGCAAAACGAAGTCTTCGGTCCTCCCTGCAGCTCCCTCTTGCGGCCCCTGTGGTATCCAGCAGGGCTGAGGATAAAAACTACAAAGCCCATGACTCCCTGCTGGTCTTTGGGGGCACCTCCATACTGCAAGGAGGGCTCCATCTGGCGGCTTGGGGGACTTGGCCGGGATAAACTGCCGGGCACAGTCCACACCAGCTTCATATGTTCTTCTGATTGAATGCTTCATCATAGATAAGGGATGCTCTTACGATAAAGGTGTATGAGGATGTGAGATACAAAAAGCACACAACAGTGCAATCATCGCTTCAGAATAGTTTGGGTATTGCGATGTGGTCACGTAGGCACAATACACAGGAAAAAAAGGCAGTGTTCTCCATGGTCACTCTCTCAGGTGTGCGTTAGCATATAATAATCTCTTGGATCAATAGCATGATCCAAAAGGCTTAACTCTCACCCAAACACATTTTAAACAAGGGGCCAATACAATGGAAATCCTGAATGATGCTGAAATTTTTTGAGACTGGTTTCGGCCAAATCTCCTCCAAGGAGTCCTGCATCTGTGGGTAACGTTGGCTGATCCAGATAAGGAATTGATAGGTTGTGCACAAGTATCTCTTAGGGATAATGTGCACCTCCAAAGAGGTGTGGGAGGAGATTCCAGAACAAAGATAATGGAAACAGGTGGGTCACAAGGTAAGAGGTATATACTGTCAAGGGCCATCAACCACAAAAGCTGAAAATATCCAACTTGTGCTTGATAACTCTAAATTGGTAGGTGGGGTTGAGGAACCTTAGCAAGTTATCTTAAACCTAGTCCCAAGTTAAAGAGAAGTAGTGATTGAGGGTAATTTAATTATTAGGTAGATTAAGACATAAGTTACCTCTAGAAACAGAGCCACAAATAGTGTGTGCTATTCTGTGTGCACAGGATAGGCTCTTGACAGGAATGGTAATGAATGTAGTTACCATTGACAATGTTGTAAGGAATATTAAAGGTCTGACTGTCAGTACTATGATCCAAATTTAAAATGTTACATCCCAAGCTGAGGTGCAGAACTGACAAGATGGTTTCCTCTAATGTTGCACCTGTGTCACAGACAGACAAGATTGAGAAGATTAGAAGGTTTAATGCATGGCTCATAGCTTAGTGTATGATAGACAGACATAGGTTTATGCAGGATTGGGACTCATTCTGGAACAGTTGGAGTCTGTTCTGCCATGACGGGTTACATTTGAACCGGGAGAGCACCAAAATACTGGGGAAATGTTTGGGTAAGTTAGCTGAGACTAGGGAATGAGAGTCAGGGAGTTTAGGACAGGCCAGATTTTAAACTTTAGTTAAAAGGACAGATGAGTTTTTTAGAGCCAATACCAGATCATCTTATTCGATCAGGCAAATCTGATTCCATTTTTTCTCTTTATCTCTTTACAAAACCTTTACAGTTAGCTCTTGCATAACCAGATGTGGAGAAGCCTTACAGTATGTTTTATATTAATGTGTTAACTTTGGAATTTTGATACATAAACTAAATACCACAGATGATAACTGTTCATTATTTATTAATAAAATGAAATTCTGTATGCTTATTGTTCAGTGATAGTAAAAATACTAAAATAAGTAAAATTCCCTTAAAATACGTGCTTTTTAAACTAATAAAATTTATAGAAAAATATTTATCCATAATAAATATGGCATTAAAAAAATAAAATGCTTCTCATAATTAGAATCTGTCAAATTGTTTCCTCTGTAACGTACTTATCAGAAACGCCTAAAAAAAAGTAGTTTTCACCATTAAAAATAGGTATATTCTCACAATAAATTGATACTGGCACTTAAAAACAGCCTAAATGTAAATATATCATTTTTAATCATCAATTTCACTACAGATTTTTGGCTGGCAAAATATACATTTACAATATTTTTATACTTTTATTTGTTTGTTTTTATTTTTTGTGTACCCACTGGAAATTCCTTATTCTTGAAGAGTGGTAATAAATATGAATTTCCATTTTAATTATGCAATATTTTTCTCTTACCAAAACATACACTGTATGACACAAACAAATAAATAATGAACACAGTACAAACCTTTAAAAAAGCGTGAAATCTATCACATGTTCATGTTTATCAAAAAAGATAAGTTTACAAGTAAAATAGGCTAATTTTGCTGTTAACCTAAGCCTGTTATATACTAAGCAGCATTTTTACATTCTTCTTTGTCTCTTTAAAAAGTGAAAATAGATAGATAGATAGATAGATAGATAGATAGATAGATAGATAGATAGATAGATAGATAGATAGATAGATAGATAGATAGATAGATAGATAGAGTAGAACTTTACTTATCTGGAGGTTAAATTTAGCTTTTTACTGTAGCTTTTCAAATGAATAAATAGGTAGATAAACAAATAAATGCATAATGACTATAAAGCAAGAAAATTTAAAAGAAAGAAAACTTCTGACTTAGCTGTCATAGTCGCATTATGCAGGTTTACTGCTGTTGGTAAGAAGGAGCCCCAGGAGCCTTTCTTGACACACTTTTGCTGAATAATTTGTTGACTGAAAGTATTCATTGCTAGTGTGTCACAGAAAGGATGTGCTGCATTGTTCATACTGGCACTCAGGTTGCTATTTAGTTTTTAAAATGTTACTATCTCCAGGTGGTCCAGAGTTCATCCTATACCTGAGCTTGACCTTTTAATTATCTTGTTGATTCTGTTCTTAAAGCAAGCTCAAACATCATCCAAAGTCAGACTTGCAGTGTTCCTTTTAATTAAAGGAAAACATAAAAAGGTCTGAATTCATTAGAGTGGTTTTTCTTGCCGTTTGACTAATTGCACAGGATGATTCAATTCCTCAGTTCCTTTGTATCTGTTTATTATTCCAAATTTCTTTAATGTAATGGTTAATATTCCAATCTTCTCTCTCACTGGTAAAATCTGCCTTACTGTTCTACAGGAAGTTAGCAGTGAAAAATGACATGTGCTAACGCAACTACTATAATACCTCATGTAAAGGAGCATTACAACTAAATTATCATAAAGCTTATTAAGGGGCAGGTCTGGTCAGGTTGGGGAGCATGCACTGGTACAGCACATTGCTGTACCCACCACATGACGAAACAGCTTAGGATCCCAGTTGGCAACTCCACAGGCAGTCTAGTCCCACCCCCCTGGAAATGACCATTTGTCTGCTGCAGCCTGGTGTTACATGGGCGTCCCCTTGGCCTGGTCCAGCTGCTCAGGTCTTCATTAATGAGGATCCCACGAGAAGGATCACCCTCTAAGAATCGTGCCACATGGCCATAATGCTGCAACTGACACTCCCTCACAATGTATGTAATGTACTTCATATCAAACTCCATGAGCAACAGCTCATTTGACACAAAGTCAAACCAGTGGTAGCCAAGGATTCTCCGAAGAGACACAGTACTGTGAGAGTCTAGTTTTTGTTTCAGGTCACTGGATAGCGTCCATGTCTTGCAACCATAGCAAAATATGAAGCACCTGGGGCCTCATGTATAAACGGTGCGTACGCACAGAAATGTTGCGTAAGAACTTTTCCACGTTCAAATCGCGATGTATAAAACCTACACTTGGCGTAAAGCCACGCACTTTTCCACGGTACCTCATGCCTTGTCGTACGCAAGTTCTCCGCTCGGTTTTGCAAACTGGCGGCACCCAGCGTCAAAGCAATGGTACTGTTCTTGTGTGATTACTCATTATTTTCATGACGTGGCTTTATAAATACACAGAAACTAACCGCATATTGTTTATTAGTGTAATGCATCTGATTGTAATTAACTCGTAACAATATAATGGTCCAGGGAACAGCCATAGTATTCCAAATACCATAACTGCTTTAGCGTTATTACTCTCACTTCTATTTCTTCTTCTTCTTTCAGCTCCTCCCGTTAGGAGTTGCCACAGCGGATCATCTTTTTCCATATTTCTCTCACTGCACGACTCGGAGTATTTATATCACTGTATCTGAGTGTGAATCACAGCAGCAGCTGATCGGAAAGAGAATTATTGGTATACGGCATTAAGCACACGCTGTCTCTGCCACTGCAAAACGTTTTAAAGCCTTTCCTGTACGGACCTCGCGGTTCAGAAACAGTTTCATCCCAAGAATGTTATGTACAGCCCATACTAATAGACAGAGGTGGAAACTGCACTAGCCTGTTAGTTGTAGTAGTTACTGATGCAATAGGGGTGCTCTGTGGGGATAATTCATTTGAAAAAGGTTTCAGATTCCCTTCTAGCTTGAGTCCAGCAATTATGCCCAGTCCATTCTATACACCGTTCATGTGATTCTGAGTGAGTTTGTTTTCTCTTTTAGATCTGTAAGCTTTCCTTCACTCAGCCATTTGTTCAGCATTCTTTGTACACCCTTAACAGATTTGAATGGTCTCTTCTTCCCATTCATGAGACTTTTTGGCTCCTTAGTAATCCAAGGCTTGTTGTTTGGAAAGCTGCACACTATTTGTGAAGGAAAAATAGTGTTGAAACAAAGGTTAAAATAGTCTGTGATACAGTCACTGAGTCCCTCCGTATACAGCAGGGGTTGCACAGTGCAGCCCTATTTGGTTGCAGTGAATTCAGGTTTTTTGTATTAAAGCAATTTCATAATTAGGAATCATTTATTTCCCAAGCAACATTTTTGTGCTTCATTTTTAGTTAACTTACTTGTACAAATTCACAACAGTTAACTGCTTCCTTTAGTCTTAAGCAGGTGTATTCACGGTTTTTAACTGAGATGCAAATCACAAAGATAAGTAACTCAAGCATTTATACATATTACTTGGAAACAATGTAGTTCCTTTTATCTGGGATTTTAAGATTTTCATCCTCATCACCATGATTCAAACTCTAGTTTCCTGATGTTCTGATTATGTAAAAACTTCTTATTAATATGCACACTAATTAAAAGTGCCTTTAGATTTCCAGTCTCCTTTGGCCTGGGTGTCTTTTTTTAATCATTAATTGTTACTGTACAAAGCAAGCAAAGACACTGGAAGAAAAGGTGAATTAATAAGAAATTTTAAAAAGAGTTCAGCATTAAAATCTATGGCATGAACACCAGGCCTCTGGAATAAATGTAAATAACAAACTGCTGAATTCTTCTGAATGCAGAATAAGAGAAGAAAAAAAGAGCAGCTATTTCAACAAGGAAAGAGTTAAAGGTAAAATAAGCCCCCGATTTTGAAACACACAGGCTCCATCAATGGAACAACAGAAAAACAGATCTAATTCTAATCTAATTCTTGATCCTGAAGTTTGTATTAATAAAATATTTATAAAATAATGGAGAAAAATGTGAAGGGCTGACAATTACTAATCTGCTCTGGTTCAGAAGTCATTTGGATAATTCTCCTGGAAAGCAGAAATTTACAACATAAAATGTATTTAATTAGAATGAAATATATTAAAATAATAATAAAAAAAATGACAAATTCTGTTATCAGCAACATTTGTCTTCTCAATAAGCAATCAGATTGTAACAAAAGCCTGCATCCACTGCAGCTCTCCTGGGCTGAACTTGATGATCATTGCACTTCAGTAACAAACTTTACTTCAATGCTGTTCCTTCCTACTCCACTTCTGTTTGCTTCTTGCAATCGTCATTGGCCATTGGAAACTTTGTCAAACTGAGTCTCTCTCCAGGCCAACCTTTGCTACTTACTAAGCAGGTCTCTTTTTTAAATTCTCTTTGATGTCTTTGTTTAATTCCATGCAGTCAGTGATGTGCGCCAACTTCTGCTGAATCACTGCTGTCCGGCTACCTGCTGTTATTCTGTCTTCATGGCTGAGGGGTTTATATGGATCATGGCTGAAATGTGGGAGTCTGAAATGCAAAACCAGAAATAATGGATTTCAGTTTTACTATTTTTTACATAAATACTTTTGGTAGAATAAATGTGTTAATTTTAATGTAGAATGCATGTACTGCATCTTTGACTTTGTAAAATTTTCCTTGGTCTAAAGCACTTAAAGTACAACTGACTTATAAAAAACATGTTTTCTTTTGATTATAACAATAAACTGATTATATTTTGACAATTTAGAATACACAAAGAAATTAAATCTATACACTGCATAATTTGTAATTTTTTCTGCTATTGATGAGATTAAGGAGACACTTTCACTATTCTGGTAAGGTGCAAAGAATATTTCCTACAATTTTCAAAGTGCTGTCACAGACATATAATACAGAATCAAATAACAAGCAGAACATCTAACAGTAACCATGAGAAGGTAGTTTGTTGAAGGAAGAACAAATCAGCGGTGTCTTCTTATCGTACCAGAATTTTTTTTCCTATTTGCGGAAGATTTGCGTGTGGTATCAGCTAAAGCACAGTGTAATATCCAGGTGTCACTCTCTTTTGGGGGCATCTAGTAATTCATAACCACGGATAGACTAGAGTAAGTGAGAAGATAATAACAAGTGTATGGGTGCAAGCAGTGAATGTTTATTAAAAATCAAAGGTGTCAATGTGCAACAATAAGTTAATAATAAATAAATATCTTCATTAAACACAGTGCGCCAATGGGAAGTTCAATAAATATTTCATATACTCAAAAAAAAAACAGTAAGCAGCTCTTCATGGATCCTTCCCAACACCAGTCTCCCAATGCAGTCCTCCAAAACTCATTCCGTAAGCCGCAACCCCATTGCTACATCATCTCTTCCCTGATGACAATGCTAGAATATTCACCCCACTTTCTTTATTCCCCATTGGACCCACTGTTCCCCACTCTGCTTACCTCACTTGTCTCAAATGCCTTCTCTTGGTGAATCAGCAGACCTGACACCACTTACTTGCAAACTCGGCCCAGGTACCAGCTCCATCCCTAAGGTCACCTCAACCGCTTAGAGCTCTCACTGGGTCATCCGTCTCTTTTCATCACTCAGCTGGTTCTGGCAACCCTTTATCAAAAGGCACATGATGCTACCAGGAGATTTCCAGTCTAGTCTCACCACTCAATCTCTTGCCTCTTTCTTCTCTCAGAACTTACTTCCTTCTAATTCTCAGTCAAATTAATTTTAAAAGAGTACAGTAGATGCTGTACGAATTGTCTCCTGGAGCTTCTAATGATGGACATTTACAGTGATCTCCCAACTTACGTAATCTAGTTGGTCTTGCCATTACCTACTCCATGTTAGTGCTTCTCTTCATTTTTTGGCAATGTAAATTACAACTTATACTTACTGAGCAGCACCTGTTTTTTAAAATTGTCAAAACTACAATGAAACTGAATATCACACACTGTTAATCAATATTCACTTGAAAAAATTAAAGTAATATTGGGAAACATTATAACTTCTTTCCCATTGTGAAGAGGCTGCCGGGATAGAAAGAATGACACAAGGAAGGAGGCAAACTCCACAGTTTTTTGATTTCAAAAAGGAAACCACATTGGTGATTTTATGATATTTTATTGGTGAGTCTATTCAAGTACCACTGTGGATACTTAAGAACTACTTGGACAGATTAGTGTACCAGAAAAAGGGAGAAGCCTTTTGTGACTGGAAGTGCGGTAGCAGAATTCCCCATTTGTGACAGTAGGCATCCATCTGATTAGTATGAAGGGCAATCAAGCTGTCCTTAACCAAGAGTGACTGGATGTTTAATTGTAATAAGATGTTGCTTGAAATTTTATTGTTGTTTATTATTGTTTATTGTATTGAGTTTTTTTTTTTTTTGCTTTAGCATGAATGATCTTAACACATTTCTGAAGCTGCACAGCTCCCTGTCTAAGATTTGTTAATGAGGAATAAGAATGAACAAGGCTTTGTTCCAAAGCTAGAGTTCTACATGTTGTGTTTACTTCCTGCTTGTTAATTTCTTGTGTATTCTGTATTTCTTCTCTTGGTATCACTGCCTGCATAAATTAAACTGAATAGCTCCAAAGAGAATAGATGTAAAAAGATTTTATGGAACATCATAATCAAATGTGCTCATGGAAAATGACTGAAAGGAAGTAAAAAAAAAAAAAAGTTAAATGATTTAGACAGACGTCAGGAGTACCCGCCATTAAAATCGCAATGATAAAATAAAGATTGTTGACAAAGTTTTGCAGAGGCCTCCAGTCAATGTTAACTGCTTCAAAATATCACTGACATTTCCTGAAAAGCTTATCATTGTTACTCCAGATACTTCTGCCACCTACACAAACTGATAAACTCTGTGGGAATTTGAACCATTATTGCTTTAACATTTATGAGATAAGCTTTATTGTTACGGGTGGCACACACAGGGAGATTAAACTGTGTGCCACATATACATATACAAAGTAACAAATATTTCTGCAAAAGTCTTCTTCCTAATCTGTATAATTTATATTAAAACTGTTATAGTAATGACCTATACAAATTGAAAAATAATTTTTTAAACATACAGTATATAAATGTTTACTTTAAAAGGCAATTTCCAATTAACATTACTTTAATGCAGTTATATTATTATTAGTAACAATAATTAACTTTTTAAAAAATCATATTTAGATTAAAAACATTTTCAATATTCAATTTTTAGATAGATTATTATTATGTTGACGAACAGTAAAGAAACAGGTGCAGCCTCACAAATAGTGTACCAAATCTTAGAAATCTGATATTGTTGATAAACATCTGGCTATTGCACAATAATAAGTAAGAGCTGTTTCTTTGTCCAGAACATACTATCGCCTGCATGACTTGACTTGGCTTAGATCATACATGAAAGAAAACCATTCAATAGTTTTAAAAAGCCTTTGGCAAATTCTCCACTACTAGCCAGGTATTTTTAATTGCAGTATCAGATGATGTTTCAGTAAATCTCCATTTTTCTCTGATGAGGCAGATTGAGGAAGTACTCACATGTGGTGCATATACATCAATCAGGCACAACATTAAAACCACCTGCCTAATATTGTGTCTCCCTGTTGTGACACCAATATGGCTTTGATATCTCAAGGTATGGACTCCACAAGACCTCTGAAGGTGTCTCCTGTTGTATCTAGTACCAAGAATTTAGCAGATCTTTTAAGTCCTCTAAGTTGTGAGGTGGAGCCTCCATGGATCAGACTTGTTTTCCAGCACTTTCCACAGATGGTCGATCAGACTGAGATCTAGAAAATCTCACGTTCCTCAAACCATTTCTTAACGAGTTTTGCAGTGTGACAAGGTGCATTATCCTGCTGCAAGAGGCCACTGCCATCAGGGAACATTGTTGTCATTAAGGGGTGTTTGTAGTCTATGACAATCTTTAGGTAGGTAGTACATTTTAAAGTACAGTTGTGCTTAAAAGTTTGTGAACCCTTTAGAATTTTCTATATTTCTGCATAAATATGACCTAAAACATCATCAGATTTTCAGTCAAGTCCTAAAAGTAGATAAAGAGAAACCAGTTAAACAAATGAGACAAAAATATTATACTTGGTCATTTATTAAGGAAAATGATCAAATATTACATATTTGTGAGTGGCAAATGTATGTGAACTCTGGGATTAGCAGTTAGTTTGACGGTGAAATTAAAGTCAGGTGTTTTCAATCAATAGGATCACAATCAGGTGTGAGTGGGCACCCTGTGTTATTTAAAGAACAGGGATCTATCAAAGTCTGCTCTTCACAACACATGTTTGTGGAAGTGTATCATGGCACGAACAAAGGAGATTTCTGAGGACCTCAGAAAAAGAGTTGTTGATGCTTATCAGGCTAGAAAAGGTTACAAAACCATCTCTAAAGAGTGTGGACTCCACCAATCCACAGTCAGACAGATTATGTACAAATGGAGGAAATTCAAGACCGTTGTTACCCTACCCAGGAGTGGTCGACCAACAAAGATCAATCTAAGAACAAGGTGTAATAGTCGGTGAGGTCACAAAGAACCCCAGGGTAACTTCTAAGCAACTGAAGGCCTCTCTCACATTGGCTAATGTTCATGTTCATGAGTCCAACATCAGGAGAACACTGAACAATGGTGTGCATGGCAGGGTTGCAAGGAGAAAGCCACTGCTCTCCAAAAAAAACATTGCTGCTCATCTGTAGTTTGCTAAAGATCACGTGGACAAACCATTGGGCTATTGGATGAATGTTCTGTGGATGGATGAGACCAAAATAGAACTTTTTGGTTTAAATGAAAAGCATTATGTTTGGAGAAAGGGAAACACTTCATTCCAGCATAAGAACCTTATCCTATCTGTGAAACATGGTGGTGGTGGTATCATGGTTTGGGCATTCTTTGCTGCATCTGGGCCAGAATGGCTTGCCTGCATTGATGGAACAATGAATTCTGAATTATATCAGAGAATTCTAAAGGAAAATGTCAGGACATCGTTCCATGAACTGAATCTCAAGAGAAGGTGGGTCATGCAGCAAGGCAACAACCCTTAGCACACAAGTCGTTCTACTAAAGAATGGTTAAAGAAGAATAAATTTAATGTTTTGGAATGGCCAAGTCAAAGTCCTGACCTTAATTCAATCAAAATGTTGTGGAAGAACCTGAAGCGAGCAGTTAATGCGAGGAAACCCACCAACATCCCAGAGTTGAAGCTGTTCTGTATGGAGAAATGGGCTAAAATTCCTCCAAGGCGGTGTGCAGGAATGATTAAAAGTTATCGGAAATGTTTAGTTGCAGTTATTGCAGCAAAGGGGGGGGGTAACACCAGATACTGAAAGCAAAGGTTCACATACTTTTGCCACTCAAAAATATGTAATATCCGATCATTTTCCTTAATAAATAAATGACCAAGTATAATATTTTTGTCTCATTTGTTTAACTGGTTTCTCTTTATCTAATTTTAGGACTTGAGTGAAAATCTGATGATGTTTTACGTCATATTTATGCAGAAATCTAGAAAATTCTAAAGGGTTCACAAACTTTTAAGCACAACTGTAACTTCCATTAATGCCAGGATCCAAGGTTTCCCAGTAGAACATTGCCTGGAGAATCACACTGACTATGTTGACTTGTCTAATTCCCATAGTGTATTCTGCTGCCATCTTTACCAATGGTAAACAATGTACACACACATTATCTGAAAGAAAGCACGACCAGACTATCTTCTTCCATTGCCCCATGGTCCAGTACTGACGCTCACATGCCCATTGTCTGTGCTTTTGGCAGTGGACAGGGGTCAGCATGGGCACTACGCAGCCCCATACACCGCAAACTGTGATGCACTGTATGTTCTGATACCTGACATGGGCAGCATTAACATTTTCAGAAAATTCAGCCATAGCTCTTCTGATGGATTGGACTAGTCTTATGCCCCATGTCCATCAATGAGCCTTGACCATCCATGACCCTGTCACCTGTTAACCGATTTTCCTTCCTTGGACCATTTTTGATAGGTACTAACCACTGCATATCAGGAACAGTCCACAAGAGATGCCATGATACACTAACCCAGTTGTTTAGGAGTCATAATTTGGCCCTTGCCAAAGTCGCTCAGATGTTTATGCTTACCCATTTTTCCTGCTTCCTTCCTGCTAACACATTACCTTCAAGAAATGACTGTTCTTTTGCTGTGTAACCCATATGGAAAAATACAGTAACAATTTTATATGGCCAGATGCTAAATTAGTACTTACCATTAAGAATTTTACAGTATAAGTTATGTTCTATATTATATGTTCTAAATTTTTTATACCCTTTCCTTACATGGTTTATATCTTGCAAAATTATGGCCACTTTCTTAGAAAAACTCACACATGAAATCTACATATATGGCATATATGTACCAGATATAAATCTAAAAGCAAATCATACAAAATACTCACTATTTAACTACATATTTTACTATAGTTTTTTCTTTTTTTCTAAGATATTTATATGATTTTTAGCATGTTATCAACATGTCTTACATAAAAGGCCATATATATAAAGTATATTTTAATATTATTTCTATTAAAAACGACAAAAAAAAAAGTACTACGTTGAAAGGACATGATTAATACATGTTATATTGTATAGACAAGGTGTTAAAGCACTCCTAAATTTGACTCCTGTAAACCTGAAATACTGATGTTTATATTCATTAGCTAGTTACAGGCTAATTTTTCTCAGGTCCATCCCTTCATCCAATTGTAGCCTCTAAGTTTTCTAAATAGATACCAGCTCGTCTAGGTCTCCAAAAATGGATGCCAGAAATCCTTCAAAAAATACAGCTCAAACATCAATGAAAAAAGGTATTTCACACATTGATTTCCTTAATAAATACAATAAAATGTGGCCACAACTGCCTCAAATACACACCCAAACAGAAAGAAACTGAAAGGTGTTTATTATTTAACAGGTGCATCAGACAAGAGTGAAGAACACCAATGTAACATACAACACTAAATACTAATATAAAACAATGGTGAAACTAGTCATCAGAAAGCTTCAGGGTGTTCTCTTCCCTGATCTTAGGGACTTTTTTCTTCTCCCTGAGCTCTGTAAGCTTGGCATTTATTATTGATCCAGTCATTGACAGCATAACATAAGGCCATTTTTCAAGAGAGGCCTCTGCAAAAAGTGGAAAGGTGGAACACAGAAGAATTAAGCCTTAATTCAATTTGTTTTACTGCACATGCACACATTAATTATATCATTAGAAATTGGCACATGAGAAAAAGGGACCAGTATTCAAAGTGCACCACAAATATATAACTCCACAGTACTATAAAACCTCTTAGATTTAACAAACAGTAAAATGATAATAAAAATCTTCATTTATTTCAGGTAGAGAAACATGTTGTCACACATGTGCACTTAGGAGGCAGTCAACAAGACCTGAGATGAGTGAAACATCGCGAGATGAAGGGTTGCTATATGGTACTAATGCCTCTCTCTCTTTTTCATCAGACCAAAAGAAGACAAATAATTCATTTCACTCACCACATCAAACTTCTAGGTTTCCAAGATGGCCACCCAATGTCACTTCCACAGTCAATCCCAGATGAAAGCGTCACTTTCGGCCCCCTGATGATGACGTCACTTCCAAATCCCAAAGATGACATCACTTCTGGTCGCCCTTTGATGACATCACTTCCATCATTGCAATAACAACGTCACTTCCATCTGTCTGTTATCACGTCATCTCCTGCCACATTATTTTGATCGCTTTTTAATATATTTTCTTTTGCCTTGTCTGCTGGACAATACACTGGGTCATTCCCCAACTCTTTTTTATGGTGAAGAGTCAATTAATTCACAACAATGTACAGATGAAAGTACAGATAGAGAAACATGATGTTAGTCGTTAATACTTCCTGACATTAAAGTTGATTTTACTGACAGTTGTAACACAGCAGGTCTATCTATGCTATAAGCTAATGTATGTAATAATTACTTAAACATGACGCAACACTACACTCTACAATTACTATTACGCTACCCAAAACAGACATTTTAATTGACATAGGCAAACATACATGCGTTTCGGTGTCTTGTTAAAGGAAAACTCCAAGCTAAAGCTTTTAGACCTTCTAGATATTCAACTTCCGGTCACTGTGCACCTTCTTTTTTCTTCTTCTTTTGTCAACACCACCATGGATATGGAGCACCACCTCAGAATGCAGCTCATGATCATCAGGAAGTCAGGGCTGTATTGTTTTACTAGATTTGTAGCAGCTAGTTTCTGATAACAAAAGTCAGAAGATTTAAATAAAGTAACATAAATTTGCAATGTCATAAGAAAAGCTTTATTGATTGTGCCTAGATGAAGAGTTACAGAAGCAAAAGAAAATCCCAACTTGTACGTAACACAATGAAACAAATGGTAAAAACTTGGCTAAAGTTGGTTACTTATTCACAGTTCCTTATTTAGCTCATCTTATTGTGTGTATGTGTGTGTGTTGGAAAACATAATAAAGGAAAATAAACAAAATAATGGTCTTGTGTTAAAATCAACGGTGGTAACTTTAGGCAGAAGATAATACCTACCGGCCCTAATGAGGAGTATTCCAAAAAGAAAGTTTTTTTTTTTCCAGCTGACTACTAATTTTGTAGTTACTGAATATTTACACTTTAAAGCTGTTTTCCCATTAAGAGCAAATACTGTATTTTTTATATCCACGAAGGACTACATTTCTACTCCAGATCTAACACAGATTGATTGCATTGGGAAAGGGAACTTTATATGACCTGCATAAACTTATGTTATGTATTTTTACAATAATAAATTGTAGCATCTCAAACTGATTAACTGTTATTTTTTTCACTTTTAAGTGCACATTTATTAGATATATAAAAAGTGATTTTAAAATGCTTATACACTTCACTTGTTAAGAATATTTAAATGTTTACTTATTTTTAGTTATTGAGAAAATGATATTGGTAAATTAATCTAAATATTAAGTTGTGTCACATATATGTCCCTCTCATAATTTACTCATATAATCCATTATTTTAGATCAATATACAGTATGTATCACTTTCACAATGCATTAATGTTTAATACCACATGCGTTTAGTAAGTACTGTAGGCCTATATGAACATGAACAGCCATTTACTGAACCTTAATGATTTATACAAAACATATTAGAATTATAATACATTTTTATAGAACTTTTTCATGTGGGAGTTTATCCCACCCCTTGACAGGTGCCACTGTAACAAGATAATCAATGTTATTCACTTCACTTGTCAGTGGTTTTAATAATGTGGCTGATCCATGTATAGTGACAAATGTGAGTGTATAAGAACAGACTCCGGAATGGTGCAGGAAGTGTGAACCACATTTTTTCTTATAATTGTCTCTTATGATTGTCATATACAATTTTAATTGAAGCCTTTTACAATTGTTTACATTAAACTAAGTAACCTCATGGCAATTTCTGTGCAATTTCCATAACTGGTGTGACAGGCCCAGCCGGGATGCCCCTGCACACTGTATTAAGGGGGAGCAACACTGTACAGTGCAATACCTCCCCTGGACGCTAGATGGCCGCCCCCCTGGGCTGGTGTAGTGCCTCGGTTTCCCACAGGGCACCCTGGGTATTGGAGTTGGGGGCAGCCCTGTTGGGTCCTGCAGGTACCGCCAAGGGGTGCTGTGTTTGGGACTCCTGAGCCCGTGTGGGCAACAGATTTATCATACCTGGAAGTGCCGCCGGATCTTGGTGATCAAACACCTGGAGCACTTCCAGGTGACCTATAAAAGGGAGCCAGCAACCACCACTCAGGGGCCAGAGTCGGGTGGAGGAGGACAAGGTTGCTACGGAGGAGTGGGGGTGCTAAGGAAGTGAAAAGTGCTTGTGCGGTACTGGTGCTTGAGACTGTGTTGTGGCTGGGGGGATTACGGGGAAGACAGAAAGAGAAGAGAAATAAAAGTCTTTTGTATTTTAGACATGCCTCCTGTGTCCAATCTGTGTCGGGTCAGGCGCTATATAGTGCCTTTCACACTGGCATCATCTACTCTTGTTTTCTTCTTTGTCGAAAGGATATCTATAATATACTAATTATTGGTTTAGTTCTCTTGGTGTGGTCAGGTGTTCCCTGTGATAGACTGTTGTCCCTTCTAGGAATTCTTGTGCCTTGCTTACACTCTCCACAGCTCTAATTGAATAAGTATTATACAGGTATAGAAAAGATGACAGAACCCATCACATGGTCCCAGTGAGCAATAGTAAAGAGTTAGTGAAGAGGAAGAGCAGTTCACCTAGGACCATGAAGAGGAACAGAACTGTGTCTGAAGGACTACTCTGGTTAATAGTTTTGTTTTAAGTTCCCTTCATTCCTATTAACTGGATTATATAAGTATTTGATTTGTGCCACCTGCTTCAGACATACTTGTTTGATGAGCTTACACACAACTGGGGAAGGAAACGGACTCAGCTATGTTGAATTTAGAAAAGTTATGCTTCATAAAGTTGCCACCAGAATTTCTGTATTTGTAGGTACTCTTACTGGTCTTTTTGTTTGAGGTGCAGTGAATGTAAAAGTTAGGTAAATTAGCCTCACTGAAAAGGAGAGTAAGTGTGTGATTGTCTGTACCTGGCGATGGACTGGTGTGTTGTCCAGAGTTGTTCCCTTCCTTGTTTCCAGTGCTTATGAGGTACATTCCCCAGCCCCATAACTCTGAAATGAATGAAGTGTATTGGAGGATATAATCTCACTGCACAAATTATTAGGTACACTTGCTTATCCATGCAATTATGCCAATTCCATGTCAATCATTTGGCAGCAGTACAATGCATAAACACATGTAGATACAGGTCAGGAGCTTTAGTTCATGTTCACTTCAAACAACAGAAAGACAAAAAAATGCAACCTCAATTATTTTGATCATGGCATTATTGTTGGTGCCACATGGGCTGGTTTGAGCAGTTCTGTAACTTGGGGAATTTCACTCACAACTGTTTGTGGTGTGTACTCAGAATGGCGTGGAAACAAAAAACATTCACTGAGCAACAGATCTGTGTGCAAATGCCTTGTTGTTTGGAGGTCAACGGGTAATAGCCAGACTGGTATGAGCTGACAGAAATGCTACAGTAACTTAGATTACCAATCCATGCAACTGTAGTGAGCAGTAAAGCATCTTAGAATGTCCAACATGTTAAACCTTGAGGTTGATGGACAACAAAAGCAGAAGACCAGGTCGGGTTCTACTGCTGTCAGTTAAGAACAGAAAACTGAGGTTGCAGTGGACACAAACTTACCAACACTCCACATCTGGAAACTGGAAAAATGCACCCTGGTCTGATGAATCTTGATTTCTTCACACAGATGGTTGGATCAGAATTTCCCATAAACAGCATAACTTGTGTCAACAGTCCAGGCTGGTGGAGGTCGTGATGTAATTGTGTGGGGCACATTTACTTGTCACAGTTTGGGCCAGTTAATACCAATCATTCATCGTTTGAATCCCATGACTTATTTGAGTATTGTTTCTGACCATGTGCATCTCTTCATGACCACAATTCACTCATCATTTAATGGCCATTTCCAGCATGATAATGCACCATTTTGCAAAGCAAACATCCTCTCAAACTGGTTTCATGAACATAACAATGAGTTCATTGTTCTTCAATGGCCTTCCCAGTCACTGCATCTGAATGCAAAAGAACATCTTTGGATGTGGCAGAATGGAGGACTTGAAGCATTAATGTATGCCATTGTCCAGTATCTCAAAGAAATTTTTCCAACATCTTGTGGAATCCATGATGTGAAGAACGGAGGCTGTTTTGAAAGCAAAATGAGGTCCTACCAAGTATTAGCAGAGTGTCCATAATAATTTGCTTAGCGAGTGTCTTAAATTTCCACACAGCTGTATTATACATCTCTAAAATGCTGTAAATCTTTACTTTTAATGAACACCTTGGGTTAATACATTTTCCTCAATAATGCATATACAGTAAATAATTAGTGTCATCCAGACCAAGTCACAAAAGTTGATAAAAGAGTGTGTTGGAAAATTGAGCATAAATCTAAAGTCTGAAAATTATAATCTGCAAAGATTTTAAAGACTGGAGTACTACCAGTTTAATTTTTGTATGCATTACACAACATTGGCGTCTTACTGTAATTAAATGACTTACTGTAACATCTGTGAAAGTTCATACATCTTGGAAATTGTATTATTTGCCTTACTATGAAAAGAGAAGTTTTATTGTAAACAAAGGGTCAATTAAATGCTTGCTGAATCTTTAGTGAAGGCAGCCATTCCATTATTTATTTGGTAGTTATTTGGTAGCACTGTGTCATCTCATTACAGCTGTCAACAGCTGGTCTTGTTTCACAACATGATTTTCAAGTTTCCTGTCTGACTTGCTTCCTAAAAATACTTGCTGTAGGTGCTTCCATGTTATATCACATATCACTCTCTTTGCAGGCTGTGATAATGTGTCTTTAACAATAACAGCATAAAATTTTCCAGCACTCAGTATCCTGTTTACTTATCTCACATTTAGTTACAATTTGAAATATTATGGTTTGCTGCAGAATGCTGTCAAGTAGTGTACTGTCGATAATTTTTATCTGAACTTAACTGTTTCCTTCTGGAAGGCTGTTCTTCTTCAAAACTTCAGTCCTTATTCTGTACAGGAAACTTGAGGTTCCACCTTCAGTGCAATGTCTAACAAATGTATTCAGCATACTTGTGTATGACAGCATCTTCAACCACCTAGCTACCTCAGATATATTCCCAGTCCCAGAATATACAGAGCCCTCCATGATGTTTGGGACAAAGACACATTTTTCCTTCATTTCCTGTGCCCCACAGTTTAATATGACAAATCAGACAATTTGGACTTGATTAAAGTGCACATTGCAGACTATAATTTAAGGGTATATGCATACATTTTGGTCACACCATGTACAAATTACAATAGTTTTTCTACATGGTCCCCCTACTTCAGGACACCATAATATTTGGGACAATTGGCATCACAGGTGTTTGTCATTACTCAGGTGTGAGGGCAACAGCTGTGCCAATGAACGTCAAAAGAAGCCATTATGAGTATGGAAAACAATAATACAACCATAAGAGGTATCTGGAATATCATTAACACACTGGTGAGCTCAGTAATCACAAAGGGGCTAGTAGGCTAAGAAAGACCTCCACTGCTGATGGCAGAAGAATCCTCACAACGGTAAAGTAAAAGCCTCAAACACCTGTTTGACAGATCAGAAACAGTCTTTGGGAGGCACATGTGTATGTGCCAGAGATGACTATCTACAGAAGACTTCATAAACAAAGAGGCCACACTACAAGATGCAAACTGCTAGTTAGCCTCAAAAATGGGATGGAGAGATTCCAGTTTGTGAACGAGTATAAAAATTCCTACAGAATTCTGGTAGAAGGTGTTGTAGACATCCAAGACAAAGATGAGCCTATATAAGAATAATGACAAGAGCAAAGTGTTAGACACAAAAAGGAACTGCCCAAGATCCAAAGCATGGGGTACTGCAGGTACTGGCACATTAATCTTCATTGATGATGTAACTGCTGGCGGCAGCAGCACAATGAATTCTGAGGTGTATGGAAACATCTTATCTGCTAATGATCCCATACGTATTGCTAAGACAATACAGGAGTTTTTCAAAGCTAAAAAATGGAAAATTCTTGAATGGTTAAATCAGCCATCCAATTTAAATCCAGCTGAGCATGCCTTCCATATGCTGAAGAGAAACCTTAACACTAGAATTACCATAGTCTATGAAAAAACATGTAGATCCGTCCCACCTTAAATCGCTTCACACCTCTCAATCAGCGTCTTTTGTCCTGTAAATGTGTCGATAAGCAGCAAGCAGCGGCTGTTACAGACTGGAATCAAATGTATGTTTTTATTCTAAAATAGTAAGAATAAGAGCAGCTCACTTCTCAAAACGGACTCGTCCGGAGTCCAACCCGTGTAGTTTTGATTACCAGTCAACAGTTGATACCGTTGTGCCACCGAAGCGGTCGTAGCAAATGCGTGTCAATGTCACACCCTAATGCGGGTTCTTTTTCTGCAGTTAAATTCTTGAATAGAAGCGTACTTGTTTTGTTGTATTTGTACTTTTTGTGAAAGTGTTTATTTGATACTTCGGCCTTAGGTTTCACACATTATACACTTCATGTCTACATTTTGTCTACGTTTCTGTTTTAATCATGTGTTTACATAGGTCGTTGTAGACACGAAACACACATGAAATGCAAGTGCTCCAAATAACGATATAGTATTTATAAAAGCTGGCATTTTGCTTGACTTCTCACTCTATACAACTCTAAGCAACTGACACACAGATAAACAGACTTGAGCTGAGAAAACTGTGCGGGGTGGGGGGATGTGATAGCAGGCTGCTTGCTGTTTGCTGCTTATCGACACATTTACAGGGCAAAAGACCTTGACGGAGAGGTGTGAAGCGATTTAAGGTGGGACGGATCTACGAGTTTTTTCGTAGGCTCTGGTAATTCTAGTGTTAAGGGGATAAGCCCCCGAAACATGCAGGAGTGGAAGGAGGCTGCATTAGAGGATTGGCAGTGTCTCATCAGAGAGGATACTCAGCGCCTGGTGATGTCTATGAATTGCAGACTTCAAGCAGTCATTGCATGCAAGGAATATGCAACAAAGTACTAAATATAGCTGCTTTAATATACTTACTATTGCTATGGTCCAAGTATGTTGGTGCCCTGAAGTAGACTTCCATGTAGAAAAAGTGTTGTCTTTCTACATATTGTGATTGAAATATATGCAAATATCCTTTAATTAAAGTCTGCAACGTGCTCTTGAATCACATGTGAATTGTTTGATTTGTAATTTAAAATTGTCGAACAGAGAGATAAATTAAGGAAAAATGTACCTTTGTCTCAAACATTATGAAGGACATACTACTGTGCAATGTAGTTCTAATAATGCCATTTTCACAAAGGTTATTGGCACCGGGCACAGAAGTTTCTAAATGTGTGTCTTCTACCTGCTGACAGTATTATCAGTCAAGATCAAAATTTCTCCACCCTTGTAAATAATAGGTTAATGTCGCACCCACCCCTCCTAAGTCATCAAAAGTTTTGCCAGAACTTATTTAGAACAAAATTAAAATCCTTGTGCAATGCCTCTCCATTTTCCTCTTACATGACCCTTTCTTTGTTCATTGCTTCATTTGTTGCCAGTTGGCCTCTCTGCTACATCCAGAGAACCCCTTGCTAACACTTCAGAAAAAGTTAATCCCCAAGGCTTTTTGTAACTTTCATGTCTACCAAAATGTTTTTCCATTTCCACCTTTAGAGATATCAACTATTTTCCACCACAGCTCCCTGCTGTCATCTGCACTAGTGAAGTCTTGAAGAGGGTTCATTTAGGACACAATTCTCAGTGAACAATTTTGTCTTCCAGATCTGCTCAGCTAATTCTCTACCTTTATGAGACAACTTTACAGTCTACCCTTTTTGCCTTGGTATCCACACTTACAGCCCTAATTCTGATTATATAACTAGAATATCAATCATTTAATTTCCACATACATTTTTAAGCAAACTAGTGTTTGATTTTTTTGTTGTTGCTGTAGTCTATCCTTCACTAGCACAGATGTCTAATAGAAATGTGTATTCAGATTCAGTTTAGCAAGTCCTTCCTCTAATCTACAGTACATCATTTCTCAAAAGATTGTTAAAGTCTTCCAGTATTACTACAGTCACTGAGCACATTTCCAGTAAAAC
This sequence comes from Polypterus senegalus, assembly GCF_016835505.1. NCBI lineage: Eukaryota > Metazoa > Chordata > Cladistia > Polypteriformes > Polypteridae > Polypterus > Polypterus senegalus. Next base: position 83,803,363 of record NC_053168.1, read on the forward strand.
AATGCTGTGTGAAGAAGACAACTAGGAAAGAAGCCCCAAAGTCTAGAGGCTTTGAGGCATAAAAACATAGATGGCTAGATAGCATATACATTATAGGCAATGTTGCATAGTGGTTAAGGCTTTGGACTTCAAAGTTTGGGGTTGTGGATTCAAATCCTTCTACTGACACTGTTTGACCATGAGCAAGTCATTTCATCTGCATGGAAAATGAAAACAAATGTATCTTGCTATGTTAAAGATCACCTAGGATAAAGTCATGTTAAATCAAAACATTATAAAAATCTATGTTAAAGTACTGTGATATACCGACAGTACCAGGTAGTCTTTTAGTCCTCTTATTTGAGTGTTATTTACAAAATTAACTCTGAAAAAATAACACAGATTCTTGTATCTGCTTTCCTTTATTCCTAGAACATTATTGAGCCTTCTGGCTTTAAAACTATTCTACCTATCATTGAAAATGTTTACAATTTTAAAAGTCCTTTTCTTATTGCTTAAAAATAATACCTAAAATCATTACCTTAGAGCAATAATCATTAAGAAAATGGACTTTATAATACAAGATACTTTGCAGGTGTGTATACAGGCATAATACATTTATATGTAAATATGTAAATATTACAAAAATTCTGCATATATGTCTCCATAGCCATTTCAAACATATATCACAGTAAAATACTGATTATTCATGACTGCTTATTTCACAAGCTGTAAAACATAAACAGTATTACTGTACATGCCAACGTGTGATAAAAAAAACAAACAAATGTAAAAGGGCTATAATCCAAAGAAAAATTGGAACAAAGAATATTTTTGCTTTTATTCTGGCACTATCACTGTCACTGTATCAACATTAAGTGACACTGGTAAAGTATATACCAGCAAGACTGAATTATTGTCTGGAAATAAACTAGGTTTCTTCATCTATGAAGTCCAAAACACACAAAAATGGTGTAACATTAAATGGTAGATTTTGAAAAGCAAGAAATATATCAGATAAAGAAAAGAAGAAAACTAAACTAATAAGCAATGGTGATAAACTTTTCTTGAAACCAATAGCTGTCAGACACAAGGAAGCATTACAGATGAGATGTAATGACCTAAAGAGCCACAGCACTATTTGTCACTACAGGTCTATGCCAGCAGCTTCATGGTGGAAGTGACATCACCACACATCTAGACCAGTAGTTTGGTAATGGATGTTTACAGGTCATCACAAATCAAATCGATTCACATGCTAATCATACCAAACCCTTACCTTAACAAAACTAACCCCTAACTTTAACCATTTATCATACACGCTAACGATCCTAACCCTTAACTTTTGTCTTATAACTGCTGGTATAGAACTGCTGGCATAGACCTAAGGGTGACGTATGGTGCTGTGGCTCTGTAATTGGATATTATTGTAACAGATGGACACTGAAGGCAAAGGGCATCAAGATGGATAGGGCAGCTGCCAAAAGTGGGAAACAAGCTACTGTACAAAATATGCACAAGACAGACAAAGGATGAGAAACCAAACCAAAAACATCCAAAAAAGAAAAGCGCAGAATCCCTAGAATCCCCAAATCCTGATAAATATAAAAGCTTTTTGTTTGTTTTGAGAGAAGATTTTAGGGAGTTTATTAGTGGCCATGCATCAGCTGTAGAGGAATCTAATGCTAAAGGATTTTTGTTTTTCTGATTGAACCTGGGAGGCTTCCAGACCCTAAGCTTCATTCTTCCTCTATGTCTACACTATGCTTCATGTTTTTATATTCAGCATTGAGTTTGCTTAGTGTGGCCTAAACTGTTCTACTTTCTTCAAAAAATAATTTATTTCTATTATTTATGTTTCATGTTAAATATTTCTTATCAAAAGATGTGCAGAAATAGCAATTTTTACTAAAATAAGAGAGACAGAAATTAAACATGGCATTTTTGGTTTAGATCTCTTATTCTTTTTTTCCACTGATTGGGCCAAGGAAAACACCACCAAAACAACTAATGTACACTAGCACAACTCATAGCACTTCTTCACTTGTCTCTTTATTAATGCAGGGTTAGTGCTGTGACTAGGGTTGGTGTCACCCAGTATGGTAACCAAGGCCAAATTAATACTCCCCACAGGCCCCTGGGTGGCTTGACGAATAGAGCTTCTTAACAGAGACCTGATAATACTTTAAATGACACCTGGCCATTTAATTCAACAAGGTGATTCCCATTATTAATGACACACGAACACTCAATCGTTTCATTGGAGGGACCCCTTTGGTGATTGCAGCTCATGGACACTTGATCGTTTCATCCAGCAGAGGGTGGTCCATTTGGTGAAACATTACATAAAAATTTTATAGACCATCATTTGGGTGTTACTTCCTCTAATAGTGTCACCCAATGTAGTCAGCACCCCCCGGATGATCCCCCACAGAGTACTTCAAACATCAGCAGATGTATAGGCAACCCCATGAGATCAACTCTCGAGCAAGCAGTCTGTCTTTTGGCAAATCCAAATCTCTATATCTCTTTCTGTGACTTGACTATTTAAATGCCCAGTGGGGTTGTATAACCTCGGTTGAAAGGGAGGTTCCAGAGGCTGTAGAGAAGGCTGACTTTTTCAAGGTTGTTTACTATCACTTCATGTAGGTGGTCTCACCCTGTTGTAATCTTAATACTCAGTTTGCTAACTGCAAAAATATTATCTATGTCTACCTAAACAGGCTTATTTGCTAGTCTTGTGATGAAATTTGTTAAATTTTGACTTTGACTCTACTTCTGACCTTTGCAATTCTTTTAAGACCTTGTTTATTAATAACCATTATTAACTTTTCTAACTATCCTTTTGAAAAACAGTCACATATTTGTTAATATCTGTCCTAGATTAGAATGATGCAGTGAAGTATATGAGATGTGATCAAAAAGCACGGTGAATGTTGATGCAGAGCACCATCCAAGAGCAACGCAAAACAATTCAATGCAGGTTCTGAAATGTCCATCTTAGAGCCTAGTTTGTGACAACTTTCAACTTGTTTGATACTGTCAGTCATTTGTGAGCCACTGTTGAGTTCAAGTGTGTTTTTTGTTAATAATGAATATCGAGCAACGCATTAACATGAAATTTTCATTCAAATTGCAAAAAGCTCAGGAAACCCATCAGATGTTAAAATCGGTTTATGGTGACACTGCACCGACAGTTAGAACTGTTTACAAGTGGTTTGATCGATTTCGGAATGGATTTGACCCGGTTGAAGGCAAGAAAAGATCAGGACCTCCTTAAACATCAATAACCGAGGAAAATGTTGAAACAGATCCATTCGTCATTATGACATTATGACAATACTCCTTGTCACACATTCTTACTCGTATGACAATTTCTGTCGAATAAAAACATTACGCTGTGTCCGCATCCACCTTATTCGCCGGGTCTGGCACCGTGCAACTTCTGGCTGTTCCCTAAAATGAAAATGACCATGATAGGCAAACAATTTCAATCCATTGACGACATCTAGGCAGCCATGACAGCCAAACTAAAGGCACTCTCAAAAGAAAACATCCAGAACTTCGAAAGAAAACCTACAGAACTGCTTCGCAAAATGGCAGGAGCGTTGGGATAAGTGCATTCGAAGTGGAGGAGAGTATTTTGAGGGTAACTAGTAGCTGTAAATATTTTACTGCAATTAGCGTTTCTTTTTAAAAACATTCACTGTGTTTTTTGATCAAACCTCGTACATACACTTTCAGGTATCTGTAGCAGCTTCATGCTCTACTGTTGTGACCAAATACTTAAAAATTTCTCATCCAGTGAGGTTTTAAAGGAATCTGTCCGCTTGTAAAGGGAAGATTTTAATCAAATGCAATTCATTGTCTCCACTTGCCGAGTGGTTCTTCCCCTCTCATTGGCCTAAAATACTCCTTACTGCTTCTTTGCTTTAGAGTGAAACATTTTGAGTGAGCCATCAATGTTTTATACAATGGCCACCCTAGTGTTCATAGCATCCAGCATTCTTTAAGAGTTGGGGTCCATCTATGAGGCCCCTGAAATCTGTGGCCACTGGCTGGGATCTAAGGCAAAAGCAGGAGGTTTGCTTCAGTGGGGGCCTTTTTTTTTGGTCTTTTAGAAACTGCCAGCAAAGGCTGGAATGAAACAGTCTTAATTTCTTTCTTTGGGGAGGGTCTATCTGAGGAGCAAAATGATAAAATGACTAGTCATAAAAATTGGGAAAATGCTGGAGGGGGTTATTCAGCTGGCCTTGAAACTGGGAACACATGTTAGCAAACAAAAGAGGGAGTGAAATGTTTTAAAAAACTGTTTTACCTCGCTCCTCTCAGGAGAACAAAGAACTAGATGAGCCAATGCAAATTGGCAAATCAGTTGCTTATGCTGAAAAGCATATAAAGGGGGTTAAAGTGGGCCTTTTTACTATGGAAAAGCATTTAAGAACTCTGTGTTCAAAGCTTCAGGCAAGCAAAGGTTGCAATTTATTGATAAGGACTAGCAGTAGGCAAATAGATCCATTAAGTGGTGTTTGCGTCTTCATTGTCTTTCAGCACTGGTAAAAGACAAAGCCCAGATGACACAATAAGCTATGGATGGCTAAATTAATTCAAGGTTCATAGATTTGTATTTTTTTCTCGCCTCATAGCATAGTTTCAAGTACAGATCTGCATTAAAGCAGGATGAATAAATCTTCTAGGAACTGGCATTGGTCTCATCAGCAATTGGAACATAGAAATTACATTAAAGTGCTCACATTGACATTGGGTTTTCTATACACAGAGAAAAACTCTTAAATCATTCCAAGATAATCCTGTCTAAAGTATCATAGTCCTAGAATAAACTTGGCTAGCAGAGAAATTGTGACTTGGTGTGAGAACTGTCAGACTATGTGTATATTAACTACATAAGAAAGTTTGATTTTGTGCCCTACTTTCTAGGGTATTCTATTGAAAGTAAAATACTTTCACTTTGACACTATTTCAAGAAAATGAGTGGGCAATAATGGTTTTGCCAGGTACTGTGTTACCCAAAGGCTATAAGCACTTCCTAATACCAAGCTTAAGGCAATGCACACTTGTATCAAGCAACGTTTAGCCAGCTGATTCATTTACTTTTCTAGCACAGTGACCAATGCAGTATTTTTGTTTGCTGGAAAGTAAAGCAGAGCCCTTCATTTGTACATTGATTTTCAGGGAACAAAATACAATTACCTTAAAAAAACAGTTCTCTTCTTATAATCTCACCTCTCCTCAGTCCAATCCAGAAAAAGTCTGTGTACACCAAGCTTGATTTGCAGAATGTATTTAAGCTAATTCATTGTAAACCTGTGCTCAGTCTTAGCACTGGGCCACATAACTACCAAGTTAAGGTCTATGGATTGGAATATAGTCAACTTTTGGGTATCTCTTATAGTCTATCGCTGTTTACTTCAGTGATCTTGATTCATGTATGTGAAAACTGACAATTAATCTATTTGTTACGCTTGAAAACTGTGATGCACCTAAATAAAGTAATGGCAATTATAAGTTGCCCTTACACTGTAACTGTGAAGCAGTTGCAGATATTTATTGGGTTTGCCTATTATTACCACTGTTTTTTTCTAGAACATAAGCTTGATTGTGTTACCTATAACTACACTGACAAACCAAGCAGATCAAGGAGACCCTATTCATAGACTTCCAGATCCTACCCTCCACTTCAGGTTGGATGTGCTTGTATTGGATATTTGCTTGGCTGCTGTTGTCATCCTGCATTGCTCTAACATCAATCTTTTATCCCTACATAAACTGCTGCCAGCTAAATGCAACTAGTAAGCTGCCAGATTTTAACTTTGCTCTGTCTGAATTAATGGGCATTTTATGATTTGTTGTCATTTTTGAAGTATTAGGTTTCAGATTTTTTTATATGTTTTAAACTATTTTAACAATTACGTACTGTCTTAATAAATGAGTCTCCATCCCATGTATTTTGTGAGTGGATCCCCAGGAGGCAGGGCCACCCTTGCATCACTTTTATGTTGTGCCCTCCCCCTGCCTTTATCTGAAATCTAGAGCAAAAGACTCAGCCAGTGGATCATTGTGTTTGTTAGGTGTTCTTTCTAAGTATTGTTATTTTCTTTGAATTCTGTTGATTTTGTTGACTTCTTGTTTCTGTTCTAAGATTTGTGATTACTGGATAACATTGGGACTTGTTTACTGTAGGATCACCTTTTAGGCTTCTTGTTCTTTCTCTTTGGGGTATTTCCTTGTATTTTTTCACAATAAATCCTAATTTATAAAGATTCTTAGCCTTTCTCTGTAAAGCCATCCACACCTGTTTGGGACTTTTGCTAAATGTTATACATTTCTCGTTAGTTTGCATGTTTGAGGCCTGATAGGCCACTAAGTCTGGTTCAAACTGTTGTGACACTAGCTGAATTTGAGATGTGTCTCCTCAACCAGGCTGGTTAGGTTGTGGTCTTGCCTTTATGGTTCTTTCAGGAGGCTTCACACTTTTTATCATGTTTGTCAAAATACACTTGTTGTTTTTACTGACCTTATACACCCATCCTGTTTGAAAAAACATCATAAAGGTTAAATCTTACATAGGCTTAGTAGACCTAGCTAAATATTGTTATCTTGTGTTGGCTGGAAGGTAGAAATCAGAAGGTGGGTGCTTTTTCCTAGAAATACAATGATCAAAGATTTTAAGCCTTAGTCTGTTTTGCTTGCACACAGGATCTTGGTAGTTGTTATACTACTTCCCTTCAGAGAAGAAGGTGTGCTAAACGGTACCCATTTCTTTCACTCTGTTTTGGTGGATTCGAAGAATGACCACTGTGGCAAATTACTATCTGAAATATTGCCCCAAAACACAGCAAATAATATTTGTCAGAAACAAAGAAAAGCTTCAGAAAGTAATTTTTCACATGATTAGTTAATAGGATAAACCAAGAATGTGATAAAGGGATTTACAGGACCAGAGCAAGAAATCATAAAAGCAAATAAGACAAGAATCAAAAGACATCAGGCTGGGCAACAATCCAACATATGCTAGTTGGTTAATTGAATGACTGCACGCACAAATCACCATTGCCTGAGAGGAGAAGTAAGCAGACTGAAAAATATACAAGGTAGCTGATGCATAGGTGGGCGGCTCAGATGTGCAGATGAACATTAGAAGGCAGTTGCCAGTTGTTGACTGATGTTGCTTAGGTGATGCACAGTTAAACAAAAACACAAACAGCTTGAGACCTGCACAGAGAACGAACCAGCCTGAATCCCCTTAGCAAGAATTTGGGCATTTACAGGTATATGGGACCTTTAGTGGGATGTTAACAGTCCAATTTTTATATAGTAAGCACGTGCTTACAGCATGATTTTAAGTATTTTCTAACCTATATTTATTTCCCCATATTGTCTATGTCAAGAGATCTAAGCAAATGTACATACAGAACAGAGGAAAGTCAATGGCACCTACCAACAATTCATTTATAAGATTGCAAAAATAATTTGGAGTTTGTCTTGACCTTCCATTAAGATTAAAGGCTCAGAGTAAAATTGTGAAAGCTAGCAGCAGGAATCAAGGCGTAGAATTTTATGTTTCTCTATTACGTAATAATTCAACTTTACTCTTACCCATAATAATTTTGGCTCATTACTATAAAAAAAGAAAAATCCTAATAAGCATCTTCAATAGTTTAATCAATGTCTTAGTATTTTTTAACAAATAACCCAATTATGCTGACTGCAATAAACCAAATAATACAATTTATTCATAACATAAGGATAATAGAAAATGGATACATGCAAGTATATGTACAGTAGATATATACTGTACTAGCTGTGCAACCCATCTAAGAAGCATTGATGTCTAAGTAATCAACATAGACCTCAGTGTTAACATTTACAGTGCAACACTTATTGTAGTATATTTTGTAATGCATGTAAGTAATAAAATGCATTGCACTTGTCATTCCAACAGATAGCATATGAAAAACATTTATTGTAATAAAATTCATTTTATTCAAATGTTTGTGATGCGCCATCAGTTGGTATGACAAAGGAAATACATACAGGTATGTATGTCATTTGGTATGGAATTCATAAAGGCAGTGTTAATTTTTGTGATCTGTTGGGATGACAATGGTATAGTAGCAAGTAAAACACACAGACACATCCTTTTATTAAGGTGGATGTATATAAATATATAGACTAAGGTCAATAACAAACAACACAAAACATAATTGTATGCTAGTTTAGTTGAAGTTTTCCTCTCATATAGAAAGGCACATAAGTTATGAATTATGATCTTTCAATTCATGTGGTCAAGATGGATAAGTTCTTTAGCTAGTTATTAAGTTTCTAGCACCATAGCATTCATTTGATCACAGCTAGTCTACACTGGTTTAACTCAAACCCTGCGCACGCAGTATTTTTCTGTGTGTATGTGTGTGTGATGCTGCTGTGAGCTCTCTCAATGGATTTTGTAACAAGAAACTTATAACGGCTAAAACTGTCTTTCAGAAAGGTTATTAATTTTTAGCTCTCATCCATCTTCTTGGTCACACCTTCTGGTTATGGGTGGTACTCCATATTTCTTTTTGCAGTTTTACACACAGTGTCCTCTTCTGCTAGCATAAACATCTGCTGGGCAGTTGGTGATTAGTCAATTCCTGTCTTTACCAAGATAAATGAGTGGCTATTATGTTACTCTGTTGCTTGTGCAACTTGCCTTACTTTACCAGGGCTAGAACTTAATGCACCCTCGTGTAACTCCAACATTTGGGGTATAATGGATTGCTCCAGCTCCAGCTTTTGTTACAGCCACACCCTAGGTAATGGGGTCCCTGCTATGGAGCAGAGGTTACAGCCAAGCCATGAACATTAACCACCGACCGACTAGGTATATCCTGGGAATAGCCCAGTCAGTATTTGCACAACAATCGCTACACGAGTTGCCGCGACAATGTCATGTGAAAAAAGCGGAAAGTGAGACAAGACAAGACAATGCTCCCGCAAACAATGCTTTTTCTGTAAAGCAGTTTTTGACTGATAAATGCATTCATGTCCTCAATCATCCTCCCTAATCGCCCAATTTAGCTCCCTTTTTACTTGTTCCCAAAAATCAAAACTGAACTGAAGGGAACACATTTTTCTTCAGTGACTAAAGTGAAGACAGAAACGGCAATCCTGTTGATAAACCTCAAGCAAGAAGACTTCCAGCACTGTTTCAATAAATGGAAGATATGTATAGAGCGGTTGTAGAGATCGGGATGGGTGTATATAGAAGGAGACAATGTTTAGAATGCTGTAATTCGTTAATAAATATATATATATATATTGTCACAAAGTTGAGACATACTCATGAAAAGGTTTGGGGCAGCCACCCGTATAATCTCATAGCCCGGCTGCAAAATCGTTCTTTTTATAAAGATACAGCACTGAAGTGCATACAACGAGTCCAAGACAAGACTGAGGGAAAAAGGGAAAAGGGCAGGCTTTTAAAGGGGAAGACAGGAAGTGAGGTCATAAGGATCGAGCATGTGTTCATCGCTCATTGGATCAGGCCTGGACGTGACATCGGGGGTCCGGAGCTGGTAAGGTCTGTTTCCATTGGTTCGGTCTCGGAAGTGATGTCAAGAGAGCCAGGTGGAGTCTCCCAGGAATGGTCGACAGGGAAGTGAGAAAAAGAGTCAGTGCACTCTGCCACATCCCGGCATGCCTCCGAACTGCCTTCATTTAAGCCTTTTAGCTGCCTCCCATGCGCACGTGTGTGACAATATATATATATTTTTACCCATCCAGATATTTTTGTGTTTCACCTCATATTGTAATTGTCATTTTATTACCAGTGACTTGCTCTTGTATCATTTTTGAGTGTTTAATCAAAGATGCAAAGATGCATATTCTTGCTTATAATTTGCTTTGAACTTTTATTATTGTAATTTCTGCTGTATGTACCCTTAATCTGTCAATCAAAGCAAATTGCTTGATTTACATGCTGTTGACTATAATCCTAAACTGTAAGAGAACAAGCTACATATCAGTTAACTTTATTATTTTTCTCTGATAGGTATTTACTAAAATGTGACCAGTGGTATTTCTGAAATGGAAAAAAAAGTGTTGTTGTGTTAGTAGGAATCTAGATGAAAGGGGAATTAGGCAAGATAATTGGGACCAGGCTTTAAGTTGATGTACAGTAGAGCAAATGAGCAAGGAGACATGTTGTAGTACAGTATTATCCAAAGGACTAAAAGATAGACCTGTCAATGTGAATAGGAGGAGTGATAGGGTGATGAGTATCAAACTGTGCCTTGGTAAGACTGTTGTTAGATTGTAGAAAAGACATTTGTGCATATGCTCCTCAAGTGGGCTATGAGGAAGGGGAGAAGGATGTTTTCTGGGTACACATAGATAAAGAGCTTATTGCAGTAGTAGAGGGTGAAAAGGTGATTATTGGTGGTGATCTAAATGGGCATATGGGAAAGAGTAGAGAGATAATAGAGAAGGTACGTGGAGGGTGGAGGTAGGAAATGGGAAGATGAGAAGGTAATAGGTTTTGCCACATAATCTAATTTGGTAATAGTTAACACATTTTTTGAAAGAAAAAAAAGAGTAAATCAGATTGTGACTTACAGTAGTGGAGAAAGGGAAAGCCAAATAGACTTTCTAATGTGTAGAAGATCTCATTTGTAAGAGATGAAGAACCATAAATGTGGTGGCGATGGACTGGGAGATCAGAATCAGTAGGATAATAAAACCAGAGCAAGCAGCACCAAAGATAAAGTGATGGAGATGAAAAAAGGGGCTTAAGAACAGCTTTAAGGAGAAAGTTTTAAATGAAGTGCAGTCATTTGAGTGTGTGGAGGAATGATGGGAGAAGAATAGCAAAGTTTTAATAAGGGCAGGTGAAGAGGTGTTGGGTAGTGGGACAGGAAAACACCTGCCTGGAGACAAAGAGACATGGTGGTGAAACAGAGAGGTGTAGCTTATGATAAAGGCACAGAAGGAGGCAAATAAGAAATAGTACCAGTCAGGGAGGTAGGAAGATAAAGAAATGTATATGCAGACAACAAGGAGGCAATGAGGGCAGAGGCAAAATCCAAGGCACAGGCTTTGGAGGAGGTGAATGAAAAACTGAAGACAAAAGAGAGGGAGAGAGAATGATGTTTAGAATACGGAAGGCCTAAGAACAAACCAGCAAAGGATTTTAGTCAGATAAAGCAGATTAAAAATGAGCAAGGTGTGGTCTTAAACGAGCACGATAGGATCAAGAATAGATAAAAGAGGTACTTGGAAAAGCTGCTGAATGAAGAAAATTCAAGGGATGGTATTTGGGAATTGGTGACCAAAATGAAGGGCTAGTGCCACAAATAAGGAGGGAGTAAGTAAAGGAGGCACTGCAAACGACAACAGGATTGGATGAAATACCAGCAGAGGTGTGGAAGAGTTTAGGAGAAGGAGTAGATGTGTTGCAGAAGATCTATGAACAGGACAGAATACCAGAGGAGTGGAGGAACAGTGTGATTGTACCCATTTATAAGGAGAAAGGTGATACTTAGGATTTTGAAACCTATAGAGGGATAAAGCTCATGTCAAACACAATGTAAATTTGGGACAGGGTTACAGAGAGAAGGCTTAGTGAAGAGACCACAACAGGGGAGGAGCAGATTAGTTTATGATTGGGAGAAGAACAACTGATGCAGTCTTCACATTGAGACACCTCAGGGAAAAGCATAGAGAAAAAACAGAAAGGACTGCATGTGGTGTTTATTGATTTGGAGAAGACTTAAGATAGAATGCCACATCAAGAGGTCTGGAGTTACATGAAAGAGAAAGGAATTCCAAAGAATTATATAAGGATTGTCCAGGATATGTATGAGGGAGAGAGGGCTCAGGTTAAAAGCAGTTTTGGGGTAAATCCCAGTTACAGTAGGTCTACATCAGGGATCTTCTTTAAGTACTTACACCTTTGATTTGGTTGTGAATGCTTTTTTTTCTGGTGACATTTTGTTTTGTAGCACCAGAGAAGAGGCAGTGGAGAGGAAGTTGGAAAATGGAGAAGAGCTTTGGAAGATAAAGGATTGAGGATAAAAAGAAGAAGAAAGAATATATGAGGTTTAATGATGGTCAAGATTCAAAAGTTAGCCTGCAGGGAGAACTGTTGAAAGGAGTGGATACATTTAGATATGCAGGATCAGCCCAAGCCCAAGATGGAAAATTAGAGATAACTCATGAGTGCAGTGTGGATGGAACAATTGGAGGGATGTATCGGGAGTATTGTGTTATCGAATAGGCAAGGGTTAAAGTTTTTAAGACAGTGGTAAGACCAGAAATGATGTATGTAGCTGAGACATGGGGCAGTAAAGGAGGCACAGGAGGAGAAGTGAAATGTGGCAGATATGAGAATGTAGAAATGGATGTGTGGTGGTTATAAAAAAGACAGAATAGGAAATGAGACAATCAGGAGTACAACAACAGTGGGAGAGATATCTAAGAAAGTACAGGAAAGAAGAAAATAAATGGTATGGACATATGATGAGGAGAGAAAATGAAGAATGATGGGAATGGAAGTACAGGGGAAGAGAAAGCGAGGGAAGCCAAAATGCAGAAGGGTGAACAAAGAAAAAGAAATTTTGAAGGAAAAGAGTCTGACTGGGGAGGGGGTATAGAACCAAGTTGTATGGAGAAGGTTGATCAAGCACATCAACCCCAAACACAAATGGAAAAAGATGAAGTAAAAGAACAAAAAGGACCAGTAGAATTTCTGAATTAAGAGCCAATGAGATGTAGTTTCACCAGATATTGTGCAAAATAATACTAAGCTTCCTGCAGTAATTTAACATATTATTAAAGTGTTTATAACACCCCACAGTTTCTTCCAATTGTCTAACATATTGTATGCTCAATCTAATTACTTATAGAGAAAAATATTGCTTCTGTAGAATGTAAAATTGTATTTGTGCTGGTGCTGCTGTTTCCAGGAGATGGACCAATTGGCCCTACATTGTTCTGTATACCATTGGGTGTGTGTGCCCATGTCTAACTTGAACATTCCAGTTTACTATTGGGTTCTTATGGTCATCACCCGAATTAAAATGAGGTCTATGTGTTTTTGATGTTTTTATTTAATTATAATTGAGTGTTTGCACTTCCAATTCTAGATTTTCTCTGTCATGGCCACGCCACACACACACATGTGAAGAAGTATGAAATGTCCGGTAAAATTTGCTCCCTTTAAGGTGGCCTCGGTAATTCAAAAGCAAAAAAAAAAAAAAAGACAGAAAGGAGATCAATATTAGGAATGTATCATTCAAAAGTCATTACATTGCATCTTGATTTTCACCCATCACTGAAGAGGACCACACTAAATTTGAAAAATCCAATAATATGATACTTCTGTTTCAAAAAAGCACATAATCCTGCTGTGAAAGGAACAGGTATGAATGTAGTATTTTTTTTAATTGCTTGCTGGCTTCACACTGACAATCAATCATCTGGCAGCATGGCAATTAGAGCTGCGACTGGACATGCAGTGTACAGTTCCAGTGTGTGTAGCCTGCCTGCATATTCTTCCTGTGTTATTGTGGCTTGACCTTCTTTACCTCAAAGCTGTTTTAATTCTGAACTTGCAAGGTTTTCATTTCAATTTAGGCAGCTCATAGCCAGCAGATGTTCCTGAACAGTGGATGGTTGTGAGACACTTACTTTACTTAGCATTTTAATGTATATGGCTGTATTTTTTCAGAAGATGACATTGTTAGAGGTTATCATGATGATTTGATGAACGAGACACCAGCATTTTATCATTTGTAATGTGAAACGTACATAAACTTGCTTTGTTCACTTTTCATTAGGTAAAGAGAGACAGATATTATTACAGTAGTGAAGTAAGTTAATCTTTTAGTTTGAGAAGTCTGCATACATATAAGAAAATTCTGGTATGGCCGCAGCAGAATTTTCATGCTAAAAATGCCGCTAATTAGTACTGCCAGTTTATCGAAAGTCACTCTTGTCTTTCATTTTAAACGAATAATGTCTTTGCATTACTGGACATAGCCTGGTAGTTATTGACAGTAGCAAATTGTAGGAAGTGGGGAAATAATTTTCCATAAAGTTTATTAGAGACAACCATGTAATCAATTTAAAAATGGGTAAAAATAGCACCATTCTTAACAAAGTCATTGTTTAATAATCACCTTCCAAAACTCGAAAAATACTTCAAGTCATATAAGTTTTATAAGGTAACCAAATATAACAACCCAAAGACAGCTAGAAAGCATTCTGTTTCCAGCTAGGAAACACTTGAGTTACAGCATACTATTATGATTTATATACATGTGGTTTTATTGGTTTTAAGAGTTTAAACAAGCAATTTTATTCTTAATAATTCTATTATTATTAGTTTATCTTTCTTTATGTTTAATATGAACTAAGGTTTCTCAAAGCTGTTCTGTTTTTTATAATTGAGAATCTCTTATTAGTGTGCATTGTAAGATTTAGACACTTTTATCATTCCAAATATGCACAAGTCTTGTCTTGTCTCTGTTAACATCTTCCCCTTCTTTGTAAACCTGCTGTCCACTGAAACATCAGTTACATTTTCTATTCTATAAATTCACTGAGCCCAAACTTGGCAACAGCATCATCAATTCCCCTGTGGAAATTGTATCAGCCTTACTGTAGATGAAAAGTTAACTAACTTTTCTATTTTTCAGTGTGAAATGAATGTCTGTTTCTTAGATTTTATAGTCTCTTTCACATTATTGAACAAGGAGGGTGTCCTTTTTGTGAATTGCATGTAGTGAACTCTTATGCATAGGAGTCAGTGGCCTGTGATCATTGGCTTAACACAGCAAACATGTTGTCCATAACCAAAATATTATGTGAGAAATAGCAAAGAAATTATTTACACATTATTATACAGCACAAAAGTAACTTTTAAGCACCAAATGTAATTTTTATGTTTTGTTATAGTCAAAGACCATTTTGGGATATTTTATTGGTTCAAAAAAATTTGTAAAAGGAATTTTGCAGAAGCATGGAATAGTGAAGTATAAAAAAAGCTAAATATTACAACCCTTTGCCACTACCAAAAATGCTATTATATTAATCACCTCATATATTTTAAACTTTAAAAAACAATTACACATTTAGCTATTGGAGTGAATAGTAGTTTTTTTTTTTTAAATCCAAATGTTTTAATATACTGCTAAAACATCTGTACAGTAAACCTTTGCTTGCTAATATTTTGATTAGTATAAACAGATTTTATACATTATAGTGTATGGTGTCATTTCCTTTTTACAAATCCTTAAGTAGTGTATATTCAAAGGCTTGGTTTTCACAGGTGGCTATGAGTAAAACTACATGGTATTTTTTGGGTAGATTAATTATGGAAAATAAAGACCATAATTTTGAGACAAAGTTACTGTGTCAACTGTATATCTCATATACACATATAATTACAGTTTTTTGTTTTTATTACACATTGACAATACACTTGTGTTTAATATATTAGAAAGCATTTTGACAAGGTGTCACATGAGAGGTTTCGCATTAAACTAAAAGAAGTGGGAGTTTAGGGTGTTGTGTGTAGATGGGTGCAAAATTGGCTTAAATTCAGGAAGCAGAGGGTTATGAGTTCTTCAAATGTTTTTAGAACATTTTACATTCAACCTAGACAAGAACAGGTCAATCAGCCCAACAAAGCTCACCAGTCCTATCCACTTAATTCTTCCTAAATACCATCAAGTCTAGTTTTGAAAGTCCATAAAGTTCTTCTTTCTATCTTTAATGTTTTATTTTTCCCGCTACACTTTACTAAGTTTAACTGAAGATTGCAGGACAACCTCAACCTGCCTATAACCCCTACACACAGAGCCGAAAGGTGATTTATAATAATAAAAACGATATTAAAAAACCCACACAGAGAAAAAAGTGCAAAAACAAAAAACTATAATTAATATACTTTTACAACACCCTCTGAGGAACTTTCCCCTCCGTCCTTTTGATTTAGTGTTTTTCTCGTTTTACTATTTCTCCATAGTCCAGTTCATCAGACATGCCAATCCCAGAATAAAAAGATTTACCGCTCACACAGTTTTCGATCCTTTTCCTGGTATCCTCAGTGTATCCGGAAACTTCGAGGTGGCCACCCCAGGCTGCAGTTGACTTGTGGTGCTCCCCGAAACCAAATCTTTCTCCTGGACATAGAATGGTCATGTCCTTTCCTCCTTCACCATAAAACTCGACCTGTCTTTTCTTTCTCTCCCCCTGCCTTTTCCTGCCTCTATTTAAATAGTGCGTCTGTTTCTATGGCACTCCCGGAAATTGTAAATAACAGCCCTGTACCTCCCAAAAGGTCCTCGCTATTCAACCCGCCTATCTTATCTTCCGTATTTTTTAAATGACAACGGGATTTTACATAGAGAAAAGAAGAAAAAAAATATATACTTTTTTATGTGGCAATGCTACAACACTACTTGGTAGCTTATTCCAAGTGTCTATGGTTCTGTGTGTAAAGAAAAACTTCCTAATGTTTGTGCGAAATTTACCCTTAAAAAGTTTCCAGCTGTGCCCCCTTGTTCTTGATGAACTCATTTTAAAGTAACAGTCTTGATCTCTTCATAATTTTCAACACTTCAATCATGTCTCCTCTTAATCTTCTCTTGCTTCAAATGAAAAGGCTCAGCTTTCCACAAAATGCATCCCCTGTAGCCCTGGAATTAGCCTAGTTGCTCTTTTTACAGCACTGCTATGTCTTTTTTGTAGCCTGGAGACCAAAACTACACACAGTACTCCAGATGAGGCCTCACCAGTGAGTTATAAATCTTCAGTATAACCTTCTTGGACTTGTACTACACACATCACGCTATATAACCTAACATTCTGTTTGCCTTCTTTGCTTCTGAACACTGTTTGGCAGTTGATAATGTAGAGTCCACTTCGCCTCCTAAATGAGCCTCTTATGAGGTGTATTTTCAATTTTCAGACCTCCCATTGTGAATTCAGACCTTACATTTTTACTTCCATGTGTAATACATTACAATTACTTATTTTAAATTTCATCTGCCACAAATCTGCCCAAGTCTGTACGCTTTCTAAGTCCCTCTGTAATGATTCAGTGGATTCCAGATTATCTGCCAATCCACCTAGCTTGGTATCATCTGCAAACCTAACCAGCTTATCACTTATATTCCTATTAAAAATCATTTATATATGTTAAAAATTGTAGTGGCCCTAACACTAATGCCTGTGGAACAGCACTCTTAACATTAGTCAGTTCTGACAGGCCTTCTTGCACCATAACCCTCTGCTTTCTGTGTCTGAGCCAAGTTTGCACCCATCTAGACATAACACCCTGAACTCCTACTTCTTTTAGTTTGATGCCCAACCTCTCATGTGGCACTTTATAAAATGCTTTCTAAATGTCAAGATAAATAATATCATATGTTCCACTTCATCATATTCTTTTGTTGCTATGTTTAATATAAACAGCAACCCCCTCCTTTTTTGTTCTGTTTATCCTTCCTAAAAATGTGTATCCCTCTATGTTATACTCATCCCCATTTTTCTAATTTAGCCAGGATTCTGTCACTGCTATAATATCATAATTACGTTCAGCTAGATGACAACTTTTTTATTAGGAGACACTTATTTTATTAGGGGCCAATTAGCAAAGACTTGATTATCCAAATTGTAAAATTTAGCCTAGGAGCTACAGCACTATCAGTGACAACTATCTATTGTCAGCTTGAAAAGAGTGCTGATGAGGGCATAGGACCTGTTTTGGGCCTGTGTTGGTGAGCACTAAGCATGGGGAAAGGTGCTATATAAATAAAAGGTATTATTATTATTATTATTATTATATCTGTTTGCTAACAGTTGGGCGTCTTAGGCCCCATTCTCATAGTACATAAAAATATTGCCTAGCTAGGTTTTGCTGATTTAGTCAACTAATTGATTAAAGTTAGAAAAAGAGAGACAGAGACTAAACCAGAAATGATAAAATGATGGATGTAAATAAGCCAAGTCAATCTATTTGTAAGATTTTATAATATTTGTTTAGATTCTAACGGGGCCCTCCACTGTACATAGCTTTTGGAATTACTTTCTTTTTAACAAGACATTTTTAGCACATAAAACCATCTGCATGTTTGCTGAGCAAATAGGGATGAATATATTGTAGGAGCAAGTCATGGTAAAATGAGACTTTAATTTGGGATCCTTATAATGCTGAGAAGTTTTGACTAACATCAGTTTGGCTTATCTTTTTTGATGGTTATAGTACTGTTAAGTTCTGAGTCCTGCTTTAGAGGTGTTGTATCATCAAAACTAGTTCTTAATCACAAAACTTTTCACAGAACTGAGTTTGAAGTAATTCAGTGATTTCTGGAGCCTGAAGCACCACTTAATTTCACTCTTACGTTTTCCTTACTAGTTCAGCTTCCTGACTCTCACTTTTCAGTTTCAAAAATCTAGTCTTACGAGGATTACATGCCCTATCATTTTTCCTAGCTTCCATCTAATTCATTTTTTAAAATCAGCACAGACTTCATTTAAATTCAACTGCAACTGTATGTATGACGTTAGTCCAATAAACTTTATATGCTTTAAGGATTTTGCATAGAGGAGTGCATTAATGGGATGAGTCACAGGGGACTCCATTATATACGAGTGTTTAGGTTATGACTGTTTCACTTAGTCATAAATTTTTTCAATACAAAAGTTTTGCCACCTGGTCAGCATATGTGGGTCTAGTACAAGAAGTTTTCACCTAATTGCCTGAAGTTATAAAAGCTCCAAAACTCTTTTAATTGCTGCAATTTAAACAGATAAAGCATTAAGATTTGTTTAGAAGGGCATACTATTTTGCAACACCATATAAATGATACACACAGTCAGTGAGTAATTTGAGCTTTTGAACCATCTTTGTTAATAATGCTTGCTGTTTCTAAAACAAATGCTTTTAGTCTTTTCTCGTGTGACAGCAGGGTGTTTTATCTATTAAAAAATCTAATTCTGTACGTTGAATCTCTATTAGTATGTACTGTAATGAAGCACAAAAATTGTGTTGGTAAGTTTTTTTTTTGGATAATTATTTTTAAACAGAGGCAACATAAAAGACAAATGGGCAGATATAAGATCAAAGCACAAAGAAGAAAATAATGGATGTAAGATTTAAAAGGTTAAGAGGTCAGTTCATAAATCTATACTAATAAAAGGCAAAGCCCTCACTGACTGACTGACTCACTCACTTACTGACTCATCACTAATTCTCCAACTTCCCATATAGGTAGAAAGCTGAAATTTGGCAGGCTTATTCCTTACAGCTTACTTACAAAAGTTAAGCAGGTTTTATTTCGAACTTCTACACGTAACGGTCATAACGTTCGATAACGGTCAACAACGTCCACAATGTTGAACTTTCTTATTTATGGCCCCATCTTCACGAAATTTGGTAGGTGGCTTCCCTGCGCTAACCGAAACCGATGTACTTACTTATTTCGATGGTATGACACCACTGTTGACCGCCATATTGATTTTTCCAGTGTCACCAATTTTCCAACTTCCCGTGTAGGTAGAAGGCTGACCCCATCTTCACGAAATTTGGTAGGCGGCTTCCCTGCGCTAACCAAAACTGATGTACATACTTATTTTGGTGGTATGACGCTACTGTCGGCCGCCATATTGAATTTTCCAAACGTCAGTAATTCTCCAACTTCCCGTGTAGGTAAAAGGCTGAAATTTGGCAGGCCCATTCCTTACAGCTTACTTACAAAAGTTAAGCAGGTTTAATTTCAAAATTCTACGAATAACGGTCATAACGGTCAACAACATCCGCCATATTGAACTTTCTTATTCAGGCCCCATCTTCACGAAATTTAGTAGGCGGCTTCCCTGCGCTAACCGAAACCAATGTACATACTTATTTCGGTGGTATGACACCACTGTCAGCTGCCATATTGAACTTTCCAACGTCACTAATTCTCCAACTTCCTGTGTAGGTAGAAGGCTAAAATTTGGTACTTATTTCGGTGGTATGATGCCACTGTCGGCCACCATATTGAACTTTTAACGTAAACCGATGTATGTACTTATTTCGTTGGTATGACACCGCTGTCGGCCGCCATATTGAACTTTCCAACGTCACTAATTCTCCAACTTCCCGTGTAGGTAGAAGGCTGAAATTTGACAGGCTCATTCCTTACAGCTTACTTACAAAAGTTTAGCAGGTTTTATTTCGAAATTCTACACGTAACGGTCATAACAGTCAACAACGTCCGCCATGTTGAACTTTCTTATTTACGGCCCCATCTTCACGAAATTTGGTAGGTGGCTTCCCTGAGCTAACCAAAACCAATGTACGTACTTATTTCGGTGGTATGACGCCACTGTCAGCCGCCATATTGAACTTTCCAATGTCACTAATTCTCCAACTTCCCGTGTAGGTAGAAGACTGAAATTTGGCAGGCTCATTCCTTACAGCTAACTTACAAAAGTTAGTTGGCCGCCATATTGAACTTTTCAACAATCTTTGTTACTTATGGGCCCCATCTTCAAGAAATTTGGTACACGGGTTCCCAACGCTGACTGAATCCTACTTACGTACATATATATGTCCATAGCCTGCAGCTCGGCCACCGTGTGAGGTGGCGTTGGGTCCCCCATCCCAACGCCTCCCACGTTGTTGGCTGCCTGCCTATATAAGACCGTTCGTCGCTCCCGTCTCTACATTCCCTTCCTTGCTTCGCCACGGGATTCACGTCTCCCTACTGATAACTACAGCCTTTTTGTTTAATCCATGGCTTCTCCGCTGTTTTATTGTTTGTTTATTACAATTATAGTTATTGTTTAGGTATTTTAGACTTACTTTACATTTCTCAGGTACCCATTTCCTTTATCATTTCAACCCCCATTACCATGTCTATCGAGATGATCACTATCGATCAAAGAACTGTCACTTACCGAGTGGTTTCCATGCCTGGAGATGGCACCTACCTTTTCCATTCTCTTTGTTACATATTGTACGGCCATATCAGGCTCACTCTTGATATCTGGAGGAACATTGTGTCTTATGTATTGAATGACTGGGACAGGTTCAAGGTGTGGACTGATGACGGTACAGGAGATAATTATACTACACAGGAGCACTAGAAGAGTGAAATGCTTAAGCCCTTCACCTATGGTTCTGCATGTGAGTTGATGGCTGCCGCTGAATTGTTCGGTTGTCGCTTTCAAGTGTACCAAAATGGCCAAATATTTTACACCTTTCGACAACCGCCAATGCCTCTTAAACATCTTAGATTCACAGGTGATGATTTCAGTAGTGGACACTTTGATGTTTATGAATGTTTAAACTCTCAAAAGCTGGATGTGATTTTATCGATGAAACCAGTTGTGTGCTTACAACGCTTGACAGATGCCGAATGTCATTTCAACACAACAAATCCTGCAAATACTGTCGTAATTGAAACAAACCATGAAACTGAAACCGATTAAAGAGTAAGCTCAGAGCACAGCTTGGTCATGTTACAACCGGAGGGCCGAACTGACAACATGGTATACAAAGAGATCCTTAACAAAGAATTATTGGTATATTTTCCCTCAGTTTAAAAAGGTTTAATTTCCTTCTTAATAAAAATTTTAGTGCAGTACTTCGCCGCTGTGAAGCGCAGGTATTTTGCTAGTGAAGAATAAAGGAAATTGGTATGTCAAAATTCAAAGTAACGTTCGTACATTATGCTTATATAATATAATGCTAGAAAAGATTATTATTAATTAAACCAAATGGAAAGAAATGCGAAGATTCTGAATTCACATCGCTTTGCTTTTTTGTTAATTAAAATAACTTGCTTTCATTTTTAAAAATAATTGAATTCACAGGCAAATATATGTGTTAGAATTATTATTTCTCAGATCAGCATTATAGAAAAAAAAGTCATACATTAAGTACAATAGTAAAGAAAAAAACGTAAGTGCTTTTAAAGTTTAAGAACATCCCAAGTCCAGAGTCACTATTCAGACACACCAGCACTTGGACATTTACTTACAGTGGAGAGGATAATGAGAGCTACAACACAGTGTACAAAATGAAACACCTCTTCGACCTAACATTGCCAAACTAAACTTAGATTAAATTAGCAAATGTCCTTCACCTTTAACTGCCACAGTCTTTCTTTCCAGCTCTCTTATTAATTAAATTGGCTTTCTTGGTTAATATTGTTTTCTTCTTGTCAATGACCAATTGTTCACTTTCTTCAAACTGCAAACTGTTATTTTCTGACAGAGTTGGGCAAATAATACCCCATGCTAACTTATTTGTGGGTCATGGCTATAATAATATTTAGGGTCATGGGTCACAGTGTTTACTGGTGGCAATTTAGGCATTAGGGCTGTGCTTCCTTACTAATAAATAAAGTCCTGCCGACAAGCAATAGAAATACCATCTCTGATACTTGAACACACCCTCCACAAGTCTGTAACAGGTAATGGAGAAAGTGTCATATACCAATACTCCTTGTCTCAGGCATGTCACAAAGCATTTCATTTCCCTAGACTTTTTATCACTCGGTCTTCTTTGAGGCCCATTTTCCTGTCCAGTCCTGAAAGCTTCCATTCTAAATTTTGTTTATATCCTTATCTTGAGTAATCCACACTACTACTTATTATTAAAAGATGTATAACACTTTCCTGTGGATTATTTATGTAAACCAAGCATATATAATCAGAAATAATCAATGCATATTAGAAAAGCAGCTTTGATTGCAATCTCTGGTGTAAGAAAAAAAAAACACAAGTGAAGTTCTGAGTCAGTCATATTCACATTATTGCTTTGTGCCCACCCCCACCATAACCTATTGTCTATGGGGAGGACTGAAAGCTTTAGATTTGTCAAAAATATTGATCTCCAATTTTCGATGGATCTTGATGTTTTAGGGTCCCCTGATACCGAAAAGATTCATATCTCAATAATTTGAGATAATTTGGTTGCATGTCTGTGGATCACAGTTTCTTGAAGACGGTCTAGAGCTAAAATGGCTGGGTGGAAAATTTCCAAACTCAAAACTTAAGCCTGTTATGAGATGACGATATGCTGATTAGTTTTTGTGCCAAATCGTGCAAGAGAAAGATGCACTCCAGCGAAATCCTCAAATACGATATTTCTGCAAATAATTCTGAATTCTTCATGTCAATTGCTATCGTAATGACCTATTTTATGAACAGAAAAATCAGCATCAGAGCGGCAAATAATTACTGAAATGTTATAGAATAGTGCGGGTAACTTGTTTCCTAGTGCGTAAAGCCTACTGACGCTCATGTCTGAATTTTTTTGATGACACTAACACTGCCACAATCATTTATTAACTGTGTCCCATTTAAAAGCAGATGCTAAGCAAAAGACACTGAACAACAACAACATTTATTTATATAGCACATTTTCATACAAAAAATGTAGCTCAAAGTGCTTTACATAATGAAGAATAGAAAAATAGAAGACACAATAATAAAATAAAATAAGTCAACATTAATTAACATAGAATAAGAGTAAGGTCCGATGACCAGGGAGGACAGAAAAAAAAACTCCAGACGGCTGGAGAAAAAAATAAAATCTGCAGGGATTCCAAACGATGAGACTGCCCAGTCCCCTCTGGGCATTCTACCTCACATAAATGAAATAGTCCTCTTTATATTTTGGGTTCTCATGGAAGGACTTAATGATGATGGTCATGTAGACTTCTGGCTTTTAGTCCATCAATGTTGGAGCATCATGATACTTTGAGTTGGTGGTGGTGCAGGCAGCCACCACAAAGAAACCGGAAAAAGAAACAGAACAGAGAGTAGGGGTCAGTACGGATTTTAGAGCCACCATGAATAGTTATTATAATGAATTGAACATACACAGTATCAGGATTAAATTAAAGTGAAATTATGAGAAGGCCATGTTAAAGTAATGTGCTTTCAGCAGTGTTTTAAAGAGCTCTACTGCATTAGCCTGGCCAATTTCTATTGGCAGGCTATTCCAGATTTTAGGTGCATAACAGCAGAAGGCCGCCTCACCACTTCTTTTAAGTTTTGCTTTTGGAATTCTAAGCAGACACTCAATTGAGGATCTAAGGTTACGATTTGGAATATAAGGTGTCAGACATTCCGATATATAAGATGGAGCAAGATTATTTATAAACCATAAGCAGAATTTAAAAGTCAATTCTGAATGACCCTGGTAACCAGTGTAGTGACATCAAAACTGGAGAGATGTGCTCAGATTTTCTTTTACTAGTTAGGATTCTAGCAGCTGCATTCTGCACTTGTTGCAAACGATTTACGTCTTTTTTGGGTAGTCCTGAGATGAGTGCGTTACAGTAATCTAGTCTACTGAAAACAAAAGCCTGAAATCCCTGTGACAATTAAGTCAGTTTAAAAAAAAACAATTGGCAGTCCACTTATGCTGGTTCTTGGAGTCCTTATGGGTTATGTCAATTATTTATCTCTTATTCTAAGATTTCTCTTTGCTTTTTAATTAAACACGCTGTGAAGACTTTATATAGCTATTTTCACATTGCCTATTTTTGACCACATCTTACCGTTTCATAAGTTAATAGATGTATTTAAAAACCAGCATATATTTAATTACTCTTTTTCAGGTTTTAGGAAATGTTATAATGGCCAGTCAGGTGTCCAAATCTGGATTCAGGGTCAGTCCAACTCTGGCATTACAGAAGCAATCGTTATTCTATTGTTCTTATGTAAAAGAAGAGCATCACAGTAGAATCTTGTCTTATGCAAGGGGTATATTCTTAAACATTGCAAATACATAGCATAATAACCTTACATAACCCATTACAACCCCCCAAAAATAGCAATAAATTCTTTTAAATCTATTCCCTTTAATATGTACAGATTGTATATACACCAGTTGCTTTTCAAATAAGTGCATCAGTAGATTTAAGTAAAATGTAACTGTGCCCAGTAATGCTATTTTGCGGTGTGTACATATTGTTGATATGTAGTTTTGTTTTATGTAGCTTTGATTTATAGCTGTGTATCCCGAGTTCATCATATTCAGATGTGACTGCATTTGATTTCCTCATAGTCAGTAGTGTTGAGTTTCATGGTGTATCTGAAGAGGTCAAGGTCATGTAGGTGATGACACACTTTTAATTTGACTGAGCAGCTGGTCACTTTTAGTAGTTTCCTTTGTTGAACAGTAGATTAAGTTGTTCAGTTATTTTCTGGCAGTTGATTCATTGGTGATGACAGAGTCTTAAAACTTTTGATGTTAATGTAGAGTTCTTATGAGACTCATTTGTGCACCTTTAGGTCTGCTTTTGGTAGATTGCCAGCTATCATGAAATTATTAAATATTTAGATATTATGAAATTCTGTAAAATTATGAAATTCTTTTAAAATTGCTTTTTCCCGCTCCATTGGTATCAACAATCATTGTTCTTAGCGTCTGTGAAAGTTTAGGGTTTCTAGCTTTTGCAGCAGCCACATTTGAGAAACAGCACCAACCCATGTTGTAAATGACCTTCTGATATCTTTTGATGAAGACAGTTCCACAGTAATCATGTTGTCAGATTTAAGCTCAGCCTTTGACACCATTGGCCACCTTACCTTGTTGGGCACCATTCCTGCATGGTTTAGTTCACATTTATAAAATTAATTTCAGTTTGCGCAGAAATGTGATGACAGTCCTCTGTCATTATGTTAAGAAGTTAAATATGGTGTCCCTCAGAGCTTCGTACTTAGTCCTAACTATTTTTACTTTACATGCTTCAATTAGGAACTGCCATTAGAAAAAATACTTTTATTTTGACTTGTGTGCAGACAATTCCCAATTATATGTTTCTTTTAGCTCAAATGAGTTTTCTTGGATAGTGTATTTAATAGTGCAAGTGATTCAAAAGAGTGAACAGATGATAGCTATTGGTCTGTAATACAAAAATATTAATTTTAGAAGAAGTGATGCCGGCTCAAAGAACATTGTCAGTTTTTGACTCAATTAACTAAACATTAATTTCACTAAAATCGCTGAATGTAGGCATTATCTTTGACACCAGTATATACTTTTAAAAATACATTACAAGACTATCTAAAACTGAGTTTTTCCAGCTAACAAAATTGGAAAATTAAGAAACTTCTTAAATAGGGAGGAAACTGAGTAATGAGTTCATACATTTAGTTCTAGGATAATTGACTATTGCAATGTGTTATTCATTGGCTGCTCAAACCGATTTATATGCAGTTTTCAATTTATTCAAAATGCTACTTCAAGAGTCATTTGAAGTAGTAGAAATCATGATTGTGTTCTTAGTTCTTTACACTAGCTTCAAGTCAAGTTTAGGGTTGATTTGTAGATGGGGTTTAAATAAGGATTTTGCAGGAAAAAAATGCAATGCTAAAAGAAATACAATAGAGTTTTACACATTTTCAGGCAACAATTATATTTTGCATATTGTGTTTTACTGCTAAGGTCCCCATTTAAACAGTGGTTTGGCTTGTCCACTTAAGTTCTGTATCCTTGACTTACCTGCTGAGTTTCGCTCCTAAAACTAATTTCTATCTCTTACTGCTTGTGTTTCTTCTCCACACAGCTTAGTCTTTTTCTTCTACTGCTTCCCAGCTTCAACTCTAATTAGGCCACTAATTGGATAGCATTATATTGGTATAACCCATCAGACGTACTTCCTGGCTACGTGGTAGCCATTCAGAGTCCTACTAGTGCCTATGAGGTGCTCCCACTAACAGCACCAATAAATCTTTTTTGATTCTCATAACAGAGTTATGCTTGGCAGTACCAGACTGGCTGTTCTTCCTAGTGGCCTTGTGGATTTGGTACATGGTGCACTCTAGAGGAAAACAGAATGCTAAAGTTATGAAATGATACATTTCTTTTACTCTAAAGCAGTTGTTCTCAAATTCATTCCTGGGGACCCTACGTGACTGCACGCTTTTATTCCAATAATTTTCATAATCGGTGAGTCATTTTACCATGTGTGGAGCACAGCCCAGACACAGACAGGCAGCCACCGATGGTTTCAAACCACACACACGTTTATTGTACATTATTTACAGATGAATGTCTAACAGCACACAATCCAGTGCCCCAGCACCAAGCACCCTCAGTCCAGGCCTCTGTCACAATGTCTCTCTTTCACCACCTCCTCTCCTCTCCTTCAAGCTACGTCCACTTCCACCCGACTCCAACTGATGAATGGAGGGAGGCAGCCCCTTTTATGCTGCCCCAGATATGCTCCAGGTGCCCCTTGATGAACTTTCGCCAGCACTTCCTGTTGTGGCAGAAGTGCCGGGTGAGCACCCGGAAGCACTCCGGGTGTCCCTGGTAATCCTTCTGCTGATGTTCAGGGCTTTTCAGACATCTGAGCGCCCCCTGCCGGTGACCACGGGCCCCTATAGGGTTGAGCTTCCATGCTTTGTTCCTGTGGTCCCCATACCAACCAGGGCGGCTGCCCCCTCGTGGTCCGGAGGAGGCATAATCCCTCTTCCAGTCCTTCCAGGCGTCCCGGCTGGGTACCGACCCCAGCCGCTCTCCACACATGTGACACCAACAAAGACAAACAGAAGCCAAAAAAGGTTTAGAGTAGCCGCCCTGTATATTGTAGGTATCTGTAACAGCAAAGAAAAAATTTTCTTTTTGGAATTCAAAACGGAGCTGAATTTCATAAGGCGAAATGGAGAGGCAGAGGAAGTGAAGTCAATGGGGCTGGTAAAGGACATGAGAAGAAACACAAAGGAAGTGATGTCATCGGGGTCGGCTGGTCTGGTGTGTAATACGCTCCTTCGGGCCCTTTAGCTGCCTCCCATGCATACATGTGTGACAACCTTTGTTTTTTCTCATTCTGCATTAAGAAAAGCATGGCAGAGTCATTTTTACCTGAGTGAGGCATTGAGGAATACTTACATTTTTGCTGTAGCTTTAAAATACTCAACTCTCTTTTGTTGCTTTCTTGTTAATTTGAATTTTTTCTGCATTAGTTGCTCCCTTAATTGTATCCTAATAGTGACAATTAACAACAAGTGAAGCAGATACCTGGGCAACGACACCAAATGCTGAATGATTGCAACTACTTCTGCGTCAAACCCTTTAACATGCTCATTAGAAAACAGAACCAGAATGCCAAGTACAAGAAGGAAAATCATGATGATTGGATTAGAGTATACTTTAGGAAAAAATTTTAAAAAATGAAGCAAAAAACGCTAAATTATCCCCAAGTAACATGCATAAATCCTTGGCACATTCTAATAAAAGTTTACCAGCCTTAGTTTTCTAATTTCTACATTTTTCCCAAAACACAGAAACTTGGCAGTAGTAGCTTGCATAATTAGGCTAGGAATCCAATTAAAAACAGAAGGTGGTTGGAACAAAAACGTGCAGCCACATGGAGTCCCCAGGACTGAATTTGAGAACCACTGTGATAGTCTTGTTTGACAAAAGCTTACAGTAGTAGTGCCCCCCGCTAGCTAATATTTACAATGTGAGCAACTACCTCCTTAATGTATTCTCTAATGTACTATTCACAGGAAACGTCATCGGATTACCAAAATAGATGAAGCTTGTAATCAGAAAAACAAGATCATAATGTTCTAATGAATATTAATTCACTGCAGATTCTAAGCAGAAACAATGGAAGATCTAATTTACATGTGCATGTCCATCTTTATTTCAATATTAATACTGAATATATATTAATTTTAAAATTAATTTAAAATTTTAATATACTGTACATTTACATTTTCTAATATGTAGGTTCAAGCTCAAAGAAAGTATCCTCAGGGGTGAAAGCTATATGATGGCATAAGCCAGAAAATATGGGGAAAAAAAAGATTTTATTATCCAGTACTAAAGAAACTGGACAGATAGGAAACAAAAAATTTACGCAGGCAGACAAAATCAAATCTAATGCATAAAGTAAAAGCAGAGTCAATGGAACAGGTTAAAAAATCTAAACTTCAGACCCTTAAAGAGAAACAGAAGAATGTCACAGCCTACACTGTGTGCTGTATTTTTTCTTTCATTTCTTAACTTATACTTTAACTGTAGATGAGGAGACCTGGAAACAGGAACCATGCAGAAATAAGCCAGAAACAATGTTCTGAGCAATATCTGACAATGATGCTCACAATGATGAAAAACAATAGTGTTTGAGGTTAAGCTGGCATTAGGATTGTTCGCATTCAGCTACATCGAGTTATTCATTTGCCTTTCAAGTTATCAGGAACTGGAGCCTTCAATAGCATGCCAGTCCATCACAGGGCACATATATACTCACGCCTCCACTCACTCATACATAAGCTACTCAACCTAAACACCTAACATGCATGCCTTTAGGATTAATCTTCAGTAGTTTGTGAAAATACACACAGACACATTCTTACCTAGTTTTGGTAAAACATTTTCAATAAATCTAAAATTCTATAAACTTCAACAGGGAAAACAATTTAGTCTGTATTTTGAAAAATATAATGCCATCCAAATGGACATTATCATGAATCCTACTTTCCAAAGATACAAGTAATGTCTTGCTCTTTGTTCAGTTGCACAATTTGCACTTCAATTGCAGGTATGTGACCTTTTGTACGGATGTGTTTAGTTATATTATTATTCAAGACATCTTGGCAGACATTTGTGAACACGTTGAATTTATTTAGTGTTATATATCTTTTGGCTCTGTTATTACAAACCTTTCTGCGTCACATTAAATAATGAGCTGAAGGGCAAAGGTTCACCTCTATCCATCCATGCATCAGTTTTATGAGCTCTTGTTTCATCCAGCTTTGGATGTATTGTCTTCATCCATATTCACTCCTGCATTCATCCATTTTTTGGACAAACTGTCTCCAAATTAGAGTCACAGAAAGCCAGCACCTATCACAGCCTCAGGAAATGTAAGAGAGGAGCAAACATGAAAGGGCTGTCAGTCTATCATAGCTTTCCCTCATACCCACACTCACTCCTAATAACATTAGAGCATATAAGGGTCACCATTCAGTCTAACTTATAAATCTTTGAGATGCAGGGGAAATCAGTGAGAATCTTTTAAACACTCTAAATGTGAAAGAATGAGGATGTAAACCAGGGGTGCCCAATATGTCAATCGTGATCGACTGGTAGATCGGAAAGGTAGTGCAGGCAGATTGCGTTGCCTTCAAAAAATTTTTTTTTAAATGTTAGTCTATCATATATCCTCCCTATGTCATTTGCCACTTGATTGACATACAGGGCAGCCAGTCTGAGATCTCTTTTCTTCTAACACACTGGTCATCCTGTACACACGATCAAACCCGCAAGCTACTGCAAAACTCCAGCTATCTAAGTGATCTAGCTAGCCTTCCAATTTATATTGACTAAAGAAGGGATTTAAAAAAACAATTGTTGGGTTGGGGGGAGGGTATGGGCTGGATGTGGAATTGGAAGATGAATGTCACAATCGAAGTGGGTTTGTCTGATCTGTCAATTGTCAATCTGTCATTGCTGTTCCAAAGAAGGAAAATGTGGAAAGGCACTTTCGAACTGTTCATAAAAACTACGAAACTAACTTCCTTCCGAAAAGCGATCTGAGAAAGAGAAAGGAGAGGGAACTAAAATCGCAGTTAATCAGACAGCCATCATTTTTCACTCAGCTGAATTCAAAAGCAAAGGCAGACACACCGAAGCACCGTTCTGGGTGAGTCACTCGATCATTAAGCATAAGAAGTCCTTCCAAGATGGAGAGATGATAAAAGATGCCTTCGTTGAGGCAGATGGCTAGGGAGAAATTCCTGCTGAGATTTCGAGACCCCTGGCCGGAGAAAAAGGAGTTTTCCTTGTCAAAGCATGCAGAATACAAGCAACTTAATAACGATCAATGGCTGCTAGACTTGGCTTTTTTTTTTCTGATCTGACCAACATGTTGAATGAGCTTATTTTACAGCTGCAAGGAAAAGACAAAACCATGGTCAATATAATGAGCTCAGTTAATGCTTTCAAACAAAAAATGCAACATCTGTCCTCAAAGCTGCAGCACCTTGACTTGGGGAACATCCAAAACCTCGCGTCAGAGCTGGAGACGCAATGGAAGGCGTGTGCGCAACATGACAGCATACACCAGACAGAGCAGATTGAAAATTGTCTGTCAGACTTTGACAGACGTTTCAAGACTCAGCTTTACTTGATTTTATATATTTCAATGCTGACTTTATATATTCAGGAGTGACTTTATATATTCCGACGCTGACTTTATATAACCAGGCTTTGACTTTATATATTCCACTGCTGACTTTATATAATCAGGTTTTGGTTTTATATATTCCGAAGACTGATTTTATATATTCCGAAAAGCATTATATTTGTCTGTTTGGCATCCCCAGGAAAAGAGACGCTCCGCCATCATAAGCCTTGCCGCAGTACGTCTACTTCCTCCCTTCCTCCGCCATCTTCCCTGACGTCAGCAGTCCCATTCTCCCTCACGGTTCCTTCCCAGCATTCCTCCACTTCCGGCTCCTCCTCTATAAGATGGCCGCTGACGCCTCAGAATGGCATTGCGCATATGAACTGTTTTGTTTATATTTGACCGGATTTTGATATATTGAATTGTGGATTGTCTACAATATACGGGGCCGGAAAACCCCAAACCTTTATGCTGTTTGTTGTTACATCTTTCACAATATATATAAACCCATTTACATCAGCTTAAAGCCCAGACTAATCCTGTTAGTTAGTTCGGTTTTGAACTCCTCCTTGTAAAGATGTGTTTTTTTTTATTTTATGAATTTTCAGTGTACCAGGTTGCCATCCCCAAACCTTTCTCTGTCTGCTGCCTATTTTCTACCACAATATACTGTTTTTACAAATTATTTTACTTTATACATGCATATAAAGGTATTTTAGATTGTATTTGGAATATGAAACACTAAATGTAATGTGAAATCCCTTTTGAAAAACAAAACAAAAACAAGTACTGTAAAAGAAAAAATGATTATAGTTGAAGGTCAGGTACAAAATCTTTCACGTGCCAAAAACTTGAAAATTTCTTGTTATTGGAAAAAGGAAAGGAATTACATTGTTTATTACTTTGTAATTTTTGTAAATATCATTTGAATGAGATTTTAAGAGAATGATTGAATTTGGTTCTGTATGGATGTGGACAAAAGCAGTATGACACTGTGAGAAAGCAGGTGGAAGATGTATTAAAAAATGAATCTGTATGGCTCCCTGATTGGAAGTATAAGGTTGATCTGCTTATTGACACATACAGTTAGTTTGCTTTAATCCATTAGTATACAATATTTTTGCTAGCAGTGATGACCTTGTTTCCTGTGTTTTTAGGAGGGAAAGCTGAACATGTTGTGCTTAACCTACTCATAATGGGCAAAAAACAAGAAACTTTTTACTCAACATATCATTCATGCCACAGTATTCAAATTCAGGGTAAGAGCTGACAATATTCTGTTTTCTTCATGTTGAATTAATGTTTTTGCCTAAATTACAGTTAGTTTACAGTATTTCATCTGAAATTTACTGCTTGTAGATCACATCAGCTTGTATTTCTGAACTCTGATGAACTGTTTTTGCTTGTTTTCAAAGAAAATATCTTTTGTAAACTGCTTGATGGATGTCTATTCCTAATGTTCTATGAGAGATGAGGTTTTTTAGAGGCAGTACACATAATTTGGACTGTAAACTCCCATTTCTTGACAACATCCAAAATTATTAACTTGTAAAGGCTTCACATTTTCAGCAAAGTATTCATTCTATGCTACTTCACAGTTGACCTTTATGTAATCATCAGTCTGGGCTACAATTGGGCTCTCAATTCACAGTCACAGCTTATACCAATGGCAGCATATTTTCGAAATATCTCAAGTAGCATCTCAGTTTATATTATCTGAAACTTGATAGCTGTGTGCTGAATAAAACTTATCATAAATCTGCAGCCATAAAAATGAACTATTTAACTTGGAATTTTCCTGCAATTTGCAACTAAAAAGTTACAACAGTTTAAAATAAGTATTACTGTGCGTCCAGTGTCCTGTTTAAATCTAGGCAGCCACAATAATGCTTATTTATTTTTTTAAAAATCTTAGATTTCTAATGATCAGTGATTTCAGAAGTTTAAAAAAAAATTCAGGCATCTGTACCAAATGGCAATTCTGAAGTTTAAGTTTCACATTGAATTTCACCATATACTTTTTTAAAAACTTAGATTGTTTTAGATTTTCTTCATCACGTTTATTTTGCTTAACACAACCAAACAAAAATGCAAAAAAATTGAAGTGTTATAACAGGTGTAAAGGAAAAAGAAAAAGGTGCTTGAAACTGTCTGCATTTTAAACAAGAATATCCTGTACCAGCACATTGTTCAGTATACAACAAGATCATATATAACAATTAACTTTGTGTTTTGTTCACTGATAATTGTTTACATTATAAGAAGTCTTATTTCTAGTACTTTGGACTTTTAATATGTTTAACTAGTTTGGAACTTTATATATTACTAAATTTGGAGTTGTGTTTCTGGAGTATACCATTTATCTAAAGGTGATTAGTGAAAATTAAAATATATTCAATTGTATTATGTAAATAAACCTAGCTGATAAAAGGAAGTGCTCTGTGTGATTTCTTAAGTCTGCCATTAAGTCTGCTAACAGCATGTGCAACTCCACATGTAGATGTAAATAAAAGACATTCATATTTGGAGTTTGTTAATAGTAATGGCTCATTATGGTATTTTTATGGCACAGGTAAAATACCTAGTTTGTTTATGATGGATTTTTTAACTCTTTGAGGGCTGAATAATTTCTTCCAAATTTTGGAAAGCACTCAAAGCAATGGTAAATCACCATAAAACATCTGTTGCTTCATGCAGTGGATGCCAGTTCGCCATCTCTTGTGGCTGTCTTCATGTGTTGGGGGTGGGGGGTGCAACAGTGGCAGTCGCAGTGCAATGTGGTCTGGTTTGTACCTCTTGTTATTGTACGTGGTGGTCCTCCCAGGGAAACATTGCTGTAGGTGCGCCAGCTGCACAAACCTGTACCACAATCAGCTGGGGATTGATCAACTGTTGCTAGTACCTCACATTCGCGTTCGATCACAGGTATCAACATTGGAGTCCAACAAGTCAGCGTCCAATTCAGTGATAATATGCAAAACGTTGTCCATGGAGTATTTTGCTTTACACATTTGCTTCTATCTCTCGCCAGATGTTGATTCCATTTTTGCCATCATTTGATCCTCTCTACTCATGCAAGCACAGGGAATCTCAGTCAAACCAACACAGCTAACATTCCTTCTAGCAAACAGAGTGAAACAAAAATATAGGTTTGTCACTGTGTACAGTTGATTACCGCCATCAGCTCCTCCTGTTGACAAAAGTCGACATCTGCCCTGAAAGAGTTAAACAAATTTATTATTTTACCATTACTGTGTAATGATGTGTGTAGTAATTGTGTGATAATGGAAGACGTGTGGCATTGAAGCTAAGATTTTCCATTTTAAACAACAATATGTTTCTGTTCCCGAGTCTTCCTCAGAAAGTAATCTGGCCTGTGTGTGCTGCTGTTGTAAAAAATACTAATAATCCAATTGCATTGTGTCACGATCTCATAGTCTTAGGTTAAAGCATCATTCAAATAAGCATCATTTGAACAGTATTTCAACTTGCCTTCCAAATATATTCAGTTTTAGGTTTGAGGGATGAGCCAATGCTTGATATCATTGAGTATTTATATTTTGAGATCTTTTACCAGACAATCAGAAAATAGCTGGAACATTTTTTTTAACTTGTGTTACATTACATCTGACACTGCACATGTTGCCTTTTATGCTGTAATCAAAATCTGGCATAAATTTTATTTGGTGTTTATAGATTTGTTAAGAGCAAAAAAAAATGCAAATTCATGGATATGACTTTAACCCAGTTCTAGCAAAGCTTCTTCATTTTCTAATAAGAACTGTAGCCATCATTTGTTGACCTTTACTTGGCAATTTCTTTAAAACAACATTTATTTATATAGCATGTTTTCATACAAATGATGTAGCTCAAAGTGCTTTACAAGATGAAAAAAGAAAAAACATAAAGAAAAGATTAGGCAATACTAAGTAACAAAGACTAAAGAAAGGTCCGACGGCCAGGGAGAAAGAAAAGACAAATAAAAAACTCCAGAAGGGCT
Source organism: Polypterus senegalus (assembly GCF_016835505.1). NCBI lineage: Eukaryota > Metazoa > Chordata > Cladistia > Polypteriformes > Polypteridae > Polypterus > Polypterus senegalus. The sequence continues at coordinate 83,838,499 of NC_053168.1, forward strand.
GGAGAAAAAAAACAAAATCTGCCAGGGTTCCAAGGCCATGAGACCACCCAGCTCCCTCTAGGCATTCTACTTAACATCAATGATCTCAATCAGTCCTCATGGTTTTCAGGCTTCATGTGGAAGAATTAGATGATGATGGTCATGTTGACTTCTGGCCTTCAGTCAATGTAGGGACTGCACAGAGCTTTGATCAGGTGGTGGTGGCGAAGATCACTACCACAGAAAACCAGAAAAAGAACAGCAGGGAAAGTATGGGTTAATATGGATTGCTGAGCCATGATAAAAATTATTATTAAATGTATATACAGAATATCAGGGTTACACTAAAATGAAGCTATGAGAAGGCCATGTTAAAATAAAATGAATTCTCACCATCTGTAAAAATCTTCATTTAAAGACTAAAGCCTGGTGGTGGTGATTAAAATAATTTCAACTCCAATAATGACAGCCTTATCATTTAAATAAATAGAGAAGCATAATTTGCTACTAGTCTCTCTAAACTACTGCCAGGGCACTTAATTTTTTAAATGATACCCAAGAAGTAACCCTCTGGGGTCACCATGGGTGTACGTCTGAGGGATTGTGGTGGGGCAGACAACAGCAGGAGAGTCCAAACAAAGGCTGGAAGCTTTCTAATAATGACATAGGTCAGATAACAAAACATATTCCAAAAGTGCTCGACCCATTAGTAAAGATAGTAAAGATAGGGGGGACTGCAAGCAGGCAAATTAATTCCCCTCTTGAGGTGTAAATGGAAGCAGACAGCATGGAAGCTGCCTTCGTGGATTGGTGCAATAAAGGAATCAGCAACACAAGGGCTGTTAGAGAGCTACAGAAAGAGGCCCCTGACCATAAAAAGTGATTCCAGGGCTTTTTCAGGAAGTAATCTCAGTTTGTGTTTAAAGGTCTAACCTTTTCTTTTCAATTCTGTTGTTCTTTGAAATATTTAAGTTGAAGAGTGAAAAAAAACCTATAAACGATTCTATCTCTCAAGGTATTTAAGAAACATTCTCTTTTTGGACAATGGATAAGATTTGCTGATCTTGTCCATATAATGAGTACAGTAAGGAAGAAAAGGGACAAGAAAAAATAACATCTTGCTAGTTTATAGATTTATACATGTATTTCTTATTACTAAATATATTTACTGTATTATGACATAAATATTTAATGATTTGGCTCAAATTTGTCAATGTGAAAAAGTTACATGAGTAAAAGCATTGTTAAATTCAGTTGTCTTTGCTACACTTTAATTAACACAATTAAAGCATGTTAAATTAAATCACAGACATCGCATGACATGCCAGAGTAGCATCCAAGAATAACAACAATGCCTTATAATATCTTAAAAAAATAAAATAAAATTTACTACTGCTCAAGTGATGTCTCATTGATCACTAATCCTGATCTCTCTTGCAACAGTTCAGAAGGTTCATGTAATACTTCAAACATTTTAAAGAGGCACTTGTGTTCTTTTTGCTGGGTACTTACTGTACATTCTTCACTGTTCGTATCACACATCAGCATTGGGCTCTGTGTGGCCTCACTTACCCTATTTATGAAAGATTACTGTGAGGAAAAAAGGGTTCCTATAAGATCACACATACAGTAACGAAATCTGGACTACTTCAATCACTTTTTTTTATTTTTTGATCTTGTGAATTGATTATGAGGATTTGTATAGGAGAATGCGAAACATTGCTGTAGAGACTTGCTGGATGTTGTTAGCCAGCAAAAGAGAAATGAGAGTAGTAGGTGATAAAATGTAATTGCTACTAAGTAGTGTTTTATTTTTAGCATGTTTAATATAATTAACATAATAACAATACATACCATGGTTAAGAGAGACACACAAAAAGGCCCTTACTGTAAATACAGGCTGTAAAGATGCACTGTATTGATGTGAGGGGACTGAGTAATGATAGTAATAAAATGACACAGTACTATTGCTGTTTTTGGTTAATGCCACCCTCTGGAACCAATTAATTGTGCTTACATAGGTCTTGTAGTACAAAGAGTAACTGGTTTTACAAAATAAGTACAGAGTTGTGGCTTGAAGGCATAAAGCTGATTACTTCCTGACCGAAGCTAACAAAGCGAATTGCTATTTAAGATTTTAAAAGCAGAAGCAGAACTTTTTGAAAGTGGAAGAACATTTTAGTTTTAAAATGTACACTAAATATTTGGAACAAATTTTTAAATGCGATATTGATATTTTGCTTGTTAATTAAAATGTGACTTAAACTGTATTCTGTCACAATACAATACAGTAGCACTCTGCTTTGTTCATGTTGGCAACAAAGTAATGGCTCAAATGTATTTCCTCATCAGTTTTTAGATTTTTTTTAAATTATTTTCAGTTTTTTAAAATTAATTTATTTAAAAAAAATCAACTAACAAAGTGTGATGGATGGCCGGGGATCCTGCCCGGACGGAACGACCTTTATAATAGACGACCGGGGGAGTGGGCGTACTACCAGGAGTACCTCCCCCGGGACACGAGAGGGCAGCCCACTTGGTTTACATTAGGACCACGGATTTGGAGCTCAGAAGCTCAACCCACTGGGGGTCTGTGGCCATCTCCAGGTGGCACCTGGACAGCTCCAGAGTCTGGGCATGAGGTTGAGGTTGTGAGTGAGGAGTGTAGGTGGCAGAAGAAAGATGGAGTATTGTGTCTGTTGGAGCACTGTATTGTGTGCGGGACCTTATTGTAAGAATAAAACGTGTATTATTTTAGACATTTTGAGTCCGTGTCTGTCTCTGTCCGGGCGTATCTTCTACAAAGGGAATCAGTCTAGAGTTTGAAATATAAATGCACATTATATAACATGGACAAAACAACAAGGAGTAAAAAATGAAAATATTTCCGAGAGCAGGTGAATGAGCTACTTTTCCCTTTTTTACTTCAAATAATCTTTTTATACTGGCAAAACTGTAACAGAAAGTAGAACTTGCTAACTTGTTAAACTATTTACATAGATAATTTAACACAATTGGTTATTCTATATAATGTTTTCATTTACTTTTTAAACCCAATTAACCTTGTGTAGGAGATCAGGTATAATCAATCAATTAATTTCTCATACATCCCCTTCCTGAGCATACTATCACAAGGTGCTTCAGAAAGCAAACTAAAATACAACTAAAAGTAACAATATAATAAATAGAATCATTTAGTATATAATGAATTACAAGATAACAAACTTAGAAGAGTTTAAATAAGTAATGATGAACTAGGAGAACATGACCAACACAGAAAGCAACCCTGGACAGAACCACATTCACTCACAAACTCAAATTCATTTATGTCAGATCAATCCAGAGTCACCAGTCAACCTAACAGGTCCATCTTTGGAATGTGAACGAAAAACTGTCATCTTCAGTGGAAACCCACATAGCCAGACGAGTGATCAAACTTCTCACAAACAGGCGAGGTATCATATCTGAATCTTTAGACATGTGACACAGGATTTTCAGCCATTGCACCACTGTAAAACCATATAACATCCTTAAATGTAGCATTGCTAATGCATATATACCTTAGTATAATCAATCATTTCATCATGCCATTATCTAACCCTTCTATGGATCATGATCTTGTTGCAGAAAATATGAATATTACTGGAAATTCTGTGCTCTTGATATAATTACCCTTTGTTAATAATGTCACAAGTGAGATGATCAACAAAAAGCAATTTGCGGTTGCCTTTGTGACTATTAATTATAAATTATTAAACAGGGATCCAACCCTTTATTTAGACATGGGGGTGGTGTTTATGAAGTGCTTAAATTCCAATCAGCATTCCAACCTGTCTAACGTCAAAATGGCTACATGGATCAGTAATATGAGCTTGCCAGAGATTATTCGGAGGCAAGCGTAGGTATGATAGAGTTTGAAGTAGTAGACTCCGACTGGATATTTGGATAAGAAATGCAAATTTAGTGGCAATAAAATAGGAGGAAAACATGGTAGGAGTGGTGGAAAAGTACCATATAACTATAGTTGGTTTAACACAATGGCTATTATCAGTAAACTACTCTATTAGAGTATGAAAGACTAGGGTCAGGTGTGGGAAACTAATGTGCTCCAGGCTGGATGGTGTGTATTTGGCAATTGTAGCACAAACATAGGAAAGCTGGACTACTGCAAATGCATATACTCCTTATGGGAATGCTGAGTATTACTCTTTTATAGCCTCAAAACATTTTATTTTTCCTGTGAAATCTGCACCCAAATTAAGTGGTGAGTGATGCTTTAAACTGATCACCAACCTGGGATGGCTTGATCAAATATGTGTGAAACTATAGTTAGCAGTTAGTGTTGGCCTATAGTATATAAATAGTTGAGGTGTCAGAAGCTTGGCAGATTCTCTAGTTAAGAGGAGTTCTTTCTTCACCTTTCCCTAGGCTGAATGGACAGGGTTCACAATATAGTTTTCTGATGTGTGGGAAAAGAATTGTAGTAATAATATTGTCAGCATCTAAAGGGTTGGTTAAACCTAAAACTTGCTGATCAATACCTTTGCTGGGGGAAGCCATAAAGTTGAAGAATTCCTTCTGCACACAAATTGCTTGTGAGTCATCTGATTTAGCTGAGGGGCACCCACAGGCTAAGAAGACTGCAGCATGGGGCAAGATTGTGGAGGATATGAAAAATTACTGTTGAAAGTCTTCAAAGTTATTCTGGTAAACTATCTTATGACTCAGAAACGTAGAGTCAAACATCACTCACACTGCTGTTTAACAAGGGCAGAGCAGTGTTTTCTCTGACTTTCCCAATTCACCAATGACTAATTAGTCAGTCCTTAGAAAAATAGTTTTGAGAGTTTTGTTAGTCACTCCACAAGAACAGACTATATAAATTGTTAACAGTGCATGAGACATAATGAGCATATGTAGTATATTATTGCTAACTAGATGATATATTATTCGTTTAGTGCCATATGTACAAAGCAGATTTCACTGAAATAAAATGATATGTAAAATATGAACTTCCATAAACCTCACCAGAAAAATGAGCTACAAAATGAAATCAGGAAAATCTGAACTTATTGTCTCTTATGAATTATATTCAACCCATTCAAAGACTATTTTTAAAATGTTTTGTAAGATTGGGAGTGGAGTGGGAGGCAATGATTGTTATCCATCCATTTTCTGAACCCACTTATTCCAGCAAAGGAGTCACTTAGACCTGCAGATTCCTACTGCCACTAGGCATGAGGCAGGAATCAATCCCAGGCAGGAGAACGGTCCATCACAGAGCACACTGTGCATACCAATGTTCACTCACGTAGATACTATTCAGCAGCCACTGTATCACCTGTGGCCCACATTTTACAAAAATAAACTGTACTTATAAATTTCACATAAGGAATGGTTAAGCATCTGAAACTTGAAAGTATTACACTTAGAAAAAGTTAAAGAAATTAAGTATTAACTATTAATTGAAACTTAATATTGCAGAAAAACAGTGCATTGTCAACATTCCAGTGATCTATTATGAGAAATGTGTTTCAATTCCATTTTTATAAGTGTAAGCTCTGGCTGCCTCACGATCCTGCTCAGGAAAGGCAGGTTTGGAACATGGATCGATGGATTGATGGATAGACAGACCTCACAAAAAATCAATATGGTGATCTCATTTATCTCTCGATGATACCAATACTGTATTATAACAAAAGTATGACTTTTGTCACAACAGTCGCTGCCCATCTCATATGGATTAAAAAGACCAATCCTAACTCATTACCATCCATGTCATTTAACAATGGGAAAAAGATTTACTGAACTATTTAAAATGAGAAAAAAATAGCCTATGGTCAATGCTGAACTACTCCAACATTTTCAGTGTTTGGCTTCCCTTTATTAACACCTTCTTAAGCTAACAAAGCTAACACACTTTAACGACTGCTCCTAATGAATAGCTGTAAGTGTTTAGACAGAATACTAACATCACTAGTGTAATGTAGCAGCTAAGGTCGTAGACTTTAAACCACAAAATAACTTCTTCACTTCCCTCCTGTGACTCACCATGTAACCCTTAGCAAGGTACTTAACCTGCCTGACTTTGAACTGTGTAAAAAAATATATATAAACAGCTGTAACATGTACTCATTAGTGATGAGCAAATCCTGCAGAGTTTGCTTTGCATATATGTTTGCAAAGTCACAGAAATGTTCATGTGTATTGAAGTCAATGGGGAAGGAGGAACTAAGCTAATTTTTAGTGGATTATAATGGTATAATGGTCTTTTAAGTATCCCTGAAGGGTAGGGAAAAGTCAGCCAGCTAGGCTAAATGTGTTTTCTGAGCTGTGAGGCAGCACTGCTAATCACTGTGCCACTGTGCCTCAAACAGCAAAAGACGTAGGTGGAAGGAATACCACAGACAAAAAAAAACAAATGGCCACAAACTAGCAATAAGTAAATAAAATATAGATCATTGTGCTCACAGCGTTTCACTCTTTAGAACATTAGAACAATCTAGACGAGAACAGGCCATTCAGCCCAACAAAGCTTGCAAGTCGAGTTTTGAAAGTCCCTAACGTCTTACTGTCTACCACACTACTTGGTAGCTTATTCCAAGTGTCTGTCGTTCTTTGTGTAAAGAAAAACTTCCTAATGTTTGTGCGAAATTTACCCTTAACAAGTTTCCAACTGTGTCCCCGTGTTCTTGATGAACTCATTTTAAAATAACAGTCTCGATCCACTGTACTAATTCCCTTCATAATTTTAAACACTTCAATCATGTCACCACTTAATCTTCTTTTTCTTAAACTGTATAGGATCAGCTCTTTTAATCTTTCCTCATAATTCAACCCCTGTAGCCCTGGAATCAGCCTAGTCGCTCTTCTCTGGACCTTTCTAGCTGCTATGTCCTTTTGTAGCCTGGAGACCAAAACTGCACACAGTACTCCAGATGAGGCCTCACCAGTGCATTATAAAGGTTGAGCATAACCTCCTTGGACTTGTATTCCACACATCGTGCTATATAACCTAACATTCTGTTAGCCTTCTTAATGGCTTCTGAACACTGTTGGGAAGTCGATAGCTTAGAGTCCACTATGACTCCTAAATCCTTCTCATAAGGTGTATTCTCGATTTTCCGACCGCCCATTGTGTATTCAAACCTACCATTTTTACTTCCTATGTGTAATACTTTACATTTACTGACATTAAATTTCATCTGCCACAAATCTGCCCAATTCTGTATGCTATCCAAGTCATTCTGTAATGATATAACAAATTATGTGGTAATCCACCTATCTTGGCATCATCTGGAAACTTAACTAGCTTGTTACTTATATTCCTATCTAAATCATTTATATATATTAAAAATAGCAGCAGCCCTAGCACTGACCCCTGTGGAACACCACTCCAGTTCTGATGAGGTTCCTCACACCATCACCCTCTGCTTCCTGTGTCTGAGCCAATTTTGCACCCATCTAAAAACACCACCCTGAACTCCCACTTCTTTTAATTTGATGCCCAACCTCTCATGTGGCACCTTATCAAATGCTTTCTGAAAGTCCAGATAAATAATATCATAAGCTACACTTTGATCGTATCCTTTTGTTGCGTCCTCATAGAATTCTAGCATTTTAGTAAAACATGACCTTCCTCTTCTGAACCCATGCTGACTGTTCAGAATAACTCTTGTCCTTGCCAGATGCTGCTCAATCGTATCCTTAATAATTCCTTCCATTAATTTTCCTGTGATGCATGTTAAGCTTACTGGCCTATAGTTGCTTGGATCTGCCCTGTCACCCTTTTTATATAATGGGATGATATTTGCCAATTTCCAGTCCTTCGGAATCTCTCCAGTGCGCAGTGACTTCCTAAAAATATGTGTCAAGGGTTTATATATGTACTCACTAGGCTCCCTAAGAACACAAGGATAAATATTATCTGGGCCTGGTGATTTGTTTGATTTCAGCCTATTTAACCTTATGGCACACATTGGCCATGCCACAATGTGGAGGTGTGGGACTGGCCTGTTCTGATGTTTAAAGCAGCTCTGGGTTCAGCTAGAACTTCAGTTTTGTTTACGATTTATGTGTGTAAATAATTTTATCAAGAATAAAGAAATGTATTGTAATTAATAATAAAACTTTTGTTTTTATTATTTCATAGCGTGTCTTGTGTTTTTTGATGAGGGATGGGCACCTTTGCAGCTTGTTTTAGGTTCATAGCTGGGTACATAACTAATTTGCATGCATAATTAGCCATGCGGTGCTGTGATATCTGCGATGGCAGTATGCATAATATTCTCATTATGGTCAGCTAATGTACTACTTAAATTACTACATTTTCTTTTTATTTATTTTTTTAACCGTATTGTCATGCTTGGGTCACATCACAAAGTCGCACAGGTTCACTCAGGAATTTCTTGAGACAAAAACTTTATTTGAATACTGGCAGAACAAACACAAGTCTCTTTCGGGTGTGATCCGGGCTCACTGTCAAACTGGTCACCACAGCTCCGTCTCTTGATAAAATGAACACCAAAAGAACAGCTGTGGTGCAGACTTTTAAATGATTGAAGCTCCATGTGAAATGCATATCTCGCAGCACAGTAGTAGCAGCAGGCTAGCAGCTGATCCAGCAAAGAGGAGCTGAAAAGCTGGGTTTGTTCCCCATTGAATCACTGTTTAAGAGGGGGATTCAGAGGAGCGGCCACATCCCCTTGGAGCAGCGCTCATCGTGTTCACAGTATGTGGGATGAAAATTTGGGGGACTGAAACAACCATTAGTGGATAAGCAATTTAGAGAGAGAGTTCCTCTTGATGAAATGAGTGGGGTTAGAAACAAGAAATATACCACACTGCACTGTCAAACACGTTATGGCATTATTTTTCTCCTATGCTTGTTACCCACCAACAGCCAAGTCAGCAACAATCTTGCAGCAAGCATACATGAAAGTTCTGCACATGGCTGGTATAGCTGTGTGATGTCCTTGGCCTTATAAAGCTTAATGGAGCACTTGGAAAAAAATGTTTGTCTAAGCCATCCACCCTGCGAATTTCCATGAAAATATTCAGTGAACAAGGACACCAGTGAACACAGCATTTTCGCTGTGAAAACTGCTTTAGCGAATTTGGTTGATCAACACTAATACTTGTCTTGTAAGTCACCAATAGTAAGAGCCAAATATACAATATCAATATTAATAATTGCAAAGGCACCAAACTACATATCCTAATTAGAGCAAAAAAATGTTTTTTTTAAAGTGATGATATATTGAATGGGGAAAAGAAAGATGAAAGTTCTAAAAGAAATAAGTTATAATAAGTTTCTTCAGGCATGTCTTAAACATTGTTCTTGGTGTTTCCAATGAGATGCCAGGAGGATCTTAGCAGCTAAAGACCTTACTGAAATCAACGTCTTAATAACTGGTAAAAAGCGATGGAGAACAGAAACATCCAAAGAGAACAAAAGAAAGGTGGAAATCAGAGGAACAGAAAATTGCAATGGCGGGTAGGACCAAACTATATTAAAAAAAAACAGGCACTTGAAGAGACCATACACTGCAAACTGGGTTAGGAGCTAAGCTCATTAAACATTGTTTTGATTCAAAGGAGATGTATTCAAAGGATATGTATAAATTCTATAGACAATTTTATAATGGATAAACTGGTAATTTTAGTTTTTGGAGGATTTTTTAACATCTCTAAAAAGTGAATGCCAGCTCAAGGTGGAAGAATGATCCAGGTCTGGTTTTTGTCAGCATCGTGGAGATTTGCCTACAGTACAGAGACTGGTTTGAATGGAAACCTAATTGTAGAAACAAAATTCTAAAAGGAATGAGATGAAATAGACATGAACAGAAAAATGCCTCATGTTTTTAAAGACTGACCTTAACTGTAGGTAAAAGAATAAAGTAGAGAAATAAATTGAAAATTAATAGGGAATAAGATAATAAAGATAGTAAAGGGACAGGGACATCGAACTGTTGGCCGTAAGTCTGCGCCCCTATTACTTGCCCAGAGAGTTTGGACACGTGATTGCTGTTATTGTTTACATCCCCCCTAAAGCGAACGCGGAGATGGCGAGTAACATCATCCATTCCGCAGTTGCTAAGTTACAAACGCAGCACCCTGAGGCACTTGTGCTAATCGCTGGAGACTTTAACCATGTAACGCTGGACAAAACATTACCTGCCTTCTCCCAGTATGTGGATTGTAACACTCTGGGAAACAGGACTATCGACCTACTGTATGCAAACGTTAAAGACACATACAGCGCCACCCCGCTGCCTGCACTTGGGAAAGCAGATCATAACCTGGTTCTGCTTCAGCCTCAATACAAACCAAGAGTGAGGGCGCTACCTACAACTACACGCTCATTCAGGAAGTGGTCCCCTGAGGCAGAGCAGGCTCTGAGAGACTGCTTTGGAACTACAGACTGGGATATATTGCTTGGGTCACATAGTGAGAACATTGAAGAGGCTGTTGAATGCACAACTGATTACATCAACCTCTGTATGGACATTGTAGTTCCAGTAAGAACAGTATGCTGCTATGCTAACAACAAGCCATGGATTACAAGTGACATCAAGGGCCTTTTGAACCAGAAGAAAAGGGCTTTTAAAGGTGGTGATCAGAATGAGCTCAAGTGCGTGCAGAAGGAACTCCGAGTCCAGCTCAGGGCGAAAGAGCAGTACAGGAGAAAGCTGGAGCAGAAGTTGCAGAACAACAGCATGAAGGAAGTGTGGGATGGGATGAAGATTATCACTGGCTGCAGCTGAGCGGGTGCCACCATCGAGACAGACGTGGAGAGAGCAAACCAAATGAACAACTTCTTTAATAGGTTTGATCACAGTAACCCACTCTCACCTCGAGTACTGCATCCTCCAACCATCCTTCTGCTGATACCAGCATAGGTGAGACATCCCCACCCACAATTACAGCAGCCCATGTGAGCAGAGAGCTGAAAAGACTTTGTGCCAGCAAAGCAGTGGGTCCAGATGGTGTATCGCCACGACTGCTGAAGGCATGTGTGTTGGAACTGGGGAGTCCTCTACAGTGCATCTTCAACCTGAGCCTGGAACAGGGGAGAGTCCCAAGGCTTTGGAAAACATCTTGTATCACCCTGTCCCAAAGGTATCACGTCCTAGTGAGCTGAATGACTTCCGGCCTGTTGCTCTGACGTCACATCTGATGAAGACCATGGAGCGGCTGCTGCTTCACCACCTGAGGCCACAGGTCCGCCACGCCTCGACCCTCTGCAGTTCGCATACCAGGAGAAGGTGGGAGGGAGGATGCCATCATCTATATGCTACACGATCCCTCTCCCACCTGGACAGAGGCAGTGGTGCTGTAAGAATTATGTTTTGGACTTCTCTAGCGCCTTCAACACCATCCAACCTCTGCTCCTTAGAGACAAGCTGACTGAGATGGGAGTAGACTCACACCTGGTGGCATGGATTGTGGACTATCTTACAGACAGACCTCAATATGTGCGTCTTGGGAACTGCAGGTCTGACATTGTGTTCAGCAATACAGGGCGCCGAGGGGACTGTACTTTCTCGGTCCTGTTCAATCTATATACATCAGACTTCCAATATGACTCGAGTCCTGCCACGTGCAAAAGTTCGCTGATGACACTGCTATTGTGGGCTGCATCAGGAGTGGGCAGGAGGAGGAGTACAGAAAGTTAATCAAAGACTTTGTTAAATGGTGCGACTCAAACCACTTACACCTTAACACCAGCAAGACCAAGGAGCTGGTGGTGGATTTTAGGAGGCCCAGGCCCCTCATGGACCCTGTGATCATCAGAGGTGACTGTGTGCAGAGGGTGCAGACCTATAAATATCTGGGAGTGCAGTTGGATGACAAATTGGACTGGACTGCCAATACTGATACTCTATGTAAGAAAGCTCAGAGCAGACTATACTTTCTGAGAAGGTTGGCATCCTTCAACATCTGCAGTAAGATACTGCAGATGTTCTACCAGAGTTGTGGCGAGTGCCCTCTTTTACGCGGTGGTGTGCTGGGGTGGCAGCATAAAGATGAAAGACGCCTCACGCCTGGACAAACTTGTTAAGAAGGCAGGCTCCATTGTAGGATTAAAGTTGGACAGTTTAACATCTGTGGCAGAGCGACGGGCACTAAGCAAACTCCTGTCAATCATGAAGAATCCACTGCATCCACTTAACAGTGTCATCTCCAGGCAGAGGAGTAGCTTCAGTGACAGACTTTTGTCACTGTCCTGTTCCACTGACAGACTGAGAAAAACGTTCCTCCCCCACACTATGCGACTCTTCAATTCCACCCGGGGGAGTAAATCCGTAACATTAATTTTATTTTAATTTTTTCATTTTATTACGATTTAATTTAATATTGTTTCTTTGTATCAGTATACTGCTGCTGGATTATGTGAATTTCCCCTTGGGATTAATAAAGTATCTATCTATCTATCTATCTATCTATCTATCTATCTATCTATCTATCTATCTATCTATCTATCTATCTATCTATCTATCTATCTAAAGATAATAAAGATTTATGAGTGTATGAATGCCTAAAGCAGTACAGAAAAGAAATGTCACCCACTAATATAAAGAGCATTGTTGTAAAAGATAGTGGTCTGAAATAATACAACCTAATTTGTTTGTCACAACATTGTTTGCTGTGAACTAAAATATTTTTTTGAATTGCAGTGGTGGTGCTAGACCGAATTCAATGCAGAGAGAACCAATAAGATGATGGATGCAAAAAGAAGGCCCAGTGGTAAAATTCCAAGTCAGGAAGGAACATGCCCCTATCTATCCTAGCCAAGGTAAGAAATTAAATGTTGTGTGGTACATCCAATGAAAAAGATAAATGTTTCAAATTTAAATTGTACCAAAAATGAATGCGCAGAGGCAGCATTGCACTCACCTAATAAAACCTCTGTAATACATTCATCTTAATTTTAGATAAATATGACTAAGGCAAAGTGTTAAGCTTATTCCAAGAAATGCGTCATTGTTTAACCTATTCCAACACTTGTCAGTAATACAGTAATATCTTTTAACATTAATGTTATAGTAATGCCAAGATATTAAAAGAACTTTACATTAGGGATAGTCAGGGGAACACATAATGATCCACTGGAGAAGTTTAGGGGGAGAAGGGTTGATTTAACCTATTTAATTTTATAACAAGAGAGTTCTTCAAATTTAAGGAGCACTTTTTGAAATATAAGGTAAGTCAACATATTCACGTGAAACAGAGAAATGTTATTGGCATAATGAAAAAATGTATGTATTGAATTACTAGTTATAACCCAGCCACAGAGGATGCACAAACCAATGTTTTTCTTCATGCCAGTCCCAAGCCCGGATAAATGGGAGGGTTACATCAGGAAGGGCATATGGTGTAAAATCTTGCCAAATCAATATGCGGACAACAATACAAATTTCCATACCGGATCGGTCGACCCCCGGGTTAACAATGACCGCCACCAGTACTGTTAGCCAATAGGGTGCTGGCAGAAATTGGGCTACTGTTGGCCGAAGAAGAAGAAGAAGAGGGGGAGACATGTCTGGAGGCAAGAGGAGAGGAGGAAAGAAAAGAGAGTGGAACTGAGGGTAGGAACTTTAAATTTTGGCAGTATGACTGGTAAGGGGAAAGAGTTAGCAGATATGATGGAGAGAAGGAAGGATGATATATTGTGCGTGCAAGAGATTAAATGGAAGGGGAGTAAGGCCAGGTGGATCGGAGGTGGATTCAAATTGTTCTATCATGGTGCGGATGGGAGGAGAAATGGGGTAGGGGTTATTCTAAAGGAACAGTATGTCAAGAGTGTTTTGGAAGTAAAAAGAATGTTAGGCAGAGTAATGATTATGAAGCTGGAAATTGGAGGTGTGATGATGAATGTTGTTAGTGCATATGCACCGCAAGTTGGGTGTGCAATGGATGAGAAAAAGATTTTTGGAGTGAGTTGGATGTGGTAGGAACGACGGATGCATTCAACGTGGAGGTGGGATTACATCAGGGATCAGCTCTGAGCCCTTTCTTATTTATAGTGGTGATAGACAGGTTGAGAAACAAGATTAGACAGGAGTCCCCATGGACTTTGATGTTTGCTGATGACATTGTGATCTGTAGCAATAGTAGGGAGCAGGTTGAGGAGACCCTGGAGAGGTGGAGATATGTTCTAGAGAGGAGAGGAATGAAGGTCAGTAGGAAAAAGACAGGATACATGTTTCTAAATGAAAGGGAGGTCAGTGGAATGGTGAGGATGCAGGGAGTAGAGTTGTTGAAGGTGGATGAGTTTAAATACTTGGGATCAACAGTACAGAGTAATGGGAATTATGAAAAAGAGGTAAAAAAGAGAGTGCAGGCAGGGTGGAATGGGTGGAGAAGAGTGTCAGGAGTAATTTGTGACAGACGGTTATCAGCAAGAGTGAAAGAGAAGGTCTACAGGACAGTAGTGAGACCAACTGTGTTATATGGGTTGGAGATGGTGGCACTGACCAGAAAACAGGAGACAGAGCTGGAAGTGGCAGAGTTAAAGATGGAAAGATTTACACTGGGTGTGACGAGGATGGATAGGATTAGAAATGAGTACATTAGAGGGTCAGCTCAAGTTGGACAATTGGGAGACAAAGTCAGAAAGGCGAGATTGCATTGGTTTGGACATGTGCAGAGGAGAGATGCTGGGTATATTGGGAGAAGGAGCTAAGGATAGAGATGCCAGAGAAGAGGAAAAGAGGAAGGCCTAAGCGAAGGTTTATGGATGTGGTGATAAAGGACATGCAGGTGATAGGTGTAAAAGAACAAGATGCAGAGGACAGAAACATATGAGATAAGATGATCCGCTATGGCAACCCCTAACGGGAGCAGCCGAAAGAAGAAGAAGAAGAAGATTGAATTATTAGTTATATGAGAAAACAGCTAGCTATAGGTCAAGTTAAACTGTTGTGAACAGCTCAAGTGAAAGAATGAAGGCCATACCAGACACAGGACAGATTTGTCACACTTCCTTTTAAATGAAAAAAGGCAGTGATAAGTCTGAATTGGAAAAAACTGATGCACAAGGGTATTAAATTAAACTGAAAAAATAAGCCAATGGAGTAAGCCATGCACAGGTCTACCAATGCATTCACACATAAAGAAAAACTCTCACTTTAAACTCTGATCTAGTTAATACATTGTAGTCATTGAAGCTTATCTGCGCTATGCACTGAATGTCTAACTGATGAAAAAACATAATCTCTTACATCATATTTTTATTAACAAAATAAAGAACACAATAACTGGGATAAACATGGGTCTAGCTCCCACAGGCCTTGCATCCACGTCTGTCTGATGGGGTGTCTTATGCAGTTGTTAATATATAAGCACCACCGGTACCACCCATTTGTCTCTCACTGAGGCCTTTCCTCCTTCCAACAGTCAACATTTTTATTCCACTCAACTTCCATCTCCAGATTCCTTGGTGTAATGGCCAGAAGCTATTGAGTCCCAGACTTGCACCACTTGTAGGGGCAGCAGTGTCCCCTGAAATATCAGTGGCCATTCTTTAACACACACTCCCCCCACCCCCTGTAATTTGCCCACCCTGGCAGGCATGGAGTTTCCAACCATTCCTGTGCCCCAGCACACACTTTAATGCCTAGGCAACATCTAAATAGCTGCTTGCCAATAAACTTACCAAAGAGTCACTGGAAAGGACAGAGATGACATAACAGCTATTACACACCTGCAAATGGGCAAAAAATGAACTACATCAGAAAGTAAACATGAATAGACAATAAATAATGCTAGAACACTCTCACACTATTTTACTTTAATTTACTAAATGAGCAAAAG
The DNA here is from genome assembly GCF_016835505.1 of Polypterus senegalus. Classification (NCBI taxonomy): domain Eukaryota; kingdom Metazoa; phylum Chordata; class Cladistia; order Polypteriformes; family Polypteridae; genus Polypterus; species Polypterus senegalus. The sequence goes on from NC_053168.1 coordinate 83,854,297, forward strand.
CAGAAAATGAGGTTTTTATGTTAATGAATGACGCAGATACAAGTAAATAACAAACAGATGCTTTTGTTGCATCTTATTGTTCTTCTGTATGGTCAGTTGTACTGCAAATCCCACCTCATACTTAGCAGTACCCTACTCTGTATATCCCCTAAATGCATTTCCTATAGATAGCAGCAGTGCTGGGTAAAATGCTTAGTATTTAGTTACTGAATACTGAAAATACATTCTTCAATGTATTCAAATGTGTAACTTATTATCACTAGTTTGCAAATATTTTTCAAATACTTTCAGGAGGGCGGCATGGTGACGCAGTGGGTAGCGCTGCTGCCTCGTAGTTAGGAGACCCAGGATTGGCCCTTGTAATCCTGTAGTTAGGATATAGTGTGTTGGATAATGAATGGATGGATGCTTTCAGGAATTGATGCAAAGTCTAGTTCATAAAATAGCATAACAAGCTAAACCTATTTAAATTAAATTTTGACCAGAATGTGCACTTCAATCTCAGAAAAAGCAGAAGCTCTGCTCTTACTGTTCATCAAAAGCAAGGGAAACCAACTTTTTCCATTAAACTTTTATTAATAAAAGTTAAATATAAAATAAAAATGAATGTGCTTACCCATTTCATATTTTTGATTTGTTCTTTTAAGAAACAAACTGAACAAAATTATAAGTAAAAAAACAAAGTACATGTGGCATACTCATGTGGCATCTGCTGCAATAAGAGGTGAGCTCACATGCATGTAAACGTCAGGATTCTGTTCCAGAAAGCAAGATTAGTGTGAAATCCGATTAAATTAAATCTCGATTTATGGAAATCAGGTTAATTCCATTCCAGAAAACCTGGATTTAGCCAAATCCATGTTTCTGGAACAGATTAAGCCACCAACTTGTGATCCTTGAGGCCAAAGATGCGGATAACTTGCTAATCCTGCTTTTTGGAATCTGTGTCTTCAGAAAGAAAGACTTGACAAAATCCAGCTCAGTTACTGGGGCAACTAATGCTCTGAAACTAAGCAGCAAAAGAGCAGGTTTAACATGAAGGATTAAGAGCATCTTACCATAAAATCAAAGTTCGTAAATGGCCTGTCAGAAATGCTGATCACAGATGCACTAATTAAGATGCAGAAAAAGCTGACAAAATGTTGAAAATGAATGAGTAATTGACATAGATGCACAACTCCTTCACCAAATTCTGTCCAGAGAAATGTAATTAGACCGCAATTGAACATTCTGCATGCCCAAAGGAGTATTTGCACTGTTGTTCTAAATTTTAGGCTTTATCTGAACAACTGCCTAAAACATTATATGTTCAGAGTTAACACATCATGCATGACTTTGAGCTCACAACAATGTAGATCATGGACATTTCCCTTATTTTTAAGGGCAGTTTTTTCCACAATATTTAAAATGCCAAACATATCAACAAAGTGTACTTAACTTTGAAGCAGCATCTGAACACACGTGCACACACACAAGCTGTTTTGCAGAAACAGAAATAAATAACCACCATCATAGAGGAATTACACAGATTCACATGTAGGGCAATCAAATTTAAACAAATGTGTCACATATAAGCAATAATAAATGATAATAGGTTTTCTAGTTAAGCAAGCTACCCACCTTTATCCCCTCTGTGTAGTCCATCATCCTTTAAAGAAATGCCTTTAAGGACCCCCTCCTATGCTTATTAATGCAGTTTCGGTTTGGGTTTTTTGAGATCATTAATGTTGCACAAATAGAATACAATATTTTCTTCAATAATGCTTCAAGTAAAGTAATATCACCAAGGGTACATATTGCAGTAAGCAACAGTTTGCCACACAAAGTTTACACGGATTTCACTGATTAACTGATTCAGTCGTATTTCTCCTTGCAATCTCCCTTTCTTTCCTGCTGTTCCTCTTTTATTAGATGTGCTGATAATATTCATGCACTCCCACCATCCGGATCAACCTATCTGGGATCAAAATCCAGTGTTCTGGCAAATCCCACAGTGCGAAATTGTGCTAAAGCAAGCCAGGATTCGTTCTGAGATCCAAGATTAACTGACCAATTTTTCTGGAACTGACCCCAGATGATGTGCTCTGCATTGTGTAACAGTGTCTTATCAAATAAAGTCAACCACAGACCAGGTACAAATCCCCTTTTAACTTCATTGCCAGTTACAAACTGCAATTAGCTTGAACAGATTTAAAAACAAACAGAATAGCCAGAATCAGCAGCACGTTGCAAACCATTTTACATTTCCTCTAGCATTGCTGCTTAAAACATCAAATAATTACTTAACTGCTGCAAATTAAAGCACAAACAAATATAAAGCAACTAAAAACATGTTTAGAAAACCTGGTAAAGAGAACAAGATTTATCAAAGAGTTTAGCTCACCTAAAAAGCAAACAGAAACAGAAAAACATCCAAACCATTTTGCATCTACAATGTTGATGCTTACAGTACGAGAGAAAGAGAGAGAAGGCACTAGGCTTCCTAATAGTAAACATTTAGAACCAAATCTCCAAAATGCTTGCACATTAAATTAACCAGTGACACACACAACATAAGTGGGAAACAAGCAAGATGTGAAGTGAACAATAATCAGAGAATGAGTTTTGGAGTGAGACTGAGGATCTGTGAAATGCCAGGAGGCTACAGCTGGCCATGCCTATCACTTCATTCATGTGCATTCAGTATAGTGCATGGCGCATGTCAAAATCAAGTTTTGCTTTTTGAAACTTCTTAAAATATTTTCGATCCAAGGAAACAGAGATGTAGATTAAAAATATCCAGTATTCTATTTCATAAACTAACTGTACCCTTGAATAAATCTTTAAAAATGTACTGCAAGCTGAATCCAGAATACTTGCGTTTGTATTCTCAATACATAATGCCAGTACAGTACTTGTATTCTGGTACAGGCCAACATTGTGTAGCAGCAGTGTTGTGATGTGAAATTTTGCAAACAACTTGATAAATATTTTGTACGACTTTACTTGTAACTTAGGCAAAGCAATGTAATATTATTGTTACATTAGTGAGAAGCATTCATGTTTAGCCCCGATTTTTGGAATGGGTCTCTTTTAATTTTATGATAGGGTTGGGGGGGAAATACCTCAGAGAAGTTTGGTTAGTGTTTCTCTGCTAAAGTCTCTCTCTCAACCCCCACACAAATCCAGGCTGCCTAGCTTTACCTTAACATATGGTTTGGAGGGCAGGTGTGAAGTTGTTCTATCCCCCAATGGTCTGAATTATGGCTGTTTGGAATTGGCTTTTATCAGAAGCCTTTAAGTACCATGATGCCCTATTGGCTGTAGGGGTTGGACAGAAAACCTATAAATTAGCTTGCTTTACCCATGTCTCTCTCTCTCACCAAACTGATGAAAGACCATCTTACACCATGAACTGAAAAGGACAACACAATGAAGAGCACAGCTCAGCAGCCATATTGAGACAGGCATGCAGCCTGTTCTGAAGAAAGCTGACCACAAATGATGCCTTAACTAGAGACATTTTAAGTAACAAACAAGTCTGTGTGCCACCTGAAACTACACATCAACATTTATCAGGTTGTATGGTTGTCAATATTCAAATGTACTTTGCGTATTGTTATTATTTATGAATATTATCAATAATACATTACTTTAAGTGTAACTTAACTCCTGCTTGTCTTTTACTATACTTAATTACCTGAGGTTATAGATGTAGAAGGGAAGGTGGGGAGAAGTTATATACTATAATATCTTATAAACAGTGGTAAGTCTGGGAGATTTTAGGCATTCTGACAAAGGCTACATATTAAGAATATAAAAGGGGAAAGTAGAGTAAAATATTACTCTACCAAGACAAAACAATCAGTATTAACAGTGGAATCAAGACTTCCAATGCAATTTGACTAAATTTGAGAAGGAATGATTTTTATTTATGACCTCAATTGATAAAGTTTCACTATTACAGTTTTAAGATTATGGAACAATTTCTTTGATTACATCTTGCCTGAAGAAGGGGCCTGAGTTGCCTCGAAAGCTTGCATATTGTAATCCTTTTAGTTAGTCAATAAAAGGTGTCATTTTGCTTGGCTTTTCTTTGCTTTTCCAAATGTTCTTATGACAGTTTTGGCGAATGATGCTTTGAGTAAACTCTACATAAATACAAAGTTTATAAATGATAATTTATTGGAATTTGACTCCAATCAGTTTGTGTTATGGGAAAGTATGTCCTTAAATACATTATAGCCCCTCCCTAAACATAAATGTGCAAAAATCTCATTCCCCAAAATAGGAGGATCAGCACAGCAAAGCCTGCTCTTTTGATTACACCACATAACCATTTCTCAAAAAATAATGACTTTGGTGAATACAACAAAGCCATCAGATTTGTTACATTAATCTTTGACTTTCCATGGAAATCTTTGCAGTCTTCACACTTCTATGGCAAGAACAATTTTCAGTTCTTTACTAATGATATAAAATTATACACAACTTTATGTGTATAATTACAAATTAAACACAGCTTCCATCCATCCATTATCCAACCTGCTACATCCTAACTACAGGGTCACGGGGGGTCTGCTGGAGCCAATCCCAGCCAACACAGGTTGCAAGGCAGGAAATAAAACCTGGGCAGGTCACCAGCCCACCGCAGGGCGCACACACACACACACCAAGCACACACTAGGGACAATTTAGAATCGCCAATGCACCTAACCTGCATGTCTTTGGACTGTGGGAGGAAACTGGAACACCCGGAGGAAACCCATGTAGACATGGGGAGAACATGCAAACTCCACGCAGGGAGGACCTAACCACAACTTTATTTGATCTAATTAACATATGCCATGATTTTAAACAATTCATTTCCACTTGAAAAATACTGAACTTATCATTTAAAGCAGGAACAAATAAATACTAGAGTTGTTTCTTTGACTTTGCTGCTTTCTCTTTTTGAATGATTGTCCTGATCCCCTGTGTTTTATTTTTATCCAAAATGTACATTAACAGTATGTCTGTCATATTTCATTTTACCAAACTGAATGATATGAAAATCAATTCATATTTGTATTGAACTAAATTAATGGAAATGGATGATGAGATCTACTTTGATTCTCTTTTTTGAACTGCTGGTGCTTTTGTTGCTGTGTATTCTCATATGACCTTTGGCAGTTGGAGGGCTCTCGAGCCAACGCCTCAATTAAAATGACTCAGAGAAAAGATACAGTTCAGTCATAAGGGGCTTATTTGTAGAAAAAATGGATATTAGGGAGGTACTGGAAATAGGGTTATATCAAGGGAAAATAATAAGTGCTCTCTATTTCAGGGTCTGTCACCACAATACACAATATTCAGTCCCAGGCCTACATTTCTACTTCTTTTCTGTCTCACCAATGACAATTGTGGATTTCTGTCCCTTTTCTGCACTTCCTTGCCGTTTGAGTCTTTGCCTTCACTCCCAAGTCAAAACTCTCCTGGCTGAGATAAGAAAGCATATTTTCAACTATAGCCCTTGGCAACTTCTGAAGTCATTGGTAATTGGCAAAACAATGGTTCTGGGACATCTCTGACCCTTTTGGAAGCATACAGCTGTCTACTTAAAATGGCAAGTGCGCCTATATACAGTACAGTATATTCTGCAACATGAGAGTAGCTTTCTGCTGCTCCTATATAACCAAGAAGACTAGATAGATAGATAGATAGATAGATAGATAGATAGATAGATAGATAGATAGATAGATAGATAGATAGATAGATAGATAGATAGATAGATAGATAGATAGATAGATACTTTATTAATCCCAAGGGGAAATTCACAGTGGTGACTAATAGGTGGTCTCTAGTTCTCTTTTGGCCACCTTCGCTACTCCAATTCCCTGATGGATCCGTTGCAATGATGTCTGGACACAAAAACCCCTGAAGTGCCCCTTTGAGTCCTGTTGACCTTCACAATGTACTTTAATTTTTTATACGATGTAATATCTGTACTATCTGTATAAGCTGGGATTAAATCTAAGTAATCAACATAGACCTCACATTTTTTATCTGATACATGTGTTGCCTATTTGGTGTGGTATAAAAATATGCACACAAACACACTTGACCTTTTATTAAGGTGGATAAGATAATTTCTATCCGTCCAGCAGTTATTCTCTTTTGGATGTATTTAGCATTAATGTGTACAGTGCACCATTAATTAAAATGTGTTCTGTAATGCAGGTAGTGGTAAAATGCATTGTATTTTTCATTTCTAAGATGGCACAACACAAAAATTAGCACTGCTTTTATGAATCCCATACCAAATGACATATAACAGAAACATAGAAAACTAACGGAAACACAGATACACAAACACACATAGACCCTTCTGCTTTTATTAAGGTGAATAGTACAAAGTAACTGTTTTCAGTTCTAATCTGTATTCTTAATATTTAGGCTCATTCATTTAACTTCATATTTAAGTTCAACATTATTCAGTTCAAAATATTGACATTTTATTTTTTTTACCTTACATACAGTAAGTTATACAGTACAATATCAATAATGTTTTCTAATTTCTGTGGCCCAGAAACATAAAAATAAACAATATAATTAATTTTAAAAAGTACAAACAATAAAATAAATGTTTGAACGACAGAGCAGCAGACAGATTACCCAACAATGTAATGAAAGCAAGAGATAGCAAAAAATACTGATGAATATTATACTCTAGTGCAAGGTATTTTAAATACATAACAGAAGACAAAATCAGAGACTGCTGGGGTCTTAGTTGGAAAAAAACTCTGTTTAACTGCCATAGGTGTATAAGAGAAAAATGTTTATATTAGCATAAAATAGCAAATTAACATAAAGAGCCCTAAAAAGTAATTAAAAGCTTCTAAAACATTAGATTAAGCATTAATTAGAATGTTAAGAAAATAAGATCGGTCAAGTAAATAATTAACAAAAAAATCACTCATATTGCATTATTTTTTGGGCTTGAAACAGAATTGGTAGTGTGGGAAAAGAACAGGAAAAAGAACAAAAATGATGTGCAAAAACTAGCTGAGAACAGGATAAGGAGAGGAGAACACCTCTGTTCAAGGGTGGGAAGCTAAAGAACAATATCATAGAGAGAAAATGGCTCTGGTAGGCACGTAAGAAACCAGCTGGATTGGTGAATCAGCAGAAAGGCAACAAAAGGCTTTTGCTGCAAGCAAGGTCACACTGATGTAATGCATGAAAGAAACATGAGTATATTCAGGCACTAGCAATAAATATAGAAGAATATACAGTCGACCCTTGACATACGACCGGCCTGACATGCGAACAACTTGATTTATGACCAAAATTTTTGTTTTGATTTATGACCAACATCTTGCGTTACAACCCAAATGCGGTCACGTGTATCCACTTATGCGATTGTAAACAAACAGCCGAGAGGATTCGTAAGTGTCAGTCGGAGCCCAGATACATGTGTTTGTGGACGTAATTTCAGTCAGTGCAGTGATTTATCTATATATATATAATTCACTAAGACCATGGCAAGCAAGATGCATAATTGCTAAGGAAGGAAGAGAAGGCAACGAAGGTAAAGAAAGCGATTGTTAAGGGATGATAGCTAGCAGGCTGGCGTGGCACATGATGATGTCATCAGGCTGAGTCAGCACCGGCTTGCTTTGGAGTGTATTATTACAGCAGTTCACAACACGGCCAGCTTTGAACTGAGTGCTCGACTACTGTCATTATTAACTTGAGAAACAGCAATCACAATCGAAACGAAGAAAGAAATTGTGCGGAAATATGAGAGAGGAATTCGTGACCGATCTCGCTAATATGTACAGCATGTCGAAATCCACCATCTCGACAATTTTACAAAGAAAAGATTTTCATAAGGAGGCTCCTCCTAAACAATGACCACCTTCCGTTTCATTCTCCTCCTCCTCCCTTCCTGCAGCCCAAACATGTCAAATTAAATGGTGAGTACAGTATGAAATTATTGTTTCTGGTAGGCTAGGCACTTTTTATAACTTTTTGGTTAGTACATTAGAAAAATTATTGGTGTTTTGTTAAATTATGCGCATTATACAACCCTTTTTTATTATGAAAAGTTTAAGTTAGTGTTGCTGTGGGAGGTTCAGAGTGCATTATAGGTATTTCCATTATTTCTTATGGGAAAAATAGTCTTGACTTAGAACCAGCTTGAGTTACAACCAGCCCTCGTGAACGAATTGAGTTCGTAAGTCAAGGGTCCACTGTATTAGGAATTTAACTTTAGCGTAGAAATTAGGGCAAATCAAGTATGCCAAGCAAATGATTAAATAAAAGAATATACCATATTTCTTTTTAATTAAAGCTTAGCTTTAGGCCACCATTATAACATAGCTTGAAAGGCTTAGAGAAGGAAGTGACACCATGAAAGCCCAAATATGGAAGAAGGAACATCTGTCCAATCGAAGAACCAATCAAAAATAAGCAAAACAGAAACCCAATAGACAATATAGACAGGTGTAGAATGAGCTAATTGAACAAGGTCATAGTTATAAGAAATTGTTATATAAACTTTGATTGTGAAATGTACATGGCTCAACTCAATTTGGCCATATTGGGTTGAGTCCATGTTGTTATTTGTGTTGTTTTATTGCAATAAATCTTTAAAACTCTGTCTGTCTATCTCAAGTCCTAATAGCCTTCATTTTCAGGTAAAAAGCCTTCTGGTGATGAATTTTTCGCCACGACATAGGCAAGTAAAATTATCCAAAATTTAAATATAGGCAGACTTCAAATCACTGTTACTCTCAGGCTCGTGTTGGTCACCAGACACCAAACGTATTCATATGCATCCAAAACAAAAACCTGCAAGCTACCAGCTGCCTGACTTATGCAGTTTCCCAAATGTCAGACATGTGGTGTGGCTTATATTTGGTTTTCACTTAAAAAGTGTATTACATATTACACCACCTGATGAAGGCTATATAGCCAAAACATTGTGTCTTTAACCTTCTTTACTTTTAAGCCTTTTTTTCCATGTAATGCATGACATTCAAAAGTGTGCCATTCACTAGCACATACAACTATCTATATATATAATTCACTAAGGCAAGACGACCATGGAAAGCACGCCGGAAGGGGCGTGGATTCACTAAGCCACCGACAAATGAGACAACTATGGCACACGCAGGAAGGAGCCACGCCCACTAACTCCAAGTCCATTGGATACGACGACAAATCACAGAGCCACGCCCATCAACTCCGAAAAAAATGGCGTCATTTATATTCGTCTGTCGTAGAGGCAACATGCGGCTCCGACCCACACTGACTGTTCATAGAGGCATGTTTCTCGCGGAGGTGAATCGCCATATGCAGCGTGTAAAACGGTTTGCGAGGGTTATCCCATGGGATCCTTAAAACATTCCTTTACAACTAAGGTTGAAACACAATGAAGTAAGCAGTCTTTAAAAACAGAGTTTTCGGTTACAATGCACCATAGCACACTGTTTTACACGCTACATACAGCAAGTCGCTTCCGCGACAAACATGCGTCTTCTTAGATGCTCCTGCACTTTGTACACACCCACCTCGCTACCTGTGCCTCTGTTTCATTACTGTCTCACCTGCTTCACCAATGTAGGCCCTGCAACAGTCGAGAAGCTCTCTCAGCAGCTGAACTTCTCTGTGCCCGACCGGATCACACAGAGGCACCACACGACGCGGCAGGACTATCTAAGAAGAGGCATGTTTGTCACGGATGTACTGTAAATCGCTGTATGCGGTGTGTAAAACAGTTTGTTTGTCGTGGATATGAATCGTTGTATGCAGTTTGTAAAACAGTTTCCGAGGGGTTTCCCATGGTCTTAGACCCATCTAAGAAAAATCATGTTGCAGCTGTGAATCACTGAATGCAGTGTGTAAAACAGTTTGTTTGTCGCAGATGTGAATCGTTGTATGTGTCGTGTAGAGCAGTTTGCGAGGGGTATTCCATTGTCTTACAGTTGATGGGCGAGTCTCTGTTGGTTGCTCTTGCGAGCGGGCACGTGACCACGCAGTGTGTGTGCTTCAAGAGCGTGGGTGGACGTGACAGCACCATCTAAGAAGATTCACATTTGTCTCGGATGTGAATCGCTGTGTGCCACGTGTACAACGCTGTATTGTATGTTACCCTCTCCAGAGTTATATCTTTTCATTCACCTACATTCGTATACGCAATGAAGTAAGCAGTCTTTAAAAACCGAGTTTCCGGTTACAGCGCATGAGCGCGTGACCATATCAAACTGTTTTACACGCTACATACAGCAATTCGCATCCACAACTAACATGCCTCTTCTTAGATGCTCCTGCACTTTGTACACACCCCCCTCCCACCTCGCTACTACCATGGTCGGGTGTCTTTGTGGATTATATATAGAAAGGCAGCCAAAACCGCAAAGAGCAATGAAAAGTCTATGTGAGTCACAGGTGCATCTGGACTGTGCAAAGACAATGAGCGGGCAGTGCATACTGGACAAGAAATCAGCAGACTAGCATGATGGAGGGAGCGGGGTGGATGTCCTTCTCCTCTCTTCCCGTTCCACCCTCCGCGCCTGAGCGCCGCACGGACGATTGTGTGTTGGTTTGTTCCGTGAATTGTTACAATGTTGCTTTTCTTGCTGATTTATTACATTACCAATTTTTTAAATGTTAATTTTCTCCCCGTGCTTAAAAATCATTTAAAAAACGGCCTGATTATGCGGCGTATGGTACGCTGCGGGTTGGCTAGTTTTAAATAATAAATAGATGTCCAATATAAATATACACCAATACCTGACGGTAAGAGTAGGAACAAGAACAAGACAAGGACGATCATGTGAACCTTCATGGACCTTTTGGCAGTTACCAGATTCTAATTTTGTTGTATTCTAAAAATTAATATATATCATTAACCTCTACTGTGACTAGTTTATCATTATTTACATTATTGTATGTACTGTATATATACATATGTAATTTGTTCATGTAATGTGGGAGCTCCTTTTTGTGGAACCTGGTTTAGCCACACCATTTGCGGTTTCACATCATATGGTCAATGGTATATCAGGCAAGGGAAAATTTCTGTGGTGCCCCCTTTCCCTTGATGCCCTAAGCACATGCTTATTTTGCTTACTTGTTTATCCAGCCCTGCCCCTTCAGTCTCATGTTTTAAATCACGCTGAAGTTCATTATTTTAGTCTAGCATATCCTGACTAGAGCTGCTGATTTGCTACGCATATTGCATCTCTGTTTGCAATTTATCTCTCTATTATATAAAAAAATCTTGAGACGAGACTTTTTCAGAGGGACAAGACGCGACTTTCTCAGAGAGACACTTTTATGTCCCGTGAGACAAAGAGTAGATGACAAAGTAGAACATCGTAAAGAATTCAAAAACATTGGCGCGATACACATGCAGAGCAGGTTAAATATAATGGAAGTATGAAAATTCAAAAGTCTCCAAAAAATTTTAGTAAAGATCACATTAGCGCAAGCAAACAGAAATTATTAGTCGGTGAATATATTGTTCAGATTTAAACTTTAAGTCGGAGACTTGTAGATCATTTAATTCATGTTGCCATTAGGGAAAAGTAGTGTTTCTTCCCAATGAAGAGGCGTATCCGCGAGAATTAAAAGATTTGTTGTTTGGTGAAAGTGAAATCCACATACGCTGTCACGCTTGGATCACAGAGGTGCACAGATACACAGGAGATGTTAGAGACAGAAACGTTATTCAGACACTTCAAACAAACAAGTCTCTTTCAGGAGTGAATTGAGCTCCGTGTGTAGTTGGAGGGGACAGTTCCATGATAGTGGGTGACATTATCCATTCGGCTGTTCTTAAATTACAAACACAGCACCCTGCGGCGCTTGTGCTAATTGCTGGAGATTTTAACTATGCGACACTGGACAAAACATTACCTGCCTTCTCCCAGTATGGGGATTATAACACCCAGGGAAATAGGACTATTGACCCACTGTATGCAAACGTTAAAGACGCATACAGCGCCACCCCGCTGCCTTTGATTGGGAAAGCAGATCATAACCTGGTTCTGCTTCAGCCTCACTACAAACCAAGAGTGAGGAAGCTACCTACAACCACACGCTCATTCAGGAAGTGGTCCCCTGAGACAGAGCAGGCTCTGAGTGACTGCTTTGGAACTACGGACTGGGATATCTTGCAGGGATCATATAGTGAGAACATTGAGGAAGTTGTTGACTGCACTTACTGACTACATCAACTTCTGTATGGACGTTGTAGTTCCAGTAAGAACAGTACGCTTCTATGCTAACAACTAGCCATGGATTACAAGTGACATCAAAGGCCTTTTGAACCAGAAGAAAAGGGCTTTTAAAGGCAGTGATCAGCATGAGCTCAAGCGTGTGCAGAAGGAACTCCGAGTCCAGCTCAGGGCGGCGAAGTAGCAGTACAGGAGAAAGCTGGAGCAAAACTTGCAGAACAACAACATGAAGGAAGTGTGGGATGGGATGAAGATCATCACTGGCTGCAGCTCGAAGAAGGCTGCCACCAACGAGAGAGACGTGGAGAGAGCAAACCAAATGAACAACTTCTTTAACAGGTTTGACCACCCTAACCCACTCTCACCTCGGAGTACTGCACCCACAATTACAGCAGCCCAGGTAAGCAGAGAGCTGAGAAGACTTTGTGCCAGCAAAGCAGTGGGTCCAGATGGAGTATCGCCACGACTGCTGAAGGCCTGTGCACTGGAGCTGGGGAGTCCTCTACAGCGCATCTTCAACCTGAGCCTGGAACAGGGGAGAGTCCCGAGGCTTTGGAAAACATCTTGCATCACCCCAGTCCCAAAGGTATCATGTCCTAGTGAGCTGAATGACTTCTGGCCTGTCGCTCTGACGTCACATGTGATGAAGACCTTGGAGCAGCTGCTGCTTCACCACCTGAGGCCACAGGTCCGCCACGGCCTCGACCCTCTGCAGTTCACATACCAGGAGGAGGTGGGAGCGGAGGATGCCATCATCTATATGATACACCGATCCCTCTCCCACTTGGACAGAGTGGTGCTGTAAGAATTATGTTTCTGGACACTTCTGTAGCACTTTCAACACCATCCAACCTCTGCTCCTTAGGGACAAGCTGACAGAGATGGGAGTAGATTCATACCTGGTGTCATGGATCGTGGAATATCTTACAGACAGACATCAGTATGTGCGTCTCGGGAACTGCAGGTCTGACATTGTGGTCAGCAACACAGGAGCGTCACAGGGGACTGTGCTTTCTCCGGTCCTGTTCAGCCTATATACATTGGACTTCCAATACAAGTCGGAGTCCTGCCACGTGCAAAAGTTCGCTGACGACACTGCTATTGTGGGCTGCATTAGGAATGGGCAGGAGGAGGAGTATAGGAACCTAATCAATGACTTTGTTAAATGGTGCGACTCAAACCACTTACACTTGAACACCAGCAAAACCAAGGAGCTGGAGGTGGATTTTAGAAGACCCAGGCCCCTCCTGGACCTCGTGATTATCAGAGGTGACTGTGTGCAGAGGGTGCAGACCTATAAATACCTGGGAGTGCAGCTGGATGATAAATTGGACTGGTCTGCCAATACTAATGCTCTGTGCAAGAGAGGACAGAGTCAACTATACATCCTTAGAAGACTGGCATCCTTCAACACCTGGAATAAGATGCTGCAGATGTTCTATCAGACAGTTGTGGTGAGTGCCCTCTTCTGCGCGGTGGTGCACTGGGGAGGCAGCAGAAAGAAGAAGGACGCCTCACGCCTGGACAAACTGGTGAGGAAGGTATATATATATATATATATATATATGTAAATTTGATGTTTAAATTTATAAAAAATATATTTTGTAAATTATGTTGTATATAATAATAGTTGTGGTGCAATCGTATTGTTGATAATATTTACTTTTCTAATTGTAATTTATTTATTTTTGATCGTAATGTATTTGTACATAAGTTTACAAAGTTGGTCTGAATGGAAGGGTGCAGTGGTCACTTGATAAGGTTCATGGGTAGAGCGGAAATGCACATAGTGACATGCTTAATGGACGCTGAGCTGTTTACTTTTAATAAGATAGCAAAAAGTGAGGAATCAGAGAGACTGTAATAGAGACTCTTGAATTTCTGGTCAGAAGGCACACACGGTATGTTTTAATTTTGTTATCCTTACACCTGTGTAATTCATTAATTGTTTAATTTACTAGCTTTATTTTATTTTAGTTTTTCACGGTGTTTAAGAGCTGTAAAAGAGAGAGAGAGAGAGCAAATGAATACTCTTTAAAATTCAGTCAGAGCATGGTCTCATCTGTACCAGGAGAAAACGTTCAGGAGCAGCTACAAGCTCTATTGTAGGTATGGAGCTGGACAGCTTGACATCTGTGGCAGAGCAACGAGCGCTGAGCAGGCTCCTGTCAATCATGGAGAATCCACTGCATCCACTGAACAGTATCATCTCCAGACAGAGGAGCAGCTTCAGCGACAGACTGCTGTCACTGCCTTGCTCCAATGACAGACTGAGGAGATCGTTCCTCCCCAACACTATGCAACTCTTCAGTTCCACCTGGGGGGGTAAACGTTAACATTATACAAAATTATTGTCTGTTTTACCAACATTTTTATCACTCTTTAATTTAGTATTGTTTTTTATCAGTATGCTGCTGCTGGAGTATGTAAATTAAAAGAATAGAAAATCTTCTTCTCTGTAGGGGCGTGTCTCGGGAGCAGGACCCCCAACAGGAGCAGAGGATGTCTAGGGGAGAAGAGAGACAAGGCACTGAGACAAAAGGACAGCTGCTGTACAGGCTTTTAAATGTTCGAAGTGCCAAACGAGATGCAGATCACATGGCATGGCAGCAGCAGCAAGCCAGCAGCTAATCCATTAAAGAGGAGGTAAAAAAAAATGTATTTGTTTCCCTATTGTTTCACCATTTAAGAGGGGGTTTTGGAGGAGCGACCACATCTCCTTGGGGTGCGTTCAGCCCCTCTCTTCACAACGTGCCACGTAGGGCAGGTCGGGGGTATATTTGGTGAGTGAAGCGAGCAGGGGGCAAAGTAGAGTAAGTAATACAACATTTACAAACCTTAACTAAACCTCATGTCTTCTTGGTGTCTTGATGTGGCACTTGGTGCTCTGCTCTTTTACCAAGCTGATCTCTTGTCCATAGAAAAGACAATTGGAAGGTTTAGAAGATTTAGAATCAGTGGATGGAAAGATTCTGTCATCTGTATGATCTAGCTCAGACGTGGCTATAGGGGAGGGGCCAGGGGCAGTCAGCTAGTTGGCTGAGATCTCTAGGGCTGTGACTTGTCTTTGATTTTCTCCCTTCTAAATAACCATGGACCACCCAGAGGTTTATATTCTCCACTGCTAACTGGAGTTTTTTTTTTTTACTTTCCTCTGTTGTTAACTGGCAATAGTTCAACAATTGATTCAGGAACAGATATTGTTGGTTTTCTTGTATATTAATCAATTTCTAATTTGTTTTCTGTGTGCCTAAATAAAACCATGTCTTTATGTGTACTAGTACTGCATTTAGCAAGCTGTAAATTTTATTCTTGCAGTTTATCTCAGAACTTGTCAAAATGCTTTGCACCTACACTCAGTAAAGAATGCTATACAAAAATGAACCAGTGTACAACATTATGTCATTGGTTATTGAAAGGGAAGGAAGGGATCTGATTTTGGACTATTCTTTGCAGGGGAGAGGGTGAAAAGAGGAGAATTATGGAAATAAAAAATGTATGTGTTTGCTGTTTGCTTTAATTACACTTGAGATGTGTCAAGAAATTGATTGGAGTCCAGCTACAGCATTTTGGATAGAATGGCTATAATTTAGAAAGAAACACATTTGTATATAAGGTCCCACAATTCACACTGCATGTGGGACAAATAAACTAGCCATGAAGCCCAAGGAGCTCTCTGTAGACCTCCATGATAAAATTGCAGTGAATCATAGCTCAGACCAAAGGTATAAAGCCATTACTAAGTTTGAGTGTTTCCAGTAAATACCGTGGCTTCAATAACTGTGAATTTGAAGAGGTCTGCAACCACCAGGACTCCTTCTAGAGGAGACCATCCAGCCAAACTGAGCGGCCATGCAAAAAAGGCCTTGGTCAGGGAGGTAAACAAGTATACCATGGTCACTCTAAAACAGCTTCAGAAGTCCTTTGCTGAGATAGGAGAATCTGTCAGAAGCATCTCAGCCAAACTCAGTGGAGTGGAGTTGCAGTGGGTACTATCTATGTCAACATCTTTGTGTGGAATGCAATTGTTTTTCTTCTTTCTTCTTGCCTAGGCCTTGTACCAGACCTGTACAAATGATAATATCAAGGATTATGTTGGTGCTGCCTCTTGCTCAAGATGCCAGCTGCAGGAATTCATTAATGATTTTACTAGATTCCATTCTCTAAGGTTTACAGTCAACCACAAATCTGCAGTTTTTACATGTCAGTTTACTATCAGCCTTTTAACTGACTCACACAATTATCCTTCCGTTTCTGGCATACTAAAATCTCTCTGCCTCTTTCAAAGTTCCTTAGACTCCAGATGAAGATGACTTCTGTAATGAAGCACTCTGGATAAGAGTTTCTTTACTGACAGGGGATATCCTTGTCATATTGTGGGAAGTGTCCAGAATCAAGCCAGGAGTAGACTTCATAACATCGACTCTAAGAGGAACCCCAATAGTGAAACCTGCAACCCGTTGGTCCTACCATTCCACACTAAAACTCTATCTCTCAGGTCATCAAACAAAATTTCCCAATTTTATTCAGACTAATCCTTCCACAGGAGTCTTTTTTCCTACCCATCCCTTGATCTCCTTCCATTGACCACGTAACCTATGTAAACGTTTTGTCCACAGCTAACTTCCCGAGGAGAGCCAAATACCTCATGATGCACTTTGAGTGGTAGCCAGAACCACTTGTTTCAGTGGCAAATATGTTACCAGCAATATGTCACCTTGTATCTGGTCTCTCTGGTAAATTCAGTATAAAAACAGTTGGCCTCTTGCTTGTCAAAAAAATTCTATCTACTGCATGCCTTGTAGGAAATGT
The DNA here is from genome assembly GCF_016835505.1 of Polypterus senegalus. Classification (NCBI taxonomy): domain Eukaryota; kingdom Metazoa; phylum Chordata; class Cladistia; order Polypteriformes; family Polypteridae; genus Polypterus; species Polypterus senegalus. Next base: position 83,871,315 of record NC_053168.1, read on the forward strand.
CCAGCCACTTACATAGGTGAAAGAGGAAGATACCTAGCAGACTATTTTGGGGAGCGTGTTTGAGCCATTAAAACCAAAGATCTAACAAAGTCTATTGTAGAACACTTCATGGCCTTTGTTCATAGACACAGTGATCTCTCTGTGTTTTTTCTCAGGGCTTTAAAGACAAATTTCTAAGAAAAATAGAAGCTAAACTCATTTTCACCCTGAGATGACATATTTCTCCAGGTTTTAATAAATGACTAACTTTTTAATTACCCCCTTCACCTTCTCCATTGCCAGCTTTTTCTCACCTTTTCTAGTTTCATCTGCCCTGGTCTTGTTCCCTTCTACTTGTGTTACCTGCTCTTTCCTTTTCAATTGCACACCTGATGAAGATTATACAAATGAAACCTTATGTTTTTAACATTTTTTCCTTTTCAGCATGGTAGTAACCTTTAACCATTTTTTTGTTCATTTTTAGAGATACACCCCTACACTAAAAGTAGTATAATAATATGGCCAGCACCTAAAGTAGAAGCAGTTCATGGAGTAAATACTTTAATAATGTCAAACTACCAGTAGCTCACTGACACACAGTGAAAGTGGACAAATGCTATTTGGTTTATTACTCCTATATCTATAGCCTTTAAGGTAGAAGAGGATGGCAATATCACCTTTGGAGATAAGTTATGTATATAATATGGGTTAATGCTACCATTTTAAGATGCTGGGAGATGTGTTTGCCAGCTAGAGTTAGTCTAATTAAAGCATTATTTGATGTCAATATTACAGGATATAGAAAAGATTTTAACATTTATGAGACTAAATGTGAGGGATCCGCTACTTTATGGCCAATACCAGAAAATTTGCAGAGAATCTCTTAGAGGAATAAACTAAGCTTATGGAATGGCATTAACAGTGCTTTGGAAATAGGGGCACTAGGTCCCTGACTGTCCAATTCCATTAACATAGAAGAGATACATTATATAACCAAATAACCACTGTTGATGGCCATACAAAGAAGCTAATTGGGCCAAACAATTTAATGACTGGACACAACAGAGATGGACTGCCTTATGCAATTGCGGCTACAACTCTGCAGTTTGTGAATTGTAAAGTCCAAATCCAAATCAAGGATCCCAACTGATGGCAGAAGGGCTTTTACATAAGTTAGGAAGGGTGGGTACAACCCTTACAGTTCAAATGTGCTCTTGTAGGTTGATGTCATGCATTAATAAGAATAGTGCTGACACAATCTGAAGGGATGGCTGACACCTATTGTCCAAAATGGATACCACCTGCTTTTAGTGGGAAAAAATGGCAGACCATGTCAGAAAAGTTCAACAGGGTGATTTTGTGGGTGTGAGTATGTGTGATAGATGGAAAAATGTGTTTTGTTTGTATATGGACTCCTATATCTGGTCATTCATATACACACATTGACTGAGGGGAATGTCATTTGCAGCAGTGACCATCAACTTTTGAATTTTTTGAATTAAATGCTACAGCTAACTGTGTCACTATCAATGGTACTATTGAGTGGACTGATCATTGACAGGACCAAGGGCATTCTGTAAAACTAATATAACTTGCATCAGTCGAATACAGGAATATGGAAAAGCAAATTTTCCTACCTTTGAGCATATTTTTTCAGTCTAGTAATAGTGAGCTGAGCTGTGTATGTGAATGGGCTCTATTAGCTCTGCTCTAATAAAGGATACCCATCTTGGAAACATCAGCTCTTATTTAATAAAATTTCCTCTAAACTGCATCGCCACTAAAGCTCTCCATACAAAGGTCAGATTCATGCTATGAAAAAAGAGCAGCTAGAGAGAATGTTATAATTTTAATTTTACGTTGTTCTTTCTCTGTGTTGTTAATTTTCAGCTTTTAACTGTGCATCAACAGCTGGAGTATTATGTACAGTTTAGATCTGCAGGCTACAAAAAAGAAGAGCTAGAAAAAGTTCAGAGAAGAGCAACTGGGCTGATTCCAGGACTTCAGAGGATGAGTTATAAGGCAAGATTAACAGAGCTGAGCCTTTATAGTTTATGCAAAAAGAGATTAAGATGTGACCTGATTGAAGTGTTTAAAATTATGAAAGAAATTAGCACAGTGGATTGAGACTGTTACTTTATAATGAAACACAAGAACACAGGGACAAGTTTTTGCAGAACATTAGCTTTTCTTCACACAGAGAGCCATAGACACTTGGAATAAGCTACCAAGTAGCGTGGTAGACAGTAGGACTTTAGGGACCTTCAAAATTCAACTTGATGCTATTTTGGAGGAATTAAGTGGATAGGACTGGTGAACTTTGTTGGGCTGAATGACTTTAACCCATTTTTTTAACTCATTTAATATACATGGTAGTTTTATTTCAAAGTGCAATTCACGAAAACCTGACCAAAATCATGAATACATACTATTTAGATTTTTGCTTCTTTCTTCTTTAATTGCTCTCTTGAGAGCTATTGGTCCAACAAGCTTAAAAGATTTTCTGATTTTTATCTTTCTTCTTTTAAAGTGCCTGCACTTTCACAAAACAACACATTACAATGGCAGTGAATGAGAGTGCCATACAGCTGCTGAGTTTCCCTCCATATGACACTTAGCATCTATCAAAATTCCACCCAGCAACAGCTGTTTGAGAGTGGCCACCCAGACAAACACTCAGCTCTTGATAGGAAGTCAGGCACACATTGCTCTGTCTGGCTGCTGATGTTCAGCAGCTATCCGATGTGCGCAAAGCCAGACAGTTGATGTCATCTGTGACATATTTGTTAACCAGCTGCAAAAGCTCAAGTCTTGCCAAGCTGATTTTATTCCTCCTAATACAAAACACTGCAAAACAGAACTTTTACCTTTTTTATTAATGTTTATATCAGTACCCTAACTAGCATTAAAATAATCTGTCTTCATTAGTTCTTCCGTGTTTACTGTCAAGGAATGCACGTATTAGACTTCTCGTAACATGCCTATTTGTTCAGTTGACAAATGTAACTAAACAGTTTGATCCAATACATTTCACATTACCTATATTTTTTAAAAAACTATTAAAAAAAGTGGATATGTGCTATTTTTAGGTCCTGTGAAAAGGAAGGTGATTTAAAACATGAAGCTGTGGCAAAATGGTAATACACAATTGAGGACATAAAACAGAGTTTTTTTGTCAGTTATTTAAAAATAAGGTTATATACTATATGTACATTTCAATACAAACACACCAAAAACTTCAAAATCATGGTGGCAGTAGCGCAATGCAAGTATTAACTGTAGAATATTTCAAATTAAAATGCTGGGAAAATTTAGCAGTTTCAGTTACTTTTTTATTATTATTAAGGCTTCCATGTTTACCTAATTAAAGGCCAAATACAGCTAAGAGATGGAATGATGTAATACACTAATCTGTAACTTTTGGCATTGCTCACTGCAACATTATTACTGCTTCAAAATGAAAGTCAGCATGCGCACATTTGTCAAGAGGACCTATAATATTGGGAGGGTGCAATCTAGGAAGGTGTGTTAACACAACAGATTACCCTGGGGAGCAAGGGCGGTTTCTAGCACAGTGCTAGATAGAGTTCATAACTGGCATATGCTGGAAAAGTCTCATTCGAAATCTAAGGCTTGTTTCTGGAAATAAATTCAGGCACTGCCCGGATAAAGAGAAAGTAGGAATGAGACCCAGAGGCATGGGAGAATTTGCTTCAATTAGGAATGTCTGGGAACTGTCAGTTAAGTTACAGCCCAGTTTAAATGAATTGAAAGACCCACACACACTGTTGTTCCTAGGAGACTGCTGCTAAGGAAAACAATCACCCATTTTGCATTACCTTTAGTATAAGACAATAGTAGGGGAAGCCTGTATCAAGTATTAGTAGCATTTGGGATGTATTAATGTTGTTACACTTGGTAGTTAGTGAGTCATTTTGAAAAAGGAATCTACAAACCTCCAAACCAGCTCATCTAGCTCATCTACTCCAAGGTCCATCCTGATTGTTGAATACGTCTGTGGTCACAGAGAATGAACCCAGTAGGAACCTCACTCCAGCCCCTTATACTTGAAATCTTACTGTTTTATTAACTATCAAAACACATGATCACAGGTGAGGATTAAGATGCTGACTGAGCAGAAAATGAAGGGTTTCATTAAATAACATAGCTGACACTTCATCATTGCCATCTAGTTCAGTGCTGTTACCAATATGAATGCCACATGTCTAACCAACGTGCTACTGCTCTCCTTCGGTCGCAGAAAAAAAAACATTTTTTTGTAGGGTAATACTGATAATAGTAAATACCATCTAAATCTTGGCTGAAAAAGCAGAAAAAGACGGATGGGACCATTCTGAGGTATTTGTAGGCCTTCCTTTTATAGATTTAAAAACAACAAGACAGCACATGAGTGCACTCTCACTCCCTAAAATAGGAACTAAATAACAGTGGATGCAAACTACAAGATAGCATGGGGTAGAAAGTCTTTTCAGCCAGTAGACTAAGTTAGCACATCTTAAAAGATATAAGATATCTGCAAAAGAATAAATAATTAATACAACTAGTCCCTGCTGGGAGGAGAACACACATTGCTCCATTTCCTTTATAAACCCCTCTTACACACAGAAGGCCTTCTAAATTGACAGTACTTCTCCGTCAAATTGTATCAAAATTTGGAGATGATTACTCATATTTTTAAGTTTGTTATGGTTGATAACATAATTTCTGCTGATTCATTACTCATGGGGTTTATTGATAAGACGGATTGGAAAGGGTTTAGGAGTCAGATGGAGAACTTTATTTCTTGGTGCAGAAACAATTGTCCACATTTTAAATACCAAAGACCAGCTGGACTGGTCTCCTAACACAGAGCAACTACTTAAGAAAAGGGAAGCGCAGACTCTTTTTTTCTTAGGAGACAGTGCCTCTTCAATGAAGGTAGTGTTTTACAACTCTGTAATGGCCAGTGCAATTTTGTACACTGTGGTGCGCTGAAGTGGTAACATCACTTCAAAGGCTCACAGAATCAGCCAGCTAATTAAGTCGTCTGGCTCAGTTATGGCATGCACTCTTGACCCCTTGGAGGTAAAAGCAAAGGAGAGAAAGAAAACTATACTGAGAGCCATTATGGACAATGCTGCGCATCCTCTTTCTGATGCACTAACACTGAGTGCTTACAGCCAATGATTTATTCAGCCAAAGATTGTCAAGAAACACTACTGGCTCCTTTACACTAACTGTAATATACCTGTACCAGTAACGGCGTACTGCACAATAATGTGCAGTGAATACACTTGACTTGAGAATTCATTGTTTTCATACTCTTTCTCTGTACGTTAAGCATTCATTTGCTCAGAGGTTGATGCGCTTGCTGCTTCCTGAGCAGTTCTTCTTCTGCCACCCTAGAGGACCACTTCTTCTCTTCTTTTGTCTGTATCTTTTCGCGTTAAAACTGATTAAGTTAGTGTTTGTGTTTCAATTACTTAATACATTTTCTTTAATTTTTCACTTAAGGTGGCACTTAAGTCTTCAATCTGCCTCAAGACTGATTTAAGATATGAAGAGGTAGGTGAAGTGATGGTGAAGGTGGTAGGGATGAGAACGGCGGCCATACGCATGCGCTGCACAGCCTCCCAACTGCCCGCTGCTGAGAGTTGATTCTACAATAAAATAAAATTAAAAATAAAAAGAGCAATAACCTTGGAGGTCAATCATCACCCTGAAAGTGGGTAGTAGACATCATGTAGTATAAGTGTACCAAGGTCAATAGATCAAATGATTTGCAGGCTACAGGTGATTTAAAATCCTGGATAGACAAATGAACAGCCACGGTAGCGTATTATATATAAAGACAGTGTCTCACTGCAACTTTAACTGCCAAGTCAGAAGTTTTCTTCTTTTTCAGTTATTATGGTGTATATTTGAGAGGGGTTTGTTGTGTATCCATCCATCCATCCATTATCCAACCCGCTATATCCTAACTACAGGGTCATGGGGGTCTGCTGGAGCCAATCCCAGCCAACACAGGGCACAAGGAAGGAAACAAACCCCGGGCAGGGTGCCAGCCCACTGCAGGGTGCGCACACACACACACACACACCAAGTGCACACTAGGGACAATTTAGAATCGCCAATGCACCTAACCTGTATGTCTTTGGACTGTGGGAGGAAACCAGAGTACCATAATATAATAATACTATTTTTTTATTGAGCTTATTGTAAAAAGAGAAATTTACCCGGGGGACAAATAAAGTTTGTTCACTCATGTGTTCTATCTATCTATCTGTCTATCTATTGTGGTAGAATAATTCGTCACAAAGACAAAAACAAAGTTTTGGGGAGCGTCCCCATATATTGTCATCCAGACAATAAGAAAAAAAAGAAGATATTCAAAATCTTGGAATACAATGAATAATTTACTGGTACAAAATGGCGATTATATTTCAGAACAAAAACATGTGACAGGAAATGGTTGGCATGGCGTGACGCTGCAGCAGGAACCAGAAACAACGTCATTCTGATGAGCCGGAAATGAGGTGATTTGTGGGTGCCGGAAGTGACGTCATCAAGGTTGGCCGGAAGTGACGTCATCGCGGCCATTTTGGAACCCAGAAGTTGCGGGATTATTTTTCTTCTTGTTTTCTGTTGATGAAAGAGAGTTCAGGTAAGTACCATGTGACAACCCCTTATCTCGGAATGTTTCACTCACCTTTAGACTCTTTGACTGCCTCCTAATTGCACATGTATGACACTATCTATCTATCTATCTATCTATCTATCTATCTATCTATCTATCTATCTATCTATCTATCTATCCACACACTTCCATTACATAACTTGCATGTATAGGTTAAACCTCAATATGCTTGTGAAAAAAGTTCTAACATAAAACATGAGACTGAGTGTCTAGCAAGTGCAACTACTTCTTCCTTTTTAAATAAACCTGTACCTCATGGATATCCAAGTAAGGCAAGACCTTATAGTAAGGTGATGCTGCAGCCTTAGTCACATGGTAACATAAAACCACCCTGCAAAATAGTTCACCTCTTTAAAATATGATGGCGACCCCTCTCAAAATTGAGTAATTTATATCTCAGTGCTGTTGTGTGGAAATTTTTTAATAGCATTCTGTTCTATTCATGTATAAAGAAAGCCACCTAAATCGCATTATTTGAACTGAAAACATGCTGGCAGCACTGTTTTTTTTTTTTTACTCTGGCCAAAACAAAAACAAGTCTTTTGCTTATGTGTGAAAACTGTGGAGCATCCTGAAATAAATCTGGCACACAGACATATCTCTGCAGGTGGCTTGGACAGAATCTACAACAGATGCAGAGTGGGCAATAAAGACTCCTTCGTTGTTGTTCTTTCTTATTAACCACAGTAGTGTTTGATTTCCTGTCCAATTGAAATGTGTGGACAATGTCATCTGGTGGTGATATGTGAAGGACACATTCACTCCCTCTGCATGACTAAACAAGTTTATTAATGAAAAGGAAAGATTTGAATATGTGTGCCAGCTCCTCATTCAAGGCTAAATAAACAGACTCATGGTCTGGAAATTAATGTTAAGATTTGAATTTAATACATCTGTTTGATAATGCTAATAGAAAAGCTCATACAATCACAATGCTGTATGTAGAGCATTTGGTAAAATACTGCCATCAATAAACATTACATTTCCATCAAAGCACCATCCATATGAAATTACATCATTCTTTTCTAGATGTTTCCCTTTAAGCAGCAGCAACCGATGAGACTCATATTGTTGTAGTTAGTTGGGTAGCTTTTTCAGCAACCTAGCACAAGTATTTCCATTTAATGAGGATGCAGCCAGTATATGACTGTCATTATAAATTACATATGAAAATGGAGTTTGTTAAGAGGAAAAGATAACAGTGAATAATCCTTAAAATCATATATTTTTTACCATGAAGTGACCAAGCAGAACAGCATTTACCTATTGTAAAACATTTTAATCAGTTATTATTAGTTGTAAAGTAGTTTATACTGCACATTAAATGCCTTTTTTGATAAAAACAAACAACCATTGTTTGTGATGAGTTCCATTATATCTGCAAAAAATCTCCCATCTAAAGAGACCAATACTGCTTGTGGATGTTATACTAAAAGTACAGCTATAGGTATAGTCAGTCAATCAGTCATTGTCTTACCAGCTTAATCCTGAACAGGGTCACGGGGGTCTGCTGGAACCCATCCCAGCTAGCACAGTGTGCAAGGCAGGAACAAATCCCAGACAGGCCGCCAGTCCATCGCAGGAAAAGTCGATACACTTTGTAGTCAAACAGTATCCAGCCTACTGTATGTAAGGATATCAACATAAGGGAAACAATTGTATGCCACAGGGAGGAGACAAGGTCCCACATCAAGCCTTCAGGCATCAGACTCCAGACATGCTTAATGTTATTTGTATAGATTTGTTTAGTCTGGAATTTTATTTTTCATTGCTTTATTTTCATTTTTGGTTGTCAGATGTAGCTATGATTTATCATTGTCTCAACATGTGTGTCCATGTGGAAAACATGTTGTGTTTCACCATGGTTGTTGTTATCGGAGTAAACTGCACAGTAAAAGCTGAAAAGAAAATAATCCATTTGTTCTTTAGTTTAAAATAAGATTTCTGGTTTCAGAATTGTTTCCAATTTATTTCCTATTAGTTTCTTGCCTGCTGGAATGCCAGGGTCTGCTCTAGCTTAGTGCCCCTGAAGCAAAGGTAGGTAATGTCTGAATTAACGCTTTAAACAAAGACATACATACCTTTCACTATTGATTATCAACTTGTGTCCTTTCTGAATACTCTTGTCATAAAAAAGTCTGCCACTCGAAAGAAAACAAAAACACTACATACTATGATTGCTTCATTTTATGGAATGACACCTGTGGCTTTGTAAGAGAAAGAGCCACAGTGGTGCGGCAACTTAGGGGTATTATACCCTGCATGTGTGCTGTGTAACTTGGAAGAAAACAGTTCTAAAACAGCAGAGATGGACACAGGGAAACAAAGACAGAGGCGATATTAGAGCAGTAAATAGGAATGTAATCATAGCAGAAGCTAAAGTCAATCAGAAATGTTTCAACAAAGCTATAAAACATTACCCAGGTAAAAAAAGTGCACTAAAATACACTTAATTTAAGTGCACCTATTGTGTTAAAAGTGTGCTATATTCAAGCACTAATTTTGTACTAAGTGTGCCAATGTAATATCATTAGTGTAACTAAATATATGCTTAAATACAACTAAGTATGTGCTTAAATATCCTTAAGTACACTTTTTTTATTATTTCTGTATTTTTATAAATGAACTTTACTTCTTCTTGAAGTATATTTGAATCCACATTTTAGAGACTTGTGAATACACTTATAAAATATAGGAAATACAGTATATTTATATTTCAATCAAAATGCAAGGATAATACATTGAAAATATACTTGTGATATATTTCAAATGTATTTACAAATCAAATATAGCATATATTTTGTATATTATATCCTAGAAGTGCAGTAAAATACACTTAAAATGAACTTAATAATAGTTTATGAAAGTACACCAAAATTGAACATATTATTATTTAAAGCATGCATAGCACAGTATTAAGTAATGCACTAATAACACATATTTATATATTTTAGGGGTAGTACACTTTGTCTGAGTACACTTAATATCAATTTAAGTATTAGTGCAAATTAGCATATTTAGATTATGTATACTGAAGTACTCAATGTATTTAGTACATTTGTATTATATTTTTGCACTTATTCTTAGCACACAAAAACAGTAATGTGTTAGAAATGTACTTTCTGATATTAAAGTATATTTTTAGTATAATTAAGTATACTTTATTTTTACCTGGGTAACTAAAATCAAAGTCCTACTTCACTGCCAGAAAATGCAACCTTATACACTAAAATGAATCATACAAACATACAAATCATTTGGTAGAAATGCTCAATTGTTGGAAAGGTGTTATACACCATACTGGCCTTTATATGATAACTTTAAAAAAAAAATATGATATGAAAAAATAATAACTTTGTCAAAATACAACCAAAGCTAAAAGTTAATGAAAGAGAAAGGAATGAATTTTCCATTGAACAAAACCATTAAATGAAACAGCAAGACATGAAAATAACCAAACAAAAGTACAAAATAAAATAAAAAGTAAATATAATAATAACAGTGACAGGCAGGGGTACTAGCATGAGCATAAGAGTGAGAAAGTTGAAGGCTTGGTGCTGGCCGTGATGCTGATTGTCTGAAGCAAAGAAGCAAAGACCACCAATAACCCTGGAAATTAATTCTTGGCGTGACTGACCGTGTATCTGGGAGAAAGTTTAAAGCTGTCTCTTGGCCAGAGGCCCTTTGAATTGAGAGTAGGGAGGATAGTTGCCTGCTACAAAATGTACTAGGGAATGGTTTAGATCCCTTCCTAGGGCACTCTGTATTCTCTGTCTCTCTTCTGTATTTCTCTAAATGGATTATGGGATGATTCCCTTTTGAAAATTGCCTTGCACTGTTAGGACTGGCTAATTACTATATATGAGTCCCAGTCTGCCTCCAATGACACGTAAAGAAACTTCATTTACTAATATGACAATTTACCTCTTTCTCTCTCCATAGATTCCCCACCTCCCTTCCTCCCAACACTTTAATAAACAAAACAAAACATAGCATAAAAAACAGATTTAGAATGATACATACAAGTGAAAATTTCCATCCGTTTTCTAAGCCACTTATGCAGTTCAGAATGATAGAGAGCTTGCATCTATTATGGAACCACTATGCTCATGATGGGAAACAACGCTGAACAGGAATGACTGTAGAGCAAAGTCACACACAAGCCCACACATACATTCCCAGGCGGCCAATACAGACTCACAAACAGAGCAAACGGTTTGCATGACATAATTCCAAAAGTTATACTTTGTATGACCAAAGAAGTAAAACAATTGTTGTGATTTTAAAAAGCTGCATTTAAAATGTTTATAATATTGTTGGAAAGTGATGGTGTGTTGCATGTTGGGCAGACATCAGATATGGTGAGCTGTATATTCTGTTCATTCTATTAATTACTATGAAGCTCTGTATGTTAATACATTCTTATCATTGCAGTGGAGTGTTGTCAAAAATACAAAAAATAATTTCACTGTACTCTGTATGTGTGACAATATAACTACTAGTAAAGCTACATATGCTGTAAAATGAATGTAAGCAGCTATAATGTAAACTGCTTAAGGTAATAATAAAATATTACAAAATATATTTTTAAAGTCTAAAACATACCCTTACACAAGATCAGCCAAATGGTACACAAATCCCATAAAAATGCACTGTTAACAGATTTGTTTTTTCATTATGTAGGTTTTACGATAACACAATTCATTTTAAATTGTACAATTCTTCGAGAGACAAAAGCCAGGAGTGACAGTTTCGACATGTGTTAACCTGAGAAGCCAAGAATTCCCTTTCACTCTCCACTCATTTTCAACAAACTGACCACTCGTTTTCTTTCTTGTTCCTGAATTCTGTTGTAGAGTTCATATGGCCACTGCCAGCTCTCCCCCATTTGCTGTCACTCCCATTGCATCTGCTCTTTTCAAACGTGTTTCTCTTAAGCTTGACGTTTATTTTCCATTTTCATCAATTGCCTGGTCACAAAGGACTAGGATTTATTCAGCTTGTCTCTGTATTATCTGCTTATTCTGTGAACTGTTTCCATAAAAAGGTCAAAAGGTCAGTTGTATTAGAGCACATACTAAAAATACAGTTTGAATGATAAAACTTTTATACTTTGTTCATTATGACTTCAATTTGTGGTAGCTGTTGAATCAAGCAAAACAAGGACTGAAACACACAGCCCCATTGGCAGAATAGTAATCTTGCTATATTGTGAAAAAAACAGACAAATAATTAGTAGATAAGTACAATGGGGGGGCACAGTGGGTAGCGCTGCTGCCTCGCTGTTGGGAGACCTGGGTTCACTTCCTGAGTCCTCCCTGCATGGAGTTTGCATGTTCTCCCCGTGTCTGCATGAGTTTCCTCCCACAGTCCAAAGACATGCATGTTAGGTGCATTGCCGATTCTAAATTGTCCGTAGTGTGTGCTTGGTGTGTGGGCTTAGGGTTGGGTGCCCTGCCTGGGGTTTGTTTCCTGCTTTGCACCCTGTGTTGGCTGGGATTGGCTACAACCCTGTAGTTAGGATATAGCGGTTGGATGATGGATGGATGGATAGTTACAATGGAAAATTTAAATGCATTATGAAAAAAAAACATATATATTGATCACAAGCCATTTGGTCTTTCTGGATGGTATTTCAGTCTACTATACTTGCATACAATATGTACTGTACACAGTACATACACACTGTTACAAAGTACTTGACTAGTAAGAAGATGTCAAAAGCTACAGAACTAGCAGGAATCTACAGAGTATTACTAACATGCTGAAAATCTCTAACACAAAGAGAGATCTATGCTGATAGGACAGGGGGGCTTCTAGTTGCCATATGCTGGGTCATCTGCAGAATGCACACAATACTTAACCCAGAGTACTTCTGGGCTGAAATGTCTTTCCCTGTGACCAATTAGAATATGAAGTCAGGAAGCAAAGTGACTAAAGTGGCAAGAACCCCCCCACTTTGGCAGAAAGATCAAACATGGTCTCAGAATGATATGTATGGAACTGTGGTGTCCGTCATTTAGTGCAGCATAGGATGTTACTTGGAGATATGGACCTGTAAGCACCTCAAAAGGTTCAGAGGTGCTTGAAAACCTGCATCTAAGGCAGAGATCTCTCCTCTGTCCCTGGTGCAATAATAGAAAGATATTTTGAACTTTGGCCAGAGTCATTGCGGGTTGGATATTAATCACAAAGGCTGCAATGCTGGGAGGGAGAGAGGCCAGAGTTTAAAGGGTGAAAAATGAAAGAAAGATGGGTGCTGAGAAAGAGAATGGTTTTCTGTGATACTGCAGGCAAGTGAGTAAACCACCTCTCCACATAGACAATGAGTACAAAATCTATATACTTGGTCCTAGAAGGGCAGCAGGCTTGTGGTTTACTCCTGTTCATTTTTACTTTTTCTTAACCTTGTGTCATCCTCTTAGAGTCCTTGCCCCTGGCCATCTTTTGCCAGTTAGATGCACCCTGACAAAAAATACATAAATACAAGTACAGTATACATGCACATCCTTTGCACCTCAAACTGTAAAATGGCCGACATACTGCAATCAACTTGTACACACATCTTCCTTTGGTTAGGATTACTGTACTTGTCAGCAGTCTTTGTGAAATTCCAAATTAGCTGAACATGGCTGAAGTTGAGTTGAAGTTGTTGACCCTAATCATCACTCTTTTCAATGTTCAGACAGGCTGATGTGGTGGTCAACAAGATGAAGCACAAATAGGTAGTCCAGGAGCTTTACTATAGTATTTTGGACACAAGAGGTGTGTTAGATAGTGCTGCCACTGATACAGCAGAGCAGGATTTTAAAAGAGCTGATTAATTTGTTAAAACTGCAATTACTAGTCCTCCTATAACCCCGTTCTCACTTTTAGTCACAATCTGAGGGAAGTGAGCAAAAGGCCAAAAACAGATATGGAGTAAATATATCTTTGCAGGGCCCTTATGCTTTTACTACAACAGGCGTGGAAATTCAAACTGGAGCTGCTGCTTTTACTTATCAATATGAATACAATGAACAATTTGTGTTCTGCTAAGGGTGCAACGTGGGCTAGAAATGTATTGGCATACCTTTAGCCTTACCTATTAAATGCATAATGTAACTGTTAGGAACATATTAATAACATTTTATAAATGTTTGTTTATTGCTAGACACACATTAATAATTTTGTATTAATGTCTATTGATTGTTAGGCACATATTAACATTTGATTATGTTTTTTTTTATTATTTTGATGACATCATGTCATTGCCATTTTGCGCTTTTGCATTTCATGTATGTTGCCATTTTGAAGCTTCATGTAGCAAGTGCAGTGACACTAACAAAATGACAGTGAATTTTAGTCACTATTCAAACTTTGTGAACATAACTGTAAACATCTGTGAGAGACATGAGATGAAGCATATTTTGCTTTGAACTTTATCGCAGTTCAGTTTACTTTGGTGATCAAGTTCTATGTTTAGTGTACAGAACTCTGCTTTTACCACAAATCTGTGAGGACTTGTATGGAATGTTCCCATTGATCATCACACTAATAAGTTAAAGGTATAATAAATAGGTTTCTTAAATTTACAAATGATAGTAAATTAGGTGGCTTTTCAGATAATTTAATTCTATAACATCTCTACTAGTCCTGTGCTAAACAGATCTGATCAGATATGTGATAAATTAAGTATAGTGAAAAATACAAAATATGTAGGTGCCGGTCATAAAATTAGAATATCATGACAAAGTTGATTTATTTCAGTAATTCCATTCAAAAAGTGAAACTTGTATATTAGTTTCATTCATTACACACAGACTGATGTTTGTCAAATGTTTATTTCTTTTAATTTTGATGATTATAACTGACAACTAATGAAAGTCCCAAATTCAGTATCTCAGAAAATTAGAATATTGTGAAAAGGTTCAATATTGAAGACACCTGGTGCCACACTCTAATCAGCTAATTAACTCAAAACACCTGCAAAAGCCTTTAAATGGTCTCTCAGTCTAGTTCTGTAGGCTACACAATCATGGGGAAGACTGCTGACTTGACAGTTGTCCAAAAGACGACCATTGACACCTTGCACAAGGAGGGCAAGACACAAAAGGTCATTGCTAAAGAGGCTGGCTGTTCACAGAGCTCTGTGTCCAAGCACATTAATAGAGAGGCGAAGGGAAGGACAAGATGTGGTAGAAAAAAGTGTACAAGCAATAGGGATAACCACACCCTGGAGAGGATTGTGAAACAAAACTGTGGGGGAGATTCACAAAAAGTGGACTGCAGCTGGAGTCAGTGCTTCAAGAACCACCACACACAGACGTATGCAAGACATGGGTTTCAGCTGTCGCATTCCTTGTGTCAAGCCACTCTTGAACAAGAGACAGCGTCAGAAGCGTCTCGCCTGGGCTAAAGACAAAACTGCTGCTGAGTGGTCCAAAGTTATGTTCTCTGATGAAAGTAAATTTTGCATTTCCTTTGGAAATCAAGGTCCCAGAGTCTGGAGGAAGAGAGGAGAGGCACAGAATCCACGTTGCTTGAGGTCCAGTGTAAAGTTTCCACAGTCAGTGATGGTTTGGGGTGCCATGTCATCTGCTGGTGTTGGTCCATTGTGTTTTCTGAGGTCCAAGGTCAACGCAGCCATCTACCAGGAAGTTTTAGAGCACTTCATGCTTCCTGCTGCTGACAAACTTTATGGAGATGCAGATTTCATTTTCCAACAGGACCTGGCACCTGCACAAAGTGCCAAAACTACCAGTACCTGGTTTAAGGACCATGGTATCCCTGTTCTTGATTGGCCAGCAAACTCGCTTGACCTTAACCCCATGGAAAATCTATGGGGTATTGTGAAGAGGAAGATGCAATACACCAGACCCAACAATTCAGAAGAGCTGAAGGCCACTATCAGAGCAACATGGGCTCTCATAACACCTGAGCAGTGCCACAGACTGATCGACTCCATGCCACGCCACATTGCTGCAGTAATCCAGGCCAAAGGAGCCCCAACTAAATACTGAGTGCTGTACATGCTCATACTTTTCATGTTCATACCTTTCAGTTGGCCAACATTTCTAAAAATCCTTTTTTTGCATTGGTCTTAATTGATATTCTAATTTTCTGAGATACTGAATTTGGGACTTTCATTAGTTGTCAGTTATAATCATCAAAATTAAAAGAAATAAACATTTGAAATACATCAGTCTGTGTGTAATGAATGAATCTAATATACAAGTTTCACTTTTTGAATGGAATTACTGAAATAAATCAACTTTGTCATGATATTCTAATTTTATGACCGGCACCTGTATATAAAAAGCTACACAATCTAAACCATTTCAAATCAATTACTAATTGACTTTTCTTCTCATTGTCCTACAAGATGTATATTAAATTAATTCAGAATTCTAAATTACAACAGTGTGAGTGAATTGTGTGTGTGTGTGTGAGAGGGGACTAAAAGGGACTGATAACCCATCCGGAATGAGTGATGGCCTTTTGCTTCATGCTGTTATAATGTGCTTGGGCTCAGCAGGACTCGGAATTTCACTGTTTGGTGCTTTATCCCTAAAAAATGAAGGCATAAAACAACAAAAGGATACAGAAAGCACAGTGCTGCAAAAAATGCACAAACATTTGAAACATTTGATAACATTTATCAAAAAAATTCACAAGAACCCAGTGATTCTTTGTAGAAAAGAAAATTTAACAAGTTTTAATTCATTAAAATTTCTAAGGACTGGCAATTAGAAACCTTGTCCCAAGTTAAAATTAGACTGTGGCAATTGTGATTTTCACAGGGCACATTAGCTTTTTTTTTAATTACAGGCAAACTAATTGAAGATAATTAGCAGATGATAAAAATGATATCAAATCAGCAATGTAGAACAAGTGTTAACAGACATCAGACACAGTCTAATTGTAATGAATACCTCATTCCTCATCGTACTCAAATACATTTTTTTCTAGTACAGCATTATATTATTTTCAAATCTTTGTCACTGCTTTAAAAAACTGTTAAAGCAAAAATGACTGGTAATGTAAAATTTTTCAATTTTTTACAAGCACTTAAGTTTTGCTTTTTAATCTAAACAAATTTAGGGCAAATCATGCTAAATACTGGCTCAGGTTTCTGACTTATTAACTCAGTAATTTTTTCATAAGGTCTCTCTGTAAAGTTAAGTAAATATCCACATACACAAATCATCCACTCCAGGGAAGGAAAAGATACAAACCTGCATTTATAAAGACATATTAAAACAGTAATCTTTTAATACAAAAAGCATATTGCCATGATTTTTATGCTGCTAAATGAGTCTCTTTTTAAGAGTACACAGTCAAACAGCTTAAGTTCTGATAGTTTTTGTTACTGCATTGTCTGTTAGGCCAATTTCGCAAATACGTTTCATAAGATGATAAGAAGAGCAGCTATGATACAAAGTTGCTGTCTGTTTTTTGCAACAGTTTATCATTTCCCACCCAGCACACGCAGCAGTAGCTCAGTCGGTAGAGCGGGTTGTCCAGCAATCGGAGGGTCGCAGGTTCGATCCTGGCTCCCGGCATGAGAATGCAGCTGTTGTGTCCTTGGGCAAGACACTTAACCTACCTTGCCTGCTGGTGGTGGTCGGAAGGATTGGTGGCGCCAGTGTTCGCAGCCTCGCCTCTGTCAGTGCGCCCCAGGGCAGCTGTGGCTACAAAGTAGCTTATCATCACCAGCGTGTGAATGACTGTTGTGTTGTGAAGTGCCTAGGGGGGTTCTTGAACTCTAGTAGGTGCTATATCAAATACAGGCCATTTACCCAGCCACCACTGCTTCCTTTCATTGTTTCTATCCTGGACCATTCCAAGTCACCTGAACACAACAGAAGAGCAACAAACTCACCAATACACAAGAAACTCTGAGATGTTTTTGTTTTGAGTGCTGCCCAAGGCATCTCAATCTGGTGACATGCTGCTTTTCTGTGTCTTAATAGCTGTTTAAAAAACATTAAATTACCATTAAATTCAAGCTAAAGGCTATTTCACTCAATGGGTGAGTGATTTTTCTTGCCTTTACCTATTTTGAGCTATGTCTGGACTTTAAAAGATTAGGTAGTGAGTAAAAGCTTTATAAAATAGACATTTTTCAGTAACATGTGCTTCTTCTCAAATACATTTTCCATTCTACATTTAATTCAAAACATGACAGTAAGTATCATAAACAGAACCCTAGGTTTTTTTTCTTCACACAGAGAGCTATAGACATATGGAATAAGTTACCAAGTAGTATGGTAGATAATAGGTATTCTGGACCTTCGAAAGTTAACAGTGTTATTTTGGAGAAATTAAATTAATAGAAATAATAAGCTTTGTTGGGCTGAGTAGCCTCTTCTTGTTAAAATTGTTTCAATGTTCTAATGGCCTAAAAAACTATACCAATAAAGTATACATTGAGTGTTGGTTTAGAACAACTTTCAGTGAACTATCAAGCTATAAATGACTTGGTTTCATATTTTAACTTACTGAAATTTCAGAGTTTTGGTCTAGCATTTACTGTAAATCTAAATACAGAAACATCAGCTAAGCTTTATTTAATTGTAGCTGACAGAGAAACAGAAATGAGACTGTTTTATATAAAGTTTTTGTTGAGGTTTTTTTTTTTATTAATAGTGCAACACAATACTATAATTACATCACTTCCACAACATTATTATGATATGTTTTTTTGTTTTCACATTTCAGAAAATATTTTCACTCCTTCCAATAAGCAATGTCAGGAAACAGAAAGCACAAAAAATTATTTAAAGATGCTGCAGAAACTCAAAATTCAAAAAGAAGAAATAAAATCAAGGTATTATAGTCACCACTGACCACAATTTTTTCACTTTTAAAAATTACAGCACATCCTTATTTAAGAATCAAGAGTAGTGGTTTAGGAATCTTTCAGTTCAACATAATTATTTGAGAATACACTTCTATCATAAGATGTTAGTCTTCCTAAAATGCTCAAAATATTACATTACTTTGACTCAGCTTTTAGCTAAATGGTATACAAACACTAGAATTATTTATGCACCATTATCAGGGACACCCTTTTGGACTAAGTTTTCAAATAATGGCTTACAATTTTTAAGTGGACAACAGTCTTATAATAATCCCTAATGAGTCATTTTATCTTCCTTTTTCTGTCAATACTGATAATTGGCTGTGACCGAGGCTTTACTGTTTGTATTCTCTTCTCTGTGTATTGTGGTTGCACTGCCATTTGAACAAGCTATGTTTCAGAATGGCCATGTCTTCACCCGTGATCCAGGCATTGACTTACCATATATGCTCGTGTTTAAGTACTCCCGCAGATAAGTCTGGGCTTGATGTTATTGTATAATTTCCAGTATTTTATAATGTCGGTCGTATAAGTCGAATGTGGAAAACTCACGCTATTGGTCCAAGAGATTATGATATGCTAATGCCCACCACAGAAAGTAACCATGTAGCACACTGCCTTTTTTTTCTATGTGTAGTGCCCATGTGACCACACGGTAATTCCCAAACTTTTAAGACGTGACATTTGCACTGTTTTGTGTTTTTTTGTATCTCACACCCTCATACACCTTTATCGTAAGAGCATCCCTGATCTATGATGAATCGACCAGAAGAAAATATGAAGCTGGTTTTAAATTAAAAGTTGTTAAAAGTCGTTAAGTGGCGAAAGAAATTGATAACTGCGCTGCTGCAACAAAATTCGATGTATCTGAGAAACTGGTGCGAGATTGGAGGAAGCATTTTTGAATGGGGTTATAAGACAGAGTATGATCTGTTTTTTGGGTTTCAAGACCCAATTTATACACGAGTATATATGGTATATTGTATTTGACCAGAAACATTGATATTTGATCATGAAAGTGCTAGAGGGCCTGATGCATTAATTGTCGTTTTGCTTTCCTTTTCTCATATTTCAGATTCCTTTGGCTTAACATGTTTTCAGTTTTCCTGTATTCACTAATATTTAGGTGCTTTTAAAACTAATTTAAATTAACATTCTAACGATTTTGTTTGTATAATATCTTACTCTTCACCACCTTTAAAACTTGGTTAATCTGGTCTAGTAAATAGATAAATGAGTGGATGTTTAAAAACATACACAATTCTTAGGGCTTAATAAAAGAGTTACACAGCATGAAAACAAATTGAACTAAACTGGTTTCTGAAATGTAGAGGTTAAGAATTTATATATAAGCTTTCTGCATAGGCTTTTTGGCTATTTATTTGCATTGAGCCTTTTTAATGATAATGCCAATTTGTCCCATCCTATTTCCCGATCTCTTGGCTTTTCTTTATTTTTTGCTGCAGCTACAGACATGTGGATTACTTCTTCATTGCTGGAAGCCAGAAAAGTCTAAATTAAGTGAATTTGCAGTTACTTTCCAGAATAATTTATTCTATCTCTTCAGTTCTTGAAACAGTTCAACTTCCAAACTACTGTTACAGTTAAAGTTTTGTCTCTGTTCAGGAACTGCTTCTCTTCCCAGCCCTCATTCTCTCTAAGACAGCATCACAGGAATAGAAACATAAAGCCTCAAGTTTATAAGCTGCAAGTTCTAACACTTCGCCAAAAAGAGGACTCCATTTATCCAGCTGTGCATCTCTCCACTGGCTTACGATTGGATTTTCTTGCACAACAATGTTTCTCTCAGCCTGCAAATGTGACACCGGTTACAAATACCAAAAAATCTCTTAGGGTTAACTTTTACATTACTAGAAACATTCTTCTCCAACTGCCTTTTCTAATTTCCTTTTCAGCTATCGTGCTCATGTTCTCACAAGCATTACTTTTAAAACAGGAATTATTTTTCTTAAAGACATTAC
Organism: Polypterus senegalus; assembly: GCF_016835505.1. Taxonomy (NCBI): domain Eukaryota; kingdom Metazoa; phylum Chordata; class Cladistia; order Polypteriformes; family Polypteridae; genus Polypterus; species Polypterus senegalus. Next base: position 83,891,818 of record NC_053168.1, read on the forward strand.
AGAACTGCCTTTTCAGTTATTTCTTTTTTCCTCTTCAGTATCTATTGAGATCTGATAGTTTTTATATTATTTGTAATTTCTGACTGAATATTTTCCTGTATTGTATGCAGTTTATGTTTAAAACTACCTCATTTTCCTTTAGTTGTCTCAACATCTAGAAGCTCATTTCAGTTTATTTCTTTAAGGCTTTATTGCATTCACATCCTGTTTTACCACAGCTAATTTGATCAAGCTACTACTCCTGACAATAGAATGATACATCAGAGCAGTTGTGAAACTTTTGCCTCAGTAGAAATTGAAACTGCATCATATAATCTGATGATTATATATAGTTATTGATACTATCAGGGGTTGATCTACAGTATACTATAGCAAGTCAGGAGATATTAGCCAAATTAACAAAAGACTGTGAAACCTGCAGAGGTTTATTTTCTCCAGGAATATTGGTATCCTAGAGTTTCTTAGCTTCTTTTCTATTGCCAACTGTGCATATATTATGTTATTTTGATTTATTTAAGATACATTAGATTAATTTTTTGAAATTATGTTACCTAATCTTTCTTAGCAAAGTAGCACAGAGGTCAGTGCTACTGCCTTACACTGCCAGTATATTGTTTGCATGGAGTCTGCACATTCTACTAATTTCTGTCATAGTTTTCATTTCTTCTTCTATCTCAAAAGTTTAGTTGATACGAACTGTATATTAACCCAATGTAAGTGAGTTTGGGTGTGTGGCTGAGTGTGTCCAGTGATTGACTGATACCCAGTTTAGGGCTTGGCTTGAGCCTTATGCTACGGGGTAGTCTCTATCACCTTGGGTCTTAACAATAAGATTAAGTGGGTACAGAAAATGGATGGATTAAAGGATGAATAAAGTTCTCTTCTGAGTATGGTTTAGAGAGAGTATATAGATATTTTTATTAATATGTCACTACTAGTTGTGTAAGCCTGTGCTGTTAAAAGCCTGGGCTCCTAGAAAATATCAAAATCATCTGAAAAAAATCTGAAACACAGAGTCGGTGGTTTCATTTTACAGACGTGCTCGCCCCTCTTGTCTATCAGTGGCTAAGCAAGTTTCTCTCTCCTCAGATGTTTTGTTTTGCCAATGTGCTCGCCTTGCTTGTGTATTAGCAGCTAAGCATGTCTTTCATCTGCAGTTTCTCTTAGACATCGGAGTCGCTTTCTTTCAGCCTCATGCTGTAGCCTTGCACTTCTTTATTCTTCCAACTTGTTAACTTGGGGCCGCCTTGCCAGCTCTTTGAGCGTCATGCTGTAGTCTTGTACTCCTGGGCTGGACAGACAGACACACACACTTCCACACGTAGACGTTTATATATACGTTATATTTAATACAGTATATACAGTTCAAGATCAGAAGGGATTTAGGCAATCACAGCAGTATCAGATGCATGGTAGAAACCAATTCTGGACTGGATACAAATTGATTACACAGCCTGGCAATGAACATACTGTATTAATGCTTATTTACACAGGGCCAGTTTTGAGCCACCAGTTAAAGTAACACATAAACATTTTTAGAAGGGGAAGAAAACCCAGAGTATCTGGCAAAAAATGCACAAATGCAGGGAAACTGTTCAATGAGATGATCCTGAGGAGTTATGAGTTAAGCAACAACAACACTGTATGACTACACTTAATGTTACTTGGTTTTATATTTGTTATGATTGTTACATATTTGTAAATCTGAGCATTTCTTTTTACAAATACAGCATTCTGTATTGTAATAATACAACCATACTGAATAAAGGAAGCCTAGTTGTGGGCAAAACTGTGATGCAACACATCACCAAGAGAAAAAGAAAAAAACCTTATTGTTATTCAAATATTATATGTACACGCAGCAGGTTAAACAATGTAATAAATAACAAAACAAAATCTACTTTTATTTAATTAAATAAATATTTCTCAACTCAATGTGGCTTATTATTATTTATTGTACTGAAGTGCTCAGGGCTGCAGATTTATAAAGAGAGAGGAAAAGTGAAAATGGCTGCTTACTGGCCTTCTGCCATTCAGCTTTTGGCAGCCTGCACTTTTTGTTATATGGGTAATAATAATATAATGAACAAAGGTTACCTTATACAAAGTTCCTGTGTGGATTTATAATTATACAGCAGCATAATTCTAGGTAGTGGAGGCATTTGGGACATCTTGGCAAATGTGTCACTTTTTTTTCCCTGTTTTAAATAGCTTTCATGGGACCTTGTCTTTGATTTGGAGGAGTGAGGAATCGCTGCAAACATATTGCTTCACTTTTATTGTTAAACAAGGACTTCAAAAGTCCTAATATGTCAAAATATATGTATTCTTTTTTCTTAGCATTTAGTCTAATTATTATTGATTTTAAATCTATCACATTCTATAGGTAATTAATTAATGTATATTTCATTGTGAGAGCAGCACAGTGGCAGTCTGGTTAGTTCAGCTGCCTCACAGCTTCAGGGGAATGAGCTTGAAACTCTGGACAAGCCACTATCTTTGTGGTATTTTTAACATTTTCCCTGGGCCTGTGTACTAAGTAGTTCTGTTTTTTTTCCTACATTCCAAAGATTTGTATGTTAAGTTAACTGCTAATTCTGAATTAACCCTGTGTGATTATGGGAGTGGGCATGACTGAGTCCTGTAATAGACTGGTGCACCATTCAAGGTTGGTTCCTACTTTGTGCTTGATGCTGTCAGGGTCGGCTCTGTTCCTTTGAACTTGAGTGAGTTTATTCTGTTTTGGCCTTGATATTGGATGGATGTTTCAAACAGGAGTCACTGATTTTTGATCAACCAGCTGTTTATCCCGGGGTGAATGGGAGTAATACTTGGAGTTAATAAACAACAAATAGTAGTTGCTGAGTGATAAGAAATAAAGAAAATATTTCATTCTCAAATTTGACAGCATATCCTTACAGACAGTAACCAACCCTGGACTAATCATCTGTTCATTGCAGGACCTTTTCACACACATCCACAACAATCACCAATCAACTAACAAGCATCTTCGGGAAGTGGAAGAAAGATGCAAATAAACACAGGAAGGATACGTAAAACACCAGACAGACACCAACTGGGCACTGGACTAAAACTCAGGAAGCTAGATCTGTGAGGTGGCACTTCTGTCCAATCATACGCATGTCATTATCATACTTAGTCAAATTCTGTTTAACTTGCTGTCTGAACTAACTCTCTTGTTTGCAAGAAGAAGTTGTCTTTTTGTACACTATCAAACTTCACCATTCAAGATTTTTTAGTCTCATCTAACAAATTAATTGGAATGCTTATTCAACTGAGAGAACATTGCCAATTGCCAGTACAGAGAATAATAAATAGACACTGCAGTTCTGAAAGGGAAAATATTACAGTACAAGGCATTAGTGCAAAACAAGACAATTGTGCATCTTTATGTTGCTATGATATATGAGCTTAGTCTGGTTTAGTGCATCAGATTAAACTAAAACCTCTTTTTGGAACTTTGTTCATTTCAATATCTTCTGACTGATCTTAATTGTGAGTAATGAAACACAGCATGAGTGGTAAACGGATTTTTGCATCGGTTCTTGTGATAAAGAAACATTGGCGATATATATGATGTGTGCAAAACTTCTGTGGTTATCACAAACAGAACTGGAAAGAAGATATAATTGTGTATAGAAAGAAAAATGATTGAATAGAATTGTATGCTGTATATAATATGGATATTGAAATTAATATGACTGTCCTTAATATTCTATCACAGGAAGAAACTGACTGTAAGTGTCGTAATTTTTTTCTCTTCTTGTAACTTTCTTTTGTCATTTTGTAAAGCACATTGAGCTACACTGTTGCATGGAAATGTGTTATATAAATAAACGTTGTTATCACCTAACATAGCTGGACAGTGTAAATGAAGCAAAGCACAATGGTTATGATTTAAACTATGAAATAGAGGTATAATGTACATAAATCTATCATTAGACTTGAATAGATGTTCCAGAGTAAATTTACTTTGAATATTTAACTAGTGAAAAAAATACATAATAATGAATAGACAGTGTTTATAATTAATATAAGAATGGATTTTGAATGATAATAGACTTTAAATTTGACTTGAACTTGATCTGCTTTTTTCATTACTTTTTTGGGGTCCAATACACCAAAATAATATTTTCTAAAAGGAAATGTAATAACCCATACTGAATCCACAACCACCATCCAATTAATATTTGCTCACACTCTATATGTCACAATACATCCAAAAAATCTATTCAGAGCTGATTGCAAAAAAGACAACAGGGTTACCTCCGAATGTTAAAATATTAAGTCTTTTATGCTTTTTAGCAGCCACTATTCAAAGATTAAGTGAAAAGAGAAAGTCAAAAATGAGCTCACAATCCTGGAGACCTTGGCCAGCTAGCCACCTACACACTATCCTAGTCATTCTATTGTGGAGTCTGTGCTGGGCTATCTAATCTGATGAGAAATTCTTTGCATCTGATGATTCCAATGCTCCTTTATTTGAGATGACTTTTCCATACGCAGGACAGCAGTTGTACCAAGTGTCACATCCAGATACTTAGAAGAGAAACAGATTAAAGGAGAGTTTAAAGGAGAGTAACGGTTTAAAAATATTGTATTACCTACATTTCTGTACAAGTGACTAACAAACAGAAATGCAGTATGCACAGCTAATCAGCAGCTTTAGTCAGGGTATGCTAGTCTAAATTTGTAAGTATGGGTTTAGAATCTGAGACTGAAGCTGCATCTCTTATATTAGCAGAAGATCAGATATGACTAGAATCTAAGCCAAGTATTACTTCCTAAAAATGAGGTATGTGTGTATGAATTGTTTGGGTTTCTGGATTTGAGACATTCATATAATCCTGGGATATTTACGTATTATATTGAGATAGATCATTACTAAATTTGAAATCAAAGGTGGAGGCTTATAAAAGGATTTATATAGTAAAGAACAAATGCAAGGGACAGGGTTTTTTTTTTTGGAGGGAGAAAACAGAATGTTAAAAATATTTAGATTGCAAGAACACAACAAAGTTTTACAGTAAATCACACCACAGGATAGAAGAAAAAGAGGTAGGCGGGAAAAGGATGTGTGCAAGCAACTTCTGGAGTGTCTATAATCCACAGGCTTTAAAAAAAGGTCAGTACTGGAGTGTGTTCTATCTGCAGCCATTAAAAACTTCAATATTGAGAATACCTTATGAGAGCCAAAGCAAGCACAGACATGGAACATCTCCAATTAATACAAAAGTATTAAATATAGAAAATTAACTGAGTGACTTTGTTATGAAATCTAGTCATCTTTAACTGAGGGTCAAGCGCAAGATCTTCTTGAGAGATTAAAGATATTATGAAGGTGAGGAATAGCAGCTGTGGGGGACTCAGTTGGTAGCAACTGTTGTGGATAACAAAATAGAGGGTTTAATCCAGGCCATAGAAAATGTAAAGTCAAAAAGATAGAGACCACCAGCAATATGTGTTTTAGTGAGAGATATGCTTTTCCTGGCCCCACACATTCCAAAAAATGTAAATACTGAGAAAATACAAAACTGGGGGAATACTAGAAAAAACATCCAAAATGTTAAGGGGGAAACTTAAAAAATTCAAGAGATGCTATGACAGCAACAAAAAATTCTAGCAAAACTGCAATGAAGAATGCAACAAACAATAGTTATATGTTCAGAGAAAACAATCTTTGAAAGTGAGCAGGAAATAGCAAATAAACTAAATAGCTATTTCCCTGACATTTTTATTACAGGAAAAATGGAAATATGATATTGCTGTAGAGAATACTTAGTAAATACAGAAGAGTTTAAAACCATTGTTATATATATATGAACTCCAGACATGGATGTGCTTTATTTACACCAGCTGGTGGAGGTCCCACATGCTCTCATTAATACATTATGGCTGACTGAATCTAACAGAAAGCTTACTTTAATCAACTAGGTTAATTTACATGTAATGGCTACAAAACATTTTAAACAAACCAATCAGCATATAGATAAATAGTATGGTCTTGAAACAAACCTCTGTATTAAGTATTATGCAAAGTCCCAAAATAGTTCAGCACTAAAGAGTCATAGGTGAATACCTGGTTAAAAGAATTAAGACTTCTTATATGTATACTGTTATCAGATAACAAAATATAAACTTAAATGTTATATATAATCTTATTTTCTAATGCAGATGTACTGGTACAAATGTCACAATGTCTCCAAGTAAATCAGGAAGGCAGTTTCAAATACATTTTAAACTCACACAGAAGAAACCCTGAAGGATTCAACAATTTTGGAAATTGAACAGTAGGTGTGTTAAAAGCTATATATATATATATATATATATATATATATATATATATATATATATATATATATATATATATATATGAGCCTGATGAAATTTTAGCAGTTGTAATGAAAAAAAACCCTGTGATAAGTACCTGATTGGAAGTTTAGAAATCTAACCTGCTCCCCTCTTTCTCTTATATGAGGGATGAGTTCTGTTTAATTAGGTTTTGTCATTTGTTTTACATTTTTGACTTGATTGTATGCTCTGTTATTTTCTTCAAATAAAATAAATACAAATGAAAAAGAAATCTAACCTCAATCCACAAGAGGAGAATCAAAGAAATTCCAGTAATTGCAGATCAACAGGCCTTACTTCAGTTCTGCTAAATATTATAGAAACTGTATGCAAAAATAAATCTCTGTATAACTAATGTTAGGTTTAAGAAGTAAAAATGATACCAAAACAATTTGTTATACAAAAGAAACTGTTCTAATAAGAAAACCAATTTTAGTTAACTTGCAAATATATTATTATTAACTGCATTTGCAATATTTAAATAGATAGATAGATACTTTATTAATCCCAAGGGGAAATTCACAAATAAATATAAAATATTTAACTAATCTGACATTAGTATATATTATCTTTTTCTCTCCTTATTAAAAGGGAATAGAACTTAGCACCAAATTTTTTCAAGGTGCCACACAGCAATCTCATTCTAGAAGCTCAGCTAAATGACATGGGATGTCATGGTAAAGGTTATAATAGACAGCAGTGATTGTCCTAGCTAGACACCTGAGTCCCACAATGTCATGTCATTTTTATTAATACAGATGTACTTACAAACGGTAGACAAAAAGAGAAGCTTTTTATAATGTTAAATTGCATGTTATTGACTATGAAAGAAAATTGGGGTGTCACTGTAAATTTAATGATGATTTGGAAAGGAATCATTTATAATTTCACTCACCATCTGCTTGAAATTGCTGCAGCTTAGTAAGCAGTACAAAGTTCACTGGACCGTTGCTTACTTGTTTTTGAGTTTGTTTTTTCTGTTGCTTTAAAGCATACACATTTGCAATGACATTTTAATACCTAGCTGCTTCTTTTTCTGAATATCTCTTTTTAAAAATAGGTTTATAAGGATAGTATTACTCCGATTTGAGACAAAGTAGAATGTTGGGAAAGGACACATCTCTCAAAAGTACACTTTGAATTTCACCCAGAGAATAAATGCAAGGGCCTTTTCAGCTTCCGTTTACCATGGCTTCCTTTTCTACTGATGATGGCCTGAAAATGTTAAAGGAACAGGAGGTGAGGCTATCTGAACTATTCTGGAACAATTTAGGACTTGCTTTTATGCATGAGAGATTAGACAAAGAAATGTTACCCAAGAGAGTGTTTACACTTCTGCCATAAACTACACATCTTGCCTGCCTGTGGCCCTGCACCATAAGGTATATTTTAAAACTCTTTTTTCTTGGGCACTCTTCACTTTTCATTTAATTTCTTTTTAGTAGATTTTGCTTTCTCCGCAATATGTTATGTGCCATCTCCCATGCCATATCCTCTAGTCTGTTGGGAAGTTCTTTGGAGGTTATCATTTCCCACACTTTTCCTATTTTCCTTCAATAGTTTTCTTTAATACTTTCTAATTGTTCCATACTTTGTTGTCTTGTCCTTTCAGAGCTACTTGTTTTGATACTTCCTCTACTTTTCTTAGATGTTTAGGTGTTACAAAGACTGTGGGTTTATTATTTGTGGCCTATTATATATTATACATCCATCCATCCATTATCCAACAATCTGTCCATCCGCCCTGTCCAGGGTTTGTTTCCTGCCTTACACCCTGTGTTGGCTGGGATTGGCTCCAGCAGACCCCTGTGACCCTGTAGTTAGGATATAATGGGTTAGATAATGGATGGATATTTCCTAATTTGTACTTTAACATATCTGCTACTTTTCCTTTCCTCTTTTGTATGAACACTATTTCGGATGTACATTTTAATTTCAAAAGTGTCTTTATCCCTGGAAAGACTTTACCCACTTTTTCTTTGGCATTTAATGCCCTTGATGAGCCCCACAAGAAATAACAAAGCAGTTTTTGAATTTCCTTGATTGTTTTCTTTGTGATTATGCAAGGGCAATCTTTGTCAAGGATGATGCATTCCGTGGCTACTGAACCCCTGATAAGGGAATAAAGGGGAGCCATGGCAGACTTGCCTTCCCTTTAGTGCTGGTGTTCTTTTTCACCAGAAGCCTATTTAGATGTCATTGTAAATTATAATACTGGTACTTAACCAAACCAATGTTGAAGATACAGTTGCTGTTTCAGAAACTTTTTTAAAGCTGGAATAAAGATTTTCTCCAATCCATTTATGTTAATCAGTTTCAAAATACACTGCTCAAAAAAAAATTAAGGAAACTCTTAAGCACCACAATCTAATACCAAGTCAATTAAGCGTCAGGGATATCGGCCTGTCTAGTTAGGAAACATAATCAATTGTGAATCAACTTCACCTATTTTGGTGCAAATGAAAGTCACAACAGGTGCACTGGAGAGGCAACAGCTAGAAAACCCCCAAAAGGCAATGATTTTGCAGGTAGTGTTCACAGACAATTGCTCTCTCCTTATCACTTGTCTTTGTCACTACTGGAAGCATGAGATGGTACATGCAGCCGATTCAGGTTGCACAGGTAACCCAGCTCCTCCAAGATGGCACATCCATACGTGCTTTCGCAAGAAGGTTTGCTGTGTCTCCTAGCACAGTCTCAAGAGCATGGAAGAGATACCAGAAGACTTGCTATTACACGAGCAGAGCTGGACAGAGTCGTGGAAAGCCATCAACCCAACAGCAAGACTGGTATGTGTTCCTTTGTGCAACAAGAAACAGTAGGAACACTGCCAGAGCCCTACAAAATGACCTTCAACTGGCTACTGGTGTGCACGTTTGTGACCAAACTGTCAGAGAGTGGCTCAACATCCTTTAGTGGGACCTGTGCTCACAACCTATCACCGTGCAGCTCGATTGGCATTTGCCAGAGAATAAACAATTGGCAGCTCTGCCATTGGCACAATGTTTTCTTCATAAATGAGAGGAGGTTCACGGCACATGTGACAGATGTAAAACAGTCTGGCGAAGCTGTAGTGAAAGTTATGCAGCCTGGAACATCATCAAGCATGACTGGTTTGGCGGTGGGTCAATTATTGTCTGGTGAGACATATCCTTAGAGGGTCACACAGACATGCTGTTAGGTACCGGGATAAAATCCATAGAGTCATTGTCAGACCTTATTCTGGTTCAGTTTGCTCTGGATTTCTCCTTGTGCAGGACAATACCCTGCCTCATTTGGACAGAGTGTGTAGGCAGTTCCTGGATGACGAAGGCATTGATACCATTGACTGGTCTGCATGTTCCCCAGACCTGAATCCAGTTGAGAACCTTTGGGAATTTATCTATCAATTCATTCAGCACTGCCAAGCAGTACCACAAACTGTCCAGCTGCTCAATAATGCCCTGATCCAGGTCTGACAGGAAACATCAACTGTCTCATCAGGAGCATGCCCAGCCTGAGATTTCAATTTTTGACTTTGAATTTCAGTGTGATGTTCAATCTGTCCTTCAATGGGTTGGTGATTTTGTTGTTTTTTTTTTTCACTATCATTGCGAGGTATCCTGTATTTAGTCAACCCAAGAGGATTTAATTCCAAGTATATTTAAGGCTGTGAGGCTAGGGATTTGCACTGGCAATCGTAAGGATGCTGGTTTGAATTCCGTAAATGCCAAAAGTGAATCTACTTCATTGGGCCCTTCAGCCAAGCTCTTAACCTGCAATTTCTCCATCTTGGGTACAACGTTAATCTGCATCCAGCCCTGCATGTAGGCCCTCTAAACTTCAGGAAAAAACCAGGGGGTTGGTGGCAGATTTGGCACTTCAGCCACCATAAAAAAAAACATTTTATTTGAGTGTGGAATCACAGCTGTACAGCAGCTGATCGGAAAGCTCTACAGCGGGTTGTGTTGAGAGCGCAGTGAATTATTGGGATACAGGTTCCTGGAGGACTCTTATAACACATACTGCTTCAAAAAAGCCACCAGCATCTGCATAGATTCCACTCAGCCATGCACACAGTTAGCACTTCTTCCAGCACTTCAGAGCCTTTCTTGCACGGATCTCAAGGCTCAGAAACAGTTTCATCCCAAGAGCTTTAAACGCCCTCAATCAGTCTACCAACTGCTCCCGCTAGAACTGCTTGTACTTATAATTACAATATAATTACCTCATTGAAAATTTGCACTACAACTGTAATATTGCACAAACTGAGCCACTTCATGAATCATTTGCAATATCTGCACTATATGTACATGTATGTTGTACTTATGCTTTCATATGGTATTATTATTATTATTTAATCATTTTATAGGAAAGGACAGAATTTGGGGATCGGTACTTTGACAGACACAGTACTGCTGCAATAAATTGTTTCATTGAGGGTTGCACACATCTCAGCAAGCATCTTACGGCAGGCAGGAACAACCCCTGGACAGTGGAGGCAAGAACAATCCCTGGATGAGATGCCAGCTCATCGCTACCGCTGCACCACCGTGCCCCCATGTTTAATACATGTTTTAATGCATTTCATCATGAAAATGATATCAAGTATATATCTTAGTATTCCAAAATGTTCAGGGAGATGTTCAGAGAGCTGTTATATCATGAATTTAATGTATTCTGTGTGGAGATCAGTACATGTGCGCTCCTGTCTACGAAAGAGAAAGCCCATTTAAGAACCATGGAGTGATTTACATGCATAGAACACAAATAATACAAAGTATTTAACATGTTAATTTTGTTGCGATGGGAATAGAGAAACTAGTAAATTAAACATCAATAATAAGATGAAATTTACAACGTTCTAATTTAGTGACAAAATAAATTACGAGATTAAAGTAGAAATTTTTAAATTAAAATCAACATTTTTAACTTTTTTTCTTCACTGTGTACTATTCTTCTTTTCTCTGTACCCTAATATGCTTCTGTATGACAGTCAGAGGGTGGGCTACGATTCGCCTTTTCACGGCAACTTTAATATCTGACCACTTCTTTTTTTATTTTTGGGCACTATGAGATTTTCTGAACTTGAACTTTTGAGTGTCTCCACCACTCTGTATCACTCGATCAACTTCCACTGCTTAAGCCAACAAATAGGTTTTTTCTTGCTTCCACTTCACATTCACTGAAATTCTTTTTTCCCCATGCTTTTGCCATTGTCTTTCACAAAATGCTGAATGTAATGGCTATTTGTACTGACTTTCATTTTCAAAGGGGCATATTCTGGGAGGAGTCGGGGTGGGGCGGCAGGTGTATGCATGTGCATGCATGTGCGTTATATTTCACTCTGACTGGGATTTATGGTGCAAAAGTGAGTGGAAGTTGACTTATGCAAGGTTTTGTGCAACTGAATTCTTTTGTGCATACACATACAGTTAGGTCCATAAATATTTGGACAGAGACAACTTTTTTCGAATTTTGGTTCTGTACATTACCACAATGAATTTTAAATGAAACAACTCAGATGCAGTTGAAGTGCAGACTGTCAGCTTTAATTCAGTGGGGTGAACAAAACGATTGCATAAAAATGTGAGGCAACTAAATCATTTTTTTAACACAATCCCTTCATTTCAGGGGCTAAAAAGTAATTGGACAATTGACTCAAAGGCTATTTCATGGGCAAGTCCGTCATTATGTCATTATCAATTAAGCAGGTAAAAGGCCTGGAGTTGATTTGAGGTGTGGTGCTTGCATGTGGAAGATTTTGCTGTGAACAGACAACATGCAGTCAAAGGAGCTCTCCATGCAGGTGAAAGAAGCCATCCTTAAGCTGCGAAAACAGAAAAATCCCATCCGAGAAGTTGCTACAATATTACGAGTGGCACAATCTACAGTTTGGTACATCCTGAGAAAGAAAGCAAGCACTGGTGAACTCAACAACGCAAAAAGACCTGGATGTCCACGGAAGACAACAGTGGTGGATGATCACAGAATCATTTCCATGGTGAAGAGAAACCCCTTCATGACAGCCAACCAAGTGAACAACACTCTCCAGGGGGTAGGCATATCGATATCCAAGTATACCATAAAGAGAAGACTGCATGAAAGTAAATACAGAGGGTACACTGCAAGGTGCAAGCCACTCAAAAGCCTCAAGAATAGAAAGGCTAGATTGGACTTTGCTAAAGAACATCTAAAAAAGCCAGCACAGTTCTGGAAAAACATTCTTTGGATAGATGAAACCAAGATCAACCTCTACCAGAATGATGGCAATAAAAAAGTATGGGAAGGCGTGGAACAGCTCATTATCCAAAGCATACCACATCATCTGTAAAACACAGTGGAGGCACTGGGACACTAGTGTTTATTGATGATGTGACACAGGACAGAAGCAGCTGAATGAATTCTGAGGTGTTCAGAGACATACTGTCTGCTCAAATCCAGCTAAATGCAGTCAAATCGATTGGGTGGCGTTTCCTGATACAGATGGACAATGACCCAAAACATACAGCCAAAGCAACCCAGGAGTTTATTAAAGCAAAGAAGTGGAAAAATCACCTGATCTTAGCCCAATTGAGCATGCATTTCACTTGTTGAAGACTAAACTTCGGACAGAAAGGCCCACAAACAAACAGCAACTGAAAGCCACTGCAGTAAAGGCCTGGCAAAGCATTAAAAAGGAGGAAACCCAGCATCTGGTGATGTCCATGAGTTTATGACTTCAGGCTGTCATTGCTAGCAAAAGGGTGTTCAACCAAGTATTAGAAATGCACATTTTATTTCCAGTTATTTAATTTGTCCAATTACTTTTGAGCCCTGAAATGAAGGGATTGTGTTAAAAAAATGCTTCAGTTGCCTCACATTTATATGCAATCTTTTTGTTCAACCCACTGAATTAAAGCTGAAAGTCTGAACTTTAACTGCATCTGAGTTGTTTCATTTAAAATTCATTGTGGTAATGTACAGAACCAAAATTACAAAAAAGTTGTCTCTGTCTAAATATTTATGGACCTAACTGTATTTCCACCTTTTTAGTGTGAATTCTACATATGCTCTTATACATGGTGCCCCTGGACTGTGCTATCATAAAGTATCTCAATTTAAATCTTCACTACACTGCTGCTGTGGGTTTGTTTTGTCTTGGACGTGCTCTTTTTTTTGGCATGTCAGAGCACTGGATCTTTGCGAAGTGTGGTCTTATCTCACTTGGGAAAGCAAAATGGGGAAGGGCTGGGGGAACAGAATGGATTGGGGATGGGGGAGAGTGCAAGTTACTTCATAATCCTTTTTACCCCAACAACTATAAGTGGCAACATGATAATAGGCTCTGTAGCCACAGTACTCAGCAACAATATGAAATCAAGGTTAAAGTTATTGTATAAAACTAACTACCTTTAATTAAATTTACAAAATGTCAAAAAAAATGTCATAAGTTCAGAAGCCGCGTTTCTCTGACCCAACAGTGAACTTTGTGAGTTAGAATATCAAAGGTCTCAATCATGATCTAAAGAGAAAAACATTTTTTCTCACCTAACAGGTCTAAATACCATCCATCCATCCATCCATCCTCTTCCGCTTATCCGAGGTCGTCGGGGCAGCAGCAGCAGAGAGGCCCAGACTTCCTTCTCCCCGGCCACTTCTTCCAGCTCTTCTGGGAGAATCCCAAGGCGTTCCCAGGCCAGCCGGGAAACATAGTCCCTCCAGCGTGTCCTGGGTCTTCCCCGGGGCCTCCACCCAGTTGGACGTGCCCGGAACACCTCACCAGGGAGGCGTCCAGGAGGCATCCTGATCAGATGCCCGAGCCACCTCATCTGACTCCTCTCGATGCGGAGGAGCAGCGGCTCTACTCTGAGCCCCTCCCGGATGACTGAGCTTCTCACCCTGTCTTTAAGGGAAAGCCCAGACACCCTGCGGAGGAAACTCATTTCAGCCGCTTTTATTCACGATCTCGTTCTTTCGGTCACTACCCATAGCTCATGACCATAGGTGAGGATAGGAGCGTAGATTGACTGGTAAATTGAGAGCTTTGCCTTACGGCTCAGCTCCTTTTTCACCACAACAGACCGATGCAGAGCCTGCATCACTGTGGATGCCTCACAGATCCGCCTGTCGATCTCACGCTCCATTCTTCCCTCACTCGTGAACAAGACCCAGAGATACTTGAACTTCTCCACTTGGGGCAGGATCTCTCCCCCAACCCTGAGAGGGCACTCCACCCTATTCCGGCTGAGGACCATGCTCTCGGATTTGGAGGTGCTGATTCTCATTCCAGCCGCTTCACACTCAGCTGCGAACCGATCCAGAGAGAGCTGGAGATCACGGCCTGATGAAGCAAACAGGACAACATCATCTGCAAAAAAATGACCCAATCCTGAGTCCACCAAACCGGACCCCTTCAACACTCTGGCTGCTTCTAGAAATTCTATCCATAAAAGTTATGAACAGAATCGGTGACAAAGGGCAGCCCTGGCGGAGTCCAACTCTCACTGGAAACGGACTCGACTTACTGCCGGCAATGCGGACCAGGCTCTGACACCGGTTGTACAGAGACCGAACAGCTCTTATCAGGGGGTCCGGTACCCCATACTCCCGGAGCGCCCCCCACAGGATTCCCCAAAGGACACGGTTAAACGCCTTTTCCAAGTCCACAAAACACATGTAGACTGGTTGGGCAAACTCCCATGCACCCTCCAGGATTCTGCTAAGGGTGTAGAGCTGGTCCACTGTTCCGCGACCAGGACGAAAACCACACTGTTCCTCCTGAATCCGAGGTTCGACTATCCGACGGACCCTCCTCTCCAGAACCCCTGAATAGACTTTTCCAGGGAGGCTGAGGAGTGTGATCCCTCTATAGTTGGAACACACCCTTCGGTCCCCCTTTTTAAAGGGGTCTAAATACCAAAATAGTATTTTTACAGGAGACTCACTTCATAAGGACCAGTTTTTGTTGCAAAGAGACTGGACTGGCCAAGTTTTTTATTTCAGCTATACAAAGAAAACTAGAGGTGTTGGAATCTTAATACACAAAACAATTTCATTTGTAGTATCAGACATTGTATCTGATCCTGAAGGGTGATATGTCATGGGGATAGGTAATTTGTTTCAATCTAAAGTACTTTTGAAAAATATCTACAAACCTACTATGGATGATAGACATTTAAAAAAAATGTATTTGCATCTTCCTAATGTGAACACTCAAAAATGATAATGGCTGGAAATTTTAATTATATTTTAAATCTTGACATGGATAGGTCTTCTACTACAGTGGTGATAAAATCTAACAGCAAAAATAATCACTCAGTTTGTAATGAATCATAACTTATCAGACCAATGTAGATTTTTAAATCCAAACTCAAGAGGATATTCCTTCTTCACACCAGGACATCATAGATACTCAAGAACTGATTATTTCTTTAGAGATAATAATTTATTGCCCAAATGTTGCAAGTATGATGCTATTGTTATCTTTGATCATGCCCGTCTTAAATCACTATGCTCTATACACTCATCTAGTTGCTGGCGTCTTAACCCCCTACAATTAGCTGATGAGAACTGTACAGAATTCATCTCCGAGCAAACTAACTATTTTAAAGAAATAAATGCATCTTCAGAGCTCTCTGCAGGAATACTGTGTCAAGAATGTGGCATGGTCTCCAAATGAGGCACTTTATAGGAAAAGACAGGTCTTGCAATCAGAATTGAATTTCTTGACAACAAAAAAAATGGAACAGCTCATCTTTAAATCATGACATCAGTACCATATATTATAAACATGGAGAGAAGGTTAATAAGATCTTTGCTCAACAAATCCACAAGCAGGGAGCTCACAACGCAATAATGGAAATTACCAATGCAGATGGAGATAAAATCATTAACTGTAAAAATGTAATCCACATTAAGAGAGTATTATTAAGTCCTTATATTCTACCGAATTTAACAGTAGAATTACCAAACACCTACTAAAAAACTAGTAAACCCGGTCCACCTTAAATCAATTCGCACCTCTTCATCAGAGTCTTTTGTTTTGTAAATGTGTCGATATCAGCAAGCAGCCTACTATCCCATCCTCCCACTGCCACAGAAACAGCAAAAAGCTGGCCCAGCTCAAGCCTTGTTTATCTGGGAGTGAAGTACCGGGAGCTGTATAGTGTAAATTATATATTGTTATTTGGAACACATTTATTTCATGTGTGTTCTGTGTCTACAAAGATCTATGTGAATGTAGCATGACAGAAATGTTGAACATATACCTAAAAGACAAACTTTTTCATGTTTTAATACTAACAACACAATTTTGACATGAAGTGTGTAATGTGTGAAGACTGAAGTCCAAATATGAAATAAGCACTTTCACAAAAGGTACACGTATAAAAAAACAAGTGCGCTTTTATTCAAGAATATACTGTAACTGAAGAAAAAGAAAACAGGTTAGCATACTTTGGTGTCATGACTGCTTTGGTAGTACAGCGGAAAGAACTGCTGACTCATAATCAACAGGTCACAGGTTCGACCATTGCCACATCACAAAATAAATGTTTTAAGTAGTGAGCTGCTCTTAATGTTAGTATTATACAATAAAAATATACAATAAATTTGAGTCGGTAACAGCCAGTGTAAATTTAAGTGTAAAGGTTAGTGATTTTTTTTTTTTATTATTCACTTTTATTCTCTCAGTCGCATTCACGCTCCCCCCGAGCTGACACTGCTGTTTTCTGATAAAGACGTGCTATAACAGAGGTGAACTCAGATGAGGACGAGGGTTCTACGTCAGAGAAAGAGAACAGAAGCCCTCCCCGCAAGAAACGTCCACTCACATATAAGAACAACGCAGCGAAAGATTGCACCATTTGGATGCAGCAAGAGGTCCGGCGTCATCCTTCCAGTCAGTCTGCCCCCACACATGTCCTCCAACAAAACAGCATGGCTTAAAGAGTTTGCCAAGGTATGGTGCAAAGTCCTTGTGATGGTCTTTACATAAAAACATTTATATGTTACTTATATAAAAGTCAGATCGAAAGTTATTTACCTTGATTTATTTACTTATCTTCCTACAGCATAAAGTCACAAGTACACTGCAGAGCTGCCTTTGTTTGATCGACATGGGCATGCTGACAAACTACATGTGTACTGAAGTGACTTCAGCTGTGACCCTCGATGAAATAACTTACTGCAGCAGTACTGTCTCTTTCAAACATACCAAACCCCAATTCCTGTCCTTCTTTTTCTTTCTTAACATAACCAATCACTACACAATAATAAATGTCAAATCATCTGTAAGCTTACAATGCTTATTCTTCCAAACTTTTAAGGAACATTGAAATACCTTCATTGTACATGCTTAATAATTCCATCCATCAAACCATCCAGGGTCGCACCAGTCCCAGCAAGCATACAGCGCGAGGCAGGAACAATCCCAGGACGGGGTGCCTGCTCATCGCTAATGCTGTGCCACCGTTCCCCCACATGTTTAATTATTAACAGTATACATTATTTAAATGAAGTTTTAAATTTATGTGTATAATGTAATATACATACTTTTATACATTTCATCTTAAAACTGATATCAAGAGCTCCAAGAAGATAGCTCTTGGAAATCTAAATCGACCTAGAAGCCAGTCATCATCATCTGTAAATACGTGCTCTCTTCTATTGAACTGAATTGAATTTCTTTATTGTTATTGTATGGTACACTTTGAGAAAAGGTTCTGAAGCATTTGTCGAATGAGAGGACTTCAAATAGACTGCACATATCTGAGGCAGCATGTGCTAGAAGCTATATCCTGATTATTCTCTGCACTCTCAACACAACCCGCAGTGGAGCTTTTCGATCAGCTGCTGTATAGCTGTGATTCCTCACTCAGATACAGTGGGTTATAATACTCTGAGTGGTGCACTGAGAGTAACAACACTAAGCAGTTATGGTATTTGGAATAGTTTGGCCATTCTGTGGACCATTATATTGTTACAAGTTGATTGCAATCAAATGTCTTAAATTTATGAATGATATGCTGTTAATATCATTGTATTTGATAAAGCGCCCGGGATGTGAATCTAAAAAAGACAGGGAAACCACATAGGGACAGCAGCACCACTTTGACGCTGGGTGTCGCCAGTTTGAAGAACCAAGCCGAAAACTTGCATATGCCATTGATTGAGCTAGCACGGGGATATGTTATAATATGCTATATTTACGCCAAGTTTAGTTTTTATACATCGCGATGTGACTGTGGAAATGGGCGTACGCAACATTTTTGTGGATATGCACCATTTATACATGAGCCCCCTGAAGACTGACACAAATCGATGAATATACACAAGCTTGATCTGCAATAGAAATAAAATATTGCTGTACTTCTTTATATGCTCTACCTTCTACTCCAGTAAACACAAATTATCATCAATATACTGATATCCCAAATGTCCATCAATCACTCAGAATATGGAACCAATGTTGAAAGCACTTTAAAACAGAGAAACTTTTATCTGTTGCACTTCTATATTATATAAGACTAGCAAAATACCCGCGCTTCGCAGCGGAGAAGTAGTGTGTTAAAGAAGTAATGAAAAAGAAAAGAAAACATTTTAATAATAATGTAACACGATTGACAATGTAATTGTGTTGTCATTGTCATGAGTGTTGCTGGCATATATATATATATATATATATATATATATATATACACACACACAAACACACACATATAAACATATATATACACATCATATATATACACATACTTATATACATATATATACACATATACAAATATAGACATATATATATATATATACATATATACACATATATACACATATATATATATATACACACATATATATATATATATACATATATATATACATATATATATATATATATATATATATATATA
The DNA here is from genome assembly GCF_016835505.1 of Polypterus senegalus. Classification (NCBI taxonomy): domain Eukaryota; kingdom Metazoa; phylum Chordata; class Cladistia; order Polypteriformes; family Polypteridae; genus Polypterus; species Polypterus senegalus. The sequence goes on from NC_053168.1 coordinate 83,911,062, forward strand.
TATATATATACTAGCAGAATACCCACCCTTCAGAGCTAAGAAGTAGTGTGTTAAAGAAGTTATGAAAAAGAAAAGGAAAAATTTTTAAAATAACTTAACATGATTGTTAATGTAATTGTTTTGTCATTGATATGAGTGTTGTTCTCATATCTATATATATATATATATATATATCTATATCTGTATATATATATATACCTATATATATATATATATATATATATATATATCTACTGTATAGCAAAATAGCCGCGCTTGGCAGCGGAGAAGTAAAAAGAAAAGGAAACATTTTAATAATAATAACGTAACATGATTGACAATGTAATTGTTTTGTCATTGTCATGAGTGTTGCTGGCATATATATATATATATATATATATATATATATATATATATATATATATATATATATATATATATATATATACACACATGTGTACATATATACACACACACATATACTATGGGGTGCCAAACAGGCAAATAAATTGATTTTGTGAATATATAAAGTCGGCGTCAGAATATATAAAGTCAAAACTTGAATATAGAAAGTCAGCGTCGGTATATATAAAGTCAAACTTGTTTCTGAATATATAAAGTCAAAAGTTGAATATATAAAGTCATCGCTGGAATATATAAAGTCAAAACCTGAATATATAAAGTCAGCGTCGGAATTTATAAAGTCATTCCTGATTATATAAAGTCAACATCGGAGTATATAAACTCATTCCTGAATATATAAAGTCAAAGTCAAAATATATTGATTGAAACGACTCTGAACTGAACTAAGTGAACAAAAACGTATTCAGGAAAATAAATTAAAAAAACACTGTTCGGTTAATGTTTTGAAAATGATGCATGTGCCCTGCCCAGGATTTGTTCGTGTTTTGCACTCAGTATTGGCTGGGACTGGCAACAGCAGACCCCCGTGACCCTGTGATCGGATTCAACGGGTTGGGAAATGGATGGATATTCCAGCGTTTTCTTTATATATTCCGACGCTGACTTTATATATTCAAGTTTTGACTTTATATATACCGACGCTGACTTTATATATTCAAGTTTTGACTTTATTTATTCCAACAGTGACTTTATATAATCAAGTTTTGACTTTATATAGTTAAATGTAGTCATCATTGCATAACTTTTTCTTTACCATAGAAATTTAAAGACTAAATTCAACTTCCATTCCTAACAAAGATATTTCTGGCGACTAAATAGAATTTACTTATATCCAAATTCGAGCTATTGAGCTGTCGCCTAACTGCCTGAATAAGTCACCCTCGCTTCACTCTTACTTTTTTACTGTTCATTTAATCATGGCTAGTGGCGGAAAAAATTATAACATGGAAGGAGGATTACACTGAGTATGGCTTTATCAAAACAATTATTGATGGCGAATCGATTATTCATAAAGCTTCAATTGGTGATCTTTTTTTCTGTGTTAACCTCATATTTTTTCATACTTCTCAAACCAAGGGGGTGCGAGGTTAAAATGAATCGGGAAGTGCTGATCAATGTAATCGGTGTACCAGGAAATCATGCATTGAGAGAAGTTCCCCTTTGCTTGGAATGCAAAGTGTGATAAATGCGTGATGTTTTAACGCGTTATGGAGCACATGCATCGAAGCTTCTCAGCTGTGCTTGTGCTAAGAAAAGGAAACATTTTAAAAATAACGTAACACGATTGTCAATGTAACCTTTTGTAAGTAGTGCCTGGAGGATTCAGTGTGGAGAAACTGTAGAGACAGTGTGTGTATTAACTTGTGGATTTTTCTGTGAGTATTTGGTGGCAGCGTCACAAAGTCGCTTCCGTAACACTGCGTGCATTAGCTGCGGAGCTCAGCTCAGAGCGAAATGAGGTAAATGGGAGAGGAGATGATGACGTGACTCCCCCACCTGCCTTAACTGTCAATCCCCCACAAACACAGTCTCTTGGAATTTGCATAAGCACAGCTCTTCACATGCAATTTTAACTTAGTTACAAAGTGATCAAAACTCTCGTTTATATCCTGCGTCCTCTCATTAAACTTGTATCCCACATTACCCGTGGGCATGACAAACGCCAGCGGCAGCCTGTCTATGAACTTAATTTAAACTTTAGGTTTACACCTTGCTTTGTTTCCGAAGTAGCAGCACTCATGAATATGGTTGTATATGTCATTCGCTCGCTTCTTATTGTTTCGCTGCCTTCTCAATTGTATAATGCATGTTTTCTTCAGCGCTTTTTGGAGCTCTTCCTGGTTTTCTACGCACTGCGTTGACAGTCAGTTCACGTGATTACGTGGGAGGCGTGATGATGTCACGTGAAACCCCGCCCCCCACGGCTTTCGAGCTCAACTCCATTACAGTAAATGGAGAAAAATAGCTTCCAGTTATGACCATTACGCGTAGAATTTCGAAATGAAACCTGCCCAACTTTTGTAAGGAAGCTGTAAGGAATGAGCCTGCCAAATTTCAGCCTTCTACCTACACGGAACTTGGAGAATTAGTGATGAGTCAGTGAGTGAGTGAGTGAGTGAGTGAGTGAGTGAGTGAGTGAGTCAGTCAGTCAGTCAGTCAGTCAGTCAGTGAGGGCTTTGCTTTTTATTAGTATAGATTAAAACACCCATCAGCACAATTTTTCCAGTATTTTCAAATCAGAAACTTTGTTAAAGGAACTTGTCCAATTTTCCGCATCTCCCACCTATTTCTATACCAGAAGAAATATTGATTAGTCTTGAAGATTCAGACAGGACCTCAATAATATATAAAAAAATTTTAAAGTCTCTTCCTTTCAAAGATCCCAGAATACAATGGGGAAAGGATCTTTCTCTTAACATTTCAGAAAGGGAGTGAAAGGCAGCTTTGCACAGAATACACTCTACTGTAGATTCATATGTGCAAAGCTTTCAATCATCCAACTTAAAGCCTTTTATCAAGTTACTTTTGTTCTACTTCTTCTTTCGGTTGCTCCCATAAGGGGTTGCCACAGCGGATCATCTTCTTCCATATCTTTCTGTCCTCTGCATCTTGTTCTTTTACACCCATCATCTGCATGTCCTCTCTCACCACATCCATAAACCTCATCTTAGTCCTTCTTCCTTTTCTCTGGCCTGGCAGCTATATCCTTAGCATCCTTCTCCCAAGACACTTAGTATCTCTCCTCTGCGCATGTCCAAACCAACACAATCTCGCCTCTCTGACTTTATCTCCCAACAGTCCAACATGAGCTGTCCCACTAATGTACTCATTTCTAATCCTGTCCATCCTCAACACACCCAATGCAAATATTAGCATCTTTAACCCTGCCACCTCCAGCTCTGCCTCCTGCTTTCTGGTCAGTGCCACCATCTCCAACCCATATAACATAGCTGGTCTCACTACCGTCCTGTATCAAGTACATTTATCTTGTTTTAAAATTACCTAAACTGTATCCAAGGCAAGATTCAACCTGTGAATGCTGTAAACTACCTCCAGCCTCACTGGGCCACATGTTTTGGGCGTGAACCAAATAAACATTATTGTGGACCAAAATCTTTGAATGCCTGTCAGACAGCTGTATTTGGTGTACTTCCAGTCAGTGGGTAACTGATGTTCTATGCTATTTGAGACTGTCTAAAATTAATTTACACTTAGAGAATCTATTCAATTCTTTTTTTTTTAAAATATGACAAGATTTAATTAATGAAATCTTAGAATAAGCATTTATATCAGGGAAAAGCACATTTTCCTCTCTTTCTTGTTTTTAAAGATTTGCTCTTGTTGGAGACTCTTCTCTGTTTCGTTGCAGTTAAATTATGTTTTTTTAAGTTTGACTGTTCTATTCAAATAAAATCAATAAAATTAAAAAAAAATTGAAAAAAGCAGGATTATGGGGGACAAACTTGAAGTACTGAAAAGTTTACCTTGGAAATGAACCTTTAGGACAGAGACATAAGGAGGCCTTCTAAATGATAAAGCATCACTCAAAGAGATTGCAGTAGCTTTCTACTACTCATGAGAATACTCATTATCATTATGATTTGCTGGTCTATGTGTGAAATCACTGTCACTTGAGATTTAAGATAGAAATACTGAAAGAACTACAGTGGGCTGGCGTCCTGCCCGGGGTTTGTTTCCTGCCTTGCGCCCTGTTTTGGCTGGGATTGGCTCCAGCAGGCCCCCGTGTCACTGTAGTTAGGATATAACGGATTGGATAATGGATGGATGGATACTGAAAGAAGCAATGTAAGCAGTACACTAAAGGTAATGAACAACATCATCATTATGAATATTTTATTGATGCTGAATTTATAGGAAGGCTATTACTATTGATAGCACTTCCATCTGTTTAGCTGTAAAACAATGTCACATAAAGATGAAGAACATTAGTTTTTGCAGTAGTGATTCATTTCAGCTAAGATTTAGATCAAAGCAAATTAGGTTAACATTAAAAAATGTATTAACATTCTAAAAGTGTATTTTTCCAGTTGTAAACAATAAGTGTTATATCTTGTGAACAGTACAAATATATAATGTAATGGTATGCTCTTTACAATAATTGTGCTATGATACAAGATACAAGAAGTTTATTGTAATATACACAATAAAAAGTAGTACAGTATGCTCTATTATGTTTTAATAGTTTGTCTTGAATTAAGAGTTGGATACATACTGTACATACATACGTACATAGAAACAACTGAACTTGAATTATTATGTTCACTTATGCCTAGTTTTCCATTTACTTTATCAGGGGACTCATATTTCTTCAGGTAAATGGGCCTCTGACACATTAGATTAATATGTTCATGGGTGTTCCCCTGTTTAAGAGCAAATGTTTAAGATAATCGTGAAACAGAGACTATCCAGAAAGTCTAATTTTATAGCAAGGCGTTTAATGTCATTTATGTATGGTTGACATTTCCCAGAACCACTACAAGCTTTACTAAATCTTGCCATGTGAATGACCTTTTCTTGTATATTTGTTTTATTCGGCTCATTCAGGCTTTGCAATTGGAACATGCTGCTTCTTCTTTAATAAGTGTATTGCATTATGTTATATTTGCAAAGACAGTGTCTTACTTTGAATCAAGTTAATGCCATGCGATCAGTTTAGATTAACACATACTAATACTTAAAAGAGATTTAAAAAAAACGATGTTTGCATTCAAATCACTAAATGCTGTACAGACACTCTACAAGTTCAGTGCCATGCTTTATTTTTGTACTAATCATATCACACTGGAACTACTGGATAAGAACTCTTCAATAATTCTAGACCTGAATTAGATTCAGTTTACATAAGCAAATCACACAAGCTTGATATTTATATCTCAAAAAGTTTCTCAAAACAACATGCCTATATTCAGTGCATTCAAAAAGTATTCAGAAGCCTCTTCACTTTTTTGATAATTTGTTATATTGCAGCCTTATACTCATTTTTTTACTCATTTTTTTCCAAATCAAGTAACACTCAATACTTTAGATAAATAAAGATAAATAAAGTGAAAGCAAGATTTTAGAAATTTTGGCAATTTATTAAACATAAAACACTGAAATGTCACATTCATTCAGTATTCAGACAATATTCATATTGCTGTGACACCTGAAATCTGTCTTAGGTGTGTCCCATTCCATTGATTTTTGTTGAGGTGTTTTTACACCTTGTTTAGAGTCCACCTGTAGTAAATTCAAATGACTGGACATTTTTAAGTCAGGCACACTCCTGTCTATTTAAAGTCCCTCATATGACAATGTGTATCAGAGCAAACACCAAGCCATGAGCTCAGCTGCAATGCTTAGAAACAGGATTATGTGGAGACACAGATGTGGGGAAGACTACAAATACATTCTGCACTACTGAAGATTCCCAAGTGCATGGTGAACTTGATGATTCTTAAATAGAAAAAAATCTGGAACAAGCGCAGCTCTTCTTAGAGCTGGCTCCTTGGCCTTACTTGAAGGGCTTTTGTAAGAAAGATGACGAGGAACTTGATGGTCACTCTGGCTGAATTCCAAAGAATCTGTGTGGTGATGAGAGACATGTTCAGATGAACAGCCACCACTGCAAACCTCCACCTACCTGGGTTTTATGGCAAAGTGAATAGACCAAAGAAACCAGGCACCACTGATTCCCTGTGCAATACTATTCCAACAGTGAAGCATGGTGCTGGTTTCAGTGGCCTGGATTGAGAGGCTAGTTCCTTTAAAGAAAACCTATTCCGAAGCACTGTGGACCTCAGATTGTGTTGAGGGTTCACCTTTCAACAGGACAATAAACATAAGCACAAATCAAACACAATGCAGATGTGACCTGAAAGACAACTATGTGAATGTCCTTGAGTGGGTAAGCCAGAACCCAGATTAGATGTCTGAGAAAGTACAATCACTGAGGACCTTTTTAGTGACCACTGTAGTGTGTTCTATCAACCTAAGATCATTTAGTGATTATAACCTCCAGGAATTTAGAACTCCAGATGTAAATGGGGATTTGATTCAACTGCTGCTTCCTGAAATGAATGATCATCTGCTTTGTCTTGCTGACATTCAGAGAGAGGTTATTGTTCTGACACCACTCTGAACAGGTGGTGCCTAATATTCTCTCAGTAGGTTGTCCCATCATTGTCTGTGATCAAGCCTATGGAGAGTGGAATTGTCACCAAACGTTATGATGGTATTGGAGCTAGAGGTGTATCTATCCAACAAATCATGAGTGAGCAGAGTGTAAGTAGGGGAGTTAGTACACTGCCCTGAGGGGTGCCAGTGTTTAGGATCAGCATGGAAGAGGTCTGTCTACCAATCCACATGTGCTGGGGTCTTCCAATCAGAGGGTCCAAGATCCAATTCATGATTGAAATTTATTGTTACTTACAGCTGTAGGAATTTATCTAGCAACAACAACAACATTTATTTATATAGCACATTTTCATACAAAAAAATGTAGCTCAAAGTGCTTTACAAAATGAAGAATAGAAAAATAGAAGACACAATAAAAAATAAAAATAAGTCAACATTAATTAACACAGAATAAATGGTAAATGGTAAATGGCCTGTATTTGATATAGCGCCTAACTAGAGTTCAAGAACCCCCCTAGGCGCCTTACAACACAACAGTCATTCACCCATTCACACACACATTCATACGCTGGTGATGATAAGCTACTATGTAGCCACAGCTGCCCTGGGGCACACTGACAGAAGTGAGGCTGCCGAACACTGGCGCCACCAATCCTTCCGACCACCACCAGAATAAGTAAGGTCCGATGGCCAGGGTGGACAGAAGAAAAAAAAAAAAAAACTCCATAGGCTGGAGAAAAAAAATAAAATCTGTAGGGATTCCAGACCAAGAGACCGCCCAGTCCCCTCTGGGCAATCTACCTAACATAAATCAAACAGTCGTCTTTGTATTTAGGGTTCTCATGGAAGGACTTATATATATATAAACAATAATATATAACAATATATCATTTATCAACCCTGGCCATTTACCTTAGTAGTACAGGAAGTTATACTACCGTCTGAAAGGAGAAATATGCTGGCAGATGTGTAAAGATACAGTTGTTCTTTTTGCTATGCAAGTTCAATGAATCAGCAAACAATAGAAGGATAATGTCAGAGATTCAGGCAAACACAGTGTAATGTATCAATTTTGGTGCTATCATGTTTACTTTATTTATATGTTTGTGCATGCTGGAAATGCATATTACTTTTAAACAACACCTGTAATAGAAAGAAAGAAAAAAAAAAATCTGTCAACATTAGTTAAAGCACATTCGTACCCATTTTATGCCACTACCTATTTAATGAATGAAGTGCAAAAATACCATTATCTCTGTGTAAGTTTATTTAGCTTGGTTATTCCAGGAAAGGTCCCCAGAATCAGTCAAATTCTAATGAAAGCAAACGGTTTAGCAAAATTAACAACTATTACTTTCATAAAAGAAAAATATGATTGAAATATAGGTTGGCCAGATCTAATTATGCAACTTTTAATGCAATGCAGGAAAACAATACAAGACAAAAGAATTGTTCGAGATATCTTGTAATAAACGGAAATGGACTTACATTAAATTAATTCATTGATTTTCCATGTAATGTGCCACTTGTCCTCCATTCAGTTGGATACAGGGTCGGAGTAATAAATTTAATAAGTTATAGCTTAATTTATATTGCATAATTAGATCTGGACCACCCTGTATATTTGTTTTTATAGTTTTTTCACTTATTTGTGGTTTAAATTATTTTTAAGGCTACCAGAATTTAACTTGTAAACAGACTGAATATGAACTGTATAACAAATTTGTTACTCTACTTCAACAGCTGTGTATAATCATCTTGTTATTTTTATTGCGCTACATTTGCTTATCAATGAATCATATTTAGACAATTGACATTAGAAAGCATTTGACTGAAATATGAGTTGTTAATTTGATTTTTTTGTCTGGTTTATAGACTGAGGATGAACTTAAAAATATCACCATTTTAGATGGAGAAGAAGTAAAGTTTATAAATATTGCAGATCAAATATCCAGTCTCCAATCAATATTTTTTATTCCGATAAATTCCCTAATTTACTCAATAAAGAGTTGGAAATTAACCACTAGGGCTGAAAGAAGGAAAGACAAAAAGAAAATTTTTATTCTGTTTTTAAACATTTTATTCTCTTGCTTACACATCTTGTTCCTGAGCTTCATACTTGTGTTTAATTCCACAAATTAATAAATGACCACAACATGTTAAATGTATAAGAAAACATTATTTTATGGTATGTAAAGTGTGGAACAGACAGACGGACAATGCTTTGTCACCAGGCACACATATTTTATTTACAATATTTACAAAGTAAGTCCATGCACAACCCAGTGCCTCCAGCACCGATTCCCCAAAGTCCAGGCCTCTTCTTCCAGTGCCTTCCTTCCGGCCGCCTCCACTTCTCTCTCTCCAGACTCCCGTCCACTTCCACCCGACTCCAGTCATCAATAAAGGGAGGCGGCCCCTTTTATACAAGCCCGAATGGGCTCCAGCTGCTTCCTGACACTCCTCCGCAGACACTCTCCTGTGTGGCGAAAGTGCCGGCTGCGCACCCGGAAGCCCTCCGGGTGTCCCCAGTCCTCTTCCCACCAGCACTTCCTGGTGTGGCAGAAGTGCTGAGGTCCAGGGCTCTTCAGGCACCGGGGTGCCCCCTGGCTGTGACCTCGGGCCCCTACAGGGTTGAGCTTCCAAACTCTGCACCCATGGTCCCCAGTGCAACTAGGGCGGTCGCCCCCATTGGTCTGGAGGAGGCGCAAGCCCTCCTCCAGTCCTCCTGTGCGTCCCAGCTGGGTACCACCCCCAGCCGTCCGCCACTAAAGCAAACAATATTGCTACTAGCAGTCAGCCATTTTTTAATAGGGCAGTATGGTTAAAATTAAATCACTTATTCCAGTTGTTGAAAAAAATTTAATCTTGCCCATCTGTCAAGTCGAGACTGGAGATGTTTGAATTAGTGCATTTACAGTACTGAGTAAGCAAAGAAGCTAAGATACTATATGTTTCTTTTATTACATTTACTGTTTATCATTCTCGTTATAATGAATTATGGTTAATGAAAGAGGCCAAAATTACAGACTATTGTAGTTAAGTAAAAGTAAAAATTTGGGACTGGTTGAGCAAATGTTTATGATGTTACTCCAACATTGTGGCCATTTTTGGGTGCTGCTTTAATTGTGTCCAATTTTTTCTTGTTTGCTTTACAGCTCCTAAATTTATGACAACCACTATAATGATTTGCTGACTTATGCAGGTACTGCTTTATCACTCCATTATTGTTTAAAACAAAACTAGAAAAAGATATATCTAACCCCAATACCCATGCACCCCGACAGAGTAGGTAGTTAAATCCTTGTTTTTGAGTTCTACTTGTGATTCTTGTATTTGTGGATGCAATCACAAAGACAAGAATCTAAATCTATTTAGACCTACTGGATTGCTAAATTTTTAAATGGCAGTACTTTTTCAGTACGATGCTTTTCAGGAATTTGATAATTTGGCTGACTTAAAAAAGAATAAAGCAAAAGAAACAGCGTGTCGTGTGTGTGCATGTTCTCTGAAAACTGTTTCTGGTAACAAACAGTTTATTTTTCTGTGACCACCAAATTCTCCAGCAACTAGGTACTTTAAACTATGTGACTTGCTGATCTCTTATATCACAGGCTCAAAGACCACCAGTAGAAGTCAGTCTTCATCTGCAGAACAAAGAGAAGTGGCTTACATTCAGATAAAGCAGGTGTACAACTCTTTGTTCTCTTTCACACCTTCCTCAACCTTTCTGTACGGCACCAGTCCTCTTTCTACCCCGCCACCCCTAAATCCAGCATCTAAGTGGGCACTTCATAAAGTTATTGGCATTGCAGCTCCCATCCTATTGGCTGGTGCATGCAGTTCCTTTCCATCATCTGATGAGTTGTGGCACTGCCATCTGACAGATCCCTAGCCACCATTACTTTGTGATTCTATGGACAGATAGACATTCATTAGATGAGTTCTGGACCAGCAGAGATTTCTAGCCCCCTATTGCTGATTCCAGGGATTAGATAAATCTCTTATCTCTCCTACTCTATTTTTCTCTTTCTGGTTTTCTGTTGCTTTTATGTTCACTAGGTATACGGAGGCAAACCTCATTGAATCCATGCTTCCTGCTCCTGTTTTTTTGAAATACATTTGTTATTGTGGGGCCAACCTTTAATGAATTCATTCTTCGTGGTGATGTTGCCACTGTCTGCAAGAATTTTACTGTTTTGATATTTAATTCTATTTATTGTTGTGTATCAGGTCCAGAGTTGCAGAAATAAAACTTAAACAGTATTTTAAAGAAAACGCTTTTTAATCTTGAACTTATAGTCTTTCAATACAGGTCAAGTCAAGTGGCTTTATCTCATACCACCCATACACAGCATTGCAGCATACAGTGGCACAAAATAACATTCCCCAGGACCACATTGCAATATAAACATAAACACAAGACAAGTGCAAGACAGGTAAAAGAACTATACTATACTATAAATAAATACATACATAAATAAATAGATAACTGAATTGTGGAATTAATCTAACTGAATTGTGGAATTAGCCTAATTGATTAACCTTGGCAGTGATGATTAGAATGTATTAGCATTGGATAAGCTGCTTGTATAGAGAATACAGTTTAAACTTATGTATCAATGTATTCTAAATAAAGTTAAAGCAAAACATGTTGTATTAGCTAGGTTTAGGTTATATAAGAGTTAATTATTAAAGGCTTGCTCTGACATTAGTATGAGGTGATGATAAGTCAAGGAGAGTGTGTAATATTATAGCACTTAAGAAAACTTTATCTCATGTTTAGGTCCTCCTAGTCTCGACTCTAATGGTGGGAATTCATCAGTAAATAAGTTTTTGACATCTGCACAGGTTATGAATTAGTCATGGCCAGTTTCAGTCCAGTGATGGACATTAGGTAATGGTAGGCATGGACATTAGGAAGTGGTGAGAACAGCTAGTAGGAGGATAATATTTTGTATAGATAAGGAATAGAATATAAACCAATGCCCATCCTAGTTTAAAGTACTTGCACCAGAAAGAAGCTTCTTTGCTGTGTAATAAAGATTGTGGTAAACGATTTAAACTTCCTCCTGCCTGTCTTTGCTTAATGGTCATTACAACCACAGAATAGAGTGTACTAATTTGAAACACATAATAATAATAATAATAATAATAATAATAATAATAATAATAATAAATGTATACCAATAAAAAACAACAGTAGTAACAAGTGTACCAAATGTACTGTACATAAATGAGCTCTTAGGAGCAGATCTGAGAGTAGGAAGGTGGTACCGAGTTTAGAATCCAGACAGTCAAGGGGTAGAAGTACTTCTGCCAGATGGAATTGGGTCAAAGAGACTATGGGAGCAGTCCACCACAATGCCATAGGGTTTGCGGATGCAGAGCTTTATAAAGATGTCTTTAAATTAAGGCAATAAGGTCCCAATGATCTTTTCTGTGTGCACTGTCTGTTGTAATACCTTTCAGTCAAAGATACTGCAGTTCACAAACCAGGCAGTGATGCAGCAGGTCAGAAAGCTCTTGATGTTGCCCCTGTAGAATGTGAATGGGTAGAGGTATACTTGCCTTCTTTAGCCACTGAAGGAAGAGGAGACGGTGCTGTGCCTTTTTGCCTAAGAAGATGCTGTTAATTGACCAAGGAAGGTCATCTGCCAGATGCCCACCAAGGAATTTGGTGCTCTTGGCAAATTCCACCACAGAGCCCATGATATCTTACCATTTGTAGGTCTGTAAAGCAGGACTAATTCCAGCAGCTCTTCTGAAGTTCTGATATCCTGATCGACATAAAATACAAAAATAAACAGATGTCTAGTAGTACTCGTATTGGTAATTTTATCCAGTGCAAGAAAGAAATATAAAGAAATCCTCACCATATCCTGGAAGTTATTTTTAACATGCTGGCTGATCATTCTTTTTGCCCAAGTTGAGCTCCGTCAAGGCAGGGGATGGGACAGCAGGCTGCTTGCTGTTTGTGCTGATCAACTCACTTACAAAACAAAAGACACTGATGGAGAGGTGCGGAGGGATTTAAGATGGGCCAGGATTACAAGTTTTTTCATAGGCTTCAGGGATTCTAGTGTTAATGTATTCCAGTTTACATTCTCACAGACTCTTACATTCTGTTATAGATGTATATAGCTATCAGATTCTTCTGATTCTCTTTGCTCAAATCTTAATGATAATATTAATTAAATAAATTGTTTAGTGGTCATAAAAAATACTGTAGAATGTTTTTCCAAAAAAAAACCAAACAAACAAAAAAGAGCTCATGTAAAAAGCAGCCACCAGTGTGGCTTTCTAAGTGTTGCTTTTGAGTCACCTGTGTGTTTGGAATGAATGAATTATTGTATAATTTTGATTAATTATTGTATAATGCTTTTGCATTTTATACCCCTTTACAGATACAGTACAAGTAGTGCATACACCAAGTACAGTGGCTAAATAGTCAGATTCCTACTTTTCTTGAATTTCATGATTTCCAGCACCTTCTTTTTCTTTACAATACTCTTTGATGTTCATTTTGTTACACACAGCATCATTTTTAGTACCATGAGATTCCCAGGTATTAAATACATACCCGCTAACTGATGGTACTTGCAGATTGCTGGGTGATTTATCACTAATGCTCTGCCCATTCACAAATTTGGAACTACGAACTGGGATATCCTTTAGGGGTCACATAATGAGAACATTGAGGAGGTTGTTGCCTGCACTACTGACTACATCAATTTCAGTATGGACATTGTAGTTCCAGTAAGACCAGTACACTGCCATGCTAACAACAAGCCTTGGATTACAAGTGACATCAAGGGCCTTTTGAACCAGAAGAAAAGGGCTTTTAAAGGCAGTGATCAGCATGAGCTCAAGCGCGTGCAGAAGTAACTCGAGTCCAGCTCAGGGCGACGAAGGAGCAGTACAGGAGAAAGCTGGAGCAGAAGTTGCAGAATAACAGCATGAAGGAAGTGTGGGATGGGATGAAGATCATCACTGGCTGTAGCTTGAAGCAGGGTGCCACCATTGAGAGAGATGTGGAGAGAGCAAACCTGATGAACTGCTTCTTTAACAGGTTTGACCACCCTAACCCACTCTCACCTCGAAGTACTGCACCCTCCACCCATTCTTCTGCTGATACCAGCATAGGAGAGAGTTTCCCCCAACCCACAATTACAGCAGCCCAAGTAAGCAGAAAGCTGAGGAGACTTTGTGCCAGCAAAGCAGCGGGTCCAGATGGAGTATCAACAAGACTGCTGAAGGCCTGTGCATTGGAGCTGGGGAGTCCTCTACAGCACATCTTCAACCTGAGCCTGGAACAAGGGAGAGTCCCAAGACTTTGGAAAACATCTTGCATCACCCCAGTCCCAAAGGTGTCACGTCCTAGTGAGCTGAACGACTTCCGGCCTGTCGCTCTGACGTTACATGTGATGAAGACCATGGAGAGGCTGCTGCTTCACCACCTGAGGCCACAGGTCTGCCACGCCCTCGACCCTCTGCAGTTCGCATACTAGGAGAAGGTGGGAGTGGAGGATGTTATCATCTATATGCTCCACCGATCCCTCTCCCACTTGGACAGAGGCAGTGGTGCTGTAAGAATTATGTTTCTGGACTTCTCTAGCGCCTTCAACACCATCCAACCTCTGCTCCTTAGGGACAAGCTGACAAAGATGGGAGTAGATTCATACCTGGTGTCATGGATCGTGGAATATCTTAAAGACAGACCTCAGTATGTGCGTCTGGGAACTGCAGGTCTGACATGTGGTCAGCAACACAGAGCACCGCAGGGGACTGTACTTTCTCCGGTCCTGTTCAGCCTATATACATCGGACTTCCAATACAACTCGGAGTCCTGCCATGTGCAAAAGTTTGCAGATGACACTGCTATCGTGGGCTGCATGAGGAGTGGGCAGGAGGAGAAGTATAGGAAACTAATCAAAGACTTTGTTAAATGGTGCAACTCAAACCACATACAACTGAACACCAGCAAAACCAAGGAGCTGGTGGTGGATTTTAGGAGGCCCAGGCCCCTCATGGACCCCGTGATCATCAGAGGTGACTGTGTGCAGAGGGTGCAGACCTATAAATACCTGGGAGTGCAGCTGGATGATAAATTAGACTGGACTGCCAATACTGATGCTCTGTGTAAGAAAGGACAGAGCCGACTATACTTCCTTAGAGGGCTGGTGTCGTTCAACTTCTGCAATAAGATGCTGCAGATGTTCTATCAGGCAGTTGTGGCGAGTGCACTCTTCTATGCGGTGGTGTGCTGGGGAGGCAGCATAAAGAAGAGGGATGCTTCACGCCTGGACAAACTGGTGAGAAGGCAGGCTCTATTGTAGGCACAGAGCTGGACAGTTTGACATCCGTGGCAGAGCGACGGGCACTGCGCAAGCTCCTGTCAATAATGGAGAATCCACTGCATCCAGTGAACAGGATCATCTCCAGACAGAGGAGCAGCTTCAGCGACAGACTGCTGTCACTGTCCTCTTCCACTGACAGACTGAGGAAATCGTTCCTTCCCCACACTATGTGACTCTTCAATTCCACCTGTGGGGGTAAACGTTAATATAATACAAAATTATTGTCTGTCTGTTATACCTTCATTTTTATCACTCTTTAATTTTATATTGTTCTTTATCAGTATGCTGCTGCTGGAGTATGTGAATTTCCCCTTGGGATTAATAAAGTATCTATCTATCTATCTATCTATCTATCTATCTATCTATCTATCTATCTATCTATCTATCTATCTATCTATCTATCTATCTATCTATCTACAGTGCAAGTTTTGTTCCTGACCCTGTTTGTCTCAGCTGGTGGGCTGCAGCTAGCTGTCCAAAAGGAATATCATGTCATAACTAAAAGATATAAAAAAACCAACTCTCAAAAAATGGTTATCTGTCAGCTTGTAATTTTACCAAATTGTGCATGGCCACATTTTCCAACTGGAAATAAGTTTTTTACAGTAATCAGACTGTCCAGAAAGGATAATCCTGCCAAAACATCTCTAGAAGCTAAGCATATAACTATGTCTACAGACCTCTCTTGCCTTTTGTAATAGCATTCTGCATCTGCATTCAGTGAAGAGTGCAATACAAAAATAAACAAAATGGAATTAGACTGAATTTTGCTAAGGGTAATGCTTGTTCCATAATCAGAAAGGCAAAAATGGAATCTGTGGCTGGGTAGCAAGATAAAGCAGAGCCAGAAACCACTGCTTACTAGTAAAAACCTGAGTTTCCACCTCATGTTTGCCAAGATAAACCGGAATGAGTCAAAAATGCAATCATTTGGCTGGCATGTGCCCTGTTAGAAAAACCTGCATTCCATATTGCATTGCATAGTGTAGGAATAGCAGTGTTCATTGAAGTCCTTATGCTGATTTTTACTGTGGTCCTGCCATGTCTATGGGAACGTGTTGCAGTGGAGTATTCATAAGCAGCTGGGCCTCACGCTTACTCTAAGATGACACTGGGGACATGATGCACACTTCAGTCATTATTCATGGTGAATAGAACCATAAGTTCCAAAGAACCAAACGTTTTTACTGAGTGGGTGGTCATGAACAACTAAATCTACTCCTCACCATCCTCCTCAGTAAGCCACCGTAATGTACTGTTCTTGCAGGTACACTGTTTGGAACATTTCTATGTACATGAATATTTCATGGTGTCATTGTTCCACTGATCTGCCCTAAAACTGTGAGCAACAGAGCACCTTTTCTTTAGTCTGACTTGCATACTTGTGAACATAACATCTTCAGCCCAAAACAGATCGCATTCAGTGCTTATACTGTATCATCTACACACAATGCATGCCAATTGTTCTCCTTAATTTAAGCCAGGAGCAAACAGAGCAAAAAAATAGCAACCGATTAAATGTCTCCTAAACTGGAGGCAGTGTCTGGCCAATCTCTTCTGGGGATAACAGCATGAGGTGATGAAAACAGGACAATAATGCAGAGCTTCACTGTCTTACAACTGGCAGTAAGTCAGCCCATTATTACGGGGTACTTAATATTACATTGTACATACTTCAGCTTTTTCTCTAGCATTGCAGCTTTAGCAGATCTCCAGTGCCCCAGTTTTAGTTTGTTGAGAATATTTCACATTAAACTTTGGAAGCTGTCTTTCTAAATTCCTTTAATAATGTTAAAATGTTCTTTTTGTTACTCCTTAAGCAACCTTGCTTCTGGATACACCATTTGTGGCCAAGAGGGAATAGGGTCTATCAATCAACTTTTAATTTATGACTCATTGGGTATTTTATTTATTTTCCTTATCTCTATTTTTATCACATTAATGTATTTCCTACATTCTCAATTAATCAGAGAGCCACATAAAAATCAGTTGTTCTGTCCACAGTTCACAGAGTGGTTCTTTCTTGAAATGAATTGCCTGACTCAGGCTATATCCACACTATTACATTTTCATTTAAAAATTGTGTTTTAAACAAAATTATCCCAATTCATACCCACATCTTCATATTCTTAACAGAAGTATTTTCATTCATACTAAAATGACTAAAATGCATGTGATGTGATCTTCCACTTACACTGGGTATGCATGCAGCACAGATGTCTTAAACCAGGCATACACTGTGCAGTTTGGGCACGATTTTAAACCTGATTTCCTGAGCTGGACCAAATTTCAGATTTATTGGTCAAGCAACAGTAAATTGGTTGTGATGCCTGACATCCTTTCATGATTGTCATGTTAGAAATTTCAGTCATCTGCCTTGTGGTGTGAGCAAACTCACAACCTAAATGTCAATGGCAACACTGTCAAATTTAATGTGCAGCAACTATAGTGATATGTGTGGTCTGAATACCCATGTCATGGGATGTCAATCAGACCAAGAGTGCTTGAGCAGTTTGAGCAAAGGATGTATGTCTGCTATATTGGAATATGTTTTTCTTCTTTGAAGTGTGACTACTTGTAAATCAGGTAATGAAATGTCATATTGAGCAGGATCTAATCAGGCAGTAGCCACACAATAAGCACAAACCAACCAGGTTGCGATGGAGTCTGCATTTCCAGAAATGTTCTCTTTTCATAAATCTGTCCACACTGATGTTTTCAAAAGTGTCCAGCTCTGGAGAATGTTTTCAAAAATATTTGTTTTTGTCGGTTGAAAATGCCAGAGTAGTGTAGATGAAAGGCGAAAAGAAAAACAAATGTCTGCGTTTTTAAACGGAAACATACTAGTGTGGACAAACTCATGGTCTCCTAGACTGAGTTTCTCTCTTACAAAAGGCCAAAAGCGCAAGGCCCTTTCACCTTTTCTTGCTCCTTTTGTACTCTTCAGGGACCATGTGATCTTAAAAGTGCATCAGCTTGATTCTACAATTGTTCTAAGAATTGAAGGATTTATTCCATTACTTTATACATTTATTTTACAGTGACATATATTGATTTGTATGGTAATTTGTATATGTTTGCTCCCATTATGAGTGAGTTGTTCTTTTCTTTTTTTTCTTTCTTCCTTTTCAGAACTTTTTTTTGGGTGATGCAAGGAATAGTATTACTTGGTCACTAACCTGGTCACGACCCTACCTGATTGCTGTGTCGGTATATAGGAGAGTAGTAGATCCCGCTACAATAAAAAAACTGTGCTATTCCTGGTTCAAGCTGAATACAGCTGGTTTTGCTAAAGTATTGAGACTCAGCTTCGTGTTTTGGGATTTTCTTCCATGGCGCTCTGCTGCAGCACTGTGAGTCTGCAGTTGCACTGCCCCGGCAACAGACAAACAATCTTCCACAGACGCAGCACTCGCACTTCAGAAACCTAACAATATGAAGAAGAAAAGGAAGATTCTGCTTCTGATCGATAACTGTGCCGCCCACAGCATGCTTCCATATTTAGATAATGTTCAAGTTGAATTCCTACCACCCAATTGCACGGCAGTGCTTCAGCCATTGGATTTGGGCATCATTTGCACCCTGAAAGTGTATTATCGCAAGGAAATGCTGAGAAAAATTCTCGTAAGCATAACTTGTAGACAGGAGGAGTTGAAAACTAACATGAAAAAAGCTATTGAAATCATTGCAAATGCCTGGACGCAAGTTAAATCAAGCACTATATTGACAAATACAGAATCTCATTACTACAAAATTTTCATTACAACAAAATTGTTTAGATCCCTGCCACTTTGTTGTAACAGAATTTTACCTGTATATAAATTCCCTTCTATAAGTTTGCCTGTCTTGTTGCTTATTAATGAACTGGAGCGGCCTATAGTTGAGTGTGATATGGTCAGAATAAGAATCATCACCTCTTAATGTGAATTTGCCATGTTCTTCTGAAAAGAATGGCTTGCAGCCTTTAAACGAGGGGTGCAGAGCAGTTTACAAGTGACAATAGAGGAGGCTGTAACATGTACTAACTGTTCAAAGTAGCAGTGGTAGTACTGTGGGCAGAGTACTAGATCATGGTGGTAAAGCAAAACTTAAATCTTCAGACAAAGCTCTTGATTTTTTTAGTCAATCTATGCCTACATCCACACCTCCAAACATGAATTTTGTGCAGGAAGGAATATGACTGCAGGGGAAAGCTGTAACAGGTTACTGCAAATGGTTGCAGGATTAACTCTCCATGACAGGATAAGAAATTTCACTATTAGTACTTCTAAGTTGAGCTTCTACTCCCGATAAAGGAGAGCTAGTTAACGTAGTTTGAGTGTCTAATTAGGATTCCCCAGGGCACACTCGAAGGGATTATGTCTCTCAGCTGGTCAGTGAATTCCTCGGGAGAAGCCGGAGCCTGTTGCTGGGGATAGGGAAGTCTTGTCTGACCTTCTCAGCCTGTTACCATCACAACCCTCACCAGGAGAACGGATGGAAAGTGAGTGAGGGAGTATATTTTTTTTTCCTGCACTTTGTACTCTGCCAGCTGTGCTTTATTTTTAAGAAAACTTGGTGTTTTCTCTTGAAGCATGGCCTTCATTCAAATTTCTTACAACTTTGACTTCTTTTTATGATGTATGCTTTGATTTATTAAGGTTTGTTTTGCTTTTTTTGGTTGATTTGCCTTTATTTACCCCTTACTGCCTTAATATAAAAGCAGCTGTGTTTAAGATGTTATGTTCTTCATCTTTGAAAAATGAAATTACAGAATACCTTTTGAAAATGTAATACTTTTATTTTAACTGTGCATAATATATTTTTGGATACATAATTTGCCACAGATTGATCATTCATACAGCACATTATTAAGAAATTGACAGGACGTATAATAGAAACACCCTTTAATTTTGAAAATTGAACTACAAAGAGTACAAAGTACTGTATGTGCAATGATTAAAGATTGGTGTTACAGGAAACCATCATTATTGCTGCCTCCTCTTATACCAATTAAAAGAGATTTTCTGCTCAGCGTTTCTTAGATAGAGCTCTTTTCTCGATGACCCTAATAGAAAAAAAATCTTTATAACATGGACCATCATTTTAAATAAGGATGTTGAGTTTCACATCAATTTAATACAACTCATTGGTCATTCAGTGTGTGCACATTTGTGGACCTTCATATATAAATAAAAATGTTAAAATAACAGTAAGAAATAAACACAGATTACCAATGGTAAATTTTGGGTTATACTATACTTTATATGACATAATGTATGTTTATTTCTTCTTATTGGTATCTGTAGGAAGTGTCATTTCTTAATACAGAGTAATCAGATTAGCCTTAACATTAGTTTCTAATAGGAAATTTCCTGGTGCATCCTTAAGCCTTAAAATCTATACTAGATAGAGAAAAGATGTGAAAGAAAACCTTCCTGTAATGCTTGGGAAACCCGTTTTACACATGTGGTTCTAATTTTAAAATCTTTGAACGTAAGATAATATGTCTTATTGCCATAAATAGCCAGTGGGAGGTGAGCAGATGAGACACCAAAGGACTATTTTCTGTCTCCTACAGAGCGATTTAGATCTCCTTTCTGTGCATATGGATGCAATTCACAGACATTGACTTATGTCACTGGTTAAAACAACTAATGGTGATATTCTTGTTAAAAAAACACACTTGAAAGAAGATGCCTCTTGTGGGTTCTTAGAAAGACTGAGATCAATCTGACTTTATTTATAGTCTGCAGAGCAAGAGCAGAAACTAAGCATACAGATTCACTAAAATTTTATGCACATTCATCTTAAAAATCAAGGTAGCTTTAAATTAGGACTATTATCATACAATGATGAATCACAGAAATAATCTGTGGTTTATATAATCAGAAATGCACATATATTAAATTATATCATTTCTATTATAATTTGTCCTGTCGCAGCATTGTCCCTACTCTGCTGTGTAAGATTATTTTTGATATTCATTATTTACCTTAATCATATATCAAATGAGGAAAATAAATCTGTACAACTGAAAGTAGTGTAAATTAAAACATTAATTGTTCCAGACAAACTGTACATACAGTATGCTGGGGGAAAACAGGCATCCATGTAATGAGGGCTACACTTTACTTTTTTAGTTTTAGTTTGTGATCTAAATGATATGGGCAACACATTAGAACATTAATTTTTTCATATAAGAATGCTGTTAGCCACCTAGAAGACATGCAAACATGAAAGGTCTGCATAACACATTCAGTTTTTGCCAGTTTAAAAAAATAGACCTGTTAGGAAAGAAAGAGTTAGGTCCCAAATGAGAAAAAAAAGATTATTATTAATTATTTCTTCTTGAAGATCAGGATCTTTAAAACACTTCCAGCAGCCCATGTGGCACACCAGAAGGTTCTCTTTAGTGAGGCATTCATCCCAGCAACAATCCTGATCAATGGACTGCATTTGGCAATGGGATATTTTATTCTGGTACTCATGGGTAGAGTCAAGTTATCAACTGTTTTTTACTTCCAGGTAAACAACATCAGAATTGAGGAGGAGAGGAATATAGCAAGAAGTGTTACTTTTCACGTTTTAGACACTGTTTAGGTCTCATTTATTCTAATCCCCGCTCTCATTTATTTATACAGCAATCTTCTCACCTAATCATTTAATTACCACTAAGTCCACCAGAGGGGACTGGGTGGTCTCTTGGTCTGGAACCCCTACAGATTTTATTTTTTTCTCCAGCCTTTGGAGTTTTTTTTTGTTTTTTCTGTCCACCCTGGCCATCGGACCTTACTCTTATTCCATGTTAATTAATGTTGACTTATGTTTATCTTTTATTGTGTCTTCTATTTTTCTATTCATTTTGTAAAGCACTTTGAGCTACATTTTTTTGCATGAATATGTGCTATATAAATAAATGTTGATTGATTGATTGACTAATACTCATTTCAGATTGAGTCCACACTTAAAAGTATATAAATATTACCTAATTACACCCCCTTTCTTGACCTTAACTTTTCCAGTATTGCATAAAAATAAAAAAAATGTGGAGGTAAGGAGAAAGACTAATACTTAGTCCTTCTTTTGGCAGAGGGTTAAGCATCCCTTTCAGTCACCAGTTCTCCTCCCCATTAACATTCTGGAGAAGCATATCGTGTTTTTTTCCTGGTCCCCATTCTCTCTCTCTCTCTCTCTCTCTATTTCTTCCACTGCTGTCCCAGTTTTTTGCCCTTCCTGGACACAGAGCAAATATGTAAGGCATACTGCTCCCTGGCAGTGCCTGTTTATCTGTACCTACATGAAGGTACATGCTGATAATGTTGGCACGTGTCATCCTCTGCTTTTCTCTCTACTTTGTAAGATCTTTTCTCTATTTTGTAACACCTTCTAAGACTTGTCATTTCTCCTGATCACTGACTTCTGTACCAAAATAGAAATAAAGTTCTTAACTGGGATTTAAACAATTTTTTATAAGATGTTAAAAGGGAAAATCAGATTTCACAATTCTTCAAATTATACAAAACCTTATTCTATGAAAAGTAAAGAAATTCAAGAAAATAAAATAATACTACATTAAAAAGCATCACAAAGTCATACCTTGCAAATTGTTGAAAGAGAATATACACCCACCCTCCTCTCCTTTAATCTACACTATGTATGCTGCTCTCATTATGTTTTAACTTGCTCCAAAATCCGGTCCGGCTGAGCTACTGACCAGTGCACTCTGCATGAGAAATCATTTTGGATGGAATTCACTGTGAAAAATGCATTAGCTGTTGTTATTGGGTTGTGTCTGTAGGATGCCTTTTAAAGAATCAAATGCTATCAATAAACAGTCATAATGGTAAGTTTTAAGGTCAGAGCCCAGAATACTAGCCTCTGGATATACCCACTATCATGTTTCATTTTGTGTAGTTTTTAAACGTGTTGCTTTTGACATTTTATTTTTTGTTATTCATTTTTATCACCATTGTGTTTAAGGTTTTACTGATGGGCACTGCCCATGTGTGCATTATTTTCAGTGCTAACCACCTGATCTTGCAACAACATAATTTCTTATAGCAATATTCTGCCATTATAAAAATGCTGGCATAATTTAGATAGATAGATAGATAGATAGATAGATAGATAGATAGATAGATAGATAGATAGATAGATAGATAGATAGATTCCCCCCCAACACAAATAAGATCTTTGGCTTGGATAATAGAGAGCTACAACTGTCAATAAAAAAGTTGTAGGAGGAAATAGGAAGATCAGACCTGCTCGGACTGTACCAAAGGTTTATATACAGTGGTGTGAAAAACTATTTGCCCCCTTCCTGATTTCTTATTCTTTTGCCTGTTTGTCACACAAAATGTTTCTGATCATCAAACACATTTAACCATCAGTCAAATATAACACAAGTAAACACAAAATGCAGTTTTTAAATGATGGTTTTTATTATTTAGGGAGAAAAAAAAATCTAAACCTACATGGCCCTGTGTGAAAAAGTAATTGCCCCCTGATCCTAATAACTGGTTGGGCCACCCTTAGCAGCAATAACTGCAATCAAGCGTTTGCGATAACTTGCAATGAGTCTTTTACAGCGCTCTGGAGGAATTTTGGCCCACTCATCTTTGCAGAATTGTTGTAACTCAGCTTTATTTGAGGGTTTTCTAGCATGAACCGCCTTTTTAAGGTCATGCCATAGCATCTCAATTGGATTCAGGTCAGGACTTTGACTAGGCCACTCCAAAGTCTTCATTTTGTTTTTCTTTAGTCATTCAGAGGTGGATTTGCTGGTGTGTTTTGGGTCATTGTCCTGTTGCAGCACCCAAGATCGCTTCAGCTTGAGTTGACGAACAGATGGCCGGACATTCTCCTTCAGGATTTTTTGGTAGACAGTAGAATTCATGGTTCCATCTATCACAGCAATCCTTCCAGGTCCTGAAGCAGCAAAACAACCCCAGACCATCACACTACCACCACCATATTTTACTGTTGGTATAATGTTCTTTTTCTGAAATGACGTGTTCCTTTTATGCCAGATGTAACGGGACATTTGCCTTCCAAAAAGTTCAACTTTTGTCTCATCAGTCCACAAGGTATTTTCCCAAAAGTCTTGGCAATCATTGAGATGTTTCTTAGCAAAATTGAGACGAGCCCTCGTGTTCTTTTTGCTTAACAGTGGTTTGCGTCTTGGAAATCTGCCATGCAGGCCGTTTTTGCCCAGTCTCTTTCTTATGGTGGAGTCATGAACATTGACCTTAATTGAGGCAAGTGAGGCCTGCAGTTCTTTAGACGTTGTCCTGAGGTCTTTTGTGACCTCTCGGATGAGTCGTCTCTGCGCTCTTGGGGTAATTTTGGTTGGCCGGCCACTCCTGGGAAGGTTCACCACTGTTCCATGTTTTTGCCATTTGTGGATAATGGCTCTCACTGTGGTTCGCTGGAGTCCCAAAGCTTTAGAAATGGCTTTATAACCTTTACCAGACTGATAGATCTCAATTACTTCTGTTCTCATTTGTTCCTGAATTTCTTTGGATCTTGGCATGATGTCTAGCTTCTGAGGTGCTTTTGGTCTACTTCTCTGTGTTAGGCAGCTCCTATTTAAGTGATTTCTTGATTGAAACAGGTGTAGCAGTAATCAGGCCTGGTGGTGGCTACGGAAATTGAACTCAGATGTGATACACCACAGTTAGGTTATTTTTTAACAAGAGGGCAATTACTTTTTCACACCACTGTAGCTGTCTGATGCTTAAATACCTTTAGCACTTTGTTTGGTTTTAACTTTGGAAGGATTTTTTGATTTTGAATTTAATTTGGCATTTTGGTTTTCTGTTAATATCAGTTTATATCTTTGCTAAACCAACCCTGTTGTCTCACTGATGACACTGTTAAAGTTCCCCTTTACAATTTTGCTGTTTCTAAGACTTAAAAAAAAATAAAGTCATAAACGTAATATTTTTCCAATGATCATTACAATTGTGTCTTCTGGTTTTTGTTTAAACTAAATTCTTAATAGCAAGACATAAAACTATTCTTTATGATATGATGCAATGTTGTATAAAACCAGATTGATGATATAGGTTTCAAATGTTACTTTTTAAATTAAAGGTAGCAACTCTAGGACACCAAGATATACTCAGGAAGACAAAAAGAAATTTTGTCCTCATCCAAAATATAGAATAGTCATCCAGCAGAGAACACCTGCAAATAATCCAGCTATCAATTTAGTGTCACGGGGCACATCTTATCCCAGCATCATTGGATGTGAGGCTTGAACCAGCCATGGATAAACATGGGTGGGACAGTAGTTGATCACAGAGCTAAATCAATGCGTCTGGTTTCTTTCAACAGATGGATACCTAAATAAGAACAGAGTTCTAGAGTACAGTATAACTTGATTACGCTGAAATCTCTAAAACCTGAAGTAGATTCTAAGAATGAATCATACTGCATATCTGATTTTATTGCTCCGGTTTAAGGGCTGATTCTGTCCTATTGTTTTAGATGATGTGAGAGTGAAACCTAGAACTTACACTATACTAGGAAGAGAATGAGACCCTCTTTTAATTTTCCATCTTTCCTGAGGAGAGTGAAGTCAGTCAAGTCTGGTGGGGTATATAGGGATTTAAAGTGTATAGCATGAATATTTATGACAATGCACAGTTTCTATTCTGGACTGCACAGCTACATTAATAAAAAAGTACAATTTCCGGTCAGCAGAAATTGCTCAAAAGTTGATAGAAATCTACGTTTTGTACCTAATACTTGTATACAAAATTTGGTTGACCTAAGTGAAAGCGTGCTCAAGTTATCATATTTACATAAAAACACACACAGACACAGATATATTTCCAAAAATGGTATTTTCAGACTCAGGGAGGTCTAAAACTTCGAGATTCATTGAAATCTCAAAATCGAATTTTTGGATGATTACAATACTTTCCCTATACTTTGTATATGAGAAAGTAAAAAGTTGAAGTTAAAGTTGAAATTAAATTGAGTTAAATTGCATCCCAATGACATGCATAGGCCATGTTACATAATGTGACTCTTCCAGTCATAGCCTTCAGTAAATCAAAGTCAGTCAGTGGCATGTTCCCATGAAACCAGTCACAAAATGTAACATGCCCAGCATCTCAATCCAACTAGTCCATGACTCTCTCTGACATGCCCAGTGAGTTTCTGTTGTTTAATCAGCATTTGCAGCATTTGACTAAAAGTTGACATTGGCTTTAAGTTAAATGAAGAGCCTTAATAATTCAATATGGTTTGCCATCAAGTGTATCCTTAAGTGAATGCCTGGTCGAACGATTGGCTCTCACACTGCATCCAGTGTTTCCAGGATAGGTAATGGTGTTCTTATCATCCAAAACAAGGCAATCAGTTCAGAAAATGGATGAATAATCTCAGTTGCACAGAGCCTCATTTTAACAGTTGTTTTAATAATAAGCATAATAATAATAATACCTTGCCAGTGTAGAGGATGAATGTTCCCTTGTCTGTACATGGAGTAACACCTGGTACTCTTTCTTCATCTCACATTCCAAAAATGTGCCAGTTAAGTTGAACAGGGTGTTTTTTATTGGCCTATGGTGAATAGCTCTGACCTTGTATGTGACTATGCCCTACAATAGACTGGCAACATATTTTGAAAGTATTCCTGCCATGCACCCAGTGCAGCCAGAACAGGCACCAGCTCTCACAAACTCAGTATTGGATTAAGCATATCAAGAAGATGGATGGATGGATGAATATTCAATCATTTGTATTTCTTGGGCTTACTCTTGTGACATTCCATTACCAAGAATAAACCCAAGAATGCTAAAGCATATTTAATTGAGACATTTATGAAAAAATAACCATGAGAAAAGGATGAACAAAAGGAGAGCAATCAAGTGGAAAATAAACAAAACTTAATGTCGCCCTGCTGCCTTCTTGGAGCCATTTGCATGAAATTTAAAAGCCTGTCTACCAGGTGAGGTGGCTTACACACTGACTCACCACAAAGTACCACAGTAAATTTCTCCTGGTTCCACCTTCCACTACCTATATTTTTCTCTATCTCTGTGGCCTCCTATCCTCCCATCATTTCCCATCATTCAAGTGTTTATCTCTACTGTCTTTCTGACTCCATACATAATTAGTTCCTGGTGGACTGTGGCCTTTAAAGCACACTAGGGACAGCAACTAGAAATAACATCCTCTGCTACCAAAGTGTAATAGCCAACCTTAGAAAGTTAAAGCTTTAAGTTAAACTCATACTGTATTAGTGTCGACTTAATTTGAATAGGATATCATTTTCTTTCATAGCTATGTATAGATCATGGTATAGCCGTTCACCTCCTGTAAGTTAATATGAGATAGAACTTTCTTAGCTATAATCCATGATACAGTTTGTTAATTAAGTCAGTGTGTTTTGCAATAGTCCCATTGCTAGCATGGACTGAAAGACCCACTTGTGGTTTGTAAATGGGACAGACATACAGTTTTCTGATAATTTAGAAATGGTTCAACTGTGTGAGCAAATGTAAAGAATGAAACAATATATGCAGTATAAGCTTTAAACAGAACTTTTCTTAAACACTAACTTTTCTTTTCTTTGCTGCATCAATTTTCTCTCTATTTTTTGTATGAACTGTTGTACTTTGAATTTTTACTAAAGCTTTTAAAAGCAAAGATATTTTGTCTTTGGAATCATTTCAACATGTGATGTTCTTGCCAGAATCCCATGAAGCAAACAAAATTGCCATCTGAAGGTTTGGAACTTGAAACTACCATCTGAGGACATTTGTGCTACAGAACTTGTCAATGAAAGAAAAAGAACTGAGCTACTGCGAGGTACTGTGCTCTTATCTTCTATCACTGCGTGATCGTAAATGAAAGCAATGTCACCGTCCCTGAATTTGAGAAGTTTTAAGAGACTGTGATAGAATGTAAAGGCATTTTGGATGATTGCTTGTGTTTTTGCCTGAGTTAAGAAATCCTGATTCACCTGTATTGTTGGAGCGTGTTGATTGTGACATAGCTGTTACTAAGAAGCAGCTTACCTGGGTACATGCTGTCTCGCAATGTTGTGAGGATGTCGATGTCCAAGCATAGCCCAAGTAAAGTTACAGGGAGTGATCAGAGTACAGACTCAAATGCAGAGAATGTGCTTATGGACCGTAAAGATCATAAAACGAAAAGACAAGATCAACTTTCCGATCTCATGACTGAAATTGAAAGCCTAAAGGACACTCCTGAAAATTTCACCAGCATAGTGCAGCTGTTTCAAACCTTTTGTGAGACACGCAGTCAGGCTGAGGAGCCGTATGGAAGAATAATATCTATGCTAAGTACAGAAAAGGCAATTAAAAAACAGAAAACAGCACTCACAGAAAATTGTAAGGAACAAATTTAGTTGTACTGCAGCATCATGGCTAACAAACAGTTTGTTAATCACTTCAGAGAGATGCAACTGCAAGATCGAGACTGCACAGAATCCAGAGTTCCGCAAGCTTCTCAATTGAAGGACGTTCTCGATTGTCAATGCAGCTTGTCATCCCAGCTAAGGCGTTGTGGCACCATCACCTTCTTCAGCAGTCTTAATTGAAAGATTGGACCTCGATAGAATCCTAAAAAGGCTTGATGAACTCGAGTCTAAAACAGAAAGGCAGGAACCACCTATAAAGTAGCACAGGGGCAACACTCAGATTTCCACACATGAGCTATTACATGTGCTTATAGAGAAGCAAACCGAAAGTCATAAAGGAGATGCCGAAGCCAATAAGATGTTAGCTCAGCAAAGGAAGAAACAAGATAAACCTCCAGCGCCATGTACAGAAGTGCCAATATTTAATTGTGATCCTCTAAGATACACGTCATTCATTAGATCCTTTCATTATGCTGTGGACAATGTGTTTGAAAAAGACGGAGATAAACTGCACTTTTTAGAGCATACATTAGAGGCCGCCCACAAGAGCTCGATCAAGCCTGTCTGGGACTTAGGCCAGAAGCAGGTTATTAAAAGGCACAAAGACTTCTCAAAACTTACTATGCAGATAATGGGCAGATATATAGAGCACACATTAAACAAATTATGAACTGGCCTCAGATCAAGTCAGCAGAAGCATTGGTAGATTTGGCTCTTTTTCTCTGTTGCTGTATGGATGTCACACCTACTGAAAAAGGATACCAGAGCTAATTTGATATTGGTGAAAACATACGTATTGTCGTTTCCAAGATTCCATATGAACTGAGGCATGAGTGGACATCAGTAACTTGCAGTATGAAAAGAAGGGAAGGAAGAGTTGTAACATTTGATAATTTAATAGATTTTTTGCACTTACAATCCAAAACACCTCTCATTCAGTGCATGGTGAAGCTCCACAAAGTTGCACCTACTGTACATGGAGAAAAAAGAAAGGACTGGCAAGGTAAACTTTCAACTGAATCGTGGCCACAGAAAAATGAGTACTGGTAGTACTTTTACTACAAGCATCACCGAAGCTGCTGAACAGGGGATTCAGGATGCCTTGGTCAAGAGGTCTGCAACAGCTGTCTGTGCATTTAAAAAGCCTTAGGCATTCTGCAGTGACAAGCACACTGTTGCAACCACATAAATACATGATTGACTTTCTAGAATCTAAAGGTTTATGCTTTTGTTGTCTCTAACAAGGGCACCTTGGTAAGAATTGGAAATGTCAGATATTTTCTTTACAGCACCCAGACATCTTGTACATCAAAAAAGAGAATGAAGCAACAACCACTAAAGCAACATCCAGAGAGGCAACACTAACTGAATGGGAAATCGAGAAGGGAACTTATGCCCTTACTGGGGCCGGAGAAGGATATTAACTGCATGTGGTCCCCATTAAGGTAAAATCTAAAAAGAGTGAAAGGTATGTAGAAACATACCCCATTATAAACTCTAGTAGTACAGTAACAATTTATATTGAAAATCTTCTGAAATGGTTAAACCTTCATGACAGAAGAACTCAAGTATTTTTGAAAACTGTAAATAATCATAATGATGATTCAAAAGTGCCAACTAAATGTTCTATCCTGTCAGATTTGAAATTCTGTAGTTTCAATGATAATGAATATATTGATTTCCTAAAGGTCTATACACAGGTCTCTATTCCAGTGGGAGAGAAAATATTCCTTGGCAAGAAAACATTGAGAAGTGGACATATCTTGTGGAGGTACATCTACCATTCATAGACTCCGATGTTGATCTTTTAATAGGTATCAACATCCCTAAGGCCTTTGAGCCGTGGAAAATCATACCTAGCAAATCAGGCGGACCTCACACTGTGGATGGATGATTGGTGGGCCATGCAAAGAAATAGATGACTTCGCAAGGCATTGATGGTAAGTTGCCTAAGCATTCAATCAATCGTGTGCTAATAGTAGAAATTGAAGATATGTTGATTCAACAGTATAACTCAGACTTTTCAGAGCTCAGCTGTGAAGAAAAAAAGGAAATGTTATAAGAGAACACCAGGTTCATGCACATATCCTCTGAATCTGCAAGTCTGGTAGGTGGCAACTATTGCTTAAATTTGCCTTTAAATGATGAAGTACTTAAAATGCCAAACAATCGCTGTATTGGTGAACAGCATGCTATTGGGCCCAAAAGAAAACTGAGCAAAAATTCAGGTTTCCACAAAGACTAAAGCTTTCATGAGAGACATTATTGAGAAGGGTTATGCTGTCAAAGTACCCAAAGCAAGCCTGAATTCCACTGAAGGCAGGGTGTGGTACTTTACATCCCAAAAAAAATAATGTTCGAGTGTCTTTGATTGTTAAGCCATTTACCAGAAGACTTAACTTAATGAACAACTGTTAAAAGGCCCACACACTCATTGGCGTGTTTAGAACATTCAAAGAAGAGCCAGTAGCATTAATGGCATACATTAAGTCAATGTTCTACTAAGTTAAAGTCCTAGATAAAGACACTGATCTCTTACGCTTTTTGTGGAGGCCTGAAGGTAACCTATGTAATTGGAGGATTTTAAAATGACAGTACATCTTTTTGGTGCCACTTCTTCACTCAGTTGTGCTTCTTATGCTTTGTGTAGATCCGCTAAAGATGCCAAAAATACATTTCCTAAGGAAGCGATTAACACCATTAAATTGGCAAAGAACCATCAAGCTCTATGCCTCAGAGGGGGATTCCACCTGACCAAGTGGGTGAGTAACAGCAGAGCAATTTTATTGTTTATTCCTGAAGAAGACAGAGCTCATGAACAAAAGGACTTAAACTTGAGCCACAGTCTGCTTACAACAGAACGTTCCCTGGGCATTCATTGGTGCACAGAAACAGACAGCTTCAAATCTCAGATAAAGTTACAAAACAAGCCCGATACCAGTTGTGGTATTTTGTCTGTTGTTAGCTTAGTTTATGGCCCACTTGGATTTCTAGCACCTGCCATACTGCCACAAAGCTTATTTTAGGAGACTTGTGCAAATATAAATGTTTGTAGGATGAAGAAGTGGAAGTCAGACACATTCAGAAATGGAAAAAATCGATGGATGACTTATAGTTAGTAGCAGACCACAATATGAACAGATGCATGAAACCTGCAAAGTTTGGAACCATAAAGTCAACACAAATGCACCATTTTGCAGATGCCAGTGAAGATGGATATGGCACTGTAACATATCAGCTCGTGACTAATGAAGAAGGCAAAAAACATTGATCATTTCTGATAAGCAAGTCAAGAGTTGCACCATTGAAGCAGATCACAGTTCCAAGATTGGAGGTGACATCAGCTGTTGAAGCAGTCAAAACGGACAAAGTGCTAAAAGGTGAGCTTCAAATACCCCTACAAGAGTTCATATTTTGGACTGACAGCACCACAGTGTTAAAATACATTTCAGATGAAAGCACTAGATTCAAGACCTTTGTTGCCAACAGAATCTCCATGATCAGAGATCTTTCATGACCCTCACAATGGAAGTACATCACGTTGGCTCAGAATCCAGCAGATCAAGCATCCAGAGGGCTAAGCATAAAAAGCTTCATCAGAAGCACCACATGGTCACAGGTTCCAAGTTTCTTATTGAAGTCAGAATGTGAATGGCCAAAAAGACCAGATCAAATGAACAATTCGCTTTCTGAAAGTGATCCAGAAGTTAAAATCTGTGCCATTAACATGACAAGAATAGAGGGGGTTACCGAGACCATCAATAAATGAATCGCCTACTTTTTCGGAATGGCAATGCTTGAAGAAAGCAGTGGCTTGGCTCCTCAAGTTTAAAGACATACAGCATATTCTAAGGGTTGCCCCTGTTCCCATAAGCTCTACATGTTATGTAAAGAGACATTCTATTCTGATATTCCCTGTCCTTTGCAATATACAGCATGGGTCTAATATACAGTGCTTTAGTGGATCACTTGCCACTCTGAGGGACATGTTTCAATCTACTCTCCATTTTTCTTTTCCGTTTTTTTAATTTTGTGCTCTTGGGATACTTAGCTCTGGTGCACTCTTTCCAGGACTGAACATACTTCCCGCCTGTGGTGTCTACCTTTCCACTTTGGCAAGGAATACAAAATTCTCGTCAGCACTGGTTTCTCTCCATTCCCTAATACTCTGTTTAACTCTGGCTCCCCCTTGAATGACATTTTCCTGCTCATTATGATCTAAATCTAATAGGTAAAATGTTAGTTTAGCATTAAAAATATTGTAATTTTGGTAAGAAAAAGGTGTGTGGCATGGAGCATAATAAAGCCCAGGAAGGTCCTCAGAGAGAAAAATTACATTGACGCTGTTAACGTAATTTGATATGTCAATGAGGGATAAGAAGCAGTACAAGCTCTTCAACCTGAATGACTGCCCTTGAAATGATGAGACCATCCCCTTACTAAGAGACAGAAAAACAGAGGAGATGGCAGAAGGATGTTGCATTTCCTTAAGGTAAGAAAGGGGTACTGAGGCTGGCAGTTCCTGAACTTTCTGAATGCAGCAGTGGGGGATTTGTCAGTCTTTAAAAAAGTAAGAGGCCCAGGAGCCATTTTATAGTCTGTGCTATTTTAAGGCAGAACTTACAAGGTACTTTACACAGTACAATCACTAGTAATAAATTCACTCTTATATAATCAAAATAATTCTAAAAGTGTATTTTTGGAAAGAATAAACCCTTATATACACTGAAAAAAATGAATATGCAAAACCTAGACAAAAACAAAACTTTAAATGGCAGTTGTTTTGCTTGTATTTGCCAAAAATATCTGCCAAAGGAGTAAGCAAAATTTATTTCACAAGATTTCTTAGAGCAGCGGTCCCCAACTCTGGCCGCAGTTTTTCATTCTAACCCTTTTCTTAATTAGTGACCTGTTTTTGCTGCTAATTAACTTCTTTTGAATTAATTTTAATTGTCATTTTTTTAAGATTTGTTTCCCTGAATTTCTTCATTGTTCCTCTGAATTGCTTCATTTCCTTCATTACATGGCACCCAAACAGAAATGAAATGTGAAATAAATGAGCCAACAGAAGACCAACTAAGTCAGGGCCTCAAACTCCTACCAATTTCACTCCAACCAGCTGCTTAATTAGGTTCTGATTCTTGTTGAAATTAAACCTGTTCTTTAATTCCATGGCTTGTTGCTGCTCTCATTGTCCTATAACAGAGATTTCTGAAATTGTTTACTTTCTCTTTTCTAAGAGCACTGTTAAAATGTTTTGGGGACCTGAGCAGATCCTCATTCTTAAGACCTTCATTTTTCTTTATTTTCAGATATGATACAATGGACACAGTTTTCTAGTCATGTTTTGGCTCATTTTGTATCTCACTATTGTTTGGCTGCTAATTAAGGAAAAGGGTTCTTCAAGAACAAGTCAAATAAAATTAATTCAAAAGAAGTTAATTAGGAACAAAAACGGGTCACTCATTAAGAAAAGGGTTAGAATGAAAATCTGTAGCCACTGCGGGATTCCAGGACTTGACTGGGAGACATCTGTCATAAAGTAAGCAAAATAAATGTAAATACGATTTTTTAGATGTCAATAATTCTTCCAATAAGGAAAACTAGATTTAATGTCATGATTTAAATACTTTTCACTTGGCTTAGATTTGATTTTTTTGCAGTGTACATTTAAAGTTTTAATTTAATGTTGGCTATTCTGATGTGCAGTATGGTGTATGTTGATTTTGTAGACCCACTCTGAAATCATCTGTTTGTGGTGGTGATAACAGAGAAAGTGGGACAGGTAGCACAGATCTAAAGGCATGCCAGGAGGCTCCCCCTCTTGATTTTGCTTAACATGCAATGAATGAATTGCATCAATTTTTTTTTAGAAATTATATTAGAACAATGCAGGAGGACAGATATTACCTCTCATTTAATTTTTGACTTATTATATCTACATTATTTGTTTCATAAAGCACAGTAGTGGTCTAGAACAGTTTCAAATATTTTTATGTTTACAATAATTTCTCATCTGAAAAAAGGGGAATGCCAGTATTTGTACAAAATAATTATTACGCACAACACTAAAATTTAAATTGTATCCAATTTCAATAAATTCACATATGTATTTATGAATAATTTTGATCTTGTAAAATTAATCTGACACTGGTATAGAAGGACAAGCTTAGTTTTCTATCGATTAAATATTTTTAATATATATAAATTGCTATATGGAACTGTTTAGCTATGTGTAAGCTGATAGATAACTGAAAACAGATTGTTTTCTATTTTCTTTAACTGTTCATTCATTGTTTATTCATCAGTGCACAATATTCATTTTACTCAGTTCTTATTGTTTTGCAGCTGCCTGAGTATCTCACTCAAAATACTACTGCCCCCTGTTTCATCTGAAGGTGATTACGTTACTTGAGAGACACTAAAATGCAATGTAACTGTGAGAAAAGTATGATGGCAGAAACGTTGTAATATGCAGAAACTTTTCACTATGTTAAAATGAGATTTTTCTTCAGAATTGTGATATATTTTATTAACATACAAGAATGGCTTTGGTATATAAGCATTTCCTTTTGACATCTGAAGCAATAGATTTTTTTTTTTTTTTGTTTATAGGCCTGGAGATCTAATTGATGACAACTTTGTTGCTGATGTTAAATGACTAGAAAATTTAGGGAAACATTAATTCACAAAACACTTTATTTACATATAATTTTACTTCCTTTTGCTTTGCAGTGAACGTTTTACTGCATTTAATTACTGTAATTGACTCTTTTTTGGCAATGCAGGAATGTTTTCTCTGTATTTTCTTCAAGAAATTAAGACTTGGAAAGCCAGGTGTATATTGCTTTTTTCACTTTAAATTCACTTTGCTTTATATAGCACATTTCAAAGTAACTGCTATCACTGAGTTCTTTACTTAATACACCTAAGATTATTTTAAAACACACAAATAATTAATTTAGTGAAAGTTGGTTTGAAATGTAAAGGTAGTGGAATGCAAAATTATTTGCATAAATAATTCCATAAGAAAGTTTTTAGAAAAAAATGCTATTTTATATATCCAGCAGTTCATTTTCTAACTTTCCCATCCAGTTTTGGGTCACAGGGTGCTACTACTTAAACTGTCACCAAACTCTGAATAGGATGCTGGTCTATCAAAGAACAAAACTATACATACTGTTGATGCTAGAATCCACCACAATGCTCACTCCATGCCTATGGTACATGAAATCTTGGATCCCCTGCAAAGAGCTGTGGTCCTCAGATCATTGGATTTACAATGTGCATATTGGTGGTTGTACTTGGAAGAAGAAAGTGTGGTGGATTCAGTGATCATTACTCCCAAGGGCTTGTTCCACTTCTGGGTCCTACCATTTTAATTAAACAATCCTGTAGCTACATTTCAACAGCTAATAGAACGAATGCTGAGGGAATTGGAAAGATCTGCTTTTAATACATAGATCTTTAATGTCTTCTTCCCAACTATCCATTGTCACCTTCAGGACCTCAATTCCATCTTTCAATGGCCTAGACAAGCTTGTTTTACATATAAAATAGAGTCACTTCTTACATGCCTTGGTTTCCTTACTCAGCCATTTTGCAGTCAGCTGAAAGTGTGAAACACAGGTTTTTAGATATGGTGGGATGGTGTCACAAATTTATTCCAAACTTGGCTGACATTGCTGCTCCATTACATTAGCTCACAATGAAAGAGGCAACTTGGATGTGGTCAGTAGCATATCAAGATGCATTCAAGAGATTAAAAACATCCTGCAGGATCCACCCATCTTGGCACAGCCCAACTTACTGCTCACTTTACAAGTCCAGACAGTCAACAGTGATCATGGACTCAGGGTTGTATAAATGCATCAAAAGAATGGGGAAGAAAAAGGTATAGTGCATGTGTCAAGATCTCTCAGTGGATAAGAGTACAGTTATTCTACAACAGGAGAAGAATGTCTGAAGGTTGCATAGGCAGTGGAGAAATAAGGCCAATGGCCCAAAGGGGTGCTTTATGAAGGGTACACACCCCTTTGTGTTCTAACCTGGGCTTTCAATTGCCCAAACACTTCATCCTGGTTAACAGTTGGGTTCTTTCAGTCAAACAGTTTCATTGTAAGGTTTTCTGTTAGAATGGGTGAGGTAATGTGGTTCTGGATGCAGCATCCCGGGTTCTGAAACCAACTCAATCATCATCAATAGCTGTTGTCAAGTCAGTGGTCTGGCTAGCCTCTTGACCTGCAGGACATTGCCAAGGCACAAGGTGAAGAAGAGTCCTGATAAGAGGAAGGGGTGTATTAGCTTTCATGAGTTCCATGGGTTGCAATATCATTGTATTCCATCTAAGCTTAGGGACACACAATACCAAACTGTTGTCCCCAAGGACTTTCCTGAAGTAATAACATGACAGCTCTTTAGGTGGGCACTTTGGAAGAACAATGACTCCCCTCAAGATTCTGAAGGGAGCTTCATGGCCAACAGTTCACCAAAATGTGTGGAGTAATGTTAGAAAATGTCTGGTGTGTTAGCAATATTAAAGCCCACCTGGTTTACATGTAGGACTTTTGCAATCAATCTCAGGGACAGTACCAGGAGAGACTTTGAGAGTTTATCTCATGGGACCACTGCCACAAAGCAAGAACAAGAGTGCCTTCCTCATAGAGATGATGGATTACTTCATTAGATGGGTAAAAATGTATTCCTTACTTAATTCTAAGACAGAGTGGCTTTGTTCCTAAAACATAGATCTTTAGTTTGCTGTGTGTTTTATTAAAGCTGTATTGAATAATAATAGTAATAATAATAATAATATAATGCTTTTAATAATATAACACTTTTTTATAGATCGAGGAGAACCACTTCAATCACCACTGTGCCACTGAACTAAAATGTCCCTAAAAAATACACTACACTCAAAGCTACACACCTCATTACTCAAACGTCCATTATAAGTATTTTGCCAATTTAAAAAGTTGTCTTTTAAATTAAAATCCATTGACACATTAGCCCCCTATCTTAGTGTGGTGATAGTTACTGACAGTTCCATATCAGCAAACAGCAGAAATTATCTTGCAAGCTAGTTATGTGAACAATTAGGGAATGTAACTACATATATCCAGATTATCATTTAGATCCTCTCATATACTGCTCAAAAGAATTAAAGGAACACTTTTTAATCAGAGTATAGCATAAAGTCAATGAAACTTATGGGATATTAATCTGGTCAGTTAAGTAGCAGAGGGGGTTGTTAATCAGTTTCAGCTGCTGTGGTGTTAATGAAATTAACAACAGATGCACTAGAGGGGCAAAAATGAGATGACCCCCAAAACAGGAATGGTTTAACAGGTGGAGGTCACTGACATTTTTCCCTCCTCATCTTTTTGACTGTTTCTTGACTAGTTTTGCATTTGGCTAATGTCAGTGTCACTACTGGTAGCATGAGGCGATACCTGGACCCTACAGAGGTTGCACAGGTAGTCCAACTTCTCCAGGATGGCACATCAATACGTGTCATTGCCAGAAGGTTTGCTGTGTCTCCCTGCACAGTCTCAAGGGCATGGAGGAGATTCTAGGAGACAAGCAGTTACTCTAGGAGAGCTGGAGAGGGCCATAGAAGGTCCATAACCCATCGGCAGGACCAGTATCTGCTCCTTTGGGCAAGGAGGAACAGGATGAGCACTGCCAGAGCCCTACAAAATGACCTCCAGCAGGCCACTGGTGTGAATGTCTCTGACCAAACAACCAGAAAGACTTCATGAGGGTGACCCAAATGCCCCATGTCCTCTAATGGGCCCTGAGCTCACTGCCCAGCAGCATGCAGCTCGATTGGCATTCGCCATAGAATACCAGAATTGGCAGATGCACCACTGGTGCCCTGTGCTTTTATAGATGAGAGCAGGTTCACCCTGAGCACGTGACAGAAGTGAAAGGGTCTGGAGAAGCCATGGAGAACATTATGCTGCCTGTAACATCATTCAGCATGAGCAGTTTGGTGGTGGGTTAATGATTGTCTGGGGAGGCATATCCATGGAGGGTCACACAGACCGCTACTGGCTTTACAAAGGCACTTTGGCTGCAATTAGGTATCAGGATGAAATCCTTGGACCCATTGTCAGACCCGATGCTGGTACAGTGGCTCCTGGTGCACGACAATTCCTGGCCTCATGTGGTGAGAGTATGCAGGCAGTTCCTGGAGGATGAAGGAACTGATACCATTGACTGGCCACCACACTTTCCTGACCTAAATCCAATAGAACACCTCTGGGACATTATGTTTTGGTCCATCCAATGCCAACAGGTTGCACCTCAGACTGTCCAGGAGCTCAGTGATGCCCTGGTCCAGATCTGGGAGGAGATCCCCCACAACACCATCTGTCATCTCATTAGAAGCATGCACCGATGTTGGCAGGCATGTATACAAGAACACAGGGGCCATACAAAGTGCTGCGTACAATTTTGAGTTGCTGCAATTAAATTTTGGCAAAATGGACTAGCCTGCCACATCATTTTTTCACTCTGATTTTTGGGGCGTCTTTGAATTCAGGGCTCTGTAGGTTGATCATTTTAATTTCCATCAAACAATGTGGCATCCTTTCGTTCCTAACACATTACCCAATCTATATCAGTATAGATATCCAGGAGGATTTCTTTTTCCCATTGAGATCTGATGTGTTTTCAAAGTGTTCCTTTAATTTTTTTGAGCAGTTTATATACAGTATAGTGATAGACGGCCATGGATCTTGCCTGGTTGGGACACCATTTTCAGAGGAGGACCAGGGAGTTGGACATATCACCAAAATACCTCCCCCAGGAGATGAGAGGGCAGCCCCCCTGGTTTACACCAAGCCCATGGGACTGGATCTTAGAAGCTCAACCCTGCGGAGGCCCGTTGCCACAACCAGGGGATGCAGGGTCAGTTCCAGAGCCGTGGTCTGCAGCACTTCCGCCACACCTGGAAGTGCTACTGGAACTTGATCGAAGAGCACCTGGAGCACTTCCCAGTGCAGTATAAAGGAGGCCGCCTCACTCCACTCGGGCAGCCAAAGTTGGGAGGCAGAGAACGGACCTTGTGACTGGAGGAGTGGAGGCAGCAGAAGGAAAAGAAGAAAAGACAAAGAAAGGACTGAGCAGAGTTTATTGGGGTTTGTGCACTGTATTGTGTGTGTAGGTGCAGAAAAAAATAATAAACATGTGTGTTTTGGGACATTGTTGGTCTGTGTGTCTGTCTGCAGCCAGGCTGGTCTTTTACATTTATATATGTATATACTGTATATACAGCATAGAGCATAGTATTGATCCCCTAAAATCACACAGCATCACAATGCTGAACCCAAAAATTGGCAAATGGAGCTTGAGCTTGCTCTTAGTTCTCAACATCCTTGAGAAAAAGCTCAGACATAAGAGTTACAGAAAAATATTGTACACAGGATGCATAACTTCTAGTTAAATAGACAACAGTACATTAGATTGAGTGTTGGAGAGGCTTCCACTTTTTCAGTAAACACAGGAGTGCCACCAGGATGTGATCTCTTCCCCATCACATTATCCCTTCACTATGAGAAACAACACACAAGCCAAACCATACATGAAATAAATTTCCTGATGATGCAGAATGAATTGGCCTGCTTTCTAAAAGCGACGATTCTGACATCTAAAGAGAGGAAATAAGGGAGGTTTCCAGATGTTGCACAGAAAATTCATTAATCCTTGAATACAAAGAAGTCTTAGAAAATGTTTATTGACGTCAGAAAGAAAAACAAACACAACCCTGATTTCTGCCTTACTTTATCCCTCCCTTGTGTTTTTTAGAGTTTAATAAACAAAGCATTTTGACAAATCTCTGTTGTTTGGCATTATTCCAGATGTGGACAGATAACAGCAGAGCTCTCCCTTAGTACAATATACAGTATACACACGTAAATATATGTGTGTATAAATAGAGGAGGGACCTGGCTTGCAAAGGCCAACAGGGCAGAGCAACCATAAGGTTGCCATAAGAAATGATAAAGTTATAGAGTTCCTGCATACATCTCTGTTGGAGTGCAGGGTCAGATAGGCAGTGATACATCCTGTAGATGTGATGGTTGTAAACAGCCACTGACACCTGCACACATGAGAGAAGTGTAAGGCCTATGCAGTTGCTCCAGAATTCTATAGGACAAGCACCCCTGCAGGTAACAGAGTTTCCTGATTCTCTAGGAGAGACAGAGAACTAAAGAGTAGGACCATGCATTATGACAAGTAGTTGCAAGACCTCCTAGTCTTACTCAAGGCAGAACATGGCCACTAACTGGGAACATTCAGGTCAAGCAGTTCATTTAATGGTAAGCCCATCTTGAAGGTGGCAGAAAAGTGTTGTGGATAACTGAAAAGCTGCCTCACCTTCATGGGAGAAGGGACCCCAGGGCTGCTAGAGAATATTCTAGCGTGTTGCTATTAGAGAAAAAGTAAAACCTTTTGAAAATGATTCTGGGCCCTGGCCAGATGTCAGATTCAGCAGGTAAGTTAGAGCAAAGCTTCGACTGATGACAGGAAGAAAGGCTTGGTTCAAAAGAGAGAGAAAGGAGGTGAAAAAAGGGACTACTTGGGTGCTGATGAGCTATTTGTGTTTTATTTTGTATTCCCCCTATTCTTCATCTTTATTTTGATATTGAAGACACCATTTTTGTTTTTCATATATAGTATATGTACATACATACAGCATATATACTGTATATATAAATATACTGTATATATATATATAAATCTACAGTGTATATATATATATATATATATATATATATAATATTTATATGTTTGTGCATTTATATTGTCAGGCATGCGTGACATGGGAGCATTTTGAGGATGCCAGCTACTGTAGGTACAATGGGGTCAGAAGGTGTCAGCATTGCTAACAGCCATTCTCTCTTTGCCTCTAGACCAGGGATGTTGAACTCCAGAGGCCTCATGTATAACACCGTGCATAGAACTCACACTATAACATGGTGTAAGCACAAAAGCGGAAATGTATGTACGCAGAGAAAAATCTAGATGCAGGAATCTGTGCGTATGCTAACTTCCATGTTCTTCCGCTACATAAATCCCGATCAGTGTGAAAAGTAATGCACGTGCACACGCCCCAACTCCTCCCAGAATTACACCTCTTTGAATATGCAAATCAATATAAACAGCCCTTAAGCTCAGTGTTCTGTGAAAAGATAATGGCAAAATCACGAGGAAAAATAGAACAATTTCAGTGAATACCAAGTGGAGGCAAGGAAAAAATTACCATTTGTCGGTTTAAAGAATGGTATAAGCAAGAAAAAGAAGTTGATCAAGTGACATAGCGTGTCGGAGAAACTCGAAACCTCAAGTTCACAAAGTCGCACAGTGCCCGAAATAAAAAAAAGTTGTCAGATATCAAATTTGCCATGAAAAGCCGAGTTGTAGCCCACCGTCTGAATGTCATATGAAAACTTTTTAGGGTACAGAGAAAAAAAATAGGCAT
The DNA here is from genome assembly GCF_016835505.1 of Polypterus senegalus. Taxonomy (NCBI): domain Eukaryota; kingdom Metazoa; phylum Chordata; class Cladistia; order Polypteriformes; family Polypteridae; genus Polypterus; species Polypterus senegalus. The sequence goes on from NC_053168.1 coordinate 83,952,832, forward strand.
ACAGTGCGAAAAAAGCATGAAATGTCAACTTTAATCTCGAAATTTCCACTTTAATCATGTAATTTATTTTGTCATTAAAGTAGAACATTATAAAATTCATCTTAAAATCGTTTCATTTACTAGTTTCTCAAATCCCATCGTACCTAACGTAGCACGTTAAATGCTTTGTTTTATATTTGATCTTCTATGTGCTCTACGTGTGTGAATCACTGCGTGCTTCCATGCTTTGTCTTCCTCCAACAGGACACAGAATCCATTACATTTGTAATATTACAGCTCTCTGAATAATTAAAATACTGAGATGTATAGTTGATATCATTTTCATGATGATAGGAGTTAAAGCATTTTATTAAACATGGGAACACGGTGGCGCAGTAATTGTGCGCGACCTTCGATTAAATAATTTATTGCAGAAGTACTGTCTCTTTCAAACATACTAACCTCCAATTCCTGTCCTTCCTTTTCTTTCTCCAAATACCCAATTGCCACACAATCAGTTCTGTAATAGACATTAAGCCATCTGTAAGCTTATAACGGCTATTCTTCTAGACTTTTAAGGAACATTGAAATATCTTCGTAGTACATGTTTAATTATTCTATCCTTCATGCCAGTCCCAGTGAAGCATACAGTGTGAAACAGGAACAATCCGTAAACAGAGTACCAGATCCTTTCTAGCATAGCGACACTGTTTTCTTCAATTATTAATAATATAGATTATTTCAATGAAGTTAGTTTTATCTGTATAATATAATAAACACATAAAGTGGCTCAGGTTGTGCAATATTATAACTGTAGTGCAAGTTTACAGTGAGGTGGTTGTACTTATAAGTACAAACAGTTCTACAAGGAGCACTTGATGGGCTGATTGAGTGCGTTTAGAGCTCTTGGGATGAAACTCTTTCTGAACCGCGATGTCCGTACAGGAAAGGTATTGAAGCATTTGCCGTGTGAGAAGCGGTTCAAATAGGAAGCATGGCTGAGGCAGCGTGTGCTTGATGCTGTATACCAATAATTCTCTTTCTGATCAGCTGCTCCGAGTGGTGCAGTGAGAGTAATGTGGAAAAAGATGATCCGATGTGGCAACCCCTAACCGGAGCAGCTGTAAGAAGAAAAGAAGGTGCAGTGAGAGTAACAATGCAGCTATGGCATTTGGAATAGTCTGACCATTCTGTGGACCATTATATTGTTACAGATTAATTACAATCAGATGCATTAAACTAATAAACAATATGCGGTTAATTTCAGTGTATTTATAAAGCCGCATCAGTAATGTGGATCTGAAAAAGAAAGAGTAACCACACAGAAACAGTAGCACTACTTTGACGCTGGGTGCCGCCAGTCTGCAAAACCGAGCAGAGAACTTGCGTACGACAGGGTATGAGCTACCGTGAAAAAGTGTGGCTTTATGCCAAGTTTAGGTTTTATACATCACAATTTGAACGTGCAAACTTTCGTATGCAACATTTCTGCGAGTATGCACCGTTTATACATGAGGCCCCAGGCCTGGAGGGCTGAAGTGGCTGCAGGTTTTCATTCTAACCCTTTTCCTAATCAATGGCCAGTTTTCACTGTTAATTAACTTCTTTTCCATTCATTTTAACAGCCTTGTTTTTAAGAGTGAAGTCCCCTGAATTTATTCCTTTCTTCATTAAATGACAGCCAAACAGAAATGAGACGTGAAACGAGCCAACAGATGACCAGCTAAACTGGGATTTCAAACTCCAACCAATTTCACTCCAACCAACTCAATGTTAATGAGAAGCCAATTCTTGCTGTTAATTAAACCTGTTATTTAATTCCATGACTTGCTGCTCTCATTCTGCCACAGCAGACATTTCCCAAACTGTTGATTTTCAGTTTTTTTCTAAGAACACTGTCAAGATGTTTTGGTGACATGAGAGATCAACCTTACTGAGACCTTCACCTTTCTTTATTTTCAGATATTGTGTGATGGGCACAGGTGAGCTGGTCATGTGATGGTTTGTTTTGTGTCTCATTATTGTTAGGCTGCTAATTAAGGAAAAAGAGACAAACAAGGGGCCTGAGTCAAGTCAATTAAAATAAAAGAACAAGAAGTTAAATAGCAGTAAAAATTGGTCACTAATGAAGAAGATGGTTAGAATGAAAACAGTCATGTGACCTCCATGTCATTTCAAGCATAGTGACATAAACAATATTGCTGTGCCATGGCAAAGAAGACATACATATATGTCAAACAATTTAGAAATATTAAAAATATGGCAAAAAGACTACAGGGAAGTCACATCACAGACAGATCTAATACAAAAGTAACCTCTGTGGTTTTATGATCTTTGTGAAATGACAAAAATCATAAATACAAATTCATCAAGCTCTCTGACTGCTTATTACTTTTATTTTAATTTTACAATGCCTTGTAATGCAGATTAGTGTGTAATGGAATGATGTTGTGTTTCTGGTGTGATTATAACAGCACTCCTTATGATATGCCTTTATCGTTTGGGATGATCTACTTTAGTCCAATCTGGGATTAGAAAGAATTGTGGTATTAACAGGAGGAATATGCCTTACAGTCAAGTGTCCCAATAAGGTTAAAAACGGAGCTGGACGTAAGAAAGGGAAATTCATTTGTCAACTTTATGGGGAACTGAAGCTCTGCTAGAGAAACTAATCAAGATGCAATTATAAGAATAAAAATGAGGATGCACTCTGTTAACTGAGTAGTTTCAATGTTTACCTTTCAGGCATTAATTTCATCAAGAGGCCCCATTCTGGTAACCGAGGGAGAGGACTCGCTCTGCTGAGAATTGTGTGAAAAATAAACACATCCTGCATGCCTAGAATTATACACTTGTGACAAATGGTTTTGACTTTTGGTTTGCTGTGTGCCAACTCACAGTTACAGGTATTTACATACAGTATACTCATCTTAGTAATATGCTCAAAAGCCAAAACAGAATTCAATAATAGTTAAAAGCACAAAGCTAAACACAATAACACCATGCATAATGTACACAGAAGCATGGATTACTATAGGTTAGGCCTTCTTTGTGTAACTTTGGTTAGATGCCAGATCTTGTTATATCTGAGCATTTTTTATTTTTGAATGCTTGTGTATTTTAACACACCTGATGTTATGTGCAATATAAAGACAGAGGCCTTACAGCCTGAAAACCAACTCCAATTAGCCTCAGATACTCTGGCAACCGGAAAGCATTTTACTACACTTACATTTTTTTGGCTTGGGATCACCAATAAGTTACAATTTTATTGGTTCACAAGATATGGTGGTATAAAGATTTTCTGGTTTGAATCTGTGGCCTGGGTACTATAAGTTCTACTTAAGGGTTTATATCATCTTTCCTGAGTCAACCCAGTCTTTCTGTGACTGGACAGGTGGTACTAAGCAGGAACCAGTTCTGTATAGGATGCTGGTCTATTGCAGGGCACGCTCATGTTTACACCCACACTCGCACAGATAACAAACATGTAAAAGTCTCATAGAATGCATGGCAATTCTGAATTAAACCAGGGTTAAGTATGAGAACTTAATATTGTACAAAATCATAGAAGAAAAAAACAATGTTTTGTTTTCTTATACATCTCTGCTTTTACACAGTGCTATGATATAAGCAGACAGTGAGTCAAAAGATTTTACAAAGTATAATAAAGAGTACCTGTCAGGTACATTCATCTTGAAGACTGAAAAATAAGAAATAAAAATGTTGAGTACCTTGGCTTTTGTGCAAGTTTATTATATACATTCAAAACCAATTACAGTATCTGTAACCACAATGTCCAAAGTGTAGAAAGACTTTCAAGACAGGATAACATGACTCATTGTAAGAAAAAAGTCAGAGTCAAAACCAGGCATGAAAACTAAAATTCAGTTTAGATCTCCTATTTACAGATCAGCCTTCTATCTGTGAGAGGCCCATTATAAATCACTCCAAAGCATCCAGGGACTAACTCTCTGAGCTCAAGAATTTTTAAAGAATTAAAGAAAAGTCTTCCCTGAAGGTTTCCAGTTTCACATACTAATACATTCAGAGGCACGTAGCAGATTGTGATGTACAGATCCTAACACTAATATGTGCATCTATATAATCTTGTCCCTCATTTCTAATGGTCTGCTGTAGGGCTTATAATCAAGATTGACTTCCAGTGAACCCATTGTTCTTTTGCTACTATGGAGAAGACTTTTATTTATGTAAATATTTTTAACCTTTGAAACATTTTTTTTTTTAAAGTCGCCTTGGGTAAAGATATTTGCTAAATAAAGAATGATGATATTACTTGTTTCCAGTCATTACCAGAAAATTTCCATTAAATTAATAAAACATTCTCTTTTCTTTGACATAAAGGTTTAACATTTTCTGAAATATTTTTGTTTAATAAAAAGTGGTATTATGAGTGGAAAGATGCTTTGTAAGAATAAGTAAATTAAATGTAATCATATTTTTTCCTGGTAGAGTAAACAAAAGTAAGTGATTTTTACATTGAATTCAATATGGATAGTGTCATTATTCACACAGTATTAAAATTTTAAAAAGTGGAACCATATATTTCAGCATTATGTTAGTCTACTGCACTGCAAAACTCATTGATGGGTAAATGGCAGCTCACACAGTGCCATAACCCTTATTCTTAAAACATTTGCAGCATTTCATTGTAATAAAAATCGTTCTTTGTACATGATAAGATTGATGATAAGATGATAAGATAAGATTATTCCACAAAGAAATATTTACAAACATAAAAAAAACGTTTGGGGATCGTCCCCATATATTGTCGTCCAGACAAATGAATAAAGAGGTTGATTCATACGACTTCTCAGTGCAAATGAACAATGAACTGCAATCAAAATGGCATTTATATAACACAATGAACTATGGGACAGGAAATGGTTGGCAGGAAGTGACGATTGATGTCAGGACGGCAGAACCAATGTCATCAGAAGTGGACAGGAGCAATGGATTGATGGAACCGGAAGTGACATCATCAGGGTGAACTGGAAATGATGTCATTGCGACCATTTTGAACCCAGAAATGGAACTTCTTATTTTTCTTCAAATTTTCTGTAGGTGAAAAGAGATTCAGGTAAGTATCACGTGATGAACCTTTGTCTCACGATATTTCACTCACCTTTAGGCTCTTTGACTGCCTCCAACTCGCACATGTGTGACATGACATAGCCCAGACTCATCAGGTCGGGCGACCTGCACTGAGAGGTTGTGGACACTGGAGAGAGCATCTGCGTTTGCCTGCAAGGAACCCTTACGATAAGTAACACTAAAACGATACGGTTGAAGATCCAAAATCCACCTAGTGACGCGAGGATTCGACTCCACTGTAAAGCGGCATGATCCGTCATCAGAGTAAATTCCCACCCCAATAGGTAGTACCTTAAAGACGTGATAGCCCACTTAATCGCCAAGGCCTCCCGCTCCACAGCAGCATACTTAGTCTCCCGGTCCAGCAGTTTCCGGTTCAGGTACATAACGGGGTGTTCAGCACGGTCAACACATTGGCTCAGCACGGCACCCAATTCTGTGGCCGATGCGTTGGTCTGGAGAACAAAAGGAATAGAAAAGTCAGGAGATTTCAATACAGGTGCTGACATAAGGGCCAATTTTAAGTCACTGAATGCTTTATCAACCAATTCATTCCATACCACTTTCAAAGGTGCTCGTTTCTTTGTCAAATTTGATAAGGGCGTAGCAATTTCAGAGAAATGTGGTACAAAGTATTGACAGTAACCAGCCAACCCAAAAAAGCTTGTACTTGTCGCTTATATATCAGACGGGGCCAATTCATGATGGCATCAATTTTATGACATTGTGGTTTAACAACACCCCCCCCTCCCCCACTAGGTAACCTAAATATTTGGCCTCCCTTAATCCAAAGAAACATTTCTTCAGATTAATACGAAGCCCTGCTGATGCTACCGTAGAGAGTACTGCTTGAACCTGCCATACATGATCCTTTCATGTGCTGGAGTAGATGACGATGTCATCCAAGTAGGCGGCACAATATGAATCATGAGGCCGTAGCAATGTGTCCACCAGACGCTGGAAAGTAGCTGGTGCCCCGTGCAAACCAAAAGGAAGGACTCTGTATTGCCAATGTCCACTGGGTGTACTAAAAGCGTTTTTTTTCTTTAGCGGACTCTGTTAAGGGAATTTGCCAATACCCTTTTGTCATCTCAAGTGTAGTTAGGAATTGAGCGGTTCCTAACCCATCGAGTAAATCATCGACTCACGGCATTGGCTACGCATCAAATTTAAAGACCTGATTGAGTCGACGAAATTCATTACAGAACCTCCATGACCCATCTTGTTTTGGAAACCAAGACGATTGGACTAGAACAAGGGCTATAGCTTTCTTCAATAACCTCTAATTCTAGCATTCGTCTGATTTCTAACTCTACTTCCATTTTCTTTGCATCCGGGAGCCTATAGGGTCTCTTCCTGACAATCACTCCAGGGTATGTAAAGATATTGGATATTGTGCTCAATCAACGCGGTATGCCCAGGTATTTCATCCACAACCTTAGTGACAGACAAGATAGCAGCTTCAAGATCTTGTCTTTGTTTGGGTGTGAAATCGGGACTGAAATTAAGATGTGCACAAGACATAAACAGTGAACTAAGCTGTCCGGAGGAGGGATCGTGTTCCCTTTCATTCCACGGTTTTAGCAAGTTAATATGTTACACTCGCTCACTCGGTCGACGATTAAGTTGCTTAACTCTTTTAGGGCGGATGTCGACTTTTGTCGGCAGGAGGGGTTGAGGGCACATGTCGACTGAAGTCGACATCCAGGGATAGAGGGCGATAATCAGCTGTTAATGGCGACAAATCTCACTGTCACATCACAGGCATTCCATCTGTGCTTGGAGGAATGCTAGACTCATTGACTCGGCAACTAATCCTTGCGTGTGCGTGATTTGCGAAATGTAAACATTGGCAAGATGGCATCCACATGTGATGAGGGAGCGAAGCGAGTGCAGAAAAGAAAACACTCGGCAGACAATGTTTTGCGCATTATCACATATTCTGGTTTCTCAGAATCGGATTTTATTGACAGTGATCAGGAGATCGAGCAAGAGAGTGAGAAGCCAGCATCAGCTGATCAAACACCAGCCGATGCCGCGCCAGCGGATCTGCTGCCAGATGAGCGCCTTTGCGCAGCCGATGCATCTACGGCAAGGTTCACGTAGGATAAATACACAGACATTGATCCATTGAGAGACGATCTGGCTACTGGACTTCACAAGACGGCATGGCTTGCTGTTGGACTAGTCAGATCACCAGCTGCTGTACTTCAGGCTGCTCTCTCCTGATGCTGCTTTTCAGCTACCGTCAGACGAGACAAACAGGTAGGCAGAGAAATTTTTTGAATCGCGGGCTGCGTTTGCATCGCATTCTCATCGCAGAGGCAGTCATAATAAATAAGTGTCAACGTCGCATGTTAAGGTGGCTTTTTTGTTTCTGCAGTTATATTTTTGAATAAAAGCGCAATTGTGTTAGATTTGTACCTTCTGTGAAAATATTTCTTTTGATATTTGGACTTCAGGCTTCATACATTATATAGTTTATTCCAACATTTTGTCATCTACTACTAGAATATAAAAAATGTTTCTGTTTTAACAATGTGTTTACACAGTATACTGTAGGAACGGAACAGACATGAAATGCGTGTGTTCCAAACAACGATCTATTATTTCCACTCTAAAACTCCACTTCACTCCCAGATAATCAATCAAGGCATGAGCTGGGAGAAGTTTGTGAACGTTCTAAGTCAGTGGGGGAATGGAATAGCCGGCTACTTGCAGCTTTTCTTTTATCAGCACATTTAGATTAACAAAAGACGCTGGCGGAGAGGTGAGAACAGTTTTAAGAAGCGTTTTAAGGTGGGACGGATTTACGAGTTTTTTCGTAGGCTCTGGTAATTCTAGTGTTAACTACCTTGCGTAACATCTGTTTTAATGTTTGATTAAATCGTTCCACCAGCCCATCAGTTTGGGGATGGTAAACCAACGTTTTCAGATGTTTTGTCCTGAGTAATTTAGCAACTTCCCTGAACGTTTCCGAAGTGAAAGGAGTTCCTTGGTCTCTTAAGACCAACTTGGGAATCCCAACACGAGCGAATATCCCTACTAACTCCCATGCAATATTTTTAGTATTAGCTGAGCGCAAACGAACAGCTTCCGGGAATCAAGTGGCATAATCTACTACGACAAAAATGTATTTAAAGCCCGTTGCCAAGGGTTCTAGGGGTCCAACGAGATCAATACCAACTCGTTCAAAAGGGATGTCAATAAGGGGAAGGGGAACGAGAGGAGCTTTAGTCCTCCTTGGAATCTGGCGAAGTTGACACTCAGGACATGAAGCGCAAAATCGCCGGACCTCCTCATTAACTCCCGGCCAGTAAAATCAGAGTTTTATTCTCTCCAAAGTCTTGTCAGAGCCTAAATGGGCTCCTAGAAGGTGAGCATGTGCTAACTCACATACTTTTCGCCAAAAAGTACGTGGGATTAACAACAAAGCTCGCACTTCACCCCCGTGTTCTGCCACTCTATATAACAGATCATTTTTAACAACAAAGCCTGGCATGGAATCTAAAGTTGTATAACCCTCGGCGGATACTACTGCATTCCTAGCAAATTTTAAAGAATCATCATTCCATTGTTCTTTTTTAAAGGATGATGGTGTTAATAGGAATTGCGCAGATAAATCTTGTATGGGATCTCTTGCGAGCTCAATGGGAGGGGCTTCATTCTCCACCTCCTCTACGACAACTGTATTGGCTCCCACAGAGGATGATGGGACATCGAAATTTTTGCACTGGGTACCCGTGTGGGTCTGTGCTACTGAGGGCAGTCGGAGCATTATTCTCCATTACTAAACCCAAATTCTTATCAAGTACAGTTAAGTTATTACTGCTGTTAATTCTATTCCAGTCCCTTCCTAATATAACTGGAAAAGGGGGTTCTGGTAATACAGCCAAGGCCATTTTAGTTAATTTTTGATTTACCGATACCACACATCTGGCTGTTTTATAATATTTGATGTCCCCATGGATACATTTCAGACCAGTTTTTAATTTAGTCCACTGTTGCGGTAATATGTAACGGGTAGCAACAATAGAGATGTTACTCCCGGAATCAAACATTGCCCTTACCTTCCTACCATTTATAACCACTGCACCTGTATATGGAAGAGACAAAGGGTTAGTCGCAGTGGCACAATACCTTTCTCCCTTAACTAGTGAACAATCCATAGGCTCGTAAGTGCAGTTTGGGGACAGATTTCCGGTCTCCCCACACTTGAAACAGCGAGGAAGACCGGCTAGTCTGTCCCTTCTACGGATGGCAGGTACAGGAAGTTCCCAGGTGGGCTCAGGGGCTGCCCCACGTACCTGTTGACTTCGACGAGTGGTCCGTTCCGACCACCCTGATTTACAGGCCGCCCAATGACGCTCCGCTATTTTGATCAAGGTGTTCATATCCTCGAAATTGTGTTTTCGAACTTGCTCGGCGATAAGGTCAGGGAGGGCATGTACGAAGGTTTCGCACGCTAAGAGTTTGGCCATTTTGTGCGAGGAGTTAATGTCGGGCCGTAGCCAACGACACACCTTTCCCCAGGCTTTGAAACCCTGGGTTCTCAATGGCCTTTCGGGGTCAAACTGCCACTCCCTCCATTCCCTCGCCTGCTGTTCTGGTGACATGCCGTAGCGCTTGAACACCTCCAAACTCAGAGCATCGTAATTTGCAGCCTGCTCCTCAGTTAAGTCGTAGCCCATTACGACCTCGGCCAAGCGTTCCACTCAAAAATCAAAAAGTAGGTCTCAATATCATCCCATTCAGTCAGTGTAGTCAACTGACTCGGCTGTGACCAAGCCACCTCCGTCCGTACACCAGCAAGGGAATGAGCCTCAGCTTCTGCCAATTGGGCCTGTGTCTCTCCCATCTGGATCTTCAGGGTCTGGAGATCGTTCATGATTGTATTAAGCACAGTATTGAGGTCTTGTTCTTCAGACATCTTGAACAAATCCTGCCGGCTATGCCAATTGTGATAAGATTATTCCACAAAGAAATATTTCCAAACACACAAAAAAAAAGGTTTGGGGATCATCCCCGTATATTGCCGTCCAGACAAATGAATAAAGAAGTTGATTCATGTGACTTTTTGGTACAAATAAACAATGAACTGCAATCAAAATGGCGTTTATATAACAGGATGGATTATGGGACAGGAAATGGTTGGCAGGAAAAGACGATTGGAGGCAGGAAGGCAGAACCAACGTCATCAGAAGTGGACAGGAGCAATGGATTGATGGAACCGGAAGTGACATCATCAGGGTGAACCGGAAGTGATGTCGTTGCGGCCGTTTTGATCCCGGAAAAGGAACTTCTTATTTTTCTTCCAGTTTTCTGTAGGTGAAAAGAAATTCAGGTAAGTATCACGTGATGTCCTCAAAAGTATATTTTTATAGGGAACTCTTATGCTTTCTTTTAAAATCTGTTAAGGACAGAAGATGAACTGTCTTATTACAATAGAAAATAAATCAGCATACATACTGTAGTGTACTATATTTGCATCATACATCATAGCAACATCTCACATTTTTCATTCAATAAGCAGTACATGATTCATAGTAGAGAGCCGTAGTTCACCTTGAGCAGTTACAGATCCAATGAGTATGGCAGGCGGCAAAAACTAGAACTAGAAGAGCAGATGAACCTTTTGCAATTTGTAAGTTTCAGAAGGAGAGAGAACCTGAAGAATCCTCAGAAGAACCACACAACTAGCTTCATGTCAGAAAAACCAAACAGCCCAATGTCTATCAAACAAAGAACCTAAAAAGAAATTGCTCACACTTTCTCTTTTATACAGTGTCTTGGCAGGTTGTCACGTAATAATTTCAGAAACAAAGCAATAGCTGATTCATGTTAAAACAACTGATAACATATTTATGGACATTTTATTAGTGCACAAGTAAAATCTACAGTCGCAATATCCCACTATTCCATTATGAAAACAAACAGTGCTTATCAAACAATAAGCACATATAGCTTGTGTAAACTGTTCAAGCATCTCATTGTGTTTACCAAGTACTTCCCCTTTTGTAGTGCCCATTCTTTTCATAGTTTGAATCCTCTTTGAAACACTTATAAAATCAAGTGGTGGCAAATTCCCATTGCACTTCATTGCAAATCATTTTCTTATACATGGGGGACGTAGAAAGACAAGTGATCAGTTTCTGTCCATTCTTGAACACTTAGCAGGAGTCACCTGGCCTTGATCTAAAGTTTTGGCCTCTTCCTATGGTCTTTAAGGCATAACTGCTTAGCATTTGTTGCTTGGCTATATCTGAAACTGGCTTATCTATATTCTAATAGTATCTGTCTTACCCAGAAAAATAGTCAAAACTTTGTTCCCCCTTGATTACTCACACATCAGCAATCACCTTTAACAAAACAACCTCCCCTCCTGCAGAGGCAGGACTCTGTATGCCTTAACACACACTTAAAGTCTAGTCTCTGTCCAAATACAATTTTATCCTTGTTCTATTAGCCAATGCTGCAGGCTTAGTGTCTACAGCCTGAAATCCAATCCCCCATATCATCTGGTAGGTGCTGAGTGAGCATAAGCATAGGCATGTTATTACCTAATGCTATAACAGAAACACCAGAACCTGAACCCCAATTTCCTTACTGCAAGGCAACAGTGCTACCAGTTCCACATTTTTACGGATTCTTCCTAATGTAATAATGTTGTACCTTTTGTCAATTTACCCAAAAACGTATGGTCAGACTACTTAAAGCAATAATTATATCTACATATATCTACAAACATTTTATTTTAAAATATACACATAACCCATTATAAATGTGAAGCATCCTGTACTTTTTCATTTGCTTTAATTAGTCAGCAGCACACCAATAATTCTCCTTACAATAAACATAAATACGTTTTTAGAATGTTAGAACTTTAGAAAGATGTAGACAAGAAAAGGCCAAACCTCTCCAGTCCCATCCACTTAATTCTTCCAAAATAACATCAAGTTGAGTTTTGAAGGTCCCTACTTGGTAACTTGTTCCATATGTCTATGGCTCTCTGTATGAATAACAAATTTCTAAAGTTTGTGTGCAATTTACCTTTAACAAGTTTCTAAATGTACCTTGTTGAAATCATTTTAATGTAACAGCCTAATTCCTTTCATAATTCTGAACACTTCGCTCATGACACCTTTTAATCTCCTTTTGCTTAAACTGAAAAGGCTTAGCTCTTTTAATCTTTCCTTGTTGCTTATTCCCTACAGTCCTGGAATCAGCCTAGTTGCTCTTCTCTGGACTTTTTTGTAGCCTGGAGACCAAAACTACACAAAGTACTTCATATAAGTTCTTACCTGTGTGTTACAAAAGTTGTGTGTAAGCTCCTTGGACTTGTACTCTGCACATTGTGCTGTATAACCTAACATTCTGTTAACCTTCTTCATGGCATCTGAACACTAGAATCTGATAGTGCTGAGTCCACTATGACTCCTACATCCTTCCCATAAGGCATATTTTCAAGATTAAGACCTCCAATTCTGTATTCAAATCTAACATTTTTACTTTCTACATGTTATATATTATATTTACTTACATTAAATTTTAGCTGCTACAAATCAGCCCAGGCCTGTATGCTGTCCAAGTTCCTCTGTTCAGTGGATTCAGTAGATTCTAGATTATCTGCCAGTCCTCCTATCTTAATATCATCTACAAACTTAACTAACTTGTTATTTATATTCATATCTAAATCATTTATGTATATTAAAAATAGTGCCAGCACTAGCATTGACCCCTGTGTGACACCACCCTTAACTTCACTGGATTCTGATAAGGTTCCTGACACTCTCACCCTCTGCTTCCTGTGTTTGAGCCTACACACCCTTAAGTCCCACCTCTTTTAGTTTCATAACAAACCCCTCATATGGCACCTTATCAAATGCTTTCTTAAAATCTAGATAACATATGGACCACTTGGTAGTATCCTTTTGTTGCTTCCGCATAGAATTCCAGCATGTTGGTAAAGCATGATCGTCCTCTTTTGAACACATGCTAATTGTTCAATAAAACTCCTGTTCTTGCCTTGTGTTGCTCAATCTTTTCCTTATTAATTCCTTCGATTAATTTAAACTGTGATGCACATTATGCTTACTGGTCTATAGTTACTTGGATCTGCCCAATCTCCCTTTTTACGTAATTGGATAATATTTGCCATTTTCCACTCCTTTAGAATTTCCCCAGTAGGTAGTGACTTCCTAAAAATATGCATCATATATGGTTAAGCCAATGTCAGATTTGTGGTGACGTGTAATGATCCGATTTACAGTGTTAAGCCTGAATAACTCTCATTGCAATATTCTGCTACCATCTAGGTCAACTGTTTGTACATATGTACTCATCAACTTCCTTAAGCACTCAAGGAGAAATATTATTAGGTCCTGGTGATTTTTCTGAATTCAGCCTATTCAATCTAAGCAATATTTCTCCCTCTATAATTTCCAAATCACTTAGTACCTCCTTAATAGTCCCTGTTACTACTGAGAGTTTATCCGATCTTGTAAAAACTTAAGAAAAATGAAAGTATAGAGCATCTATTATATCACTATCTGTTGTAAGTGCTATGTTATATCCTTCCCGTCCGGGAAGCAACAACAGATGGACAACATGAGAAGAGGCATAACCCAGCCGGGGTGGAGCTAAATTATTTTCCCAGTTAAAAGAAAAGATTAACGGATGGACTGGGGGAGGGTTGTTTATCAAGAGCAGTTCCTCACCCAGTACGATAAATGGCAGTACTCTGCTGGTGTGGACCTACTATGAACATCCACAGGCATCCATGGGATTAGTAGCTCTGAGGGACAGATCTGTCAGGGTCCTTGGGTGCTACCAAAAGAAGCTGCAAGAAGAAGGACTTTCTGTTTCAGGAGGCTTCCACTTGACTCAGAAGTGCTTCCATCGGGCTATACCCTGGCACCAATAGTACTCCCGGGTCCAACTCTAAAGGAACCCATCAAGCCTCCTCCAGTTGAGTCAAAGCCAGGAGGTCACCTGGAGGTGGAAAAGGAGTATTGTGAATTGAACATTGTTGTGTGGGCTGTAAAAAGGTATTTGCTGAATAAAAATGTTTATTTTGCACCCAGGACTGTCTTGGTGTGGTTGTGTCTGGGTTTTGAGGGTTCAGTGGTGCCCTCTTGTGGTCATTTTTTAATTCCTCTTTATTATTCCTTGTACAGTTTACCTCCACTTTGACTGTTCTTTTCTACTAAAATATTGAAAGAATTTCTTTGGATCACCTTTCACTTTATCTACAGTATTCCACACTAAATGCCCTAAATTACTTCTTAATTGTTACCCTTATGCTCGCATATGTCCTATGATTAGCACTGGATTACACCTCATACAATTGTTTTTTCTTTGCAACTTCTTTTTGATCTCTCTACATCCACACTTAAAAGTTTATCCCAGTTTATCCCTTTTGACTTTGCTGCATCTGTTTATAATTTGATCTACCAAACTTAAACTTAACAGTTTTAATCTTTGCATTCGTGATCTTCCGAAAAACTGAGTATTGTATTATATTACGGTCAATTGAACCTAGCTGTCAATTACCTCTACACACATTTTATTCTAATTATTACAAAATAATAAGTCTAAACAGGCATACCTCACATTGTGTTTTAACATACTGTGTTAAAAAATAATCACTAATTATGTTTAAAAACTTCTATACTTGTACTCCGCTATTTCCAAGGTGAACCCAGTTAATATTTTGTTAATATTTTGGTAGTTAAAATCCCTCATGTCTATAATATCCTCTTGTAAACTTGTCTTTTTAATATTATTAAAAAGATGCATATTAAAATTACTGTCTGCATTGTGGGGTCTATAGCACTCTCACAAAGTAAGGCCTCTTTCCCTAATTCTTTCCACATGAATCCAGATGTCCTCACTAAGATGTGGCTTATCATCCAACTGAAGAAGCCTTGCAGTTTACATAAATGACCACCACTTCCCCACCTTTTCCTTTCTGTCTATCATTCCTAAAAAGTCTGTATCCTTCTATGATATACTCATCCCATCTTTATTATTTAGCCAGGTTTCTGTTATTGCTGTTATTCCTGTTATAATATCATAATTATACTCAGGTACATAAAATTATAGCTCACATTTTACATTTGATACTTCTAACATTAAGGCAAGCTATTTCTAAAGTGTTACTTATTTTACTTTTGCACTTAAACTTTGTATTATAATTTAAGTTACTATGCATGTTTGTTTTTACGCCATTGTTCATCCCCTCATGTACAATTCTAAACCTGTCCTACACTCCCAAAATCCACCCAATTCCCTAGTTTAAACAATCCTTCATTAACCTACTCATATGCCACACATTGGTGCTGACCAGATCCCAACTTCACAAAATCATCATGGTTAGCTTCATACTACCGTTGACAATGCTGCACCTTCTCATTGCACATTTATGGGTAACCCCATTCTAAAGATGACTGTTGATCATGATTATCTTGACTATTTCCAATTTGGTGATGATAGTCTGGTTGAAACAAACCTCTATGCTGAGCAGTGTCAGAAAAGTCACAATAAACCATATGTGTGTTGTAGTCACTTCGCAGCCTGTCACTGCTGACGACATTAATTTACTATTTGCACATCATGTTGTTACACTGTGGACCCTGAGCATCGCAATTTCGTCTATCTGTATACTTGTATATGGTTGAGATGACAATAAAGTTCACTTTGACTTTGACTTTTGACTTTGACATGCGAGTGTTTTTCAATCTCCTTATACTGCAGGGCATAGTGGGTGTGAACTTGAACCCGGACACAGACAGACAGACATCGTAATTCTCACCCAACACACGTTTATTTAGAGAGTTTATATTTACAGCTCAGTGTACGTCCCAGTGCCTCTTGCACCATTCCCCCAACTGTCCAGGCCACACAAGTCCAATGCCTTTCTCCTGGCTGCCTCCAGTCCTCTCTCCAGCTCTGTCCGCTTCCACCTGACATCCGCCAATGACTGGAGGGAGGCGGCCCCAGGATGGGCTCCAGCTGCTTCCCGGCATTCGTTTATAGCCACACCCCGGTGTGGCGGAAGTGCTGGCAGCGCACCTGGAAGCCGTCCGGGTGTCCCCTGTCATCTTCCCCCCAGCACTTCTTGGTGTGGCGGAAGTGCTGGGCTCCCGAGATATTTAGGCACTGCGGCACCACCTGGCGGTGGCCATGGGTCCCTACAGGGCTGGGCTTCCAAGCCCTTTACCCGAGGCCCCCAACATAACCAGGACGGACGCCCCCTCGCGGTCTGGAGGAGGCACAAGCCCTCCTCCGGTCCTCCTGGGCGCCCGGCCGGGGACCACATGGGTAAAACCACAGAGATTGTATTGGTCCACAAGCAGGATGTTGCAAACACTCATTTTGGTGAAATAATCTGCGAGTTTCATTTTTCACCCTTTATGAAATATTTACATTTCACCAATAACAATGGGATTAGTGCCCTGAAATAGTTTGCATTCACTGTGATGTGATTATTTATGCCATATATACATTTGCAACACTTTAATCATGACTAGTGGTTCTCAGCCTTTTTGGCCTTGGGACCCAGTTTTATCCATTTCTGTTCAGTGACGACCCTTTATTAGTGGTAATTTTAATGTAAACTAGTAAACATTTTCTCTTGAATGGCACACATTAATAAATATCTTTAAATACATATTGAACATTTAAATACAGGGTACATAATAAATGAAATAGAGACAGTACTTTTCCAAAAACAGCTCATGGGTGTTTGATATAGTTTCAAATTTAGTATCCATTTGTTTTCCTGGGCTTGTCTGATTTTCACATGTTTGTTGAAGTCGGGGGTAAATGAAGAGAATACAGAGAGGAATATGTTTTAGTTTGCTGGTGGCAGACTTGTCTACAATTTCAGTGCACATATAGTATCTGATGTACAAGGCTATATGAGCTGTTCTCCAGTAGTGTGTGAAGAGATTATGTCGCGAGTGTCTAATGGCTTGTTGTACAACCACATTGAAATGGTTTTTGTGTAGATTTAAGATTTTAATTTTCTTATTTAAAAAGTCAAATGATTTATTTCTTTAAGTAGCATGCTTAGTTTCTAAATGTCTTTATAGGTGAAGGCTTCATGATTTTGTTTTCTAGTACCAACCCACAGATAATGCACAATGGCTATTGCTCACCAAGCTTAAACGGTAAAAATAAATCTATATGTCAGGAAATCTGAGTTGTGTATTCTTTTAATATTCCTGTTTGGTTCAAGTTTTTGGAATAAATCTTGTGAGGTTGATATGAAATTGAAGAGTTCAGAGTACATAGCATTTGAGGAACTTGTTCATATTCAATCCCATTCTTAATAAAATATGCTGGTTGTCATATGCTCATAACTTGACTTACATCAGTTGTTTCAGTTCCTCAGTATGCAGGAGCAAAATGTTTCTTTGGCTGAGTGCAGAAATGAGATCTAGAATCAGTAAAACATTAAAGCTATGGCTGATTTAACTTTTTGTTTACTCAAAGCTGAAAACCCATATAGGGCATTCAGAGACCCACAGTTGGGTTGCAACCCACAGGTTGAGAAACACTGATCTAGACTTTCCTCCTACATGTGAGCAAATTCCTCCTGCCATCCATTGAAGATCTCCTCATGTTTCATAAATTAATTTTTTGCATATTACGGAACCTGGGACAGACCATAGATATGGTGTCCTTGGAAAATACTTGGTTCAGCTCTCAGAATCCTGTACACTGTCGATTTTGCCAATCACTGCATGAAAAGAGCTGTATCCGGACAAATATGGTATGGGAAATCTCCGCTAAACTCTACGTTTGCCAGATGGATGAGGTACAGTGCTTGGAAAGGTAGCATGCAAAAGGAAATTTTGTGAAACAACCAGATACCTTACATATGTGGATGTATACAGGAAACGTTGGAAGTTTTAAAGAATCCTCACAGCTAGCAATATGTTAATGACTATCAAGTAGAGGTGTTGTCTTTGTTATCATAGCCGGGTGGGGGGATTAGCAGCAGGCTGCATACTGCTCTTCCTGAAGAGGCTATCCAGCGTCTTGATGCGCTTGAGTGCAAGTTCGGCGAGCAAAGCCTGCAGGAAGAGTCAAGCCATGCGCTTAAAAGAGTCAAGAGGGCACATAACGTGGGCATTGAGGTAAGTTGAGCTTTATGTTAGCCGACAATATAGTGTAACACTACTTCTCAAAGTTAGCCTAAGTTAGCGCTTGGCTACACATCTACTTTTGTTCCTTGCGTCTAGCTTATTTAACAGTTTGTCACGTCCGAATTATACAATGTTGTTTGAAAATTCTTTGTTTCCCATGCATGTATGCGTGTATCTACTAAAGCGTTTTTTAATTCAATGTTACAGGAAGCTGTAAGGTGCCTCCATAATTCGGAAAACAGCCCACATAAATATGATCCATAAACTGGGTAAGCAGTGTTTTTTTTTTATGCTATGTATGGGGTTTTATAATATGCAAGCTTTCGAGGCAACTCAGGCCCCTTCTTCAGGCAAGATGTAATACAGAAACTGAAGTTCCCTGAGTTTATATCCACACACTAGGACAAGAAACAACAATGGTAAATTTTTGAATGAAAACTCTTAAATGTAAAAAATTAATAGGTTCATTCAGGCTAAGATTAATTTAACAGGAGATAGAAGAACAATGTATGGTCAAGATCTTTAGATAAGATAACTGTCCAATAAAGTCCTTTGAAGTTCGTGAAGTTTTTCAAAACAATGCAGATCTGTAGTCAGGTTGTCTGTGTCAGTCTGAGAGATGCAAACAGTCTTCATATCTGGCTATAAAACTCTTGTCTCTGTTCAAGCCATGCTGTAATGTATTAAATTTTAACATGAGCTTAACTTCCCATTCTTTTCTCTCTTGCTGCGTTTTGAAGTTGCCCATAAGCACTGTGACTTTAAAGTCCCTCTCACAGTGTCCATGGCTGTTGAAGTGGGCCGCTACAGGAACATCTGTGTTGCCATGTTTAATTTGGAATCTGTGTAAATTCATTCTCTGGCGGAGTGTTTGTCCCTTTAGGGATCATTTTCCTGCAGATCATCGAATGTTGTCTACCTAATTCTCTGCATGAAATGTCCTGACACTACACTCTATGTGGGAGAAACTGGACAAACACTCCGCCAGAGAATGAATTTACACAGATTCCACATTAAACATGGCAACACAGATGTTCCTGTAGCGGCCCACTTCAACAGCCATGGACACTGTGAGAGGGACTTTAAAGTCACAGTGCTTATGGGCAACTTCAAAACGCAGCAAGAGAGAAAAGAATGGGAAGTTAAGCTCATGTTAAAATTTAATACATTACAGCATGGCTTGAACAGAGACAAGAGTTTTATAGCCAGATATGAAGACTGTTTGCATCTCTCAGACTGACACAGACAACCTGACTACAGATCTGCATTGTTTTGAAAAACTTCACAAACTTCAAAGGACTTTATTGGACAGTTATCTTATCTAAAGATCTTGACCATACATTGTTCTTCTATCTCCTGTTAAATTAATCTTAGCCTGAATGAACCTATTAATTTTTTACATTTAAGAGTTTTCATTCAAAAATTTACCATTGTTGTTTCTTGTCCTAGTGTGTGGATATAAACTCAGGGAACTTCAGTTTCTGTATTACATCTTGCCTGAAGAAGGGGCCTGAGTTGCCTCGAAAGCTTGCATATTGTAATCTTTTTAGTTAGCCAATAAAAGGTGTCATTTTGCTTGGCTTTTCTCTACATTCATAATGGCTAACACGGTACAACAACCTAGTACTATGGGGTTTTATGTAATCATTTTAAATGTAATTAATGACACTACTCTCTTTCCACACAGAATAAATTCACCTCATAACCAGGTAGTAATGACATATCTGCTGGAGGAATTGAAGACAACTTTTGCAGGTGCAGACCCTGAGTGTACGTATAAAGGGTAATTTATACACTTAATATTTGTATATAAAGGGGAATTGTTATTACAATTATGTTCATGTCCCCTTTATTGTTGTCTCTCTAATAATTTGAATTGGTTTTGTCACTTATATGAATTATTTTTTTATTCAGCATGCTGTAGGACTTACTATGAGACATTGCGGAGGAAATACTCTTTGTCTCAGCCAGGAAAGTCCCAGCTAAGAGACTCCATTAAGATAGGGGCTAAAAACCGACAAAGGAAAAGACGAGTAAGTGTACACATTACTATATATATATATATATATATATATATATATATATATACTGTATATATATATATATATATATATATATATATATATATAGTCACACACGTGCGAGTAGGAGACTGCGGACGGACCTTAACACGCTTCGGAAGACATTCGCCAGCAGGGAGTGGCAGGGTACTAACTTTTCTCCTTTGCTTTCTTGCAGAAGAAAAGACGCTCTGCTACCATAAGCCTCATTTTCCCGCAGCACGTTACTTCCGCCCTTTCTCCTCCATTGTTCCTCACGTCATCGATCCCATCTTCCCTCACGGTTCCTTCCCAGCATTCCTCCACTTCCGGCTCCTCCTTCATAAAATGGCCGACGACGCCATTTTCGGCGTTGTGCATATGTGAACTTTTGTTTATGTATTTTGACCAGTTGTTTATTTTTTGCTGTGGATAATTTTACAGTATAAAAAAAACTCCAAACCTTTATGCTGTCTCCTTATTCGTCTTTTACAGTGGCGTAGTTGGCAGGATAACTGCTCTGAACAAATGACAGAAGGACAGGACCTCAACACAGTGCTGCAGGTGATGAATGCCCAGATCCTGTCCCTGCAGCAAGCGCAAGCCACTACCACCCGGGAGTTGGAGGCAACAAAGGCCAGGTTGGCAGAAGCCCAGAGGGTAAGGCCCGATCCTCCTCGACCAACGCCTCTGCCTCTAGTACCGATGACGGAAGCAGATGACGTCGAGTCGTACTTGGGCATATTTGAAAGTACGGCCACCCGGAACGAGTGGCAGCGGTCCGTGTGGGCATCCATTCTGGCGCCCTACCTGAAAGGACCTGCGCAGCGGGCTTACTACGATCTCCCCGAGGAGAAGGCCGCGAGCTACGACCTCCTAAAACAGGAGATCCTGGCACGCTACGGCATCACGCCGGGCCAGCAGGCGAGTGAATGGCGGAGCTGGCAATTTGACCTAGAGAAGCCAGCTCGAGCACAGGCCTTCGACTTCTGGGGAAAAATGGGGCGTTGGCTACGGCCCGAGGGACCCCAAGCCCGGAAGGTGGTGGAGCATATGGCCTGTGAGGGTCTGGTTAATGCCATGCCTAGCTCCCTCGCCCTGCAGGTCCGGCGCCATCCTTATAAGGACATGCCAGGACTCCTGGAAGTCCGCGAACGTCAGCTTGCGGTCTTCCGAGCCGGGGGGTCAGCAAGGCAAGCTCGTGGGAACCGACAGGGACGGGCGACCACCCCAGAGCCCTCTCGGCGCGCTGCGGAAGCACCGCAGAAACCCAAAGAAAAGCCGGCCTGTGCGGTGAGACCGGCCACCTACTGCCGACCTGTCCCTTGAACACAGCCATGGAGCCAATGGACTGCACCTGGGCCACCGCAGAGAAGTACTGTACCCCGTCGCATCCCTTGGCGAGTCCGAACACGGGGGTGGTGTTATTGAATAGGCATTCGGTGGTGGCTCTGTTTGACTCCGGCAGCAACATAACCATTGTTGCTCGCCGTTATGTATTACCGCGACAGTGGCTAAAGCAACATTTGCAAGTCACTTGCGCGCATGGGGAGACCAAGTCGTACCGTTCCGCACAATGCTACATCACCTGGAATGGAGAATTGTCTAAGTTGGTGGTCGCGGTGTTGCCTGAACCCCCCTATCCAGTGATTTTGGGACAAGACTGGTCACACAAAAAATGCGGTAAGACACATACCGCTCCCGGGGCCTCACTAGGTCTGGCTATGAGGGGGCGAGGCGCCCTTCCCGCGGTCTCCATGCCATGCTCTGGGGCAGGCCCTAATGGTGCAGGCACATCAGGGGACACTTCCCCGGCGACGGACCCTGACCCGGAAGTATCCGCTGGAGAAGGGACGAGCCAGGGAACTCTTCCGCTGACCAGCTCACAAGACCCCCTGAGTAACTTGGACCATCACTTTTGGTCCACGCCTGCCTCATTTAAGAGGGAGCAGTGGAATGATGATTCCCTGCGGTTTGCCCGGAATGCGGTTGTTCTTCCAGGCAGCTCACAAGCTGACGAATCCATACCACGCGAGCCCTTTTTTGTGTTTGAGAATGATCTGTTGGATCGGGTGGCAACCCACGAGGGCGAGGTGCGGAAGCTGCTGCTAGTTCCACGTACCTTCCGGCGGGAGGTATGTGAACTAGCTCACGCTCACCTCCTAGGCACCCACCTCGGGGCCGAAAAAACTTTAGAGAGGATAAAACTCTGCTTTTACTGGCCTGGGATCAACGAGGAGGTCCGGCGTTTCTGCCAATCCTGTCCGGAATGTCAGACTCACCAGATTCCTAGGAGGGACCGGGCTCCTCTTGTCCCTATACCCCTGATCGATATTCCCTTCGACAGAATAGGGGTGGACTTAGTAGGACCCCTGGAACCTTCAAACCGTGGCCATAAGTACATATCGGTCATGGTGGATTACGCTACCCGATACTCAGAGGCGGTTCCCCTGCACTCTGCTAACACAAAAAATATCGTACGGGAATTAGTCAACTTATTTTCTAGAGTGGGTATACCCAAAGAAATCCTCACAGACCAGGGTACACCCTTCACCTCGGATACGTTCAGGGAGATCACCAAATTACTCCGGATAAAACACCTTAAGACGTCTGTCTATCACCCACAAACAGACGGGCTGGTAGAGCGTTTTAATCAGACGCTTAAACAGATGCTCCGCAAAGTAGTCAGCGCCGATGGCAGGAACTGCGACCAGCTCCTGCCGCTCGTGCTTTTTGCCTACCGGGAAGTGCCCCAGGCCTCTACGGGCTTCTCCCCTTTGAGTTGTTGTATGGGCGACAACCCCGAGGAATTTTGGACATACTAAAAGAGGGCTGGGAGGCTGAGGCCCTTCCCTCCTCCAATATATTAGAGTATGTGGCGCAACTGCGCGACAGGCTCGCTAAAATCAGGCCGCTCCTAAAGGACCATGTGACTCGTGCGCAGGCAGCACAGGCCCAGTATTACAATCTCAACTCCGTCCTCCGAGAGTTCTGCCCGGGGGATCGAGTGATGGTGCTCGTTCCTACCTCCCACTCCAAGTTACTAGCTCACTGGCAAGGGCCATACGAGGTTAAGGAAAGAAAGGGGCTCGTCGACTATTTGGTTAAACAGCCTAATTGTGAGAGGATCTACCACGTTAATTTATTAAAACCCTGGAAGGACAGGGAGGAGTCTCCCAACACACGTAGATCCCTCTCTTTATTCACCAGCACGTCTGCCCTTAACCTCGGTGACGAGCTGACACCTCTACAGTGGCAGGAGATAACCCACGCAATCCGGGCCGTCCCCGAAGTAGTGAGCGAGTCACCGGGACGGACCTCGCTGATTGCGCACGATATAGTCACGGACCCCGGAGTAATCGTCCGGGAGAGACCCTATAGACTCCCAGAGGCAAAATGCGTTGGTGGAACTGGAGGTGCAACGGATGTTGGATATGGACATTATTGAGGAGAGCCATAGTCCCTGGTCCAGTCCTATCATCCTCGTTTACAAGCCGGACGGCTCCTGGAGGTTCTGTAATGACTTTAGACGTCTGAATCAGGTCTCCAAATTCGATGCCTACCCGATGCCCCGCATTGATGACCTACTTGAACGGCTGGATACGGCTCGATACTTGACTACTCTTGATATGACGAAAGGGTATTGGCAAATTCCCTTAACGGCATCTGCAAAAGAGAAAACGGCCTTTAGCACCCCTAGCGGACATTGGCAATACAAGGTCCTCCCATTTGGGCTGCACGGGGCCCCAGCGACCTTTCAACGTCTGGTGGATAGAGTGCTGAAGTCCCACCAGTCCTATAGTGCCGCCTACCTGGATGACGTAGTCATCTATTCCGGCACCTGGAAGGAGCATCTATTGCAGGTCTCTGCTGTCCTCGCGACACTAGCTAAAGCCGGCCTCCGCATTAACCCTCGTAAGTGTTTTTTTGGCTTGAAGGAGGCCAAGTATTTAGGCTACCTGGTGGGACGAGGACAAAAAAAAAAGGTTAAAAAATCAAGGACATCTTGGAATGGCCCCGTCCGAATACCAAGAGACAGGTGTAGGCTTTCTTGGGGTTGGCGGGGTACTACCGCCGGTTCGTACCCCGCTTCTCCGAAAGGGCAGCACCCTTGACCAATTTAACAAAGAAGGGCGCTCCCTTATACGTGGTATGGAACGACAAGGCGGAACACGCATTCAGTGACCTGAAAAAGGCCCTAACGTCGGTGTCTGTATTAAGGACACCTGATTTTGGGCTCCCTTTTATTCTCCAGACCGACGCTTTGGACACAGGCCTGGGTGCCGTGTTGAGCCAAAGCGTCGATGGTGTCGAACACCCCATGATGTACTTAAGCCGGAAACTGCTGGACCAAGAGACCAGGTATGCGGCAGTGGAGAGGGAAGCCTTGGCCATTAAGTGGGCAGTGACCCATCTCTGTTACTACCTGTTGGGTCGCGATTTTCACTCTGGTGACTGATCACGCTGCGCTTCAGTGGATGTCCCTACACAAGGAGTCAAATCCACGGGTCACCAGATGGTTTTTGGACTTGCAACCGTATAAGTTCACTGTCACTTATCGTCGCGGCAACCTTCAGGCCAATGCCGATGCCCTCTCTCGTATCCACGACCTCTCAGTTAGGTCCGCCCGACCTGACTGTCTTGGGCTGAGGGGGGGGGTCGTGTCACGCACGCGCGAGTAGGAGACCGCGGACGGACCTTAACACGCTTAGGAAAACATTCGCCGGCAGGGAGTGGCGGGGAACTAACTTTTCTCCTTTGCTTTCTTGCAGAAAAAAAGACGCTCCGCCACCATAAGCCTTATTTTCCCGCAGCACGTTACTTCCGCCCTTCCTTCTCCATTGTTCCTGATGTCATCGATCCCATCTTCCCTCAAAATTCCTTTCCAGCATTCCTCCACTTCCGGCTCCTCCTTCGGCGCCATTTTTGTCGTTGTGCATATGTGAACTTTTGTTTATGTATTTTGACCAGTTGTTTATTTTTTGCTGTGGATAATTTTACAGTATACAGGGCCGGAAACCCCAAACCTTTATGCTGTCTCCTTATTCGTCTTTTACATATATATATATATATATATATATATATATATATATATATATATATATATATATATATATATATATATATATATATATATATATATATAAAGGTACATCTCTGGCTGTTTTTAGGGGTTAACATATGGTGTGTTTTGCAGTTGCTGGAGTCCAGGTCTAGAGTCATCCAAACAGATGCAGAGAGAGAACTGTGGCAGACTGCAATTCTGGACCTGATGTCCGATGAAGAGGATGTGGGTTGTGAGGTCTCCACCTCACAGGAACCCACAATTGTCTGAGCTTTGCCTGCAGCTTCAGTCCAGATTGGAGGCGGATATGCGCTATGTTGTTACACACCGTCAGCGTGTAAGAGCTGATGAATTCGGGCCAGAAGAAGATTAATTTTTGGAAGTTTAATAAGCACTGCTGCATGTGTTTGTTTCAGTTTGTTCCATTGCTTTTAATTTACTTGCACTGTCATATTTGCACATTTTTTTCTCCATATTTTCAGTTTTGTATATTTATTAGTGTTTGGTTTTATTTTAATAAAAACATTTCTGAATCAATTTTATTCTCATTTTTTAAATGGTGCGGGGGATGTATAGTACAGTGGGGGGTGGGGGTGGGGAGTGTATATGGTCCATCTACATACCTGCCCAATAACCAATCAAATCACTAAGCTATGAGGGCATGGGTTGGGCTGAATAAAAAGTGTGACCAATGGAAGTATTTTTTTTTAAATCAACCAATCAATGTTGAGATAAAAGACCAATGTAGAACAGCAGAGTTGTGCAGAGGTGTAAAATGCAAATGATCTTGAGGTGTGAATGTCTCCTTGTAAGAGCCTTGAGTGGATTATTTGCCATGGCAACAAATGGCTGTACCATGGAAGAATCCCTCAGCAAGATATATCCGAATTGGTATCAATCCGGAAGTATCCTAGGTTGGTGGAATTTGATGTATACGCTCAGTGGTACTTGTAGATACTTCCGAAAATCAGTGGTGTATACAGGAGTTTCCTAGTACAGATACACCTCTTTTCATGCAGTGAATGTCTCTTCAATGTTTGTTAAACTCTTACAATTTACGTACCTGCTTGCTTTACAGTTAAAAAGGTAGTTAGATTTGAAAATCTAATGCAAAAACCTAAGATCAGGTTATAGATTTGGCAGTCTCTTATACAGTATGGAAAATATTAATGTTGCACAGAAATTTCTAAGAAAATATTGAAATAGTGTGTGAATTTAATTTCTCATACATTTTTCCCATTCACACATTTAAGGTGCAATTTAATTTAATCTCTACAGTATAATACAACACTGCCTTTAGTAAAAAAAAAAAGGCAAACATCTGTGTGGTAATGTAGTTTACTGTTTGGCTGAGATTTCAGTAGAATTCTTTCACATTAAGCGTTCATAAAAACTGGAACTCTCTTTTTCAAATTAAACCAAACTTGAAAAACCGCTGCAAAGTAAACTAAATATATAATTTCAGCATTCAAATAAAGTTAGCCAAGACTATTTAGTGGTTTGTATTATGTGGGATGAAATGCATACAATAGCCAACATCTCACTTAGCAAATCTGATGGTCAATTCATTACAATTATTCTATACAATTACTGTATATGGGAAAATGTAGTACTAAACCCAAAGCTAGCTGACTCATACAATCTTAATTCTCCAATTATTACCTGTCTGAGAAAGAGACGCCTAAAGAAATGCTGCATTATAAACCAAAAGCTGTAATTGCAGACATAATCTTTTTGTGGTCATACTAGAATGTGATGTTGTCAACAAATGCTGTTTGGCATTAACCAAAGTTATCAATGTTGCCAATTGTTTTACTGAACCACTGGTCATTTAGAATCTATTAAACTCAAATTATATAGTAATCAACTACTGAGCTAATTTTCAGTTCTACAAGGCCTCTTCATGAAATATTGTAGGTACACATTTCATATCTGCCACAGTTTATAAACCTGTTTGATAAAAACAAATGCACCCAGAAAAAGAGCAGTTTAACATATGGAAAAGAACATTTCAAGAAAAAAGTTACTTACTAGTTTTTCTCTATAAGGCAGATATGAATATGCAGTCAGCACCGACCCTTCTCTTTGCCAATTAGTCTTTGCAAGCCAACCTTCTTTTCCTTCCTGCTATTGATTTCGATGCCAGATTTATCCTTCACAGCGGGAAATCAGGTTGGGAGTAAGACAGTTATGGTAAACATCAATAGAGAAATATCAGAGGAAATAAAATCCCAACACATCTTGAAAATATAATATGCTAAATACATTGAAAGAAATATATCATTGCCATGTTAAATGACAAAAAGTTGTATTAATTTCCATACAATGCCCTTTTAAATAAATATTCTATAACCCACTGAATAAAACTGAGGATCACAGAGGGCTGAAGACTATACTGGCAGTACTGTTTGTAAGTCTAGAACTAATCCTTGACAGAGTGCAGTCCATGCAGGAACTTTAAATAAATGAAAAATCTCAAACCTGTCACCATGACATAACCTATAATGATATCACGCTTGAAGAGTTGACAGACATGATCAGTCGCAAACCAAAATGCCCCTTTTCTCTTTTAGGTTAAAGAAAACCAAGATGCTATGAAACAATGCATTGGCTTTGTTTTAACTGTGATAACTTACATTCTTCATTGAGAACAGCTGAAAAAAACAGATGAGAAACAGCAGATAAAGTTTCTCCACAAAAAATTCACAAAGTAAGTGAGTGGGATAGTTGTGGTTGTGAATTGATCATCTTTGTTTGTACATCTGTTTGGAGGTTTCGAAACATCTTCAGGGCTAACTCTGTATGTGTGGTTTTTACAATGGTGAGAGGACTGATAAAAGTATGTCTTATAGTTACATTACTATAGTTTTACTGTGGCTTTTGTGTGGATGATAGAGCGAAAAAGAGAACCACATTTTCCCTTGATCCAAAAATCAAAGCAGTGAGCATCTTTATGCAGTCTGTCTTGTCGCTAAACCTTGTAATTTTGATGTGTTTTTCAGCAGGCCATTTTGTAGTCTGTTTTATAACTAGTTTGCGCATGCATTACAGTGTATAGGATATATTTGTATTAAAAGTTAAAGTAACTCCACTTTTTGTTATGATTGTGGAAGAATTATGAGTAATATGTACAGGATATGTTATGTTTACTCTAGATTCTTCCACTGACAAGCATTTTTTCGTGAAATAAATGTTCAGTTCATTTAGAATTGATAGGAAGGCTGTTAGAATTTTAGGGCCAGGTTAGGACAATGACAACTATTAAACTGAAAATTTGACCTGTCTCAATTTAAAATGTGTAGTATAATATAGGAGTTTTATTTTATAGTGGTGGCTCTGAGGCTAAGAATCTGCGCTCTTATCCCGAAGGTTGCTGGTTCGAATCCCCGTCACTGCCAAAAGAGATCCTACTCTGCTGGGCCCTTGAGCAAGGCCCTTAACCTGCAACTGGTCCAGGGGCGCTGTACAATGTCTGACCCTGCGCTCTGACCCCAAGGGGTATGCAAAGACTAACAAATTCCTAAAACAAGAAATTGTATAAGGCAACAAAAGAACAAAAGCAAGAACAAAAAGATCATGCTTCAGGGTACTCAGCTATTCTTGCAATATCTGGGTTACCAGATACATCAGTAACACAAATTTGACCATAAAGTTTCCAAGTGTACAGTCAGGCCCTAGGCTTCATGTATTTTAGGGACTCAGTATAGTACATCATAGCTTGTGTGATGATGTTGAAAATAAAGTGCTCACAGTTCTTAATACCACAATTCAGAATATTAGAATTACTAATTATGAAAGCAAAGCAGTGCAACTTAAAGATATTCTATGTGCCTGAATTTCTGCAAGTGAAGATAAACTTGCCAATGATGAGGTTGGTATATTGAAGATATTTCACAATAATGATAATGTTTTTCAATACTCAGAGGTATTAAAGATACCTATGAACACACAAACACACACACACAAAAAAGGAATTTAATTGTTTCTGACCCCATTTTATAGTCATTTATAGCCATTTTGGTATTTGTGTGCACAGAACATTAAGTTTGTGTATATGGAATTATTTATCTGTTTATGTATTTATTTATTTTAAGAGTTTTCTGTAAAAAGTCAAATTTCTCCCTGGAGACAAATAAAGTTCAATCTAATCTAACCCTAAGGTTTGCTTAGCTTCATGAGATGCCCTCCAGCAAGCTCAGTCAATCTTTACTGGCTTGTGTCCCTACCACCATCCCTGGGCACCCATGGGAACCCTGCCAGCCCAGCTCTCTTTTCCCACTGCTATCAATCACTGTCCATGGGACTTCTCAGAGTGGTTGGCTGCTCCTGCTCCACTCTGTTGCCCAGCAGAAATGACCCTACATCAGGAGCACCACTCAGCACTTCTTCCCCAAACACAATGCCTCCTCTCTGCCTTAATCCTGATTTTTCTTTCCTTTTTTCTCTTTCCCTTGTTTTCACCACCATCTCTCTTTCTATTCAGCTTCCAAATATCTTTTTTCCTGCTCTGGCTCCTTTTAAACCTTGTGGGCGCAGGTGCTCCACCTAATGAGCCACGGAATGTCAATGGAGAACAGATGAGTCGACTGCGCCTGCATGTAACAAGCATTCAGCTAACCTCTCCCATGAACATCCCGCAGCCGCACAGCTTCAAAATAGAGCTCTTCTGAACCCACAAGCCTGAGCACTGTTTTTAACTAAAAACACACACCTCCACAAACCCCCTTAATGCGCTTTACTACATCCTTCACAGGGAACACTCACACCTCCCTATCCTTAAAGCAAATCACAGTTTTTGGCTTTAGATTGGTCTAGGTGTTGTTTCTTTCAGGTATTGCAAATTTTATTAACTATTTCTTTTTCCCATTTTTTCCAATTATGACTATCATCAGCAATAATTGGGTCACATGACCAGTAAGCCAACCTTGTTTCCATGTTATTTAAAGCATGGGCAGAGGGAAAAAGTAAATCTGGACCTTTAAATCAAACACAGGGGACCAGGGATGCTTTGTCTTTATGGAGCAATGTTTGCTTTTGAGCCAAGATATTTTAGTGTGATCTATGAAACTGGAAATAATGCTTAAAGAAGAATATAAATGCCTGCCACTTGACAGACATCACTGAGCTTAAATTTGTGTGATAGGGGCTAATGGGCAGATGTTTAGCTAATATTTGATTGTGACAGAACAGTGGGTATATCACCTTACCTGTCAGACAGATTTACAGGGAAGTCCAGAGAGGTTGGGAATTTGTTTCATCAGTTTATCATACCATATAGACCTCTTGTATTTGTTCCTTATTTTCATTACTGTGAGATTTTCACAAAGGACACCACCATATGCAATGGTTATATCTGTGTAATTCGTCGAAAGACAAAGATGTCAAGGTAATAATAATAATAATTCTTTACATTTATATTCAATTTTTCTCACTACTCAAAGAGCTTTATATAATAAGTGGGGACCCACTTCAACCACCACTAATGTGTAACATCAACCTGAATTATGCAGTGGGAGCCATTTTGCGCCAGTATGCTCACCACACATGAGCTATTAGGTGGTGAGAGAGAAAGGCATTTAGAGACAGGGGATGATTAAGGGGCCAGAATGACTAGGTCATGGATGGCAATTTAGCCTGGACATCGTGATACTCCCTACTCTTTATGGAGGACGTCCAAGGATTTTTTATGACCACAGAGAGTCAGTGTTATATCTCATCCAAAGGATAGCACCATTTTTATAGCACAGTGTCCCCATCACTGCACTGGGACACTAAGACCCACATTCAAACCACAGGGTAATCACACCTGGCCTCACCAACACCTCCTCCAGTAGCAACCCAAGCTTTTACTAGATAGTCTCCCATCTAAGAATTGGCCAGGACCAAACATGCTTAGCTTCAGGTGAATGACCTCTTCTGAAGTGCATGTGATATGTTTCCAAGTCAGGTAGAAGGTTTTTCCTGTGTCTGCTTCTTGATTTTTATCCTGGCATTTCCATTTCCACCTAAATCCAAAGAGTTTAGGATAATTTGCTGGATGACCTGATGAACAGGTATGTTTCATTGCACCCTGTAATGACCTGGCATCCCATCCAGTGTTGGTCCTTCCCTTGTACATAATCATGAAGGCTGACTAATGGACTCATTTGTTTCATAAAATGGACGATTGGATTTAATTACTGATTTACTGTTCATGTTTTGCAGTAAAAACAAAATAATGTATATATAATATGTGGACTGTAGTCCTTAAGATAGAGTGGGGAAAAGAGGATTCATGACTGCTCTAATTGAACCTGTGAAAACTTAAATATTTGATGCACTTGTTTTTTTTCCAACAAAAAAAAAAGAATAATATTTTAAACAAATTGCCCATTAAAGATATCAGCATGTGACATTTATTTTAGAATAATTGTTCCAAATAAATAGAA
Source organism: Polypterus senegalus (assembly GCF_016835505.1). Taxonomy (NCBI): domain Eukaryota; kingdom Metazoa; phylum Chordata; class Cladistia; order Polypteriformes; family Polypteridae; genus Polypterus; species Polypterus senegalus. The sequence continues at coordinate 83,984,612 of NC_053168.1, forward strand.
TATTAAAATCTGCATAATATAGGAGAGCCTTCTTTGAAGAAGTAGGACCTTGTACACATGTATGGCCGTACCACTGAACATTGATCTCATGCATACTTAATTGGGCTTTTTAGCAAAGTGTGCTGCTGTCATGCAACAGTGAAAACACAGCAGACGTTACAAGCAGCAATTACTAATTGACCCTTTCACTGCTTCTTTGGAGTTTGATGAAAAGTAGGGTTTATCACAGATTAATGATTGGATGTGTTCATTAACCTAAAGCTGAGAACAGCTGTATACATTTCTTGCTCCGGGTATTTAAAAGTGTAGGTTCACGTTTCAAGAATCACATTCCAGTCTTTAGCTAAACAATTTATTTTATAACCCCATTTCCTTTAAAATAAATCCACAGAGAAGCTATATCTAAATGTATTGAGTGCAGCAGAGGCTTGCCAGGAGACAGCATGTCTGCCAGATAAGACCTGCATGGTGTAGGCTCTCTTTTTATACCAAGGAGAACTGCTTTCTTAACTTGTGAACACAGTGACCTACATTCACACAGGGCTTATGTTTTATTGCAGGCCACATAAATACTTCCAGATGCGTCACTATACTCTCTAAGCACATCTATAGATTGTGGTCTTTTATGTTTATGTAACAGGTATTAAGTGAATTTCAGCCACTGTGAGATAACTAGCATATATTTAGAAGTTATGTTAACAGTGTTCACTTTATAATATTGACATCTTGCTAAAACCACTACAAAATATTTGCATATTAGTTCACCCTGCCAACCTAGATAGAATGCAGCTTTTACCAGATTAAGATGCTAATAAAAATGGATGGATGGAAACTGCAAAGGTTCAGCAACATTCAGTTATTTCTCATAGTTTAAACACAGCATGAAATAATCAGTGAAAAAACAACAACTTTGAAACTAAATACTCTAATCTCAAGAGAAGAATAAATAATTTTCACTGATTTATTCGGAGAGCAGCTGCTGACTCAACTGTAAAAAAAGAAATTAATTCTGTTTACAAAACAGCCATTTTAAAAGAAATTGTAATTGTTTAAAATTAAAAGAAAAATCCTTAAAAAGTGTGAAAATGGGATAAAAATAAATCCAAATAAACTTGAATAATGTTTTTTTAATCAATCACAGAATCATCCACCAGTGAAACAACTGTAGGGGAGTGGGAGATGGTAGCTTATCCTGGCAGAATTCAATATAAGGCTGGTACCAATTGTGAATCACCATGCTCACACCATATGAAGTGCAAATTAGCCCAGGATGAACGTATTCTGTATATTGAAAGAAAACAGCAAAATCAGGTTGTTTTTTAGTTCCCAGTCAAAACTGTTTAAACACTGTAGTATGTTGCCATTCACAGAGTCATGAGATGCTGAAATATTAAAAAATATACTTTTTAAAATTAATACAGGGTTTATTTAAATTACTAGCAAAATACCTGTGCTTCGCAGCGGAGAAGTAGTGTGTTAAAGAAGTTATGAAAAAGAAAAGGAAACATTTTAAAAATGACGTAACATGATTGTCAATGTAATTGTTTTGTCACTGTTATGAGTGTTGCTGTCATCAAGGATTTGATTATCATTATTTTTTTCAATCAGGTTCGTATTTGTAGGATGTGTTCAAGTTATATTCCGTGTTTGTCAACCATTGTAAAGATAACAGGTTTCATTCATCAAAGTGATCACTACCCAAATCGGTACTCATTATTCTAAGATGTTTAACAGGCATTCCCGGTATTAAGTTGTGGATTTGCCTGCAAATATTTCGCGGTAGCATGTCTATTAAGCTTTACACCTTGCTTTCCTATTGATATGTCTACAAAGGCTTGTTCAGATTCAGAGGGTTGTTCCTTTCTTACTGCATCAATAAATAGCTCATCCTCCTCTTTATCTGAGACATCACACACTGCATGCATGGGTTTACCTTTCCCAGTCCTGCAAAGTCAGAAGTACATGCATCGAAGCTTCTCAGCTGTGCTTGTGCTATCTCGTGCGATCTCGCGATGTCCACGGCTTTATTTAATGTTAGCTCAGACCCGGCACTTAAAGGTTTCTCTCGCACTTTTGATGAGTTTGTGCCAAACACCATTCTATCCCTGACCATCTCATCTTTGTTTGCATAAGCACAGTCCTTCACCAGCAATTTTAACTCCGTTACAAAGTGATGAAAAGTCTCGCTTATACCCTGCGTTCTCTCATTAAACTTGTATCTCGCGAATATTATATTCGTCTTAGGCATGACAAATGCCAGCGGCAGTGTGTCTATGAACCTAATTTAAAGTTAAGCTTTATACCCTGCTTTCATATTCGTTTGCATAAGCACAGTCCTTCACCAGCAATTTTAACTCTGTTACAAAGTGATAAAAAGTCTCGCTTATACCCTGCGTCTTCTCATTAAACTTGTATCTCGCGAATATCGTATTTGTCGTAGGCATGACAAATGCCAGCTGCAGCCTGTCTATGAACTTAATTTAAACTTAAGGTTTACACAATGCTTTGTTTCTGCAGTAACTGCACTTATGAATATGCTTGTATGCGTCACTTGCTTCATATTCTTTTGCTGCCTTCTCAATTATGTAATGCGTTTTTTGAACAGGTTTCATTCATCGAAGTGATCACTACACAAATCGGTACTCGTGAATCTAAAATGCATTCCCAGTATTAAGTTGTGGATATGCCTGCGAATATTTAGCGGCAGCATGTCTATGAACGTAATTAAAATTTAAGCTTTACACCTTGTTTTCCTATTGATATGTGCACAAAGGCTTGTTCAGCGTCGCTTTCGCTGAGTTTGTGCCAAACACTATTCTATCCCTGACCATCTCATCTTCGTTTGCATAAACACAGTCCTTCACCCGTGAATATTTTGCGGCAGCGTGTCTATTGGATAGCTGCTGACGGACTGCCTTATATGGGCAGGCACTCAATTACATGGGAGGCGTGACGATGAGGGACGCAACTCTGCCTCACACAGTGACCGATCTGCAGGCTATGGCCGTATATATGTACGTAAGTAGGTTCCAGTTATGACCATTACGTGTAGAATTTTGAAATGAAACCTTTTGTAAGTAAGCTGTAAGGAATGAGCCTGCCAAATTTCAGCCTTCTACCTACACGGGAAGTTGGAGAATTAGTGATGAGTCAGTCAGTGAGGGCTTTGCCTTTGATTAGTATAAATTACTATAATCAGAAGGTCTTTCATTCTGTATACTTAGTATATTATAATATTGTATTATAATAGTTGTCATACACACGTTGGGGGCTGCTTAAAGGCTCGGATAATGATAATTTCCCACCAGAACACAAGAGGGCACTGTTGACTAATATCTTGTCTTTTCCTGCCTCTACTGACCGGAACATTGATGGCTTTACCACCCTCGACGTTGCTTCTGGTGTCCACCTGCCTGGACCTGCCTCTTCCTGCAAGAAGTCATTATCTGCAGAAGTTCTGTCATTTTGAAGTAGTCTTTCCAGAGACTTGTATCTGCAACAATGTTTTCTTTGAATTATACAAGTTTGCCTATGGATGCCCAAGCACTTCATTGTTGTCTATGTTCTTTCTTACAGTGGCATATTCGGCAGGATTTTTCAAATGTTGCTGGATGATGGAGCAACAGAACACCACAGCCAGCATACTCGCCTTGATGGCAGAAATCTGGCATTGAAAGTATAGATATGGGGACAATGGACTTGGCTTGCCAAGATGGACGTACGTAACCAGACACGTGCTGCACTCCAGCTAACTTCCGTTACACCCTGATGACGATGATGAGAATTTTTTTCTAGCATATGAACACACCATTACCCATCATCACTGAGAGCTTGTGGAGCAAGCACACATTGTGGCATTCTTGATGGGACTGTCATATTGGGCCTATTATGACCTTGATGAGCATGCTGCCACAGAATACGATCAACTAAAAGCCAAGGTGTTGTTGAGATATAGCATCAGCCCAGACCAGCATGTGGGATCATGTCAGGCATGAAGGTTTAACCCTGAGCTGCCAACCCGCTCCCAAGTGTATGAATTACGGGGCAGAGTTGGGCACTGGTTGAAATCTAAGGACAGCGGTCCTAAAAAAAAACATTGAAATGAATGTGGCCTGTGCCCTCCTCGATTTTCTTGCCTAGCTAGTCCGTAGGTTAGGAATTACAGTCATATGAAAAAGTTTGGGAACCCCTCTTAATTCTTTGGATTCTTGTCTATCATTGGCTGAGCTTTCAAAGTAGCAACTTCCTTTTAATATGACATGCCTTATGTAAACAGTAGTATTTCAGCAGTGAGATTAAATTTGTTGGATTAACAGAAAATATGCAATATGCATCATAACAAAATTACACAGGTGCATAAATTTGGGCAACCCAACAAAGATATTACATCAATACTTAGTTGAGCCTCCAAATATAACAGCCTCTCGACACCTCCTATAGCCTTTGATGAGTGTCTGGATTCTGGATGGAGGTATTTTTGACCATTTTTCCATACAAAATCTCTCCAGTTCAGTTAAATTTGATGGCTGCCAAGCATGGACAGCCTGCTTCTAATCATCCCATAGATTTTCGATGATATTCAAGTCAGGGGACTGTGACGGCCATTCCAGAACATTGTACTTCTCCCTCTGTACGAATGCCTTTGTAGATTTCGAACTGTGTTTTGGGTCATTGTCATGCTGGAATATCCAACTTCTGCGTAACTTCAACTTTGTGACTGATGCTTGAACATTATCCTGAAGAATTTGTTGATACTGGATTGAATTCATCTGACCCTTGACTTTAACATGGACCCAGTCCATGAACTAGCCATACAGCCCCACGGCATGATGGAACCTCCACCAGATTTGACAGTAGGTAGCAGGTGTTTTTCTTGGAATTCTGTGTTTTTCTTGCGCCATGCAAAGCGCTTTTTGTTATGACCAAATAACTCAATTTTTGTCTCATCAGTCCAAAGCAATTTGTTCCAAAATGAATCTGGCTTGTCTAAATGAGCATTGCATACAACAAGGGACTCTGTCTGTGGTGTGAGTGCAGAAAGGGCTTCTTTCTCATCACCCTGCCATACAGATGTTCTTTGTGCAAATTGCGCTGAATTGTAGAATGATGTACAGATACACCATCTGCAGCAAGATGTCCTTGCAGGTCTTTGGAGGTGATCTGTGGGTTGTCTGTAACCATTCTCACAATCCTGCGTATATTCCGCTCCTGTATTTTTCTTGGCCTGCCAGACCTGGGATTAACAGCAACAGTGTCTGTGGCCTTCCATTTCCTGATTAATTCCTTACAGTTGAAACTGACATTTTAAACCTCTGAGATAGCTTTTTGTAGCCTTCCCCTAAACCATGATGCTAAAAATCTTTGTTTTCAGGTCTTTTGAGAGTTGCTTTGAGGATTCTATGCTTACACTCCTCAGAGGAGAGTCAAAGGGAAGCACAACTTGCAATTGACCACCTTAAATCATTTTTCTCATGATTGGGCGCATTTGTCTATGAAGTTCAAGGCTTAACAAGCTAATCCAACCAATTTGGTGTTGCAAGTAATCAGTATTAAGTAGTTACATGCATGCAAATCAGCAAAATTACAAGGGGACCCACATTTTTGCACATCCAGTTTTTCACATTTGATTTAATTTCATACAACTAAACACTGCTTCACTAAAAATCTTTGTTCGGAAAACACCCCAGTACTCAGATATTCCTAGGAAATGAAAGACATACCACTGTTATCTTTCTTGTTGAAAGTAGAGTAAATTATTTTGCAGGCTGAGAGGTTTCCCAGACTTTTTCATATGACTGTATAACCATGGATAACCTCATCACAACCCTCGAGAGATATTGTGCCACCTCACAAACTGAGTTATCAGAAATGCCTGATTATTTGCCGAAAATCCCTGATAGGGCATGTCTACCTGGAGCAAGACAGAACCAGTGGTCTGACTACAAGGAAGATGGAACACACCATCCCATACTGCCACCACTTTGATGAGCTGATGGACTGTATTTGGGCGCAATGAGAAAGGTACTGTTTTATGGCCAATCCTCTTTCACTTCCATTCACTGAGATGGTTGTCATAAATGGGCATTAGATTACCACATTTATCGATTACTGCAGTAATATATCAATAGTTACTTGCTGCTACATCCTTCCGTGACAATGGGAGTCCGGAGTGAGAAGTCGGCTGCTCCCAGCTACTCCCTCTCATGCTTTTTTTTTAACATAAACAATTTTAAAATAAATTATAAAAGTGACTTCACATGATGTAGTGAATTAAGAACATGTGTATTTTAGAATCTTCTATTCAGATCAAATTAAATATGTGACAAAACTAATCTATGGACCCCTGAGTCTAAGTGATTTACAGTTAACCAGTCAAGAAGAACTGAATACTTTTGAAAGTCACTGATCTAAACACTTCTCAAATGTAAATTGCACAAATGAAAAACTGCCTTAATATTGATTTGAATTAGATGTCTTTTTATATACTCTTCTTGGAGAATAAGCTAAGACAGCCACACAGATTAAAAAACACCACCAACAAAACAAACAAAAAATACAGTATTTTCTGATCCTAAAGGAGAAGGAAAAGTCAGAGACTAGCTAATCGCAGCCAACTGGTTTACCATCCGCTTACTTCAGTGGCAATAGTCTACTACTAGAACTTGTGACTTGTAATGTCATTTTTTCCCAATTCACATTGAATTCTTTTGGAATAAATTGGCTTTTTGGAATAAATTCATTAAAATATCAGTGGATTCAAATACCACTGTGAGAAATGGAGAACAAGAAAAGTTAACCAACCATCATTACAATGATTACCAGAAATTAGGTCTATGGAAAGAATGACAGACATGTAGCACTAAATCAACAGCTACACAAAAATACATGATGTAAAAGTAATGGGTCTTTGTTATGATTTATCTTCAGAAGGAACAAGGGCAGACCATAATGTGTTTTTAAGGGGACTAGAAAATAATAATAGTCAATTTCAGGAAAACAATAATCCTAGTAAGCAAGATAACCTAAAACCAATGTAAAATCCTAAGCTCAAAGTTAGTGTGTCATGGTTGGTTACTTTACATGTTTATTTCAGCATGAGTTCTTGAGAATAGCTTTTCTTTATATGATTGTGGGGTTCTGCAAGCCCATTCTGATGGTGAATATTTATTTGTGTACTCCCACAAAGTCATTTTGTTTTGACACAGGAGTTACTAGTTTGTACAGTTTGGTTTGACGGTTGCCACACAGTTGAGTGGCTTGCCATACTTGTTTAGAGGATGTTAAGCATCGGAAGTCAAAAAACATCCTTTAGCTAAATGAAAGTTAACTAAAGTTTTTATATTTGGTTCCATAAATTCTCTCAGTTGATGTAAGTAACAACCCAGGACCTCTGTCAGCAAATGTGCACACCACATGTGTCAGAAATCTCAGTGGCATCTTTGATCAATCTTTTTAAATTTGACAAGCAAATTCACTGTGGTAAAAAGAAGTCTCTTTCAGCTTAGGAGGATTGCCAAACTGAATTCTGTGCTTTTTTGTTTAAAGACTTAGAGATAGTTGTTCATGCCTTTATTTCTTCTCGTCTTGACTATTGCAATTCTCCTTGTTTGGGCGTTAGTCAGTCTTTGCTGTCCCGTTTGCAGCTATTCCAAAATGCAGCAGCTCATCTCCTGACTAATACAAAGAAGGTAGAAAATATTTTCCTAGTGCTGGCCTCTCTTCATTGGATGCCAGTAAAATAAAGAATTCAATTTAAAGTTTTATTATTTGTCTTAAAAGTACTCAGACAATTGGCTTCACATTATATCACAGATTTCCTCTACCTATACTCCACCTCTGTGCCTTTGACATCACCTGATCAAAAACGTCTGTCCATTTCATGGTCACAGATGAAGCTTAGGGGTGATTGTGCTTTTTCTGTGGCTGCCACCGTTCTATGGAGCAGACTTTCATTCAGACTTCAAATACTATTGATATTTTTAAACATCAATTAAAATCTTTTCTTTTCTGATTGGCATATGAAGATGTTTAAAGATAGTAGTGTTGTAATTTTATTATAGTCTTTTTAATGGTTTGGTATGATTTATGTTTGTGTTTTATTTTATTTTATAAATTAATAAATGTTATGTTTAATACACAGTATTTATTGATTTTATTTTAAGTTGTTTTAATGTGTTTATTTACAACATTTTGGTCATCATTCATTGTGTTTAAATATGCTTTATAAATAAAATATGGATTGATTGAAGATTGATTGACAATGTCAGAGGTCATGATCAAGATATAAAGCTGGGTCCCTCGGGTCACTTCCTTATCTGAATTTGTGGAAATTTTAAAAGTGCATTTGTGAATTTAAGAATTTCTCAGACTTTTTTTATCCTTCTACCTTTTTGACTTCAAGTTAGGGTTTGTTTTGGGCTTAGATACTAGATATTTTCTGATGTTAAGGTTTTGATTTTCAGATTTTTGTAAAAACTGTTTATCTGTTTAAAAACATTTTAAAAGGTTGTGCTTTAGTTGGATGATGCACATTTGAGGCTTCATTGGGAATACAGTGTACAGATTTTATCTACACTTATAAAAAAAGACATTACAATAATAAAAAAAGATCAGAACTTTCAGAATACAGAACTTTTGAAGAAGATGAACCTTTTCAGTTTTAGGAGCTGTGAGAGAAATGTTTATAATATAACAGAAATGTTTAAAAATCTAAAAAGGAATAGATGAGGTAGATGGTAGTTTCAAGGGCAAAGATGGAAATTAGTTAAGGTTTTTTTGTTCTTTGTGTACATGAAAGCAGTATGTTGGGAACCTACAATTATTTAGACTTGTTGGTTGAATAGAATCTTGTGCTGGGCAGAATGCCATGCATCTTCTTTAAAAGCTTTTTATGTTCTTTTCTTATGGCTTGGTAACATACAACCCCAAATAAAAAATGTTGGGAAGGTATGGAAAATGCAAATAAAAAAATGCAGCGACTCTTAATTTTACTTTGACTTTTATTTCATTGCAGACAGTATGTTTTGTCTGGTCATCTTCATTTAATTTGTTAATATACATCCATTCCTTCATTTCAGACCAGAGACACATTCCAAAAAAAGCTGGGACGGTAAAACACTAACCACTTTGTAATGTCACTATTCCTTTTCACAGCACTTAAAAGACATTTTAGCTCTGATGTTACCAAGAATGAAGCGTTTCTGGTGTGATTTTGTCCCATTCTTCCTGTAAACACGTCTTAAGGTGTGCAACAGTATGTGGTTGTCATTGTCACATTTTTCATTTCAAAATTCTCCACACATTCTCTATTATGGACAGGTCAGGATTGTAGGAAGACAAGTCCAGTACCCATACCATCTTATTCCACATCACATCTTTATAATGTGTGCAGAATATGGTTTTGCATTGTCTTGTTGAAAAATGCATGTATGTCCTTGGAAAAGATGTCATCTTGAAGGTAGCGCATTTTGCTCTAAAATGTCAGTGTACTTTTCTGCATTAATGCTGCCATCACAGAAGTAGAAATTACCTTTCCCAAGGGTATTGACACAGCCTCATACCATGACAGACCCTGGCTTTTGGACTTGTTGCTGATAACAGTCTGGATGCTCCTTTTTGTCTTAGGTCCGGAGCATAAAAAAGATGTGGAATACTGATTCATCTGACCAAAATACACCTTTCCATTGTGTGATGGTGGTCCAACATGCCTGTGAGCCCAGAAAAGTCAATGCCACTTCTGGACATGGTTAACATAAGGCTTCTTATTTGTATTGTAAAGTTTTAAGTGGCATTTATGAATATAACTCAGCATTGTTGTGCTTGACAAAAGGTAATTCCTTGCCCATGTACTTACATCAGCTATTGATGAGTGACAGTTCTTGATGCAGTGTCGTCTTAGGGAGATCATGGGTGTTCAGCTTAGGTTTGCGCCATTGCCCTTTATGCACTGAAATTCCTCCATATTCCTTCAATCGTTTAATACTACTATGCAATGTAGACGGAGAAATATGCAAATCCCTTCCAGTCTATCTTTGAGGAACATTGTTTTTAAACATTTCAATACTTTTTTCATACATTCATTAAAAAACTGGAGATCCTCTGCCCATCTCTGCTCCTCAAAGACAGCCTTTCCTGGATACTACTTTCGTACCAAATTACAATTACCTGTTTACATGACCTGCTTGAAATCACATCATTATCGAATTATTTTACCTCATTACTGGCTCTAATTTACCCCTGTCCAAACTATTTTGGAATGTGGTGCAGGCCTGAAATGCAGGAATTGATGTATGCTAACAAATGAAATGAAGATGACCAGACAAATATGAAATATCTTGGGTTCATACTGTCTGCAATGAAATAAAAGTCAAAGTAAATTAAAAAAAAAAAGTGTTTTATTTTTATTATTTACATTTTCCATACCATCCCCAATTTTTCTGATTTGGGATTGTTGCAATTGCACATCAAAGAGAGGAAGAAAGAGTAAGATGTGCCCATACTTAAAAAAATAAGTATACCCACTTACATCATTGGGATAGATAGATAGATAGATAGATAGATAGATAGATAGATAGATAGATAGATAGATAGATAGATAGATAGATAGATAGATAGATAGATCTTTATTTGTCCAAGGGGGGAGTTTTGGCTTTTTTTACAAAAACTCATTAAATAAACAGACACACGCTATGGTCTTAACACACACCAGAATAACTGAAACAAAAGAAAAGGGTTGACTTGGTATTATAGTGCCATTATAATGACTTGACATTATAGTCACAGTGAGGCATTATGCAAGTATATTACTGTATATGCAGGGTATGAAGTACCCCAGTAGTATTTCTGAACACACTTCTGTTTTATAATTAATTGGCAGAAAGTACTGTTAGTGTGTCGGAGAGAGGATGTGCACCATTGTTCATAATAGCACTAAGTTTTGTTTTAATTTCTTTCCTCCACAACTACCTCTGGTGTGTCTAAAGTGTGTACCATAACTGAGCCTGCCTTTTGGATCAGCTTGTTGATTCAGTAGGTCTATCTTGAAGTTAGGTTACCAGCCCAGCACACAACAGCTTAGAAAATCACACTGGCCAATACAGAGTTGTAGAATATGTGAAGAATGTCATTACTCACAATAAAGGAACAGTCCCCTAAGAAAAAAGTCCACTCTGTACTTACTTATATAGTTCCTATGTGTTATGAGACTAGTCCAGCCTGTCATTAATATGGACCCCAAGTACTTATAACAATACACCACCTTTACATCTTCTCCCTGGACAGGCACAGAGGCTCTTTGCTGATGTTAAGTTGCAGAAACACCAAAGAAACTAAGTTCCCATCCCCCTTGTCATACATTAACCAAGTGCAGAATCATCTGAGAATTTCTGCAAGTGACATGAAGTGGTGTTATATTTATAATGTGACAACATAAGCTCATTCACCCCTGTATATCTTGAGTTTATCCCCTAACAAGGATGGTTGAACAGTATTGAAGGCAGTGCAGAAATCAAAAAACATATTCCTCACCGTGCAGCCAGTTTTCTCCTGGTGAAAATATGGAGAAGATAGATAATTGCATCCTCCTCTCCAATCTTTGTTCGATAGGAAAACTAGAGTGGGTACAGGTGGTGTACCACAAGAGAACTCATATAATCCAAGACCAGCCTCTCATAGGTCTTCCTCAGTGGTGTAGTGGTGTATGGAGAAGTGGATATACTGTAAATTTAGCCCCCAAATTTTTTAGCGGCCTACATAGCAAAAGAAAAAAGTGCCCCGTTATTAATAGTGACAGTCTTACATATTTAGTTCCCACTAGAAAGGAAAAGTACTATTTACATCTGCCTGACTTCATTCACTTCAAGGATCATTATGAGATCAACAAACCAGAGATGCAGATTTTGCAGATCTGTCTGGTTCATAGAGTGATTCAACTGCATAATGCATACATGTTCTTAGTCCATGGGGAAAGTAGATTCTTTTGTAAACAGTGTCTTAGAATATCTAATCTGCAACAGATAGTGAAGGCCAGAAAGTGTCACAATTAGAAAATTAAAATGATTTGTCAGTGGCAGTATGCAAAAATTACTGGTGGTACAGAGGCCCGTTTATTAATAGTAGATACATTTATTTTTACAAAATGTAAACAGCTGTTTTTCAAAATAAAATAATTGGATTTGACCATTCTGAATATTCATTAACTTATTGGCGTGAAAATTGTACCAACACACTAACAAAGTTTCAAGTTTAAAATCAGCATTTCTCAGGAAGAATAGCATACCTAGCTAGAAATGCTTTAATATCTGGGCCATTTGGACAGCAGCTAGTGCTCAGGGAAAACGGTGTAAGTGTAACGTTATAAACTCTCCCCAACACCTGTTAATCTGTCTATACTCAAAAATAAGCACTGATGTGAAAGTCAGGTTGAAATATCTGCCTTTTAAAATGCAACCAACTGGAATTTGTTGACAGCTAGCAGCTTTGATGCTAATGAAAGTCAAGGAAGCTAATTTAACATTAGCCACAGCATGAGCAAATTGGAACAACAAAAAATGAACAAAACAAAATAAAAAAGCTGCTAGTTAATGCTGTAGAAACGCTATATTAACATAATTTACAAACCTTGCTATTATAAAGCACTCACCATGGTTGACGTGTTCTTCCATTGAATTTGCAACGTTGACTGGAGATTTAGCGCCTCCACCATCAACACCCCCTCCAACTGGGGTTGGGGACTGAGAGGCTGTGAGCGTTGGGCTGTGGCTACCTGTCCGGCTGGATAGTAGCAATAATGTAGCTTCACGAGGTTGTTTGTTCTGAAAGCTAATTTTTGTTTGTATGGTTCGCTTCATTTTCACTATTAACTTGGTTATATTAACTTTTCACGAGAGGATATATTTTGGTGTGTAACAGTTGTTGACACTTTTTCTATAGTGTCGTTTCTTGTGACTGAAGACAGAGAGATATAATTAAAGTTAATAAAAAATCTTTTATTAATACACACCAGGCAAAGGTAAAATGACAGAGAAGCACAGTCCTAGGACACCTGCCCTTCATCTGCCTCGAGGGGTCGGTGTCCCAAATTTTTTATAGGGCCTTTGTCTTATGACTTTAGTTGCACAAGAATTACAAACCATTACATCTTACAACATTTTGCTTGGATCAGCATTTACCACATCCTTTAAGTTCATCAGTTGGTCACTTGTGGTTTTAGTTCATCAGATGGTCACTTGTGGTTTTTTGTTCGTTAGGAGAAACAAGAAGTTGCACTTGTCGTGTGCACTATAGACAAGACAGGGTCTGCATGGCTTTTGTCATGTACACCAAATTGATCAAACTATTTATTATTTTTCCACACAGTGGACCGACAGGAAGGTTGCGGCAAAGGATATTTTTCCCGGTTTAGCAAAGTAACGGCATGTCCCGCCCTACTCTGCCTCTGATTGGAGTAATCTGTTTGTCCTAACCAATCGTCAGTTCTTCCAAAACGTAACCAAAACAGACAACAATGGCAGAAAAAAACGCACATAAATGTGTATCTGGGTGTCAGTGTGGACGTAGACTGTCACAGTGTGTAGAATGAAAACTGCCGTATACCCGCGTATACCCTGTATTACACTGCAGCATATACCAGTAACAGGGGGATTTAGAAGTGGGTACATGCTGTGACAACCTAATAAGAAGTGTGTATACGCCGTATACCTGTGTATATCCTGAACTACACTACTGCTCTTCCTGATGTCAGATGTAAGTGCCCTTGGTCTGTAGCCATTAGGTGAAGAGGCACCTGCCTTCTTTGGAACAGGAACAATGCAGGATGATTTTCATAGCAGCACGTTCTGGAGCCTTAGTTACAGATTGAACAGGTGGCAGAAAATGCCACAAAGCTGGCCAACACAGGTCTTAAGAAGTTGAGGACTGAGTTTATCTGGTCCTGATACTTTTCCTGGGTGTAGCTTCCTCAGTTGGTGTGGGGAGACTTGTCATTGGAAGAAGGTGACATGATGGAATAAAAATTGTTTAGGGCATAGACTTTGTCCACATCACCTTCTAGAAAAAATACACTGTCTTTATAACAGTCTCGATACAGAAGTTAACATAGTCTGTTATGTAGTGACTGAGAAATTCAATATCACCCCTATGTGACTTGCACATCATTTCTCAGTCTGTCATTTCAGAGCCATTTCAGCCTCCAGCCTCCAGTTCCTCATTATTCTGGTGGTAACAGGTTGCCATCTCATAACAGACTCGTAGTTTGGAGTAATATGGATGAGACTGTGATCAGATCTGCCCAAAGATGCCAGACGTTTTCACTTAAAGGCATCTTTAATATATGAATGGAGCATGTCCAGCTTCTTATTTCCTTCAGTAGAGCATGACACAAACTAGTGGAAGTTTGTCATTGTTCCTTCCAAAGGTACATGGTTGAGGTAATCATCATGAATGTTCATAGAATGTTAGTGACAGGTACACTTTACAATGTATTGTTTGTATAGTGCTTTTCATTGAGTCCATGAGCAGAGGGCTGTAAGCAATTCTCAATTAAAATACACATATAAATTGAACTAATAACTAAATACAGAACTAGTACACATAAAATACAGATTTGTTACAACACACAGAGAACAAGGTAGAAACTGTTTTAAAACAAATGGAAGTCAACAATATCCAGTGTGGTGCTGAGGTGTCACCTGCTGCACTCAGGTCCCAATCCAGGTAGTTTGTCATGTGGTGGGTGCAGCAACATGCTATCAGTGCCTGCTTTCAACCTCCTCCTCCTACAATATCTGTCTGTTAGTTAATTGATGAACTATGGGCAATGGAGGAGATTTGAATTGTAAAAAAGAAAGTCAAAAACAAAGTCATAGAGACCTTAGCCAGATGGCTGCCTACTCACTCCTGGGTTTTTTAGAATAGAGTCTCTTCTGGCCATCCAGTCTAATCAGTGAATCTTACCATCCAAAGATTCCAATACTCCTTTATTTGAGATGACTTTTCCATATTTAGGAAAGCAGCCTGGCAGTAGAGCAGTGGCACTTAGTTCCCACATCCAGATACCAAGAAGAGAAATAGAATAGAGGAGGCTTAGTAATGGTTTTAAAATATTGAACTGCTTACATTTCCATACAAATGACAGAAATGAAACTTTGAGGGCCTGCAGGGGATACTTCAGCTCCCCAAAACAGAGACAGACACACATTCTCAAGCACAACATACTGTACACAGGGGAAATGCTTTTCAAATGTTTCCCACACACCAAAAAGTAAACACAAAAGTCTCCAAATAATAATCTTTCTCTTCCTTTGTCTTTTCTGGCAAGTTTCATGTCTCTTCATCCCGACTCTGCCTCCTGGAGCAATGGCAGCGGGCTCCTTTTATCCTGCATCCTGAAGTACTTCCAGTGGCCTGATAGCATGGTCCAGAAGCACTTCTGCATGAGATGGAAGACCAATGAAGTAGAGCCCCGCAGTCCCTGCAGCATTCCCTAGTGGCTCCCACAGAACCCAACAGGGCTGTTCCGAACTTTAACTCCCATGAAGCCCTGTGGGAATCCAAGGCACCGGTGCAACATGGGGGGCAGCCATCTAACACTCCAAGGGAGAAAATGCCCTGTGTCTGTTAGCTCTCCTAGACCTTCAATTAACAAGGCATCCCGGCTAGGAAAGGGCCCTGGCCATTCCCCACAAGATATAAAGTGAAAATTAATGGTATGTCTTCTAATAATAGTTCCCAATGGAAGCATGTAAAGTGAAAAGAATAAAGGTTCCACATACTGTTTGATCACAAGATCTTTAATACCTATATATTTATTACAAGAAGACTTGTTTTCAATTTTACGATTGGGGAGATTAGAAATCTTGGCATAGGATAGAAGAACATAGGTTTATGGGACACTGGGACTTATTCTAGAAAACAGATGGGACCTGTTCCACTGTATATTTGATGCAGTGGAGCATCAATGTATTGGGGAGGTATATAAGTAGGTTAGTTGATGATTGTTCAAAATAGGGAATGGGGAGTCATGGCATTTACAACAGGCCAAGTTTAGAACTTCACATAACAGGACAGACGGTAGCATAAAAAATATAAAAGACAACTTTAAAAGTTCTAGTACACTGCTATAAAGCAAACGTGGAAAGATATTAAAAGCTGTTTGGCTTAATGCTAATAATTGAGTTGGATGCATTTGTAGCTGCACATAACTATGAAATATTAGGAAAAACAAAACATGGCTAATTAGTAGAAATGGTGTTGAGTATAACATAGACAGAAACATTTTTTAGAAATGACATGCAGAACCGTAAAAGGGGGTGACTCTAAATTTATGTAAAACAGGATTTGGATTGAAGTCTTCTTCAAGGAAATTGAATCACAAAAAGGACAAATGTAATACTGAAATAACAGGATTTATATAAGACACGGACAGGAAATTATGTACAATGGATATGATGGGAAAGTCCAGGAAGCCCAGAGATGATGTGGAAACATGGAGCCGGAAGTGATGTCATCAGAATGAGACAGGAGGGAGGTAGAGGTTGTTGTACACAGGGAATGGAAATTGTCTGTGGATCTTCGAAAAGGTTTGCTTACTCATCTGTTTTTCTGCTGAATAAAAGAGAGGGGTGTTAGTACTCTATATACTTTATATATATAAAATCCAATGTCTGTCTGTTTTTCTGCTTTTTATGAGAGAACTACTTAACGAATTTAGATCAGGCTTTCTGGTTCTCTCATCATGCTAAGTACCATAGTTTGCTTGCGGTACCAATTTATTTGCACAAATCCGAGGGAGCAGCTGCAGACCGAGTGGTGGGGGCAGGGCCCTCCTGACTCGCACGCCAGCCACTGTTCGAATCGCTCTACCTCTCACCACGTGTTGGAGCGGACCTTGCCTCCGCTTACCTAGCGATATCTGTTTGTTCTAAACACATTATCATCTACAGATTGTTAAAGAGTAACCTTTTAACTTTTTTGAGAAAGAGATCAGAGCTACATGTGTTTTAGAGGGTAGCTACTGATTGTCAGAAGTATCACGGCCATGTGCTTTTCTGCCCATGCGGAGTAAACTCTCCCATCTGAGCTGAACTCAATTAGAAACAGTGCCAATGTTTGACGTTGGAGCATACCTACCTTCCGCTTGGCCAGAATTGCATTTTTTTTATTGAATTTTACAGTTTGTCATGTTTTACTACTATGTGGGCGGAGCCACAGGGGACAGCTAGTAGACAATAAAGACAATAGTATAAATTTAGATATTTTTAATAATATGAAAAATCAAGTTTGGAGGGGGTTATTTTAGTGATGGGGGCTTTAATTACATAAATATTAACTCCACTAGCCTTGCAAATAGTAGAGCAGAAGGGCAGGAGTTTGTGGAGGTAATCAATGACTCTTTTTTAACACTGTGTTAAATCACGTACACTAAGGGAAGCTTATCTAGATGTACCATTCTGTAATAGTTAGGATAGGATTAATGGAAAAGATGTAATTGAACCATTAGGATCATATTGACCATAACATAACACATTTCACAAAGCCTAAATAATATAAATTGGTAAAAGCACAGAAGTGTGAAGACAGTTGAGGATATTTGCTACAGAGTTAAAGTTGATCCCATAATTTAGAAGCGGAGAGAAATTAAAGAGAACTCTGTTTTGGATAAACACAAAGTTAAAAAGGAAGTTACAGAAAAAAAATTAGCCATATATAGCCTCGTGTTCTTAGATCCACAGATCAGCTGCTCCTAACCGTTCCCAAGGCACGTTTTAAAGCTCGTGGTGAAAGGGCTTTCTCCGTCTGTGCACCCAGGCTCTGGAACTCCCTGCCCTTAGTGGTTAGGCAAGCCGCTTCAGTCGCCACATTCAAATCTCGCCTAAAAACGCACTTCTTCACATTGGCTTTTAATTCTTAACCTGTTTCATTTTCCACTTGTCTTTTGCTATTTTCTCTATTTTATTTGGTCCCTTGACCTGTTTTTAGTATCTCTGTTTTAATTCTCTCTTAATGTTTATTTTTAATATTTTGCTTTTAGTCCTGCTTGTTGTAACTGTACAGCGCTTTGGTCAGTTGTAATGCTGTGTTTTTAAGCGCTCAACAAATAAATATGGTATGGTATGGTATGGTATATAAGACATAAGAGTGCTAACTCCAGCATATGATAGCAAAAATTAAAAGAAATATTAAGAAAGCTAAAAATATTGAAGAAAAGGTGAAAGATGACCCAAACACATTCTTTCAATATATTATATTAGTAAAAGAACATTACAAAGAGGAATTGAGTGATATTAGAATGTTTTGAGCTTGTGTTTTTCTGAAATGTATATGTGTGAAATCAGTAAACTCCCAACAAGTAACATGGACTCATAGGGAGTGGAGGTACTTACTTAGTTAGTTTTAAAATGTACAGGAAAAAGTACTGCCTAGTGTTGTAAGATGGAGTTGTGGGAAGAACATGACAAAAAGGGTGTAAGGCCCCCACAATAAGCCACAAAAAATGGACATGATTTTCACTGGCCAGCCCAGAACAGGGTCACCTCAAATCAGTCAGTACCTACAATTGTTACATGAAGACTTTGGCCTAAACAGGCCAAATAATGGGGAGCTATCTGTTTAAGTTCAAAATGCTACAAATGTTTGAAAATGACCAACAAAGGAGAGAAACCATTAAAACTCTGATTTATAAGATAAAAAAGGGAAATATGAATCTTTATAAAGTAAGAGTTTATTAACAAAAATAAAGAAATATAGCAATAATGCTTAAAACAACAAAATATATGTATAAAAAAGTGGCGTGAAGTACGATGCAATACGAGCCAATCCACAATCCAAAGGCAGTAATCTAAGAACAAAAGCAGAAAAATCACAAAAGCCTTTAAATCAAGAGAAAGAAAGCAATGCTCACAATCTGCACTACAAACTCAGTGTTCCGCTACTAGGTCCTCTTTCCACTACCAGATTAACTTTTCTGGCCGACTTTTAAATCCAGCAACATTGACATCAGTGTGGACCTGTCTCTAGGGATCCCACCAACAAGGTACATGGAATGACAACACATGTAAAGACAAATGTTATTTCACAAACTATCCTAACAGAAAATGTAATACAATATGAAAAAAACTAAATTAACAAATAATAAAACTCTAAATAAATACAAGACAAGACTGAAACATAACACTTGGATTAAAATAAATCACCAGACTGACATCCTTAAAGTTAGTGAGTACATATACAGTATAAACTCCATGACACATAATTTTTTTTTATTTTTTTTTTTATTTTTTTATTCATTTTATTGTAATCATTCCATGCAAATCAATTTTTACAAAAAGTAGGATTGCGAACAAGTCGACCCCCACCCCTACACACACATAATTTTTTAAAATCCCCGCACAGTGGCAAAATATCCAAAAACTAGAAGGTAGCAAATATCCATGTGTATAAAATGGGTGCTCTGGCTGATTCAAGTAACTGCTGGTCACTTTTCTTAACATGCACCAAAGAAAAAATATTGGAATAAATTATTAAGGAAAAGATTTAGAAGTACATTAAAACCTTGGATTGCGAGTAACTTAATTTGCAAGCATTTTGCAAGACAAGCTACATTTTTTAATAAATTTTAACTTGATAAATGAGCAAGATCTTGCAATATGACTAGTCCATATACGCTTTGTTGGGTTAGCATCAAATGATCACAATTTAGTGGATGGTTCTTGTCTCTCTCGCTGCGGGATTGTGGGTAATCATCTCCCATGCTTGGTCTCAGTCGGCGTTCCTCACTCATATAGTCAACATCCATACAAGCTGACATAAAAACAAGTCCAAGACATTATAAAGGTTTGGGACAGCCACCCGTATATTGTTTTTCCCAGCTGCAAAAAGGGTTTCCTTTATCAAAGAATCGATGTGCATCTCACAGAGTCCAAAACAGAACTTCTATAGTAGCCTAAGATGGATGCTTTAAAAGTCTTGAGAGGAACTGATGTCATCAAAGGGACCGGAACCAGAAGTGACATCATCAAAGTGGCCGGCTTCGGAAGTGACGTCATCAAAGGGGCCGGCTTTGGAAGTGATGTCTTCAGGGGTGCCGGAACCTTGCAGGATTTCCCGGGAAAGGTCTGTAGGGAACTGAGAAACACAGTCAGCACACTCCGCCGCACCCTGGTCAGACGTTTTATTGCAATTACTTGAGCCCTTTAGCTGCCTCCTACTCACACGTGTGTGACAGAGCGTATATTGTTTACTATAGCATTGTGACCACGTGCATGTGTGCTGTAACATGTGAGTCCCTGTCATGCACCCCAAAACAAGAGGCTGAGTCTCTGTACTTTAGGAAAACCATCTTTATTCAGCTTGAAACAGGAACAGCACGGTTATTTATTGTAGCAGGATCTACTGCTCTCCTATACACAGACATCAATCCAGCAGGGTTGTGACCAGGTTAGTGGCCAAGTAATACTATGCCCTTGCATTTATAATGTTCCTTGCATCACCCATCAACAGCAGGCGACGGGTATAGAGCGACCGCCACCTTTTTGGATTCACTTTTATGGCAAACTGCTACAGCGCTGGGAGCCTGCGATTGCTTCGGGAGACTCTTCCACATGTCATCCGTTGGGGCGATCCCAAAAGAGTTTAGAATCCTTATAGTGCATAAAGCATTTTTTTAATTTTGTGTCCAAGTGTAGTGACTCGTCAGGCAAAAGCAACTGTCATTGGATAGGTTCCTTGTTAAAGTTGCAAAAAAAGAAAAAGATTCCAGTGAGCCAATAGATAGCAGTGAATAAGTTAGTTAGAGTGAAAGTCATCCTACACAATAACCCTCATCCTCTCTTCTCTCTCGTCTCCCTCACACCAGCCATGATTCTTTTCAAAGGTAAAGTGTAGGTTAATTTGTTTGACATATTGTTACTTTATATTTTGTATTAATCATTTTTATATTAATATTTTTGGGTTGTAGAGCAAATCATCTGAGTTTCCATTATTTCTTATGGGGAAATTCACTTTGATATATGAGTGCTTTGGATTACAAGCATGTTCCCGGAATGAATTATGCTCGCAAACCGAGGCACCACTGTATATGTCTTGTCACACACGTGCACTTAGGAGGCAGTCAAAAAGCCTTGGTGAGTGACACATCGCAAGACAAGGGGTTGTCATATGGTACTAACCTGATTCTCTCGTTCTTCTTATCAGGAAATCCGAAGAAAAATAGAGAATGTACTTCCGGGTTCCAAAATGGCCGCCAAGACGTCACTTCCGACGCACATCATGATGATACCTCTGACACTCCCTGATGACAACACAACCAATGCACTCTGATGACATCACTTCCGGTCCTATATTGATGACGTCGTTTCCATCCCACAGCATCAACATCATATCCCGCCAACCATTTCCTGTCCCCATTTTGATTTCTTTATATAAATGCCATCTTGTCATGTACCACTTATCAACTGCTAGATATATTTGCTTTTGATCACCTAAAACGTCTTTTTTGTGTTTTTTTCTTATCCTATGGACATTATATGGGGACAGTCCCCAAAACTTTGTTTTTTTTTGATGTTTCTTTTATTTCAAGAAGACAATACTTTTCACAGTCTAAAACAGGACATGGAGGTTGTGTTTCACTAATATGTTGGTTTCATTCAATCAAATAAAACAAAGTTCGATTTCAAGGCCTGTGGTGTAGGTGGGTACAAAATTGGTTAAAACACAGGAAGCAAAGGATTATGATGAGGGGAAACAATTTCAGAATTATGTGAGGTGAAGTGTGGTGTATCGCAGGGATCAGTACTGGGGCCGCTGTCCTTTTTAATATACATAATTTATTTTCACAAGAATTTAATCAATAAGATAAGTCTAAGTGCTAGTACGTGTGGAAAAGGAAGTTGCAATCAATTTGTCCTTCTCCACTTTAAGCCCAGCCAAAAGTACATCAAGCTGTTAATGGTTTAGGAATGATTGTGACACATTGTCTGTCTGTCTGATAAGATTTTTGTCCCAAATTATGTTAACTTAGTGCACGCCCAAAACATGTGGCCCAGTGAGAGTGGAGCTAGATTGCAATGTTCACATGTTGAACCTTTCCCTGGATACATTTTGGACAATTTTAAACAAGATAAATGTGCTCAGTAAAGATTTTAAGTTGGATAATTAAATACTTTGCACATTTGTGGCTGGAGTGTATTCTGTGCATGGCTGCCTTCCAATTCTTTTCTGAGATATTAGTAAGAGATCCTTTCCCCATCGTACCCTGGGATCTTTGAAAGGAAGAGACTTTAAAATGTTTTTATATATTATTGAGATTCTTCAAGATGGATCAGTATTTCCTCTGCAATGGAAATGGGTGAGAGGTGAGTAAAATTGGGCAGGTTCCTTTTAGCAGTTTCTGATTTGAAAGTAGTGGAAGAATTGTGCTGATGGGAAGTTAAATTTTAAGTATGATTGTTCATAATATGCAAAGACATTATCTATATAGAGTACTCTAAGAAATTTTCAAAAAAATAGGTTTGAGAGGGTAGAAAAAGGTGATTATCGTGTAGAGGTGCAACAGATAAATGGTTCCTGCATTGGTTCCATATTCTGAGTGATTATTGGACAATTGGATTATTAATATGTTGATGGTAATTTGTATTTACTGGGGCACAAAGCAGGGTGTATAAAAAAGTGCAGCAAGATTTATTTATATTGTAGACCAGGCTTGTGTATATTCATCAATATGTGTCAATGTCCAGGGGTCTAATTTATAAACATTGCGTATGCACAAAAATGTTATGTACACTCGTTTCCACAGTCACTTCAAGGTGTATAAATACTAAACTTTGCATAAGGCCACGCACATGTTTACGGCAACCTCACACCTTGCATACACATTTTTCTGCTTGGTTTTGCAAATTGGCAGCACCCAGCGTCAAGGCAGTGCCACTGTTTCAGTGCCATTTACCTTTCTTTTTGATATTTGCATCCATAACGCAGGTATTATCAAATACACCAAAATTAACTGCATACCACTTACAAATTTAATTCACTTAATTGTAATCATTCTGTAACAACATAATGGTGCATGGAATGGCCAAACTATTCCAACTACTATAGCTGCCTTAGCATTGTTGGAAGACATCACAAATGGCAGCATTAAAAAAGAGTGCATATTTATAGATGATAATGATGACTGACTTCTAAGTTGATTTCAGTTTCCAAGAGCTATACTCTTGGAGCTGTCTACTGAACTGCCACTGGGTTTACAAAGGCCACCTTTGAGGAATTGTGTTCTACCTGCTCCTTTGCAAGTTCTGTCCTTTTGCGGGTTTTTAACCAACAGGAACTTTTCAACATGAACTTGCTGACCGATCGGGTATTTCTCAAGCATCACTGAGTCGGACAATGCTGGCTATATGGGATTTTATTATCTACTTGTCATTCAGATATGTTAAGATTTCCTTACACTGTGGTTGAACTGGGAAACATCAAAGTACCATTTGCAGTAATGTTCGGTTTTCCAAATGAAACTGAAGCGTTCAACTGCATGCACATTTCTATTGGAATGGTGCTGGATAAGTTACATTAGCCAAGGATGAATCACTAAAAAATGAGCTAGCATTGCATCATCTATAGCCGGAGAGTCTATAAAAATGGCAATTCCGCACAGTTGCAGGTGCTTTGTCCAACTAGTGCTGCAAAAGGCAAGCAGTCTTTTTAAGGATAGCGAGTCACCCTAAAGAGCAATGTAAAGAGCAGAGAATCTATCCATTGTGCTGCTGGGTGCTAATGCATGCTACACTATAAAGGCTTCTTCAGAGAATAAATTTGCTTATGTAAATAGATAGCATTTCCACTCTATTAATGTACTGCTCTATTGTTCACAGAAAGTGTGTTTTATTGTGCAAGTAGCGGGCTGCATAATGTAGCATACAATCATGGCTCGCCCGTACCTGAAGAGATGCAGTATGAGAATCTGACTCTTACTCACCAAATTATTAGCCAAATTGGACAGCGTTACAACTTTGTTTGAGTATAATTAGCAGAATGTAAAAACAGGTAATTAGACTCAACATTTTTTTTTTTTAACCAATTAATTTATTTTGTAGTCAATATCATATAGTACAGACCTTATATTCCTTAGTTCATTGGCCACATCTCTTATAGCTTCCACTCTTGCATTATGTGACTCCAAAACAGTGTCTGTTAACATAGCCTAATGGTTACAGAGGCAGAGGTCTGTGTGCAGCCAACATCTGAAGATGTGCTAGACACAGCAGCTCCGAGTCACGTCCTCAGCACAGGTGTCAGCTTTTGTAATATTGTCTGAAAAAGAATATGACCACTTCTTTTTTATTTGGGGCATTGTGCGACTTTCTGAACTTGAACTTTCGAGTATCTCCATCATGCTGTATGCTCCAACAACTTTCTTGTGTTGCTTATACCACTGCTTAAGCTAACAGATAGTATGTTTTGCCTTGCACTTTGCACTTCATATTCGCTGAACTTCTTTTTTACACATGCTTTTGCCATTGTCTTTTAACAAAACACTTAATGGAAGGGGCTATTTATGTTGATTTACATATTCAAATATGTGAAATTCTGGGTGGAATCAGGGTGAGGCTGTAGGTGTGTGCACGTGTGTTAAATTTCACATTCATTGGGGTTTATAAAGGGGAAGTGCGTGGAACTTGGCATACACACAGTTATATGCATCTTGATTTTTTGTGCAACACACATTTCCAGTTTTGTCCATACTCCATGTTTTAGTGTGAATTCTATGCATGGCATTACACGAGACCGCAATTTTTTATAGCTTGTATATTTGCAGACCAGTAATCAAATTGAAAGTTAGGTAGTGCCATGCTACCTTCTGCTTTAGGTCATTGTAAAGTCACCCTTTGGATGCATGGATGTTATCTGCTTAAGTAAATGGGAAGGTGTCAACTTTAATATTGTATGCTAGAGAGCTTGCTGAAAAAAACACACTTTTATTCAAATTAATTTTGAGTCCAGATATCTTTTGAAATTCTGCTAGAGCATTTAGGACTGCTGATGTAGACATTTGTGGGTCTGATATATACAGTACCATGTCATCTGCATAATGATATTTTCTGTTCAAGTCCTTCTCTGGTAATCCCCTTTATCCCATACATTTTGAAAGTGAATGACCAATGTCATTCAGATTTCTGCAATGTGGTGAATAGGTAGTCTCATTCAACCATGTCAAATGCTTTTTCTGTGTCCAATGATAATTAAGATCTCTGGTGTGTTAGATTTTATGGGTGAGTATATTACATAAACAAATGTTGAAGATTAGAAGCTAAGTGTCTGCCTTTAATAAATCTGATTTGGTCTTGTGATATTACAGAAGGGAACACTTTCTCAGTCCTTCAAGCTAGAACTTTGGAGAGTATCTTAACATCATTATTCAGAAGTGAAATTGGTCTGTACGATGTGCATTGTAATAAGTCCTTATTTTTCATTTGGAAGATGGTAATTAATGCTTGGTGAAAAGTTTGAGGTAGAATTTTACTAATAGTAGTGGAGCTCAATTATTTATTTTGAATTTTTTATAACATTCCACTGGGTAGCCATCTGGGCCAGCTGCTTCCCCACATTGAAGTGAATGATCCAGTTCCACTGCACTAAGAGTATCTAGCTGTGGTAATTGTAATCCATCAAAAAAAAAAAAAAATAGATTGTGTCTTACCTTCTTTAATCTGAGCAGAATATAAGGACTGATCATTCTCACTAAATCTGTTATATTTTTATTGTTAATGATTTTATCTGTCTGTGTTGGTAATTTATTTTATTGCGTTGTGAACTTCCTGCTCATGAATTGGTTGAGCTAAGATCTTATTACCCTTTTCCCTGTTTTCATAGAAGTGATTTTGCAGTTTAAAGATGTGCTGTTCTGTTTCTTTTGTTGTCAAGTGGCTATATTCTAATTTCAAAACCCTTATTTTCTTATGGCGTATTCTTTATCTATTCTGGTGATGTCGCTAATTAACTATGGCGCCTTCTTGGTTTCCTTTTTTTTTGTGGGAAATATATGAAATAATCTGCCCTCTTTTTGCAGAAACCTCTGAGGATACATTTGTCTTTTAAAAATAAGCAGTTTGCTCGGAAATTAATTCTGTATAGTTGTCATCAGAGGGTTAAGACCACCTACAAGATGAGTGTGTAGAGCACAGTGATTTAAGCTCCATGATCAGAGGGACATGATCGGAGATAACAAATGTGTCATAAATTTAAGGAAAGGTAGTATATTGTTTTTTACAATAGCTTTAACATTGATTTCATATTATTGCCAAGTATTGTGGCTACTGAGCCTATTATTATGTTAGTACTTACAGTTGTTAGGGTAAAAAGGATAAATAAGAAGCACAGTAACTTGTTCTCTCCCCCAGGCTAGTCAGGCTAGTCCACACTTCAGAAAGTCCCAGTCCACTGACATGCCAAGAGACAAGGTGTGTGCAAAGCAAAACAAACCCCCAGCAGCGGGATTAAAATTGAGATATTTTATGATAGTAGAGTCAATAAACCTAGGGGATGATGTTAAGTAGTCCCGTTAAAAACTGATATAACTTATGATAGTACAGTACAAATACAATAAACCCAGGGTATGATGTTAAACAATCCCCTTATGAAAAAAAGGTTTAATAAAATGTAATTTACTGTTTACTTAGTGTTTACCAAAATATGCATATATTTAATACAGGACATTTCAATATAGTGATTGGAAAGAAAAAGAAAACAAAAAGTGTCCAAAAAGGAAACAGAATGTATAGTTACAATACATTTTTAGGTCTTTTCTGTTTCTTTAGAATTAAACTTGTAGAATTTGTCATCAAAAATCACTTTCATATTACCAGGAAACAAGAGACTATATCTGATTTTGGCTTTGCATATGTGATGTTTAATGCTGCTTGTTTAGCAACTGTTGAAGAGAAATCTGGGAAAATATGTATGGGGTTATTTTCAAATATAATCTTCTCTTTCTGTGTGAGAATCAACATCAAATTTTCTTTAACCCATAGCTTGTCAAAATGGACAATCACACTTCTCGATTTTCAGCACTTTGTATGTGGTAAGTGTAAGTGTGGTATGTGGTACGCTGCTGAGATCTCTGTGTCCAATTTCAAATCCTCTCCAATTATTTTAGCAAATAGTCCAGCCATGAATTTCACTGGATTTGGACTTTCAATGGTTTCAGAGAGACCTTCGATTCCGATGTTGTTCCTTCTTTATCTATCTTCAAGTTCAGCTAGTTTAGATCACCAAGCACTTTGTATTCAGAATCTACAACAGTTGCTTTTTTGTCAATGGTAAAAGTCAATTGTTCAACTTCTTTAATATGAGTCATATACATCTGTTTAAGTTTTTCAAGATGAGCACCAAGTACTCATTTTATTTTCAATTTTACTCATACTTTCTTGCATTTTTTCATCAGTTCTTGTTAGAATGGTTTTAAAGCTTACAGCAGAGTTATTGTTTAAACATACATCCTTGTTTTTTATATCCTGAAGCAGCTTGTCATTTCTCTTGTGTATATCCTTCTTTATAACCTTTATATCCTGCTTTATGTCACTCTTTACAACATTTATATTCTCCCTTATGTAATACAGCAATAATTATCTTCAGTTCAGGCAGTTCATTTCCATCTTCTGCTCACTGCAAAGGTAGAGTTGTGAGTGTGGTTTGAGATGATGCTGTTCACTCACTGGGGGTATTGGTATTAGTTGACAGTGGGGATAGAGAGGCCATGCTCAATTCAGAGAAGCCACTTGGGATCAGAGAATTCTCATTGCCTGCCTCACATGCAGTTTGGCTCCCACATTCGCTCTTGGCTAGAGCCGATGCTGCAGTGTAAGGTCCTGGCTGATCCATTCATTCGCCTGTCTCTTCCAAGTAAATCTCTGGCAAGCTGTATCATGAACTTGAGACTAGTTTAGAATTTGATGAAGCATTATCTTCCTCTCCCTTCTCTTTCTGAACATTTGGTCTCCTGCTCATGCTTTTAATATACTTGTAATTAAATCCTCTCAAGTTGACTAAATACAGGTGTCACAAAGTTGAGACATACTCAAGGGAAGGTTTGGGGCAGCCACCCTTATAATCTCGTTTCCTGGCTGCAAAAGTGTTCTTTTTTCGTTGTGCATACAACGAGTCCAAGACAAGACTGAGGGAAAAGGGAAAAAGGGTAGACTTTTAAAGGGGAAGACAGGAAGTTAGGTCATAAGGATCGGGCATGTGTTCATCGCTCATTGGATCAGGCCCGGACGTGACATCAGGGGGGCCGGAGCTGGTGGGGTCTGTTTCCATTGGCTCGGTCCCGGAAGTGATGTCACGAGAGTCAGGTGGAATTTCCCAGGAATTGTCTACAGAGAAGTGAGAAAAAGAGTCAGTGCACTCTGCCACCTCCCGGCATGCCTCAGAACTGCCTTCACTCAAGCCCTTTAGCTGCCTCCCATGCGCATGTGTGTCACAAGGCCCCCCCCTTAGCCCAGACACATCGGGTCGGGCGAACCTCACCGAGAGGTCGTGAACCCGAGAAAGAGCATCAGCGTTGGCATGGAGAGCACCCCGGCGATGAATGAGCAAAAACTTGTACGGCTGTAGGTCAAGAAACCACCGGGTGACCCACGGATTCGACTCCTTGTGCAGGGCCATCCACTGTAGAGGTGCATGGTCCGTGACAAGGGTGAATTCCCGGCCCAACAGGTAGTACCTAAGCTGAGTAATCGCCCATTTAATCGCCAAAGCCTCCCTTTCCACTGCTGCATACCTGGTCTCCCGGTCCAACAGTTTCCGGCTCAGGAACATGACGGGGTGTTCCACACCATCGACACTTTGGCTCAGCACGGCGCCCAGGCCTGTGTCCGAAGCGTCCGTCTGGAGGATGAAAGGCAAAGAAAAGTTAGGTGCCATCAAAATAGGTGCGGAGGTAAGGGCCTGCTTTAAGTCACCAAATGCAGCGCCTGTTTTCTCAGTCCATACCATAATGTTCGGGGCCCTCTTCTTTGTTAAATCAGTCAAGGTCGCCGCTCTCTCCGAGAACCAGGGTACAAACCGGCGGTAGTACCCAGCTAACCCAAGGAAGGCTTGGACCTGCCGCTTAGTTCGCGGATGGGGCCATTTCAAAATGGCATCAACTTTGGAGCACTGTGGCCTTACAGTACCCCGACCCACCAGGTAGCCTAAATATTTGACCTCGCTTAACCCAAAGAAGCATTTCTTGGCATTAATCCGAAGCCCGGCCTCACCAAGTGTCCGCAATACCGCTCGGACATGCTGTAGGTGTTCCCTCCATCTGCTGGAATAGATGACCACGTCATCCAGGTAGGCAGCACTGTATGAGTTAAGAGGCCGGAGCACATTGTCCACCAGACGCTGGGAGGTTGCTGGAGCCCCGTGTAACCCAAATGGAAGAACACAATACTGCCAGTGTCCGCTAGGTGTACTAAACGCGTTTTTTTCCTTCGCTGAGTCCGTTAAAGGAACCTGCCGATACCCTTTTGTCATGTCAAGTGTGGTTAAGTACCG
This sequence comes from Polypterus senegalus, assembly GCF_016835505.1. Taxonomy (NCBI): domain Eukaryota; kingdom Metazoa; phylum Chordata; class Cladistia; order Polypteriformes; family Polypteridae; genus Polypterus; species Polypterus senegalus. The sequence goes on from NC_053168.1 coordinate 84,014,135, forward strand.
AGCCTGTCGTCCACTCGTGACATTGGATAAGCATCGAATCTGGAGATTAGATTAAGCCAACGGAAGTCATTGCAAAACCTCCAACTCCCATCAGGCTTACCGACGAGCACAATTGGGCTGGACCAGGGACTATAACTTTCCTCAATCACACCTAGCTCCAGCATGTGCTTGATCTCAAGCTCCACTTCAGCCCTTTTTGCCTCGGGAAGACGATACAGGCATTCTCGGACAATAACGCCGGGCTCTGTCACAATGTTGTGCTCAACCAGAGAGGTCCTTCCGGGGTTTTTACTGACTACCTCCTGGACGGCCCGGATAACTGTTTCCAGCTCCTGCTGTTGTCTGGGACTTAAGTCCGTTCCGAAGTTAAGGCTGTGTTTGTGAGCGAAGAGTGAGCGGGGCTGGCCGGAGGAGGGATCGGGGTCCCTGTCCTTCCACGGTTTCAGCAAGTTCACATGATAAATCCGCTCCTTTGGCTGATGATTGGGTTGACTCACCAAATAGTCAACCAGCCCCTTCCTCTCCTTAACTTCCTAGGGGCCTTGCCAACGGGCAAGCAACTTAGAGTGGGAGGTAGGCACTAGGACCATGACCCGATCACCCGGGTGGAACTCCCGAAGAGACGTGCCGTGGTTGTAGTAATGGGCCTGTGCTGCTTGAGCAGCTTCCATGTGACTTTTAAGGAGAGCCCAAATCTTTCCCAATCTATCGCGTAACTGCGCGATATATTCTAATATGTTTGTAGAGGGAAGAGCCTCTTCTTCCCATCCTTCTTTTAGAATGTCTAATATGCCACGAGGTTGTCACCCATATAGTAATTCAAAAGGGGAGAACTCCGTGGAGGCTTATGGGACTTCCCGATAAGCAAAAAGGACAAGGGGGAGGAGCTGATCCCAGTTCCTTCCATCCTCGCTGACCACCTTACGTAGCATTTGTTTGAGAGTCTGATTAAACCTCTCTACTAACCCGTCGGTTTGAGGATGATACATCGCGGTCTTTAAATGCTTTATTTTCAGTAACTTGGCAGTCTCCTTGAATGTCTCAGAGGTAAAAGGTGTCCCCTGGTCTGTCAAGACTTCTTTGGGAACACCCACGCGCGAAAAGACCCCTAGTAACTCTCGTGCGATGGCTTTGGAGGTAGCTGAGCGCAACGGAACAGCTTTGGGGTATTGTGTAGCATAATCCACGAGGACTAAAATGTACTTGTGTCCTGGGGCTGAGGGCTCTAGGGGTCCAACTAAGTCGACCCCGATTCTGTGGAAGGGAACATCAATCAAGGGAATAGGAACAAGAGGAGCACGGTCCCTCCTGGGAATTTGTCGCAGTTGACAATCCGGGCAGGAAGCGCAAAAGCGACGAACCTCCTCATTGATTCTTGGCCAGTAGAAATGGAGCTTGATCCGCTCCAGAGTTTTCTCGGTGCCCAAGTGGCCACCTAGGAGGTGGGCGTGTGCTAGCTTGCAGACCTGCCGCCGGAAGGTACGCGGAATTAGCAGCAGCTTTCTCTCCTGCCCATCATGCATTGCTACACGGTAATGAAGGTCGTTGTCTAATACAAAGTGAGGGCCCTGTGGCATTGACTGATCAGTGCGCTGGCCATTGACAAGGACCACTGCATTTTTTGCAAACTTCAGGAAGTCGTCATTCCATTGCTCCCTTCTGAAAGAAGCCGGCGTCTCTTTAAATTGAAACCGCAACAAGGAGAGAGGGTCAGCGTCGACCTCAAGGGGCGTGGTTTCCTCCCGTTCTGTCTCGGCTTCGGTTGATGACGTACCAGCACGCGAAGGCCCGGGGGTTGCCACGTCACTCAGGGAAGCCACTTCGTCTCTCTCTGCCGGCTGATTACACGGCATGGAGGCAGCCTGAGACGGCTCATTCCAGTCTATAACGAGGCCCAAAGTAATCCCGGGGGTGGTATGTGTCTCACCGCTTTTAATTTCAGACCAGTTTCGCCCCAGTATCACCGGGTGTGGAGGATCAGGGAGGATTGCCACGGTTAATTTCCGAACTGATCCCCCGTAGCTGATGACACAAGTGGCGGCCTTGTACCAGCGGGTTTCCCCGTGGACACAGGTTATACCGACCTTATATTTCAACCACTGTCGTGGTAGCACAATACGGCGGGCAACAATGGAAGTGTTACTGCCGGTGTCCAACAGAGCAGACGTATTGAACCCGTTAACGACCACCGCGCCTGTGTGTGGGACCGCCAATGGGTTTATCAGAGCACACCAACCCCTCCTCCCTTTCCACCTGTATTCCACCTCATTCCCAGGCGGTTTGAGTGGCCCCGGGGAAGCCGGCACAAGCTCTGGGTTGTACGGGTGGGGGCTTGGTGTTGGGACATACCCCGGTTGAGTTCGGCTAAAGGACGGTTCAGCTCCCCCAGATTGTGAGGCCCTCCTTTGTTTCTCTATGAGCTCTGCCATGTTGTTAAAGTCTCTACCCCAGACCGGCTGGGTGAAGCCCCGGGATAGCGTGTCCAGTAGCAGGTAGCAAGCCACCTGCTCTATTATTTGATAGGGCTTCCGTTCTTGTGGCCATAGCCACTGCCTTACCTTTGCCCATAGGGACCATGCTTGTTGAGGGGTCAGCCGCTCTGGGTCGAACCACCAGTATTTTAGGTTAGTCACCTGCCAGTCTGAGGCACCCCTAGGTGGAAATCGGGGCTCTGGCTTTACAGGGAGGCGGGCACTCTCCTCTGAGAGAGCACAAACAGCCCTCTTTGCCTCCCGCTTCCGAAACAGCCCACTTCTGTGAGCCCCTCCCAATCACTCCCTGGCCTGCCTAGTAGAGCTTGCCAGGAGCAGAGCCTGTACCGGGCCACTCCGAAATACGGGACACCCTCCCCGCCTGAAACCTTGGCCCCATTACGCTCCCACATGGTTGGGTTGCAGGTCCTGTCCCCTTCTCTTCCAGGACTTCTCGATCCTGCCGACTACGCCAATGTCATAAAGTTGAGACATACTCAAGGAAAGGTTTGGGGCAGCCATCAGTATAATCTCGTTTCCTGGCTGCAAAAATGTTCTTTTTTATAAAGATACAGCACTGAAGGCATACAACGTGTCCAAGACAAGACTGAGGGAAAAGGGAAAAAGGGTAGGCTTTTAAAGGGAAAGACAGGAAGTTAGGTCATAAGGATCGGGCATGTGTTCATCGCTCATTGGATCAGGCCCGGACGTGACATCAGAGGGGCCGGAGCTGGTGGGGTCTGTTTCCATTGGTTCGGTCCCGGAAGGGATGTCACAAGAGTCAGGTGGAGTTTCCCAGGAATGGTCTACAGGGAAGTGAGAAAAAGAGTCAGTGCACTCTGCCACCTCCCGGCATGCCTCAGAACTGCCTTCACTCAAGCCCTTTAGCTGCCTCCCATGCGCACGTGTGTGACACAGGATAACTCAGAATGATAGTAAAAAAGCAAAATAACACCACTGCCAGTGGAGCTCCATGCTAGACTTCCACCTCTCACAATAGACAAGACCAACTCTAAATTTCATTTTCTGCCTTTATTTCCTCTGTTCTTCCATGTTTTGTAGTGAAGATGTCACTCAGGAACCCAGTAAAATTTATTTGGTAGTTGGATCATGAATATTTTGAAAAAGTACTTTTTCAGCCAGACATGGTTATTGATGGGTGGTGACAGGGATTGGCTAAAAGCGCATTCATGCATGCATACTTTTAAGCTGATTGCGATTTATAAAGGAACTTGCTGTGGCACATGGCTTACATTTGGTTTAATAAATCTGACTTGTTTTTATCTGTATTCCATTTTTGCCTTTCAGTTGTTAGCAAAAACTTAATATGTAAGATAAGCAATGTTTTAAATGTGTACATCAGGCCCAAGGATAATAAAAAGTGATATGACAGAGTGCCGTTGTGGAGGATGGCCGGCCGTTTATCCCGGCCAATTTCCCCAAGCCGCCAGGTGGAGCCCTCCTTGCAGCATGGAGGTCCCCAGAAGACCAGTAGGGCATCGTGGACAATGGAGTTTTTATGCACCGCCCTGCTGGATGCCATGGGGGCCACGAGAGGGAGCTGCAGGGAGGACCGAAGAGTTCTTCGTGCCCTATGACCCGGAAGTTCGTCATAGGAAGAGCGACAGGCTCAGGGTTGAAAAAAAAGTACTATTTACCCTGACCCGGAAGGAATAAGGACTTGTGGACTGTTGGCTAGGAACACTTCCGGGTCAGGGAGTATAAAAGGACTGTGGGAGCTCCCAGACAGCGAGCTGAGCTGGGTGAAAGAGTGGCAACGCGTCTGGGAGCTGGAGGATTGATTTATTGTTTAGTATTTGTGATTTATGAGTATTTGTGGAGGAGAGTGTGCTTTGTACACTGTGGAAGTTAAATAAAGTCAATTGGAGGACTTTTACCTGGTGTCTGGAGTCGTGCACAGGGGTTCAAGGGAGCGAGAGTGCCCCCTATCAACCACACCGCTTAAAGACTACAGTTCAGTATTTAACACTCTTCTGACCACAAAATTGAATATTGAATTTCTAAACATGGAACCTGCTGTCATCTGCAGCTGGATTTTATACTTTTTAACTGGCAGACTTTAACATATACAAATAGTGTAGATAGCAATGTTCCTTCACATCAATCCCCTGCACAGGGTAATGTGCTGAGCCCTTACAAAGGGTACAAAGGGTAACAGTATTATTGAAAAACTAGGGTTTGCTGTTTCTGAAATATAGTTCAGGACCATTAGTACTTACACTACAAGACTCGAGGATAGTTGTTATTCACAGGTCATAAGGTTGCTCAGTGTACACTCACACCTAGAATTATTTTTAGTGTTTCTTATATATATATATCATCTGTTGTCATATTTAATGTATGATGTTATATTTGATGTGATTGAATTAATTGTATTACTTTCAATAATCTGTGGGAAACATACAAGTAAAAATGTCATTGTATTAGCACACATGACAATAAATAACAGGGTTGAAAATGATAGTGAAAAGCAATTTAGGAAAACTCCATTACTGTAAAAGAGTTGCAGTCTCAGCCTGAAAAGAGTTAGGGTCTCAACCTGGGCAAACATCATTTAATTAAAGAAAGGTGGTAAAAATGTAAAAAAAATTAAAAAATTAAATGGAAGGATGGCTTGTTTTCTTCACAATGGTCCATGAGCATTCTGAAGTTCTGTCAAGGATGGTTGCTTACCAAATGATGGGTCTGAGCATCTTTATAGCTAGGGGATTGGAAGAGGTGGTTTGGAGGGAGTCAAAGTGATGTAATATGTATTGATGGGCAGGACTTGTGCTTGGGGATGGAAATGTTACCACAGAGACAGTGTGACCTCTACTACCTCCCTCCGAATGTGCCTTCAAATTGGCCCTGTAAGGCACTCAATAGACTTGTATATGTGACACTAAGATTCCAGACAAAATTACTTTCAGACCTAAAAGGAAATATAATAGGACATAGCTTTCATTGATATTTAATTGCTGAGCTGAGACATTTAACATTTACTGTATGTGTTCCAAATTACAATGGTATTGTACTGTTCTCGTCTTTTGTATTTGAACCAGAAGCTAAAAAGCAGCCAAGCTACTTCACAAAAGATTTAAGTCAAGAGATATTGCTTTGCTCCAGTTTTACTTTGATTTTTTTGTGAAACTGAAAAGATGAAAATTACAATTACTGATTTTCAGCATACAACCTATATTCACTATATATTTATCCAATTAGTTTAAAATAATGCTTACAGGTTTTGCTTTGATGGGATTATCAAACACAAACTATTTGCGAAGCATTCTATCTAACCACCAGCTTCCTGTAAATCTGCTTCCGCTTCCTTAAAACTATTTACATGAATATTCATAAGACTTATACAAACATTTCTTTGAATAACAAACAGCTATTCTGCAGGGTAGAACAAGTATAGTTCTTTACAATGTTTGTGTGATGTCCTTGTATATTAATTCATGTGACTATAGTTTGTGTGTCGCTCTCGCTGAAAATGCCTATACAAGACAAATAAATGAAATTGGAGCATTTGCAGGATAAGTCAAAAATAAATTATTTATTTATTTATTTATTTTGCAATTAGCAATTAGAGTAAGTCAAACAGTTGAACCATGAACTTAATGGTTTACAGTTCAGCACCTTAGCCACTGTGCCACAGCCTGGATTCACAGAGACTGTAAAGAAAGACTGCTTTGTGTTGTTTGCCTGAAAGTGCTTACCACAGATATTTTAAAACCAAATAAACTCAGACAGCATTTGGAGGAAAAACAGTGATCTTACTGAAAAGCATTGAGAACTTTTTCAATAAAAAAGCAGCTCACAAAATATTTTAATCAAAATTATATTGATATCTGTAAAAAGCCACAATAGGTTTATGTTGAGTTAGATACTTGGACCTGGAGGGAAAAACTCAGATGATTGATAGTATTCTTTCCTGCTGAAATTAATTCAGTGCTTGATACGCTTATAGAAACATGCAAGAAAGTCACTTTCTAAATATTTTACGGAAAAAATAATGGGCCAAATATTTTAACACCTGAAGTAAGTGACAATGATAATAATGATCAGTTCTAATATAGTGATGAACAATGCTAATTTAAGCTGCTTTATCATTGTGGTAGGATGCACATTTTATTTAAAAAGAGTTGTATTGCGAACTGTGGTGAAGTGACTGTGCTCCTGGCTTTTTGATTAATATCCAAATACATAATTTATACCATCTGTTCAATTAGCTTGCTCAAAAAGGACCGTATGTCTCATTCCAAGGCTCTTTACTTTTCCCATCCTCAGTTTGAGGGAACTGCAGATGGTTTGGAGTAGTGACCAAATCAAATCCAGTTGTCAAGTCGTAAATAATAAAACCGCTATTTAGCTGTTCCAATTCAAAAGTGCTATAGAGATGCAGAAAGTAAGTTTTAATTGTATCCGGTCATGTAAAGATGTTTTATTTGACTGTGCTTCAGTGCAACTACATTTAAGCATAGTAGTTCTGTATAAAAAATGCAAACTGATTTTGTGCTTACAATCCTTTTTGAACTTATTACTATACATAGAAATCTGTACAACTTATTTTATTGTTATATGCACATTTATAAATTGAGTATAATTAAAACAAAATAAAATATAATGAGTAAGAACAGAACACAATAGCCCAGAGAAAAACTAAACTGATTATCCACTATGTGATATTGAAGGCTAAAATAACAGAATACAACAACATAGTCTGTCCTGAGAGGCGATGCTATTTCTCTAGAATTATAAATAATAATGCTATTAATTCCAGAGTCATATTCTCTACAATTGATCATTTGCTAAACCCAGGTAGCTCAATGGAATGCCTCCAAAAACTTCCAGTGAAACTTGTGAGGCTTTTGCTATATTTTTTAATCACAAAATTAATGATATTAGAAATAATATAGTACATCTGATCCTTTTAAACCCTGGTACTCCATTTTAAACAAATTAAATTCTTTCACCAGGATAGATTTACCCGATTTATATAAAATAATCTTTCAACTGAGACCCTCTACCAGCGTCCTTGACTCAATACCAACAAGTTTTTTCAAAGATGTATCCGGTGTGCTAATTGATAGTATTCTTGACAGTAAACTCATTAAATACGGGGGTCTTCCTAGACTGTTATAAGACCACTGTAGTTAAACCCGTGCTCAAGAAAAACTTGACTCGGCTTCTCTGCTTTTGAAAATTTTAGACCTATTTCTAACCTGCCTTTCTTAAGTAAAATCTAAGAGAAGGCAGTCATTATGCAGCTAAATGACCACCAATAAACATGCAATTCTTGATAAGTTTCAGTCAGGTTTTAGAACAAATCTCAGTACAGAAACTGCTGTTGTTAAAGTAGTAAATGACTTGCGGGTTAATGCAGACAGAGGCCGTTTATTTGTTCTCATCCTGTTAGATCTGAGTGCTTCATTTGATACTATTGATCACAATATTCTTAGAAATCACCTTAGTCAATGGGTGGGCCTCTCTGGCAGTGTCTTAAATTGGTTTGAGTCCTACCTGGCAGGTAGAAAATTCTTTGTAAGTTGTGGTAATTATACTTCAAAGACACGTGATATTCTATATGGTGTTCCACAAGGCTCTATTCTGGGTCCACTGCTCTTATCAATTTACATGCTTCCATTAGGTCAGATTATCTCAAGGCATAACGTGAGCTAACACAGCTATGCTGATGATAAACAGCTCTAGCACCTGATGACCCTGACTCTGTGGGTTCATTGACACAATGTCTTATTTATGTTTCTGAATGGATGAGTAGTAATTTTCTCAAACTAAATAAGGAGAAAACAGAAATTTTAGTGATTGGCAAAATGGATATAATGAGGGTATTAGAAATAAACTTGATCCATTAGGATTAAAAGTCAAGACACTTGTAAAGAATTTAGGGGTAATTATTGACTCTGACCTAAATTTTAAATGACATATTAATTAGATTACCAGGACAGCATGTATTCACTTAAGAAATATAGCAAAAGTTAGATCTCTTATAACTTTGCAAGATGCTGAGAAATTAGTTCACTCCATTGTTTTCAGTCGGCTAGATTACTGTAATGCACTCCTCTCAGGACTACCCAAAAAAGCTACAGAATGCAGCTGCAAAAATCTTAACTAGGAAAAGAAAATCTGAGCACATCTCTCCAGTTCTGATGTCAATACATTGGTTACCTGTGTCATTTAGAATTGAATTTAAATTACTGCTTATGGTTTACAAAGCCTTAAATAATCTCATTATGTCTTTCACCTTGCGCTCCAAATCGTAACCTTAGATCTTCAAATGAGCGTCTGCTTAGAATTCCAAGAGCTAAACTTAAAAGAAGTGGTGAGGAAGCCTTCTGCTGTTCTGCACCTAAAATCTCGAATAGTTTACCAACAGAAATTTACCAGGCTAATACAGTGGATCATTTTTAAAAACTGCTAAAAACTCATTATTTTAACATGGCTTTCTCATAGTTTCATTTTAGTTTAATCCTGATATTCTGTACATGCATTTAATTATCATTATCATTCATGGTGGCTCCAAAATCCATACTAACCCTTACTTTCTCTGCTGTTCTTTTTCCGGTTTTCTGTGGTGATCTGTGCCACCACCACCACCACCTGATCAAAGCACCGTGCAGTCCCTACATTGATGGATTGAAGGCCAGAGGTCCACATGACCATCATCATCAAGTTCTTCCATGTGAAGCCTGAAAACCATGAGGACTGAGTGAGATCATTTATGTTACGTAGAATGCCTAGAGGGGGCTGGACAATCTTGTGGCCTATCAACCCCTGCGGATTTTGTTTTTTTCTCCAACTGTCTGGAGTTTTTTTTTTTTTTTCTGCCAGGTCTGTCTCCTGTCCATCAGACCTTACTTTTATTTTATGTTAATTAGTATTGCCTAATTATATTTTTATATTTTGTCTTTTTTCTCTTTTTTTATCCCGTAAAGCACTTTGAGCTACAACATTTGAATGAAAATGTGCTATATAAGCAAATTTTGTTGTAAACAGTTTTTAACACATCTTTTCTATTGTCTCCCAAGGGACTTAAACTGTAACAGATCAGGTAATGACCACCACCAAGAAGCTTCTTAGAGAGGACTCTTCCATTCATCGGCCAGTGTAACACAATGTTAATTAATAATCTTCATTAATTAATAATCTTTTTTATAGTAATCCTAAACTTTAGGTGCTCAAAAGAAAATATGCCCAGTTTTGGCCTTGGAGACAGAGAAAATTAATCATTTCCGCTCCTTATCATTTTGACATGGATCATTCACAACCTTAGCTTCAGATCAAACTAAAACAGACACGTGAATACACAACTTTTAAAATTTGTTTTTAGCCTTACATCCATAATGACCACTGAAACCAAATCTTTTCAAAAAAAAAAACAACATTGTCCAGAAAACACTGAGTCTCATGCTGATTGGGATGGGGAAAACCGAGCTTTCCAAACATGCTGATGTATTATCGTCATATGATAAGGCGCTGACTTCGGTTTTGTTGTAATAATGACCTTAGGGCTCTCATCTTTACTGTAGGGGTAGTGCTTTCCTAGCTTGTCTTCATCAGCTGACCTGTATGATGCCTAGAAATAATTGAATATTTTACAGTATTTAGTTTGGCAGCATTCCCAGAGTATATTTTCCAAGACTTTGGAAATGTTATACTCATTTTTAACCTTTAAATCAGTTGAAAGTCATCTGTACAGACAAAGAAATCTGGTTTAGTTTATCTTCAGGTGTTCTTTGTTTTCCTTGTTCTTTCCACATTACAATTTACTTTGTGTTTACTTTGTTTAGCTTACAAACCTTCCATGGTCAATAAGACAGATTTATACATTTTTGCCATTTCAGTGACAATCTGAAAGCAGTATGGATTAAGCCAAAGATAATACACTGGTCACCCAATAATTTGCCAGTTATTCACTAACCTGAAAGCACTATCAAATGGCATGACTGCATCCGATGATCCTCAGCTACCAAACAGAAGAGGCTACTCACCCTTAAGGTAAAGCAGATGGTGTTCAGATATTGGTTTCACATTGACGTGAACAAGATAATATCTAGACCAGTGGTTCCCAAACTCGATCCTGGGATTCCCCCTGTGGCTGCACGTTTTTATACCAACCAACTTCCGTTTTTCATTGGACTCTTAGCCTAATTAAGTGAGTAATTGTTTTCCAGTTTCTGTGTTTTGGAGTCAATGTAGAAATTACAAACTAAGTTTGGCAGATATTTATTAAAATGTAATAAGCAAAAAAAAAACGTAATATTTCTTAATGTATTATAAATGTAAAATAAATGTAAAATGTAAAAACCATACTGTTGTCTTTCTGAATGCAGAATAAGTGCAGAACAAAAAAGACCAGCTACTTAAATGAGATCAGTTGTTATCGATTATTATCACCAATTGTGAATCTGGTTGGGAGAAAAACCTGCAGCCACAGTGGGTCCCCAGGACCGAGTTTGGGAACCACTGATCTAGACTATCAGGTAGGACAAATGGAGAAGTGGTTGTAGATGGATTAATATTAAAATCAAATGATGTTACCCTAAAAACATTGCACGAAACTTCTTTATCTGATATTTTAAATATATTAATTAACAGATAGCCAGACAGAAATATGAGAAATTCAATGACACCACTTCTGGTTTCTGGCCCTACTGATGATGTCACTTTCAGTCCCGGCCCCAATGACTCAACTTCCATTTCCAGCCCCAATAATGACATCACTTCTTCCGCTGTCCTTTAAAGATGCCATTTTTGTGCCAGCAAATCAGTTCCATCTTGGACTTAAACCTGTACACAACTGTACACCATTTAAACCAATTTAACAGGCAGGAAACTATATATGGGTGGCTGCCCCAAACTATTTTATGGCTCCTGTCAATTCTTGTGACACTGGTGTAGTCGGCAGGATGGGTACCTCCCAGAAGAACCAGGAGCAGTACCTGACATATATTCAGGTTGGAAAGCACTGTGGCTGAGTTTACGAGTGGGAAGTTCATGCCGTGGTTCAGAAAGACTAGGTGCAGGCTCTGCTCCCAGTACATATAACTGGGCAAACTAAAAAACACGGGGAGTGTGTGGGAGGGGCCTACAGGATTGGACTGGTCCAGAAGGCGGAAGCGAAGGGGGCTTATTATGCTCTCTTGGAGGAGAGTGCCTACCTCCCCACCAAGGCAAAGACCTTGGCTAAACATTTGGGGTGTCCCAGACCAGCAGGTAAGAAAAATAAAACAGTGGAGTTTTGACCCAGAGTGGCCAATCCACAAGAAGGTCTTCTCAAATGTGGGCAAAAATAGGGCGCTGGCTAAAGCCATATAAAGACACTGCCCAGCAAATTGTGCAGCATGTTGCCCGCTACATACTATTAAATAATCTTTCCTGAATATTTGACCCAGCTGGTCTGAGGACAACAATTTCAAAATATGGCAGAGCTCATGGAGCTGATTGAAACAGGTAGGATGGCTACACAATATGGGAGGGCAGAACGGTCCTTTAGCCAAACCCAGATAGGTTTGGTCCCAAAATTTCGGCCTCCCCGCTACAAACCAGAGCTTGCGCTGAATTCCCTGAATCCACGGACACACAACCAACTCAGGGACAAGAAGGAATGTAGATGGATGGGGAAAGAAGGGTAGTGTACACTTGCAAATCCCCTTGTGATTCTGCATACAGGAGTGGTAATTATAAATGGATTTAAAACCAAGGCCTTATTTGATTCTGGCAGCAACATTTTTTCATTGTTGCCTGCCAATATGTACTACAGCAACAATGGCTGAAAAATAAGACTAGTCTAACCTTCATCCATGGAGAGACCCACTGGTACAAGTCCACCACATGTATCATCAGTTGCGAAGAATCGTTAAAAAAGTTTGATGTAGAGATGAAATGTCATGAAACAACATTGCGGCTGAATGGGCGGAAATCATGCCCCTTGAGGTTGGTTCTGACCCTCTCTCCATATTACAGTATCAGTTTAAAGAGACACTGGCTTCTTTTAAAAGAGAACAGTGGAATGACGATTCCCTTAAATTTGCAAAAAATACAGCCATTCTTGTCAATGGCCAACACACTCATTAGCCTATACCACAGGGCCATCATTTTGTTTTAGAAAATGACCTTTTGTATCAGGTAGCTGAGTATGAGTGGAAGGTGCAGAAATTGCTTCTGATACTATGACCTTCTGGTGGTGGGTTTGTTGTGAATTAGCACATGTCCACCTCCTAGGAGGCAATTTGGGCACCGAAAAAACTTTGTAGCAGATTAAACCTTGCCTTTATTGGCTGGGAATTAATGAGGAGGTTCGTTGCTTTTGCGTATCTTATCCAGAGTGTCAATTGCGACACAGGAGGGACTGAGCTCTTCTCGTTCCCATTGCCCTACTTGTTGCCCCATTTCAAAGCATGGGGTGGACTTTGTGGGACCCCTGGAAACCTCTGCTAGAGGACATAAATATATTTATTATATTTACCTGATATCTAGAAGCTGTTCCATTGTGCTCAGCCACATTCTAAAGCCATCACATGGGAATTGGTAGGGTATTTATGTGAGACGACACCCTTAAAGAATCCTGATGGATCAAGGGACGCCTTTCACCTCAGAGACATTCAGGGAAATGACCAAGTTACTTAAGATAAAGCACCTAAAGACCAGGGATGTGTCATCATCAAATCAATAGTCTAGTGGGGAGGTTTAATCAGACTCTCAAAGAAATGCTTCAGAAGGTGGTCGAGGATGGAAGGAACTGGAATCAGCTCATCTCCCTCGTCCTTTTTTGCATATTGGGAAGCCCCACAAGCCTCTATGGGGTTCTCACTTTTTGAATAATTGTGCAGAAAACAACTCCGGGGCATACTGGATATTTTAAAAGAAGGATGGGAAGAAGAGGCTCTTCCCTCTAAAAACATATTAGAATATATAGTGCAATTACGCAATAGATTTGGGAAAATTCTCCCCTACTTAAAGGTCACATGGAAGAGGCACAAGCAGCACAGGCTTGATATTATGACCAAGGCACGTCTCTCCGGGAATTCCACCCAGGAGATTGTGTGATGGTCCTTGTTCTTACCTCCCATTCTATGTTGCTTGCCCACTGGCAAGGTCCATATGAAGTTAAGGAGAGGAAAGGACTTGTTGACTATTTGGTGAAATGACCCAGTCGTCGGCCGGATGAGCAGGTATATCATGTGAATCTGCTGAAGCCGTGAAAGAATAGGAATCCCGATCCCTCCTCCGGCCAGCCCTGTTCACTCTTTGTGCACAAGAACAACCATAACTTTGGATAATGTCCCAAACAGAGACGGGAGCTGGAAGAAGTTATACTGCCCACTCCGGAGGTAGAGAGTTTAACACCCAGAAGGACCACTCTGAATGTGCACGATATTGTGACAGAACCCAGGGTTATAGTTCGAGAATGCCCATATTGCCTTCCCAAGGCAAAAAGAGCTGAAGTGAAACTTAAGATCAAGTGCACGCTGGAACTAAGAGTGATAGAGGAAAGTCATAATTCCTGGTCCAGTCCCATTGTATTGGTCTGTAATCCTGACGGAGGTTAGAGGTTTTGTAAAGACTTCTGTCGACTTAATCAAGTCCCCCAGTTTGATGCTTTTTTAATGTCATAGGTGGACAACCTCCTCTAGAGGCTTGGACAGGCTAAATAATTGACCACTCTTGATATGACAAAGGGGCACTGACAGGTTCCTTTAACAGACTCTAACAACTGTACACCATTTAAACCAATTTTGCAGCCAGGAAACAATATACGGGTGGCTGCTACAAACCTTTTTATGGCTCATGTCTATTTTTGTGACAATATATAGCTTTTTTTTTTTATAACCTCGAAATTGGCAGAGTCATGGCTTGTTCAGCACTCATTTGGGTGGGGGAGTATATTATAAATGCACAGGCATCCCGTAAATCCCAAACAAAGCCACAAACAATGGCATTTTCTGTAAAAATAAATGTAGTTTTCATTATTGGTGTTGAAAGTGATCATTAAAACATTAGGAACTCATCCATCCACATATGTAGCATCCAATGTATTTCATAATATAAAGTACACTCAGATTACATTACAGTGTATTAAGATATATATTTGTTTAGTTTTACAAACTGTATGTAATATGTAACATTAAAAAGCCCAAAATTTTACAATGTAAGTTAATAAGTTAAAACAGCAAAGTTTTTCAATCACCAGCTCCATAAGCAAATCATGGTCAAGATAACTGTGTGAGATAATTGTGTGCAGTGTATTATTAAATGAAAAGTACAAAATTAAAGCATATTGATTGATACAGGTGAGACCGGATGTTGAGGCTCATGTTGCTGATAATGTGTAGACATTAACTTTGCCAAATATATATTTTTATATAATATATATTTTTTTAATTTTGCTTAACTTTCATCCAGTATTAAAGAATCTGCACAAGCTATGGCGAAGTCAGACCTAGTTTTGAGTCTGCTTTAACATATGAAGGCTGGCACTGCAGATGGCTACTCATGATACATTCTGCTGCATCAGGAAATGAAAAGTAGCAATACCTTCTCACGCAGGAGAATTATTCAGTGTAAATACACAATATGGCATGGTTGGTTGTAATGTACAGCATGATCACATTCATATTGGTAAATGCATACTCATTCATGGAAATGAACACATAGTCAATTTATGCATATATGACAAATTTGCATCCTGAAGAGAAGTACAATTCCACTAGGTAAAAGGTATGTGTAGCACATATCTGGTGAGACCAGTCATTTGTAGCAGTAGGTGGCTTTTAGGACATTTAGTGTCACTGCTGAGTAGAAACAGTAATGTTAGGTTCAGTTTATTTGAATCATTGATTCCAGGAAGTATTTTATTTATTCTGTTATTATTACATTATTGTTGGTTCTGTGCTTTATTGTACTCTTATTACTGCTAGAAGTAGTGTTATTGGGATGGAGAAATGTGCTATATGAATAAAACAATTAATTTAATTATTTAAATGAGGGTGATCTCTCGCTCTCTTTAAAAGGTTGGGTCAAGGTAAAGCCACTGAGTAGGTTTAGGGGGAAACTATAACTGTTTCTGTGGCTGAAGTCACAGTAGTGAGTCAGTATTTATGCAATGGCTACTCGATCTCTGGTGTGCACTGGGGTGTTTTTTAGCCAGTTGTGTACTTCACTCCAACCAGGTGATAGGGAAGCAATTTCCCAAAGTGAATTTAAATATGTAGGTGTCTTGTTCCTAAGTAAGGGTACTCTGATTAATATATTAGCCAGTTGTTGTTGCTCTGTATTCCTAAACATACTGAAACTAATCAAAGGTTATGCATGTCTGTGTGGAAAACCGTGTCATTCCAATAAATGTTCCACAATTGTGAAAGGTCAATTGTCAATGGAAAAACAAGAGAAAGAGTGAAAAAAATTAAACAGAACTCTGCATGCATATTTTCTGCTGACAGTTTTAGTCTGTGAAGCAGAAACAGCAGCTTAAGTGGAGGAAATAAGAGAATCTGAGAATCTTAAGAGTCTTGTACTAAAAATCCCATAGAGACAGCTTGGCAGACACCTCAGATTGATGACTGATACTTCTTACTATACTGAAGCCTCTAAAGATGTGCTGTCTAGTGTACTGCATACTGTATGAAAATGATTATGAGAAAAAATGGACTGGATTACTAAAATTTAGAAAGGCTTGAATAGAAGAAAAGTAATATTATCTGCTGCGATTAGTGCTTTCTTTTGATTTTCTTAGGAAGGTTTGTGTTTTGAATATCTAGCTTGTTTATCTGAAAAACTATATTAATGCAGAGTTTTTACATTCTAGATCTCCATTTTATTCCAAATTCTGTAATATACTTCATATTTGTTCTTTAGTGTCATTTAATAACAAATATATCTAGCTACCTATCTTCTGTACATTGATTTTTTATTAACAAACAAACATATCCATACAACATAAAAGATTAAAAATGCATCCCTGTAAAAATTATTTCACCTATCCTTTCAAAATACCATCACAATGCCTTATCATTACACACCAAGCTGTAAATAATAAATGCTGAACAAGCTTAACTAATACAAAAAAGGAAAGTGTTTTTATTTATACAACCCTGTTTTCCATTACAGTCATTACAAACCATTTGGAGCCAACAGATCAGGATTTGTGATTTATGTTCACAACTTTGAGGAAGAGGCTCATGGACTACCCATGGCACCTCTCATTTCTGCTTAATATTCAAAATCCATGCTAACCTGGGAATACCTTGTAATGAGAACATGCTCAAGTTGTGGTGACGCATTGGTTTCAGGCTGTTTTGTAGTCACTGCATAGTACATCCCCCACCCGCACCCCCCACCAAGTTATTCCAATTAAATCCCAGCATGCCCTTTTAAGTGAATTAAATTCTTTCACTGGAATGGATCAGCCCAAACTATGCAGAATAATTTCTCTGCTAAAACCCTTCACCTACGTTCTTGACCCAGTACCAACAGATTTTTTAAAGAAGTCTTCAATGTCCTTATTGCTAGTGTACTTGACGTAGTAACCTCATCATTAGATACGGGCGTGGACGGGTCTTCCCTGACTGTTGAAGACTGAAGTTGCTAAATCCCTGCTCAAGAAAAATAATCTCGACTCCTCTGTCTTTAATGATTTTAGACCACTTTCTAACTTGCCTTTCTTATGTACATTTTAGAAAAGGCATTTATTATGCAGCTTAATGTTTTCCTAAATAAGCATTATATACTTGACAAGTTTCAGTCAGGTTTTAGAACAAACCACAGTTCAGAAACTGCACAGCTTAAAGTAGTTAATGATTCGTGGGTTATTGCAGACTTGAGTGCAGCATTTGATATCATTCACCATGGTATTCTTATCAATTGCCTTCGACAATGGGTGGGCCTGTCTGGCATTGTCTTAAATTGGCTTCAGTCTTACTTAACAGGTAGATGACCGTGATGCTCTTGGCTCTCTGATTCAGTGTCTTAGCCGTGTTTCCGAATGGATGAGTAGCAATTTTCTCAAACTAAATAAGGAAAAATCAGAAATCTTAGTGATTTGAATATAGTGAGGGCATTAGAAATAAACTGGATCTCTTACTGTAAAATCAATGCGGGGTTAAATAATTTAGGGGTTATCATTGATTATGATTTAAACTTTAAAATACATATTAACCAGATTGCAAGGACTGCATTTTTTCACTTAAGGAATACCGCAAACATTAGACCACTTATAACTTAACAACATGTTTAAAAATGAGTGAATGCTTTTGTTTTGAGTCAACTAGACTACTGTAATACAGTTCTAATAGGCTACCTAAGAAAGACATCAATTGGTTGCAATTAGTGCAAAATGCAGCAGCCAGAGTCTTAACTAGGAAAAGAACATCTCACCATATTTACTGTTGTTAAATTAGTTACCTGTGTCGTTCAGAATTGACTATAAAATACTACTAATGGTTTATAAAGCCTTAAATAATCTTGCTCCGTCCTATATTTTGAAATTCCTGTCTCCTTAGACTCCATGTCATAGATCTTTGATTGGAGGTCTGATCATAATTCCAAGAGCCAAGCCTAAAAGAAGTGGTGAGACAGCCTTTTACTGTTATGCATCTAAAATCTGGATTCTGTGCTGTCTTTTCCGGTCCATCCAGCCACCAGAGATAATGGAATGAAGGTGAGTTTGTCAGCTGTCCACGAGACAAAATTCATCAAATCCTATTATGTGAATCATGAAAACTAAGAGGTTTGATATAGGAACATTTATGTTAGGTAAAATGCCCATAGGAGCTGGGTGGTCTTTTGGCCTCAGAACCCCTGTAGAGTTTCTTTTTTTCTCCAGCCTGGCTGGAGTTTTTTTTTTGTTGTTGTTTCTGTCCTCCCAGCCATCTAACTTTATCTTGTTTTGTTGTTACATTTTCTTTAATATTATTGCCCAATCTGAACTGTTTTTCTTTTCTTGTAACTTTCTTTTTGTCATCTAATAAAGCACTTTGAGCTACATTTTTGTGTGAAAATGTGGTATATAAATAAATGTTGTTGTTGTTTGGTCATGTAGGAGATTTGATTAGATCACCTAAAAGAAGAACAGTAACTTTAAACTGACCCCCACAGCAAGCCCTCCTTCCTGTCTTTGTGAGAGAATAATTTAGAACAGGGGTGTCGAACTGGGCCTGGAGGGCCGCAGTGGCTGCATGTTTTCATTATTTTTCCCTTCATTTTAATAGCACTGTTTTTAAGGATTCAGTGCTCTGAATTGATTCTTTTCTTCATTAAATGAGTGTCAAACAGAAATGAGACGTGAACCGAACCAACAGATGACCAGCTAAACTGGGGCTTCAAAATGCAACCAAATTCACTCCAATCACTTCTTTAATGAGAAGCCAATTCTTGCTTTTAATTAAACTCATTGTTTAATTTCATGGCTTGTTGCTGCTCTCATTCTGCCACAGCAGACATTTCCAAAACTGTTGATTTTCTGTTTTTTCTAAGAACACCATCAAGATGTTTTGGTGACCTGAGAGATCAACCTTACTGAGACCTTCACCTTTCTTTATTTGAAGATATTGTGTGATGGGCACAGGTGAGCTGGTCATGTGATGGTTTGTTTTGTGTCTCACTATTATTTGGCTGCTAATTAAGGAAAAAGAAACAACTATGGGGCCTGAGTCAATTTAATTAAAATTAAAGCAAAACAAGTTAATTAACAACAAAAACTGGTCATTAATGAAGAACATGGTTAGAATGAAAACCTGCAGCTATTGTGGCCCTCCAGGGCTGGAGTTCCACCTCTGTGATTTAGAGGTTAACAATAGTTAAGTATGTTAGTTTGCAGTGTATATTGAAATATATAAGAATTGTTTCTGGAAAACTACTGAGATGCTCAAGTAAACAAAGGATATACCAGAAGAAAGTTGATGTAATGCACAAAATGTACAGGAAATGATTAAGAGATCAGTAGATGTCCTGCAAACAATGAGAATGGACAGACATTATATACACAGAAATTTCTTTCTTTTGTTAAGATAATAATTTCTACCAGATCTTCCAATGTAAAATATCTTCAAAACCATTCTACCATCCTCTCTACGTTAGAAGGCAACATATATTGTCACTCCAAGATGCAATAGTCATCACTAGCAGTGTGTCAGCACACCCTCGAACCTTCATTATTTCCATGAATAAAGAAGGTTTTTTATATGTTAATAATCTGCTCCTAGCTACTGGACCCAGGATGGAGTGGGACTGGATGTGCAAGCATTAGCATATAATGAAGGTATGATGTCAGTTATGTATGTATGCATTCATTTCTATAATAATGATTAGGGTTGATCATTAAAATTCGACAAAGCATTTTTCACAGTGAATATGTGAATCTTGTTCTTTGAATATTCATCCTTCCATCTATTATCCAACCCGCTATATCCTAACTACAAGGTCATGGGGGTCTGCTGGAGCCAATCCCAGCCACCACAGGGTGTAAGGCAGGACGTTTACTTATACAGTGTATATATACTACTAGTCCAAAGTTTTAGAATTTCTCAGTTTTTTCGTTCTTTCTGGAAATGTTCACAGTTTAATGTTTTAATATTTCAAGAAATCAAGGCATAGAACAAATAAACAATGACAAATAAAAAAATAAGGCAAAGAATCATTAAGTGTACAAAATTTTATTCAAATTTTTGATCATGAAAATAACCCCCTTTTCTGATATAACAGCCAAACTTTGATAACCTTTTTGATTCAGAATGCCAGTCACTCTGTGCAAGTCACCAACTCAGCCTCCAGTAAAAGAAACCCAGACTGTCACCCTTCCTAATTGATGTCACACACTGAGGGACTATCCTTTCACCAACACAAGGGCCCTGTGTGATGAGCTGAAGATTTCATATTTTGATTCCTTGGTCCATAATAATTTCTTCTAGTCTACAGTAGTCCACAGCCAGGTAAAATGGGTCCTGAAACCAGAAAGGCTGAGAAACACTGCTGGATTTCCATCCCACATTCGTTAAAAAAAAAATAAATAAATAGTATTTTCATTTGAAGGGTACATTAGCTGACCATAATGCTAATATTATGAGAACTGTAACCGAATATATAACACTGATCCTGCATGCTGGCTGCGCAGCATCACATGGCTAATTATGCACGCAAATGATCCATGTGCCCAGCTACAATTCCAAAACAAGTCTTAAAAGAGCCTTCCCTTTCCTTTACCCTTCCTTTCATCAGTAAACACAAGATGTGCAATGAAATAATTAAAGCAAAAGATTCATTACTACATACAAGTCATTTCCTTCATCTTGCTGAAAGCATGTGTACAGATAAATCAGAAATGAAACAGTCATTCTAGCTGCACCCGGAGCTGCATCAAAAAATGGAATAAGCAAGGCCCACAATGGCACTTTCTTGCAGAGCCAATGTGTGCCCCAAGTGTTGAGCTCTGTGGCGCAATGATTTATATTTTATTTACTTATTGTTAGTTTGTGGCCTTTTGTAGCATTTTCATTGTGGTATTCCTTCCATCTGCATCTTTTGTTGTTTGAGACACAGTAGCACCGTCGTTAACACTGCTGCCTCACAGCTCAGGTCATATTTTTGGCCACAATAATCAATCCTGCACAGCTGGTATACTTTTCCCTAGCACTCAGAGACACTTAAAAGACCATTGAACCATTATAACCCACTCAAAACTAGTTTAGTTTTTCCTTCCCCACTGACTTTAATGCATTTTGTGGAGTTGAGCAAAGTTCTTGAACATTTCTGTGATTTCACCAAGCTTTCAGCGAAGCGAGCCCTGCAGGGTTCATTCATCACTAATAATGATATTGTTTATTTATTCCACATGGTAGTAATGATATTGTTTGTTAATTAATCACCATACAAAGTTAAGACCATCTCTTATTGCACCAGAATGCAGTGGTAGGTCTTGTTATATGTTAATAATCTGAATCAGCCCCATCCTGCGCTGGTCTCTGTGGCTTGCACTTACCTCAGTCACAGCAGCTTGATTCTCCTGCTCTTTGAAATCAAAGTAGGTAAGTGGCATAGTGTTTATGTCCGTAAAATTAAAAACTGCCAAAGACACTTTATGCTACAGTGACTAAATTTATACTCAGTATTCCCATTACACTAAAAACAGCCTCATGGCTCATTTTCTAAAGATTGCAATTTAAACAAAAGTTTGCCACAGACTCTGCCCTCCGCATTCTACTACTAACTACAGCACATGGATCTCTTCATCAGTTAAGTTGGAATTTGCTGTCTATGAAAGCAATTTCAATTTCAGCCACATGATACTGTAAAATGGTAGTAAAAGATATTTTATGTACACTATTAATGCATGTAATTACATTCTGTTACCACCAAAGAAATTATAGACACCTGGTTTCGGCTGTGTAGCATGCTTAATCAATTAATTTCTTTTTAATTTTTTCACTGTGGAAAAAATCTGCCAATTTTTGTTTTTCTTTTGCAGGTGCATGCTGAAGCAGTCCCTCACTAACTTCACAATAATATTTTATGATGATAAATATATAATAATATAGCAGTGAAGGAAAATAAAATGGGTGTTGTGCACATTGCAGACATGTGCATATAGAAAAAATAACAAAGCATATTGAAATAGGTTCCTCACATACCCATTGCTAATATTTTGTGAAATCATTATACAAGGGAACCAGCAACCAAAACTTGAATGTTAGTGTAGGTAGTTTGTCTAAAGATTTCTACAAAAGCAGTATTAATGAGACTCCACGCCTAATAACATTCATCCTATACTAAAAATTCAATCTGATATTAGTAATCTCTGGTCTAGTGATGGAGGGTTTATTGTATAACAGTCTATAGTAAGGACTTTCATTTGTCATTTTCATTCGGTTATCAAAATGACTTTGGAAACAGCGAATCTCAAATTTCATTGCTTTCTTTTTAGATAGAGCAAAAGTAAAGATGGGCGGCATGATGGTGTAAAAGTTACGTGTTCTGCCCAACATCTTGTTAGTCGAGACTGTTATTTGGTGGACTGTGCTCCCCCTTCATCTTATCATTTATTAACACACCAGTCAGTCACGTAAAGCACGTAGGCCCTATTCTAAACACTTGAAAACAATACACCCCATGTCTCTCATGTAGGCACCCCTTTATCTCTTGTTTCAGTCATGTCCAAAACGTATCCTTAGGGTATATAAACCCCTGGGCCCGGTTAGTTGTGGTATGCAGCAATTTGAACCTCTGTCTACACGCTTCTCTTTGTCTTGATCCAACCATGGAAATCACTCGCCGTAAGTGTCTTTTAAAGCTTTATTGTTTAATGTACACTTTCTGCTATGTGTTGCTTTGTAAATCATTCCTTATTGTCTTTGATTGTACACCTGTAAATGCCAGTATGTTTCTTTTGTATATACTTCAGTTTACAATGAAGTATGTCCAGTAAAAGCCTTCAAGAAAGCTCTCAAACCCCTTGTCATTTTTTATGTGGATGTGCCGAGTTGTTTAAGCTCTCTGCAGAAGGTGAGTGAGGCAGAAAATTACGGATGCAGCAATTCTGGTCAAAGGGTCCAAGATGGTTTCCTTACATAATTCATTGTATGTGTAACAGTCACATGTTATCTCCATGTTTACTCATTGTAAACACATGTGTCCAATTACAGAAAGCAAGACCGACATTTCTTTCTTACTTGCAATGCAACAAATATGTTTTCTGATATGCCATAGTTCCACCTAAAGGCTTACAGCAATGGACATAATAAAAAAAAAATGTATGTTTAAAATAAAACACAAGACATTCAGACAATACAAAGACAGATTAATTTATTCAATAACTAAATGCAACAGAAGAAAGAAAATGTAGTACACAACCACAAAATCTGCATTCTATCAGCGCCAAATGAATGTGCCTCAAACCCCTGTCAGTCAGGTAAACCTATTTTCTAATTTCAAAGTGTCAGAAAACACTCACAATCTCATCTTCTAATTCTCTGTTTCTAACATGGCATCTTTTTCTCAGGTAATCCTCCTTGACTTACCTCCTGACTCATATCAAAGGAAGTCTGTGAGCTGAAAGATTCTTTAAACTGTATTTTGTCTTGACTACTGACCAAGATCAACATTACTTCCTACTTTTGCAAAAGAGACACCAAGCTAGAGCTCTCCTTACTGACCTCTCAGCCATCAGTTCCCTTAAGAGGTCCACATTTCCAGGACACCAATCTTGGGGCCTCTTCAGTGAAAGGAGCAATCTCATTGCTGCACTCTGTCTGGGATCATAACTTATCTTCTTTCATCTCAAAGGTCTTTTAACCTTCCTCCCACCCTTTATGGCTTCATTCACTCTCATTAAGAAGGGTCAGTCACTCAGTATATATTGGGTTGACTTCTCTCTAGTGTTCTACAGGAGTATTGTCTGTTTCCTTTCAGGTAATGCTTCCCAATCCTTCTCATGTGTGTCCCTTTCACTAGTTCTTCAGGCACCTAATTCAAGTACAGTGCATACCGTCATCGGGTGATTCCCTTCCCTCTACACTATGACAAATATCAATCCTTCCATTGCACACTTCTCTGTCATTCCTAGATCCTTTCACAACCATGCAAATTCATTGTGCTACAATCTGTTGGTTATAATCTACTGTTGAGCAGTACAATTTATCCAATCTCTACACATATATTTTTTATATTACTATCTATACTAATAAAAGGCAAAGCCCTCACTGACTCAGTCACTCACTCACTGACTGACTCACTCACTCATCACTAATTCTCCAACTTCCCGTGTAGGTAGAAGGCTGAAATTTGGCAGGTTCATTCCTTACAGCTTACTTACAAAAGTTAAGCAGGTTTCGTTTCGAAATTCTATGCGTGACGGTCATAACGGTCGACAACATCCGCCATTTTTAACTTTCTTATTTATGACCCCATCTTCACGAAATTTGGTAGGCGGGTTCCCTGCGCTAACTGAAACCGATGTACATACTTATTTCGGTGGTTTGACGCCACTGTTGGCCGCCATATTGAACTTTCAAACGTCACTAATTCTCCAACTTCCCATGTAGGTAGAAGGCTGACATTTTGCAGGCTCATTCCTTACAGCTTACTTACAAAAGCTAAGCAGGTTTCATTTCGAAATTCTACGTGTAACGGTCATAACGGTTGACAACGTCCGCCATGTTAAACTTTCTTATTTATGGCCCCATCTTCATGAAATTTTTAGGCGGCTTCCCTGCGCTAACCGAAACCGATGTACAGAGTTATTTCAGTGGTATGACGCCACTGTTGGCCACCATATTGAACTTTCCAACGGTCTTTGTTACATATAGGTCCATCTTCAAGAAATTTGGTACGCAGCTTTTCAACGCTAACTGAATCCTACTTACGTACATATATACGTCCAGAGCCTGCAGCTCAGTCACCATGTGAGGCGGCATTGGGTCCCACATCCCAACGCCTCCCACGTTGTTGGCTGCCTGCCTATATAGGGCTGTCCGTTGCTCCGGTCTCTACATTCCCTTCCTTGCTTCGCCACGGGATTCACGTCTCCTTGCTGCTAACTACAGCATTTTTATTTAATCCACGGCTTCTCCGCTGTTTTATTGTTCGTCTATTACGATTGTAGTTATTGTGTAGGCATTTTAGACTTACTTTACATTGTTCAGGTACCCATTTCCTTTATCGTTCCAACCATACCCCTATTAACATGTCTATCGAGGTGATCACCATCAATCAAAGAACTGTCACTTACCGAGTGTTTTCTATGTCCAGAGATGACACCAACCTTTTCCATTCTGTTTGTTACATATTGCACAGCCATATCAGGCTCACTCTTGATATCCAGAGGAACATTGTGTCTTATGTATTGAATGACTGGGACAGGTTCTAGGTGTGGACTGATGATGGTACAGGAGATAATTATACTACACATGAGCACTATACGAGTGAAATGCTTAAGCCCTTCACCTATGGTTCTGCATGCGAGTTGATGGCTGTCGCTGAATTGTTCGGTTGTCGCATTCAAGTGTACCGAAATGGCCAAATATTTTACACCTTTGGACAACCGCCAAATGCCTCTTAAACATCTTAGATTGACAGGTGATGATTTCAGTAGTGGACACTTTGATGTTTATGAATGTTTAAACTTTCAAAAGCTGGATGTGAAGTTATCAATAAAACCGGTTGTATGCTTACAACGCTTGACAGATGCCGAATGTCACTTCAACAAAAGTCCTGCAAATAATGTTGTAATTGAAACAAACCGTGAAACTCAAACTGATTATGACAGCAGCAATCCAAGCTGTGAGATTTGAAACAAGATTACTTTTCACATGGCCAACTGTATGTTGCATGCTCAAGAGTAAGCTCAGCGCACAGCTTGGTCATATTACAACTGGAGGACCAAACTGACAATGTTGTATACAAAGAGATCCTTAACAAATAATTATTGGTATATTTTCCCTCAGTTTAAAAAGGTTTAATTTTCTTCTTAATAAAAATTTTAAGGGAGTATTTTGCTAGTCATTAAATAAAAAGAAAATTGTGCATATATTAGTCTACAGCCAACTGAAAAAGGAGAACAGTCAGTCATTATCCAACCCGCTATATCCTAACACAGGGTCACGGGGTCTGCTGGAGCAAATCCCAGCCAACACAGGGCGCAAGGCAGGAACAAATCCCGGGCAGGGTGCCAGCCCACCGCTGGGCACACACACACCAAGCATTTGGATTTAGGATCGCCAATGCACCTAACCTGCATGTCTTTGGACAGTGGGAGGAAACCCACGCGTGGAACAAGCAAACTCCATGCAGGGTGGACCCAGGAAGCGAAACCAGGTCTCCTTAGTGTGGGGCATCAGCACTACCACTGCGCCACCATGCCACCCAAAAGAAAAACAAATATACAAAATACTTGCCTATATAATTGGAACCTTGAACACCTGTAAAGGAAAACTTAACATAATATGCTCAGACCAGCTTAACTGAAATTGAATCCCACAGAAAGATGTTGCTCATGTATTTAACAAAAAATGTTGTGTTCAGTTCTTTTTATCCAAATGATGTTTCTCTGATGCTGTCTTTAATTAGTTGTGTCAGTGAGTTAAAGGAATGGATCCATGAAAACTATTTGTCTCCTGAAAAAAGAAAAAAGCAGAAATGTTGTTTATTGGGGGGATGATACTGACTGCTACAACATTCTGTCACTTTTTTAATTCAGTTGGAATCACCATTAGTTTTACTGAATGAGCACATAAGTTAGGCATTCTCTTTGACATTAGTATGTCATTTAAAACACACACATCCAAATAATAATTTTTTTTTTTCAAATTTAATTATTTTGGAGAAATAAGACATTTTCTAAATATGCAGACTACTGACAAATTAATTAATGTATTTATTTCTAGTTGGGTGCAATGCATTACTGACTGGCTTTTCAAATCATTCCTTATGCAGCTTTCAGTTAATTCAAAATGCTGCTGTAAGAATTGTTACACGAACCAGAAATTATAAACAAATAATGCACGCTCTCAAGTCCTTACACTGGCTCCCATTTAAGCTTAGGGCTGATTTCTAAATTCTTCTTTTAACATATGAAGCCTTATAGGGCCTAGGCCTTACGTATTTCTCTGAACTTCTCATTACTTACAAACCAGAGCACAGATTGATATCTCAAGATGCCAGCTTACTTAAGATTCCAAGGATCACTAAAATAAAAGTGGGAGGATAAGCTTTTAGGTACAGAGTCCCAAAGCTGTGGAATGGTCTGCCTGGTAATATAAGAGATGCCCCTTCAGTCTCAGGTCTTAAATCCGGGCTGAAGTGCTTTTGTCTAGCATTCCTGGACTAGAGCTGCTGATTAGCTGCAAATATTGCATTTCTGTTTATTAGTCATTTTTACAGAAATAAAAATATAACAAAACTTATAAACTGTTATTAAACCCCTCTGTTCTAATTCTCTTCTTGGAATCCTGATGTGGTACCTGGTCCCATTTCTCTACTGCTAAGATACTCTCCAGCATAGGGAAAAGTAATCTCAATAAAGGAGCATTGGAATCATTGGAGAGAAAGATTTCCACATCAAATTGAATGGCTAAGCACATTCTCCACTACAGAATGCCCAGGAAGAGATAGGCGTCTTGTTGGCCAAGGTCTCCTGGGATGTGACTGTGGCCAACTTAGTTTTTGACTTTCTCTTTTACAGTTTTAACCTCCTCCATTGTTGATTGGCCATACTCCATTTAAACATTAATGGGCAGATATTGACAGTTCCCATTTATGTTAATCAGTTTCTACTTTGTTTTCTGTGTGTTTTAACAAATCTGCATCTTTATATGCACCAATTCTATATTAAAATAATCTTTACTTGTATTTTACCTGAGAATTTGTTTGCAGCCTTCTGTGCCTACTGTCAGTGAAGAGCACTACAAATAGGTTGTATTGAATTAATTGTATATCAATCATATTGATAAATGGATAGGTGAAAGCAAAATTATAATCATTTAAAAGAGGTAGCTCACTCACTTGTTGATGTCAAAATAATTCTAAAACAGGAGACAATCCATTAGTCTACAGAGTATAACTGATAGAAACTAAAAATGTATGGCTCCATATTGTAGTGCTGATAATCTGAAAATTTGGATGTTGGTATTGCAGAGAATAACTGCATGTAACCATTCAATGAAGACATTAATAAGAAAGACAAATGCCTGTCCCTCAGATGACAGAGAGAACACATTACTGAAATAAGATTTTCTAGAATTTGTTATTCAGCATCTCCATTTTGAGAGCCTTATCAAATCTACACAGAAAAAATAGGGCCAAAACTGAGCCATGAGTACAACTCCTGGAAAGTGCATTTTTAAAGGTAAGAGAAAGTGTGCATATTAAGAACAGGGGAACATTTAAAGGGGCAAATACCAAGAGCAGGAAATCAACAATAAAGATTTAAATAGCACCTATAAAGTTAACCAAATTGTTAGGATTTAAGACAAGACAAAACTAAAAAACAACTTATATAATTTTGGCT
This sequence comes from Polypterus senegalus, assembly GCF_016835505.1. NCBI lineage: Eukaryota > Metazoa > Chordata > Cladistia > Polypteriformes > Polypteridae > Polypterus > Polypterus senegalus. The sequence goes on from NC_053168.1 coordinate 84,042,620, forward strand.
AGAGAGAGGTGGATCTTGAAATCTACAGTGTGATGTTCAAGAAAATTACAACACTGAGAACAAATGCCTGCATGGTACATTTACAACTCCAGATGATTTTCATTACTAGACTCCATGTGAAAAATGAAAGGGGCAAGCTTAAGCTGTGGTTTTCTGTTATTCCAAATATGACCCCAACAACTGATATGAGAAACAACACTGATTTATACAGCCATAGCGTGAACAAGAAGGGAATAATAGTACAGGATTTTCACGTGACACTATACAAAATACTCAGAAAAACTTTTGTTTATTTAAATTAAAAAGATTCTGCCTCCCTCATTCTTGAACAAAGAATACACGCCAGCATACGTTTAAAATATTAGGCAAGAGTGAAACACCTGAGAAGTTTGAGTACTTCTTTTTGGTGTTATGCAGATTTTGTAACATGTTGGAATAAGTAAGTTTTACTAATACACCTGAGTGTTTGTCCATGTACAGTTCCTGGTAATCCTATTTTGTCTGACAAGGCTATTTTGTATATGAGTAACTTTCAGTAGAATAATAGGATGAAACAAAAATTTACTTTTTTGTTTGATAAATTTCAGAAAATATGCTCTTCTTTGAGATAATTAAAAGAAAATTTACCTCGAATTCCAGTGAATCAGTGTAGTCAGTACATACATTCAGTTGTCTCCTTCTATTATTACCAACTCAACTAAATGAATTGCAGATGCCAAGAAATCAATGCCATCAATCCATCAATTTCTTTACCCACCTAATTCAACTTTAGGACAGTGGGATGCCAATTGGAAGAAGCTGCAGGCAGCCATTTTGCCATGTATATGTGGTGATACTGTGAAACCCATTTAGATGACCAGGGGCCATATATATAAATAGTGCGTATGCACAAAAATGTTGTGCAGTCCCGTTTCCTCGCTCCAATCACAATGTTTAAAACCTAAACTTGGCTTAAAGCCACACACATTTTCACGCTACCTAAATGCTTGGCGTACGCATGTTCTCCACTCAGTTTTGCAAACTGGCAGCACCCAGCATCAAAGCAGTGCTTTTGTTCAAGTGTGGTTTCCCTTTCTTTTTTAGCTCCACATCCCTGACGCAGCTTTATCAAATACACTGAAATTAACCGCATATTGTTTATTAGTTTAAGGCATCTGATTGTAATTAACCTGTAATAATAAAATGGTCCACGGAATGGCCAAACTATTCCAAATACCATAGCTGCTTTAGCATTGTTTCTCACAATGCACCACTCAGAGTATTTATCCCACTGTATCTGAGTTTGGAATCACAATTCTCCTTGTAGAATTGTTTGTACTTATTAGTACAATTACCTCAGTGTAAACTTGCGATACAGTTATAATATTGCACAACCTGAGCCACTTTATAACGTGTGTATTTACATATGATAACGATATCATTTTTAAGATGAAATGCAGCAAAATATGTTTATTACATTATACAGATAAAATGTTAACATCATTTAAATAATCTATATTGTTAATTAATCATGTGAGGACATGGTGTAGCAGTGCTAGTTAGTTCAGAGATTGTTCCTGCCTCACACTGTATTCTTGCTGGGGCAGGTGCAACACTGGAAGGATTGATAGATAGAATGATTAAACATGTACTACGAAGGTATTTCAATGTTCCTTAAAAGTTTTGAAGAATCGGCGTTCTAAGCTTACAGATGGCCTAACGTCTATTACAGAGCTGATTGTGTGGCGATTGGTTACTTGAAGAAAGAAAAGGAAGGATAGGAATTGGGGGTTAGTATGTTTGAAAGGGACAGTACTGCTGCAATAAATTATTTCATCTAAGGTCGCGCACAGCGCAGCAAGCATCTTGCGGGAGGTAGGAATAATCTCTGGATATCACTATCACTGCTCCACCGTGTTTCCATGTTTAATAACATGCTTTAACTTCTACCATCCTGAAAATGATATCAAGTATACATCTCAGTATTTTAATTATTCACAGAGCTGTAATATCATGAATGTGATGGATTCTGTGTCCTGTCGGAGGAAGAGAAGACCCGTTTAAGAAGCACATAGTGATTCACACACATAGAGCACATAGAAGAACACATATAAAACAAAGCATTTAACGTGCTACTTTAGTTATGATGGTATTTGAGAAACTAGTAAATTAAACAATTTAAAGATGAAGCTTATGATGTCCTACATTAATGACAAAATAAAATATGTGATTAAAGTGGAAATTTCAAGATTAAAGTTGACATTTCAAGCTTTTTTCTCACTATGTCCCTATTTTTTTTTCTTTTCTCTGTACCCTAATAAGATGGTGGGCTACAATTTGCCTTTTCATGGCGACTTTAATATCTGACAACTTCTTTTTTATTTCGGGCACTGTGTGACTTTGTGAACTTCAGCTTTTGAGTTTATCCGACATTCGATGTCACTCAGTCAACTTCCTGTTGTTGTTTATACCACTGTTTAAACCAACAAATAGTACATTTTTCCTTGCCTCCACTTGGTATTTGCTTAAGTTATATTTTCCCCTGTGCTTTTCCCATTGCCTTTTCACAGAACGCTGAGCTTAAGAGCTATTTATATTGATTTGCATATTAAAAGAGGTGTAATTCTGGGAGGAGCTGGGGTGGGTCAGCAGGCGCGTGCATGTGCGTTACTTTTCACAGTGACCGGGATTTATGGAGCGGAAGAACGTGGAAGTTGGCGTTTGCACAGATTTATACATCTGGATTTTTTTATGCATACACACATTTCTGCTTTTGTCTGTACGCCATGTTTTAGAGTGAATTCTACGCACAGCGTTATGCATGAGGTCTCAAAATCTCTAGAAGTCTTTCAGGGTCATTGGAGGGTGGAATAAAAGAGCAAAGAGGGCTTGCCTGGCTATGACCAGAGGTCTGGAGTAAAGCAATAAGTAGGAAGGTGACTGTGTCACAAAGCCACTGGCAAAGTCAGTGCCTGCTAGTAGTTCTTAACTGAATGGTTGGTGCTCAAGATGTGGCACAAAACAGAAGTACACTAAAGAAACTTATGTTTACTGTAGGAACACTCACAATCCAGTTGTTTGTTACTAAAAAGACAAAACAGGTGCACAAAAATATAATAAGCAAAATGATACACTAAGGTACTGTACCATTGATTAAATGATAATAATCTAAACAGATATACAGGCATGAACAAAAAATAAACATCACATAAAACACATTCAATATTTTCTGTAATCCACCATAGCAAATGGTACTGTGTTGCAAAGTAGAAAAAGAAAATTCCCTGACTAAATCAAATGACACTGTAGCAACCAACAACATGTGCACCATACAAGTGCCGAAGCACTCCCAAGACCTAAGGGGCACCCTGGCTTATGAAGGGTGTCGCACACGTGCACTTAGGAGGCAGCCAACAAGCCCTGAGGTGAGCAAGACAAGGGGGTAATATCGAGTATTAACGCCTCTCTCCTTCTTCCACAAGAAGTACCAAAGAAAAACAATAAATTAATTCACTCACCATCGACAGTCCTGGATTTCCAAAATGGCTCCTCTTCTGTTCCATCACTTCCACCTCTGACTCTCGAAGACGATGTCACTTCCACACGTTCACCGATGACATCACTTCCACCAACATCATTTCTGCGTGCCCTTTGATGGCATAATTTCCGGTCACCTCATGATGACGTCGCTTACAGTCGCATAGTATTATTTCCACCATTACTTCCTTCCAGTCTCCATTTTCTATATATACTCACCTTCAACCACTCTGTATCATCAACTGTTATGGTTTTGATCACTTTTGCTATCAAATTGTCTACAAAATCGCATGACAATATAAGAGTCATTTCAACAACTCTTTTTTTGTGTCTCTTGTGAGATTAATTTCCTACAAGGGTTAAATCCTCCTTTAAGTATCCGAAAGTAGGATAAAAAAGCAAAAAACTTTTCAATGCATAACACATACATATTCTCACTAACCTCTTTTTACAACTGGTGGGTGATGGACTTTTTAGTTACTTCCAACTCCCTCACCATAACACAAAGGATCTGTAGCTTTTCAAGAAATAGGGAAATCCATGACACAGGGCTTCAATTCTTACAACACATAAACTACCTTATGTTATATTTTACCATATTCCTGGACACAGTAAATACCCTCTTTCCCTCTCCTGCTACTGCCCCACATGTGGACTCGACTAGTTGCCAGCTTTTTGCAATGGAGATCATGCAAGATGCATGCATGATGATTTATAAATTAAATGTATTTACAGCATGCCAGCTGAATGGAAGAAAGCTGCAGAGTAAGTAAAAAAAAAAAAATAAAGTTCTAAAGTTTAAAAGTTGGTGCTTTTTTGAAAGAAACTTACATAAAGCAGTAAACAAAGCCTGTCTAAATTAAAGACTTTGTTGCACCGTACCTTTTTTGCCAGCTGTGTAAACTAACCATGTTAATGGACATCGCTGGTCCTCTTAGTTCAACAGAGTTGGAAAAGGACGGGTTGATGGTTTCACTACCATCACAGATTGTATGTTTAGGCAGGTCTAAGACGGGCATAGTGTTTGTTGTTTTTTGTGCAGTGTATTAAACCATACTGTATCTTTCAGTTAAATCCTAATTGAAACCCATAGCTCTTGTCAATATTTCCCAACTTTGATTGAGGTCTGCTATGTCTGGAAATCCTTTTTGGTGAAGAGCCACTCAGAAGCTCCCCCTGCAATTCACAATACATACCTTACATATCTATCTGTATGTTTTGACATTTACTTTTAAAGCACCTAGTAGTTAGTAATAATATAAGCAAATGGTAATGTAAAAAATTTTAAACTAAGATCACTTTATACAGTTGCCAGAGAAATCAAACATGTGAAGAGGCAAAGTCTACCTGGCGTGTCTAACTGACTGCTTATCCCTTTCCAGAGTTTTCTGCCACAAACTGTTTTATAAGCAAATCTAACTGGAATTTATTTGATTTACTAAGTCCAATGAGACAGGTTAAATTGGCAGATAGACCATTTCATAACTTGCAGGTCCTATAGTTAAATGATTTTTCTTTTTTTTAATTTTTATTTAAAGAAAATATCATTTCATATAATCAAGTCTAACTTACAGAACAAAGAAAATAACATTAAATACAATTGAGTCGAACTTAACAAAACAGAACCAGGTACTCCACCACACAAGTTTTTTTTTGTTTGTTTTTTTAATTGTATGTTTTCACAATTATGATTACGTTATTCCATAAATGTAAGAAAACTTGATGGGGAAACGTGGATATTTTTACGGTAACTCTGACCCATGTGTAACACAACATTTCGGAGAAATGGGGAAATGATGACATGCTTGAACAAGCAGGGAATTGCAGCCAAACCAGCTAAATGATGGCTCGTGTATAATAATTTATATCACTCAACCATTATTAGATTGTGCATTGACGTGAAAAACATACCATTCCTGAAAAACAATTAATATGATGTACAGATTGTATTTTAGCTCCTTTTTAGAAGATCCAGTGCTATGCATTTGCACTGAAGACCTTATTTTTGTTTTTTCGTCAGTTTATATTGGCTACCTGTTCTCATTTCTCAGGGAGCTGGCCAACAGATCAGGAATATGTCACCAAAGCTTCACTCCTTTTTTCAACATCACATCACAAGGCCTAACATCTATTCACCTTTATGACATTTTTACATGTCATTTTTTACAACATTGAATCACAGTGGATTTAATTTGTCTGTTTTGACACAAATTAACAGACAAAGTCTCTTAATGACAAAGTGAAAACAAGTCTTTGCAAAGTTGTCAAAATTTTTACAAACTTAAAACACAAAATGATTGATCACATAATTATTCACCCTCATTAAGCACTGTATCAGTGCTTACTGCAGATTTCACTTTGTTTGTTTAGTACAGTGGTTCTCGACCTGTGGGGTGGGCCCCCCTAGGGGGGCGCGAAGTAACAAAAAGGGGGCACGAAGATGTGAAAAAAGAAAACAAGAATCAAAAATATGAAAAAAAAAACATCTGTTGAAACCAAAATAAATTAACTTAAACTACATTCTGATACTAGAACAATAAATATAGAGTTAGATAAATGTCAATAGTTAAGTAGGTATAATAAAATATGCATCTACATTTCAAAAAAATGTTAGGGGGGGCGCGATTAAAACTGTTATGAAAACTCGAGTTGCAAATACTTAAAGGTTGAGAAATGCTGGTTTATTAAGTAAATCGAGCTTTAAGTCACAAAGCTGTGGATATTCCATATATAACACATTTATTTTCCATTAAAAGTTATAAATCCTGTTGCGAACCTGAACTATGAGAAAATATACAGTTGAGAATCTAAAGGGGGAGAGGCCATTTATGCAACTACAAAAAAAGGAACTGTGCTGAACAGCCTGATAGATTGGACTGCAAAAGAATGAGAAGGCTGCAGGCAGCAGTGTGAGGAAAACTCCTGAACACAGCGCTTTGTTTGCGTCAGTGTTCATTGGGCATCTCACAAGGCTGACAGTGGGATTACAATGTCACCGCCAGAAGAGAGCTAAAAATTAGTTTTTCAAAGGGCCATTCACTATTGCTTATGTCTGCATGTCAGTACAACCTCCAGCACTCATTGAGTCTGTTAAGGAAAGTGAATGTTGGAGGAAGTCAAAAATGAGATCATTAACAATGAACTGTGATGAAGGTGGTAGCCATTAACCCTTTAAGTACATACACATTGTCACATTTGGAGTTCAGAGTTGCTCAAATAACAGCCGGAAAACTTGTAAAACACACTTTATTCTTTACGTTGAATAAACAATATTGGTCTCTTTATTAGCTAGACAGCAAATGCGATAAATAATCTTGTTTTATTTCTGAGGAACACTCAACTGGAGTCAAAGAATTCAAAGACGTCTTCCTCAACACTGTCAAGTTGTAGATGGACGGTACCACCAGCATCACACACTGTCTGCCAGGGGCTGAGGGCTTTTTCTTGAAGCTACTCTGGTTCAAGGTAGAAATCAGCCTGAGAAATCATCCCACTTACAAACTCATCCACACTCACACAGAGCCAATCTTGAAATGACAATTAACCTAACATGCACCAAACAGAGAAAAACGACATGTAAAAATCAGGAAGCATGCGACCTCACACATTCTGAGCCAGTTTGCTAACTAGAACAAAGTAAATGGGGAATATGAGAGAGAAAATGAGAAAATGAACAAACCCCTGGCTAAAAACGGAACCTGTGTAATAAGGTATCATTTAAAATGCACCCCATTTTCAACAGAGGCAAGTTTTATTAATCAATTTGGCCTTTGTGCATAAACATTAAGATATTCCCAATGCAGTTAGACTGGGAATCGGGGGAGTAAACTCTAAGTACTATAAACAAAACACAGATGCATTTGTTGAACGGCAGAAAAGTGCACATGAAATCTGCATGGCACCCACTACAATATCAAAGAACAACCATCTGCTCTGCACACGTGTAGGAGTTTGCAGTTTTTGTCCACTAAAATACGTGAATGCCCCAACCCTGATCATGTATAATGTTTCTTCAACATGACAAAATTAACTCAAAATAGGATTGTCTTTTCAATAAAGAGAACATTTCTTTATGAAAGCTGCCTAGGATTTTTCTTGAAAGCGTATCCCAGTAATTTTTTTTTCTTTAACGTATTACTCATAATTTAACACTAAAAGTCAGAGAAGTAAATCAACAGCAAGGTCTGGGAGGGGTTCTGAAAAACTGTATCCTGAGAAAGTCTGAAGCAGCTAGTGTAGCCAATTTCCCATCAAATTCTGTCAACAATATAACTCATGAATCAATTGATGCACACCAAAATTTTAAATAAATATTAAAGTAGCAGAATGTCCTAATGTTCAAATTACAGGATATTCTCAAACACACTTAATAGAAATCAGGGTCTGGTGAGGTGGCAGAGCATTGGGTACAAGGGAGGAAACAGCCCTGCATATTGTTACAGTCCTTTGCAGGGAAACAACACAATGTAAACTTTAAACATAAGGCTGCATGAGAGTTTTTGATCCATCTCTCACCAGAGTATCATTTCAGCGCACAGTAAACACTAAAACAAGAGATGAATAGATCAGTTCAGTGGAAGGATTTATAGGATACATGCTTTGATTTATTGATTACTTCAGCTGCCAGCCGAAAGCATTGGATCTCTCTTCATTACTGACTGCATTCTAAGGAAACACTAGCTTCTATTGAGTTTACTTGACCAAAATAAAGTGCTCACTGTGGTTTTGTCCTGCAAGTACCAAATATTACAGCAGCGGACTGAGGAGAAAAACTAGAATAGACAAGAATCAGTAAAAGTATGAGATGATTTCTTCAATTTTATTATTGAGAAAATGACTAATAAAGAATCGAAATATGAATAGTGAAATTAAGCAATGAGGATTATTTTACAAGTTTGTACCCATCATGTGTGTAATTTAGATATGAAACTGTTAAGAGTTAAGATTATAATATATGGACTGTCCAAAGGCATGCAGGTTAGGACAGCCTGATTCACATACACTAAAGAAATATCTAAATAAAAAAGAATAATATTAACCCATAAATAAATGATCTTTATGAAAGTACTATCAAATAATATGTTAAGACATGAAAATGTGAACATGTCTATCGTTCTGAGAAAAGCTGCAGCCACATGGTTAAAGAGCCACATGTGGCTTGCAGGCTGCAGGTTGTCAAACCCTGACCTAGACAGACCTAGGGAACACCATATGTAACCTCAGAAAGAAATAATGAAGTACTGTCATGGTATTTTTATGCATATAGATATTGTTTTGGTAGGCATGAATTAAACTATATAAGGACGGATCATTACCCAACAGACTTTTCGGGTTTATCTAAAATACTGCCGGGGTCAACAATATCAAAGGCTGAACTTTAATTTGACAATTTAATCTATAATTATAGCATTTCTTTCATTAGAAGGCATTAAAATGTTTTTGACAATGTGAAGGTAAGACTAGTTTTTAGGCTACTATGTTTTTAGTATTTAGAAAGAAAAGAAAAACATAAAATTATTTAGCATACTTGGTTCTCCCCTTAATTTCTTCAAATAATGGTCAGACAACTGACAATTTTAAATCATTTTTTTCTCACTTTAACACTTTCATCCATGCAGTTTTGAAAACCTTTATGTTCTCCATTCTTTAGCAATGCTCTAGGTTTTAGAATTCTAATTGAAGAGCTAATTAAAACAAGTTTTGTTGTGCTTTAACTACTTTCATTTTGAGAGGAGCTACTGTACTTTTTTAAGTTATGTGCAAACTAATCTATATTTCTCATCAAAATTAAGTTTCAGGTTCTCACAATTTTTATTAGTACTGATGTAATATTTCAGCCTCGAGGTTATGTTGTTCTCGGCTTAATCTGTTATTATATTGATAAGGAACAAGTCAAATGTAATAAGGTAGTAATTAGAAATAATTTAATGTATTGGAGTACATAATTACATATACTGTAATTGCATTGTGAACCTCGGCACCACATGTGGTAATTAAAGCTAATTATAAAACATTTTACAACTTGCCAAAACCTTACTGAGTTCAGCAGGTGTGTAAAACATTGTCTAAACGTGACTGTTTTCACATCTATGTGAACATTACAGTCACCCATCAGCACTGTAACATCGTAATTTATAGGAAAATCTGATATCAGTAATAAATAATATACCTCACTTTATGTCATACTTAATTAATGCAGTTATTTAAAGGTCACTTCTTTGACCTAGGTTATGAATGAGAATAAAGATATCCCTGCAGGCATTGCACCAGTATTGGGCCTGGGTAGGCCTAGACCAACCCACTTACTTATTGGCTCAGCCTGTTTTGCAGCTTAACTATTAGTTAATTTGTATTTTCTTAAATTAAGTAGTTTTTGAGATGGCCCAATACAGGCAGGTTACTGAGATATGGCAGTCTTGGGATTTGGCAATTCCCCAGATATGAATGAGCACATTTCCAATCTTTTTGTACTTTTGTACAAAGATGCCACTGAATGTAACTGGCCACACAGGTAAGTAGCTCAATCAGCAGTTGGTTGTTTAGCTGGAGCAGTAAAAGCAACTGCTTGTAATGGCCAGTGCCCTAAGTGCTCATTCCAGCTGTGCCATCCCAGGGAATACAGCCACAGGAAGATGTGACATGCAGTGATCCTTCAAAAACACAGTATGTGTCGCTTTGTATTTGTAGTTAGAACAGCGAGAATCTCTCTGTTAAAAGATTCAGGCTTTTCCAAACTTTTTCCCAATTATTTAAAAAAGACGTTGCTTTTATTTCTGTGCCTGGCCACTAACCAGCAATGAAGGTGATGCAATCTTCTATAAACTAAAGTCCACTAAATAATCTCACTAAGGGGCCAGCCATTAAATTACTATATTTTATTTTAGCTTTGATGAACACAGATATAAGATAAAGTTCCTCTTCAAAACCTTCAGATTCTGTAAACTGATATCTTTACTGTTGTCATTCAGAAATATGGTGGATTATTCATTGTCAGCCAGGGAGTTCAATTTAATCTCAGCTTTGGAAAACACTGCACCAGGGAGACATTTTACTTTAACTCCTCAGTGTACATCACATGACATTCTCAAATTCTACATTACTAACTTAGCAGTGATGATGAAGTTCTTATTATCAGCTTCAATGGACATACTACTGATTGCTGAATACTATTTCTGTGTCTGTTTTGATGACCTGGATGCCAACAAGCTAAATTGTGACTTCTTAGCTTTCCCATCTCTTTATTATCTTATTTGAAATGTTATGGTTATGGTTCCTGTTTACATTTAACTTTAATAGCCTTTACCAAAGCTATAAAAATAATATATACATGATTTTTGGAATAATGTTCCCAAGAGAATCACTTTCTGGGGCCAGTTTTTTTTTTTAATTAGAGGCTTTATTTTGAATTTCATAATTTTCCCCTCAATGCACAGGTTAGCATGATAGTGCTGTAATTGGCATGACTGCATTAAGGTCACCAAGAAAAAGACTTGCATTATCTGAGGTTAGATTAATTATTTGAAAACTACCGCATGTTTTATTCTGAGAATTTTTTGGGATTGACTTTTAATCAGAATTTAGGCTTTTATTTTTGAGTTAGTGTTTTTGGTTTTGTCATTTCCGTTTCTGACCTTATCTTTCTTTTCCATTTACAATTCTTCTGACCTATTGCTGAAATGATTACAATTATTATTTTCTCCTTTTTTCCTGTTTCAGTAAGACTAAGTGAAATGTAATTTCTTTTTAATTTAATTTCAGTATAAGCATTCATCCATCCATCCATCCATCCATTTTCTAACCTGCTGAATCCGAATACAGGGTCACGGGGGTCTGCTGGAGCCAATCCCAGCCAACACAAGGCACAAGGCAGGAACCAATCCTGGGCAGGGTGCCAACCCACCGCAGGACACACACAAACACACCCACACACCAAGCACACACTAGGGCCAATTTAGAATCGCCAATCCACCTAACCTGCATGTCTTTGGATTGTGGGAGGAAACCGGAGTGCCGGAGGAAACCCACGAGACACGGGAGAACATGCAAACTCCACGCAGGGAGGACCCGGCAAGCGCACCCGGGTCTCCTAACTGCGAGGCAGCAGTGCTACCACTGCGCCACCGTGCCGCCCATAAGCATTCATATAATGCATATTTTAATGATATTGTATAAGTTGTATTTACTTTTTATGTGCATTATTATATGTAATTTGGAGAAAACATGAGTAAGAGGGGTACATAATGCAGGAAGTATGATGTGTAAATTTAGATATCTCCAGTACAATTTTTTGGGAGGATGTAGGTGACATATTGAGTGCAAACAGAAGTGCAGGTATACTAGTGATAACCAGGGTGAAGGTTACATTGAAAAAAATCCTTATTCTGGCCTTTCAAGGAGTCTTTCTGGCATTGAAAGTTAAGTTTTGTGAAAACTCTATGATAAGTATCATGCTCTGTGAGAGGGGAAGTTAAAGCAAAGCTGAAAATCAGAGATGAGAATGACCAGGTGGATGTGTGGCATGTGAAAGAGTGAGAGAAAGATGAATGTTAAACTAAGAAAAAAAATGTTAGGTGGAGGTAATAGGTCTTATGCAAATGAAGTGGTTTGGGTATGTGGACTGAAAGACACAAGGTGATTGGAAGTAAAGGTTCACCAAGCTGTAGGTGGAGGGGATTATCCCCAGGGCCACCCTTTGCCATTCACACATCATACACTGCATGTAGGGCACACATTTGAAGGACCACAGCCAGAGTCTATACATGCGCAGTGCCATTGTCTCATGAATCATCAATATAACATCATTGACAGTCACCTGTTGTGATAATTTTCCATTAACAAGCAGAGAGATGGCTTCAAGTCAACATCAAGGAGCACAGAAAAGAAAAAAGTGAAAGCATGATAAAGAAGCTCATTTTGCAATTGCATGTGTGTTTAGAAAGCTAAATTTGTTCAATGTCCACTAATCTAGTGTCATGCGCATGAACCTTGGAGACAGTTTAAAGCTTAAACGTTCTGGTGGTAATTCATCGCCAATCCACAGGGTTGAGCTGTATTCTAATGCCTCTTCTCTTACTCCCTCTGCATACCAGGGGCCTCATGTATAAACAGTACATACGCACAAAAATATTGCATACTGCTGTTTCCACGCTCAAATTGTGATGTATGAAACCTAAACTTGGCGTATAGCCACGCACATTTTCACGCCAGCTAAATGCTTGGCATATGCAAGTTCTCCACTCGGTTTTGCAAACTGGCACCACCCAACATCAAAGCAGTGCTTTTGTTCAAGTGTGGTTTCCCTTTCTTTTTTAGATCCACATCCCTGACGCGGCTTTATCAAATACATTGAAATTTACCACATATTGTTTATTATTTTAAGGCATCTGACTGTAATAAACCTGTAACAATATAATGGTCCATGGAATGGCCAAACTATTCCAAATACCATAGCTGCTTTAGCGTTGTTTCTCTCAATGCACCACTCATAGTATTTATCCCACTGTATCTGAGTGTGGAATCACAGCTCTACAGCAGCTGATCGAAGAGAGAATTATCGGTATATAGCATCAAGCACATGCACACAGTCTAGTGAATTGCTCTTATATGACAAATGCTTCAGAGCCTTTCCCTATACAGTTATAATATAGCACAACCTGAGCCACTTTATAACGCGTATATTTACATATGATGACAATATCATTTTTAAGATGAAATGCAGCAGAGTATATTTATTACATTATACAGATACAAAGTTAACATCATTTAAATAATCTATATTGTTAATAATTAAACATGTGAGGACACGGTGTCGCTGCGCTAGGTAGGGATTGTTAATGCCTCACGCTATATTCTTGCTGGGGCTGGCGCACCACAGGAAGGATAGATGGATAGAATAATTAAACATCTACTATGGAGATATTTCAATGCTCCTTAAAGGTTTTGAGGAATCAATGTTCTAAGCATACAGATGGCTTAACATCTATTACAGATCTGATTGTGTGGCGATTGGGTACTTGGAGAAGAAAAGTAAGGACAGGAATTTATGACATTCACTTTAATGACAAAAAAAACTATGTGATTAAAGTGGAAAGTTTGAGATTAAAGTTGACAGTTCGATCTTTTTTTTCCCACTGTGTGCCTATTTTTTTTCTTTTCTCTGTACCCTAATAAGCTCCCATATGACACTCAGATGGTGGGCTACGACTCGACTTTTCATGGCAACTTTGACATCTGACCACTTCTTTTTTATTTCGGGCACTGTGTGACTTTGTGAACTTGAGCTTTCGAGTTTTTCCAACACTCTATGTCACTCGATCAACTTTCTTTTGTTGTTTATATCACTGTTTAAACCAACAAATAGTATGTTTTTCCTTGCCTCCACTTGGTATTTGCAGAAATTCTTCTATTTTCCCCAGTGCTTTTGCCATTGTCTTTTCACAGAATGCTGAGCTTAAGAGCTGTTTATATTGATTTGCATATTCAAAGAGGCATAATTCTGGGAGGAGACGGGGCGGGACTGCACATGCGTTACTTTTCATGCTGACCGGGATTTATGGAACTGAAGAACGTGGAAATTGGCATACACACATTTCCGCTTTTGTCCATACGGCATGTTTTAGTCTGAATTCTATGCATGCATGAGGCCCCAGGTACCCAATGCTGTGACTATAAGCATAGGTGTTGCGAAGAAGTCACCACAAAACATTTACAGGGAAGAAACAACCCAAAAATTAAAAGCATTCCTCTCATTACATGGATGTCGTCAATCTGCAGCCTGTAAACATTAATGCTGTTTCTGATAAGTTAAAGTAAAACATGACTCAGTGTTTGAACTTTATTGTCTGGCTATGGCTTTCAAATTAAAGTCATATTAATAAAATCAAAAGCAAAATAAAAGAAAATAGAAGCTTGAACATACAAATGACAAAAACTATGAAAATAAATTCATGAGCAAATAACTTAAACAAATGAAAATCATTAACATCTAAAAATAATAACAATAATAAAGCAAAAGTACACCACAGGTAAACATTCAACTGGCAACATGCTGTTATAACAAATTCTTGAGTGAATAAAGTAAATCCCCACATCTGAAGCTGAATTTATTCGTAGTTCAGTTGACTTTCTGCTGTTGTGCAATCTGTACATAGTGCATGTTTCAAGGTTGCATTTGTAGATCGTACTTATTATTTGACTTCCCATCCTTTAAAAGTTTGAAAATTTATTTGGGGTTTATTTAATGTCTTATTTGTTGCGATTTTTGGTTCTTTATTCTCTTATAAGTAAAATGTTTTCACCAGAATCAGAATAACTTTATTGTCATTGTAACAAATACAACACAATTAGGTACAGTCCCTGCGGTGTGAAAATATCAATAAATATAATTTAAAAAGGATAAGAAAGGATAATAAGAAATAAGGTAGAACACAAACATTCAACATAAGACCTTAATTGCACATGAACACTATTGCACAAGATGTCATCTATTGCACTGCTGCATTGGAGGTGATTAGGTAGCAATTCAGTGCTGTAATAACAACAGGGTAGAAACTGTTATTCAGTCTATTAGTCTTTCTTTTGATGCTCCTATATCTTTTGCCTGATGGCAACAGTTGGAACATGTTATGAGCGGGGTGTAAGGAGTCTTTTAAGATATTTTCTGCTTTCCTGAGGCAGCAAGAGCTGTGCAGTTCCTCCAGAGAGAGCAGCCAATAATCTACTGGGCAGTCTTTACGATCTGCTGAAGTGTTTTCCTCTGCACTGTTGTGCAGTTGGAAAACCACACGCAGTGACAGAAGCACAGGATACTCTCAATGGAGCAGTGATAGAAGGACACCACCAGTTTTTGGGGTATGTTATTTTTCCTGAGGACTCTCGGGAAATAAAGTCTCTGCTGAGCCATCTACGCCAGCTGTGTTCACATCCCAGGACAGGTCTTCCATGATGTGGACTCCCAGGAAGTCTGACACCCTCTCCACACAGTCCCCTCTGATGTAGAGTGGTTTTATGTCCATTTTGTTTTTCCTGAAGTCCACAACAAGCTCCTTAATTGTGTTCAGGAGCAGGTTGTTGTTAGTGGACCATGCTGTCAGCCGCTCCACTTTGTCCCTGTAGGTGGATTCATCCTCCCCACAGATGAGCCCCACCACAGTGGTGTCGTTTGCAAATTTGACGATGGTGTTGCTGTGGTGGGAGGGGGTGCAGTCATGTGTGTACAGCGTGAAGCGCAGGGGGCTCAGCACACAGCCCTGAGGAGAGCCGGTGCTGATACTGATGGGTAAGGAGATGTGAGGGCCACCCCTAACCCTTTGTGTGAGGTCTGTCAGGAAGTCTTTAATCCATATACAGGTGGAATACGGGAGTCCCAGGGCTAGTAGCTTTCACACCAATCTGTGAGGGAGGATGGTGTTAAAAGCAGAGCTAAAATCAATAAATAGGAGATGTGCGTAGCTCCCCTGGTGCTCTAGATGGGACAGGGTAGCTTGGAGAGCAGCAGCAACAGCATCCTCAGTAGACCTGTTAGCCCTGTAAGCAGATTGGTGTGCATCAAAGGTGGGAGGAATGAAGGACATGTTATTACTCCAGACCAGCCTCTCTTCATCAACACTGGGGTTAGCGCTACTGGCCAATAGTCATTCAGGCAGGTTATGGATGATTTTTTGGTAAAGGGAGTAAGATGGATGATTTCAGACAGGGAGGGACTGAGGCCTGGGGCAGTGACAGGTTAAAGATCTTTTCATGTAAACATCCAAAACTTTATAACAGTACACGATTTTAGACAAAAGTATTACATTCAAATCTGACTAAAGCTACCATTTTTATTGAATGTGCTACAGGGTTCAATTATTTTTTTGCAAACATCTCATTATTCCTACTAATTACCTGTTTTAATTCAAAACAACAGTTTCCTGTAAAATTGTGTTTTGCAATGACCGTGAAGAGAACCCAAGATCAGTCACTAGAATAAGCAAGAATTGGCCTACAGCAGGAATGTTTTACTCATGGATGCAGCATGCTGATGAGTAAGGAAATCAAGTGAACTAATTATATTATTTCCTGGTAAAAAAAATAAATAAATGAAAAAACAGTCTGTTAAAAAAGAGAATCTATAATCGAAGCTCATTGTCTTAGGAAATTTCTTGGATAACACAGCTAGTGTATATGTGTGGAAGAGTTTAAAAGATGAGGGAGTCGATATATAGTGGGTTCTAATGTAGAAGATCTATGAGCAGGAGCGAATACCAGACACAGAAAAGTGTCATTATACACATTTGAAAAGAGAAAGGCATTGTGGAAATCATAGGAGGATAAAGCTAATGTCACACACAAGAAAATATTGGGAAAGTGCTGTAGAGAGAAGACTTTGGGAAGGAACCACCATAGGGGAGCAGTTTGTTTTTTATGCCAGGGAGAGAAACAGCTGATGTAGGCCTGAGGCAGGCTTATTATAGAGTACCATGTCAAGAGGTCTGAAGGTGTATGAGAGAGAAAGGAGTATAAGAGAAGTGTGTGAAAATTATGCGGGATTGAAAACATGGGTTAAAAGCAGTGTTGAAGTATCAGACAAAATCCCAGTTAGAGTAGGTCTACACCAGGGATCTTCTTTAAGTCCTTACCTCTTTGATTTAGTTATGGATGTGTTGAGTCATGGGATAATAGACCAATCCCCCTGGCTCATGCGTTTTGCTGATGACATTGTGTTGTGTAGCACCAAAAAAGAGGAAGTGAAGACTTGGAAGAATTGAAAAGGGCTTTGGAAGATGGAGGACTGAAGATAAATAGGAAGAAGAGACAATATATGAGGTTTAATGATGATCAGGGTTCAGAAGTTAGCCTGCAATGAAAGCTACTTGTATTGAATAAAGTGGATATATTTAAATATCTATGATAAGTGGTATCCTAAGATGGAACATCAGATGTGGAGATAACCCATAGAGTGGAGTATGGATGGAATAATTGGAATAAGGTATCAGGAGTCTTGTGTGATCAAGGAATTAAGGCAAAGGTTACAGGTAAGGTAAATAAAGGGAGTTCAGGAGAAGAAGTTAGATGTGGCAGAAATGAAAATGTTAAGATTGACGCATGGAGTTACAAAAAGGACAGAATAAGAAATGAGACAATCAAAGGTACAAAAAATGGGATATCTAAAAAAGTACTGGAAAGTAGGTTGAAGTGGTATGAACATGTGATGTGTATCAACAATGAATAAATGGGCAACAGAGTGATGGGAACGGAAGTGCAAGGGAGGCTAAAGTAGAGGTGGATGGAACAAGTAAAAAAAGACTAAAAAAGTCTAGTGAGTACATGTATATATACTGTATATATATATATATATATATATATATATATATATATATATCTGTTATAAACATTACGGGATACAAGACGTGACTTTCATATGAAGATCATGGAAGACACTTAAAACTCCAGCGAAACAAAAGAGATTGGCAAAGGAGCATCTTGTGGGGACCTTAAACATGAGATTTTGTGCCAGGAGATTAACCCAGGACTGTCTCACGATGACGAAGAACATGAGATTCTTACAAGACATGCCCTACTTACAGCCAATATCAAATAAGACCACGGGCAGCAAAACACTCAGTTGTGCAAAGGCTTTGAGCACACCCAGACCCAGGGCTCTCAGCGCATATAAAGCGTATAAGGACAATATGTTATAAATGAAATGTAGACGACTAAGCGAAGAAGAAAGCAGCGCGGAGAAAAGTGACTCAAAAATGTTGGAGAGAAAAAAAAGAAAAAGAATAATTTAGGTGCAAATTCAGAAAATAAGGAAAGTAATTATCAGCCTGGAACAAGTGGAATTGAAAACAAAGCATGTCCAAATGGGCTCAGAATTAAAAGACAGAGAGTAAAAGACAAAGTAGAACTTCATAAAGACGTTCACAAACATTGGTGATATACACATGCAGAGCAGGTTAGAGATTATGAAAGCAGTGGAATTCGAAAGGCTCAAAAAAAAAAAAGGCACAATACACATGCGAAGAAAGTTAAAGAATATGAAAATAGGAAAATTAGAAAGTATAAAAAAAGGAAAGTAAAGATCACAGTAGTGCAAACAAATGGAAATTATTACTCAAAAAAGGGGAAAATAATAACCACGGACCAGGTGTCATTGAAAAAAAAAGCAGGACAAAGTGGAGGTCAGAAATAAAAGACAGAGTAGAAAACCAAGTAAAACGTCATAAAGAGGTTAAAAAACAAGAGGGCCAAACACATGCCGACCAAGATACAGAATATAAAAGCAGAAAAAAACCACAGTGTCAAAACAAAGAAAGAAAACATTGCATTAGCAGAAAAAAAGAGAAATTATTACTCAGAGAAATAACAAAAAGGTAAATAGAGATCGAATATATGGCCATAGGTGATATGTCAGAAGTATGTAAATATTGTAAGGCTTTAAAGTTTAAGTCAGAGAATTTCAAAAACAGAGTTTACCTCACATGCATTTATTGGTTACTTTGCAAAAACAATTATTAACTACTGATGATGTAGATCGTTTTGTCTGTGCATAAATTCCAAAAAGAGAAACCTATCGTGAATTATGGTACAGAGTCATTAAAAACATGTCTCACTGACCTCATTTAAAAGATTCAGCATATTGGGACTCTAAAGTTTCCAAATATTGTTTTTATAGAAGTTTTGTAATAAAAGTAAAACTAATACAATAGCAACAATTCAAAGAAAAAAAAATCTTAAAAGTGTGTATCCGGAAAAACAAAAAAGGGGGTTGGCGAGCGAAGCGAAGCAGGGCAAAGCCCCCTAGTACTGTATATATATGTATATATATATGTATACTGTATATATATATATATAGTGGAAGCCGACCCAAACACAGACAGGTAGACATCGTTGAAGCACCCAACACGCATTTATTTACAATATTATTTACAAGTGACACAGCACACAACCCAGTACCCTGTATCAATCACCCCTCAAGTCCAGGCATCTTACAATGCCTTTTCTCTCTTGCTGACTGCCTCCACTCCTCTCCTCCGACCTCTGTCCTCTTCTACCCGACTCCAGCCATCGAATGGAGGGAGGCGGCCCCTTTTAAACCCACCCGGACGTGCTCCAAGTTCCTCCCAATGATCTTCTGCCGGCACTCCCTGGTGTGGTGGAAGTGCCGGCTATGCACTTGAAAGCCCTCCGGGTGTCCCTGGTCTTCATCCATCTGGCATCTGGGTGCCCCCTGGCGGTGAACACGGGCCCCTATAAGTTTGAGCTTCCATGCTCCTTTCCCGTGGCCCCCATAGCCACCAGGGCAGTCGCCCCCTTAGGGTCTGGAGGAGGCATAATCCTTCCTCCAGTCCTTCCGGGCATCAACCCCCAGCCACTTCCCACAATATATTTATCTGCCTGCTTGGCAACCAAACCATTACTGTCTCTATCTGTCTCTTTCTCTCTCTCTCTCTCTATATATATATATATATATATATATATATATATATATATATATATATATATATATTCTCTCTCTTTCTATATATATATATATATATATATATATATATATATTGTATATACACAGAGACAGAGAGAGACAGTAATAGTTTGGTTGCCAAGCAGGCAGAGAGTTTACTAAAACACAATCAACATTAAGGTAGCATAGGTCATGGGAATAAACTTTAAATGGGCCATACAAAGACTGAAAGAAACTTTGGCATTTGCAAAGCTGCTCCACACACCAGGATGTACAGACAGGAGTCATTGGGGAATAGTAATTCTTCTCACTGCAGAGTGTGGCCCAGAAAGCTGACATAATTCTCCCAAATCATTAGTTATCTGCAGAGTGGACCACACTGCCAATTTCAGAGACTAAGTAGCCCTGTAAACCTTTAAATGCTTTTCTTAAAGGAAGCTGTAGTATATAGAGCCAAAATATTGTGATGTTTAACTAGTCAAAGGACCACTTAGCCAAAAGCAAATTCTAGCACAGAGAAGAAAATATATGTTGTGCAGCATTATGAGGTTTTGTAAATGCCAAACCCATAATATGGTCAGATAATGAGGAGTTAGGTAGCTGTAAACAATGCATATACAGTATTGGGGCTCTCAATCAGGATGCTCTGAAGGAGAAGGCAGTTCAACCATTAGACAGAACACTGGTGTGATTCTATATAAACTGCAAGCAAAGCCTGATTTAGAATCACTGATTTCTGGGTTAGTGATGAAATCCAGGACCGTCTGCAATTTACTGTTAATTCAATGAGATACACAGAGTCACATAATTCAGCTATGCTTAAAAAGTAAAAGCCATGTTAGACCTCTGTCCAATTATTCCTTACACAAAGAAACAATTGCATTTTAAGGACACAGCTGTATGTACTTTCTACTAAGATAGCAACTCCCAGGGTGTAGGATTACAAGTCAGGATCTTGTGATCAGGAAGTTCTTTGGCCATACTAATTACCCACAGAGTTAAAAAGAATCATGTAAAATGAAAAGAGGTTCTCCTACCTTTATTTTGTAAGGGACATAAGTAAGCTTTCAAGCAAGACTGTTAATCCAGAGAAAAGAAAAATAAGTGGAATGACCAGTTGTATGTGGATTTACACCAATAGAAATTAAATTATCGCAAATAGTTTAAAATGTTCAAATAGAGAAAAGAGGGAGGAAAACATACAATTCAGCAAAAACAAAAATGCGTAGCTATCCAGAAGTTCACTGCAATACAACACTATTGTCTGTTTTTGGGTGAACTTATATACAGAAATTCACAATCACGGAAGGCTAGCCAAAGATGCACCTTTATACAGAGAGAAAATCATTAATCCATTCATTTTTAACACATTGCATAAAAAGGGATTGTGGGGAGTTAAGAGTATATCTCTGAAGCACTAGGGACAACTTAGATCCAGACAGTTCAAGGCAGTTAAAAAAGCAAACAGTATACGGAACTGTATGCAGGCTTTTTGAATCAAAAGAGGTCACATTTAATATAAATTGTGAACAGTATATATATACAGTATATATGCATATATATGCATATATATATATATATATATATATATATATATATATATATATATATATATATATATATATATATATATATATATACTGTATATATATATATAGTGACAGGAGACCGGGGCCCTCTTCTACATTTGTTCCGGGGGAGCAGCCATGGGCTCCTCAGTATCTCCCCCAGGATGCTTGGTGGCAGCCTCCCTGGTTGACGATGGTGCCTCAGTTTCCTGCAGGGTTCCATGAGAGATGGAGTTCTCCACAACTATGTGGGGATCTGGGGTGGCCGCCAGGGGGTGTTGCATGGAGCCAGCTTGGACAACTCTACAGCCCCTCCCGGAATTGCAATCAGGAACAGGTGATCAAGCACCTGGAGCACTTCCGGGTGGGCTATAAAAAGGACTGGAAACCAACCACTCAGGGCCAGAATCAGGAGGAAGAGGACAAGGTTGCCAGGGAGGAGTGGTGGTGCCAGAAAAAAGGGTTGCGTTTTGTGTTTGGACTGTGTTGTGGCTGGGGGGTTCACGGGGAAGACGCGCCCTCCAGCTGAAGAAAAATAAAGTCTTTCTCGTGTTTTACACTTGCCTCAGTGTGAGTCTGTGTCAGGTTGGGTACAATATAGCGCACATGAATAGACAGGAGACATAAAAAAGTTTGGGGCAGCCACCCGTGTATTATACCCTGGCTGCAAAAGGGTTACATTTTTACGAGTTGTGTCTGGTTCAAAGTCCAAAAGAACTGATTCAGAGATGCAAAGATGGCAGCTTTAAAGCCCAGGACTGGAAGTGACGTCATCATAGGCACCAGAACCAGAAGCAACGTCATCATAGGCATCGGAACTGGAAGAGATGTCATCATAGGAGTCAGAACCATATGGGATTTCCCGTGAATGGTCTGAAGAGGATTGAGAGAGAAAGTCAGTGTACCTCTCCAACCAGGTCTGGCATGGAATTATCACTATTCAGGCCCATTAGCTGCCTCCCATTCGCAAGTGTGTGACAATATATATGAATAATAACCAATGAAATGCAGTTGATCAGACAAAACATTAAATATGTTGTGTTCATACAGTCTGCAGTGAAATACAAGTCAAAGTAAATATAAGAATAACCTCTTTTTATTTTTCATTTGCATTTTTGATATCATTGCAACTTTTCCTGATTTGCATGGTGTATATATATTGTGAGCTGTGAGGCTGATAGCTGCCCCAGAGAATACAGACATTCCTAGGAAAACCCCTGAAAAACGCTGACAGACTACCTTTACATTGTTCCTTACCTTATTTACACTCTGTCGCTTGATAAACCTCTCGCGCTGTACTCTGCATACTTAAAAGCTTGTTCAGCACCTGTCAGTATTGGAATTGATTGTTTTGCTTTCTCTCTCTCTCTCTCTGACATTCTCTGCTCCTGACTGAACTGTCATCTCTGTCTTGTCATGGAGTTTAAACTTTTGA
The DNA here is from genome assembly GCF_016835505.1 of Polypterus senegalus. Lineage (NCBI taxonomy): Eukaryota > Metazoa > Chordata > Cladistia > Polypteriformes > Polypteridae > Polypterus > Polypterus senegalus. The sequence continues at coordinate 84,065,580 of NC_053168.1, forward strand.
AAAAGAGACAAATGTTCGTTTGTAGTGTCTGAATAAAGTTCATGTCTCTACAGCCTTCTGTGTTTCTGTGCAAATCTGTAAACCAAGCGTGACAAGTGGTACCAGAAGTGGTTGCACAAATGGATGTCAAGGAGTTATTTCAAATCGCTCAGAATGTCCCGCTTCCTTACGATCCGGAGGATAATCTGGTTCTTCCTCTTCCAGAAAATCTTAAGAATGTGCTGATGAAGATGGGTCCTTCGGATGACCCAGAGATGCTTCTTTTAGCTTTTGAGCAAGTGGCGACTTTGTTGGGATGGGACAAACGCAACTGGGACGTTATCATCACCCCTTTTTTGTCTGGGGATGCCTTACTTTCCTTACGGAATGTGCCTCACAATAAGCTCGGTGATTACGATTTCCTGAAGCGGCAAGTTGTTTTACGTAAGCCTACCACCTTTTTGGCTAAAGGTTTTGCACTTAATAACTTAAGAAAATTGATTCATAATGTACATTGCTGGTTTGAGGGAGACAAGATGGAACGAGTTGTGGAAAAAGTTGTCATGAATATAGTACTGGCCGGGATACCTGCAGTTCTGCGAGATGAGTTTCTTTGTCATGATGCTGAATCATTAACGGTTGTTCCCAAACACTTAGAAGGTTCTCAGACTGCTTGTAGAAAAAGCGGTGGATTTGGTGCCCAGTATACTATTTTACAACCTACGAGAGTGTGCCTGGGGAATACTCGTCACTTTGACCAGAGAATAGAACATCAATGGGCTTCAAGGCCTGACAATCGGATGTCACCAGGAAGGCCTCCGGGGGGGCCAGTTATTGATGAGGTGCCCGTGTCTGGGGAGGCAGGAGGATGCAGAAGAGGACGTGGACATCGCTGAGGATATTTCGGCAGTGGAGCTGAACGAAGATGTTTCAGGTGTGATCAACCCAGTCACTTGGCGAAAGAATGTCGCCTGTCTCCAGCTCAATCGATGAAAATTGGATTGGCCGAGGTCTGTTACTCCCGTATTCCCTATTCTTTAGATAAAAAAGATGGCTTGTTGATCTCGGTGAACTTGGGGGGCCGTGAGATCTCAGCATTTTTGGACTCGGGCAGTGACCTCTGTGTTGTAAGACGAGACTGTCTTAACGTTGGATGCCTTAATAACACTGAGACTGTAAAGATACGTTGTGTACATGGTGATGTTAAAGACTATCAGACATTGCTTCTTCCATTGACTTATAAGGGTCGCCACTTTAAAGTTTGGTCTGCCGTTTTGGACTCCTGGCCCTGGCCATTACTGATAGGCAGAAGGAATACCTTTTTCTCCCAGACTAATTACTGAATGTTGGACACCGGTTGTCAAGTCGCCTATTAAGCTGAGTTGGGGGGAAGAAGAAGAAGAACTGGTGGCGGTCGGGGAAAATCTAGAGCCCCAATTAGATACTGAACCCGATCTCTCCAGCGAGATTAGGGAGACACCCCTCGCAATTTCCCAGAGTGGCAGGCAGGCCCATCTACATATTCTCAGATTGCAAATGCCTCCGATCTCAAACCGAGCATTAGCGAACAATCTGATTTTGTGCACTTGCAGCATGCTGATACCTCATTAGATTATGCATTTAAACAGGCTTGCTCTGCCAATGACTCTTATTACCAAGAGCATGAATCCGCGGGCTTGAAAACCCTGCACTTTCTAGAAAAGGACGGTTGCCTTTTCATAGTGATTTCATATCATTTAATGGGGGAATTTATTGAACAACTAGTTGTACCTGAAGTACAGAGGGAAACTCTTTTGCATCTGGCCCACTCTCACAACTTGGGAGGACACCTAGGGTTGATAACTCCAGAGAGCGTTTTTCAAAAAGATTTTATTGGCTGAATATGGGAAAAGATGTTGAACGGTTCTGTACTTCATGTCCTGACTGCCAGATCGTTTCTGCTTATAAACCTCCTCGGGCTCCCCTTTATCCTATGCCTATTTTAGAAATTCCCTTTCAGCAGGTGGGATTAGATATTGTAGGCCCTTTGCCTAAGACTAAAAATGGGTACCAATATTTGTTGGTGTTGGTTGACTATGCAACACGATATCCAGAGGCGATTACTTTGAAAAAGGCCAACTTCTCCACTGTAGCCAAAGCTCTGTGTGATATTTTTACTCGCATTGTCATCCCTAGAGAAATTTAACTGATCAGGGCACATCTTTTACTTCTCGTGTGATGAAACAATTGTGTGACAGCTTTGCTATGAAGAAACTGAGTACCACTGTTTACCATCCACAGTTGAATGGTTTGATTGAGCGATTTAAAAAGACTTTAAAACAGATGATCAGGTGAGTCGCTCATAATGATCCCACAACCTGGGACTCTGTCCTGCCATTTGTTATGTACGCGGTGCAGGAATCGCCGCAGGCATCCACTGGCTTGAGTCCATTCGAGCTGTTATTTGGCAGACACCCGTGAGGCATCCTGGATGTTGTACGAGAGGAATGGATAGGAAACGAGACAACAGCTCAAGGACTGAGTTTTGCAGATCGGGTAATTTCGTTGCAAGACAGAATTTCTAAGCTTTCTTCTATTGCTGTGGAGCATCAACAAGAGCAGGAAACTCAGAAACGTCTTTACGATAGGCACAGTAAACTCTGTAAATTCAAACCTGGTGATCGTGTTTTGGTACTGGTTCCGTCTGACCCACACAAATTCCTAGCCTAAATGGCAAGGCCCTGCAATTATTGAGGAGCGTATGGGACCAGTAAATTACAAGGTTAGAATACCAGGCCGGCGCAAACCATTCCAGATTTTACACATTAATCTCTTGAAGGAATGGCATGACCGACAGGGGATCTTCACTGCCTTGGCTGCTGTCTCACAGACCGATGTTGTTATTGGAAACAATTTGACTGACTCAGAATTGTTATCTTTGATTGAGCAGAACACTGATGTCTTTTCAGACTTGCCAGGCAAGATTAACCTTGCTGAACATAAAATCACTACTGAACCCCTATGTTCGGGTACAGATGCGGCTGTTTCGGATTCCGGAAGCGTGACAAAATATTGTGCGTGAAGAAGTTAAGAAGATGCTGGCATTAGGTTTAATTTGTGAAAGTAAAAGTGACTTGTGCAGCCCTGTTGTATTAGTCACCAGCAAGATGGTTTGGTTCACTTCTGTATCGATTTTAGGCGCTTGAATAAGGTCTCTAAATTTGATGCTTATCCGATGCCCAGTGTTAACGAGCTGTTGGAAAAACTTGGTCAGGCGAGCTATATCTCCATGTTAGATCTCATGAAAAGTTATTGGCAGGTGCCTCTAGAGGCTGACAGTTGTGAGAAAACAGTATTTGTGACTCCTGATGGACTTTATGAATTTACGAGACTCCCGTTTGGTCTTCATGGGGCACCTCTAACTTTCCAGCGTATGATGGATCAGATCCTGCATCCTCATTCTGAATATTCCTGGGTGTGTGACCCGACATTTGCGTGATAGACATATGTGCGCTGACAAAATAGCGCAGATTAAAACATGCCGTCAAAATCGCCCCAACAAAATCGCGAAAGTTTCATTAAATATGAATTACTAGTTTAAAGCATATATAATAATGTTTATTTTAGGAGTCAATATTATGAGACGTGGCATGCCATCAGCACAGCACGCAGATAGTCCTTAAGATCATGCCCTGCATATGTAGGAAAAATTGCAGCAAGGGCGTCCCACTCTCTTGGCTTCTCTCGCGATTTTGTCGTGGCGATTTTGTCGGCCCGCATTTGTCGAAAACCAGTTAGCGGGTTTGTCGGCGCTCATTTGTCCATAGCGGTTTTGTCGGGGCGCATATGTCTATCGCACTTTTGTCGGTGAACCCCAGGGCGTACCTTGATGATGTCATGATTTTCATCAATGATTGGCAAACACATTTAGAACGTCTTCAAGCTGTCCTTGAAAGCTTGAGACAGGCTGGCTTGACTGCTAACCCTAAGAAGTGTAAACTGGGTATGTCTGAGACTCATTATTTAGGTTATTCTCTGGGCAGGGGTTTACTTCGGCCACAGTTACGAAAAGTGGAAGAGATGCTTGCTTACCCGCGGCTAAAAATGCAGAAAAAGGTACGCGCTTTTCTGGGGTTGGCTGGTTATTACAGAAGATTCATCCCTGACTTTGCACATATGGCTGGCTGCTCCTCTTTCAGAGCTTACTAGAGGCAGGAAAAACAGCCCTATTTTATGGACATAAATTTCTGAACGTTCCTTTTGAGATTTGAAAACTGCTTTGTCTTCTTATCCAGTTTTGCGGAATCCGTTCTACAGTATAGACGGACGCAAGTGCATTTGGTGTAGGCACCATCCTGTCCCAGGTTTTTGATGGAGAAGAGCACCCTATTACATATTTGAGTAGGAAACTGCTTTCTAGGGAACACAGTTATTCAACTATTGAGAAAAAATGCTTAGCGATTAAATAGGCTGTGGAAGCGCTTCATTATTACTTATGGGGTCGAAATTTCACATTAGTGACTGATCATGCTCCACTTCAATGGTTATACCACCAGAAAAATACAAATTCTCACCTCATGAGATGGTTTTTGGGCTTACAACCTTTCAGTTTTACAGTCAGGCATCGACCTGGCTCTGAGCACGTTAACGCAGACGTATTGTCACGCCTGTTTGAACGGGATTTGAAGAGTCTCTTGATTCATGAGAATGTGAATAAAGCTGAGGGAGGGAGTGTGAGATGGGGGGCTGATCGCTCCCCCAGAGAATACAGATGTTCCTGGGAAAACCCCTGAAAAACGTTGACAGACTACCTTCACGTTGCTTCTTTCCTTACTTACACTCTGTTGCTTGATAAACCTCTCGTGCGGTACTCCACACATGTAAAAGCTTGTACAGCACCTGTCAGTATTGGAATTGATTGTTTTGCTGTCTCTCTCTCTCTCTCTGACATTCTCTGTTCCTGACGGGACTGTCGTCTCTGTCTTGTCATGGAGTTTAAACTTTTGAAAAAGAGACAAATGTTCATTTGCAGTGTCTGAATAAAGTTCATGTCTCTACAACCTCCTGTGTTTCTGTGCAAATCTGTGACCCAAGCGTGACAATATGTATATATACATATATAGTCATGCATGTGTGTCTAGGAAACAATTTAATGACTTTGGTGATGGTAAATCTCTACCGCTTCAGGAGATGTTGCTGTGTGATAATATTCAATCTTTTCCTCTCTCTGCAGACTTAGAACATTGACATCTCCTTCCCACCGACCTTTGTCTGTCCACCTCTTCCTGTCCAGTTCACATACGACTGGAAGAACAACAACAACAACATTTATTTATATGGCACGTTTTCATACAATTATGTAGCTTAAAGTGCTTTATAAGATGACAAAAAAAAATGTACAAAAATAATATTTGGCAATACTAAGTAACGCAGAATAAAGTAAGGTCCAAAGGCCAGGAAGACAGAAAAAACAAATAAAAAACTCCAGAGGGTTGGAGAAAAAAACCAAAATCTGCAGGGGTTCTGAGGCCACAAGACCACTCAGTCTCCACTGGGCATCTTAACAAGAACCGTCATCTTAGCCAGTCGATACTTAGGGGTCCAGTATGGAGAAAACACTTTTGTGTTTTTCATGAATTTATTTTAAAATTTTCTCACTTTCAATTAAACATGGTTCGCATAAGGGTGCTCCAACACTTTGGCAGTCTTTGTCTTGTTTCTTACTATATAGATCTAAATATATATACAAACCGGATTCCAAAAAAGTTGGGACACTAAACAAATTGTGAATAAAAACTGAATGTAATGATGTGGAGATGGCAAATGTCAATATTTTATTTGTAATAGAACGTAGATGACAGATCAAACATTAAATCCGAGTAAATGTATCATTTTAAAGGAAAAATATGTTGATTCAAAATTTCACGGTGTCAACAAATCCCAAAAAAGTTGGGACAAGTAGCAATAAGAGGCTGGAAAAAGTAAATTTGAGCATAACGAAGAGCTGGAAGACCAATAAACACTAATTAGGTCAATTGGCAACATGATTGGGTATAAAAAGAGCTTCTCAGAGTGGCAGTGTCTCTCAGAAGCCAAGATGGGTAGAGGATCACCAATTCCCACAATGTTGCGCAGAAAGATAGTGGAGCAATATCAGAAAGGTGTTACCCAGCGAAAAATTGCAAAGACTTTGCATCTATCATCATCAACTGTGCATAACATCATCCAAGATTCAGAGAATCTGGAACAATCTCTGTGCGTAAGGGTCAAGGCCGTAAAACCATATTGTATGCCCGTGATCTCCGGGCCCTTAAACGACACTGCACCACAAACAGGAATGCTACTGTAAAGGAAATCACAGAATGGGCTCAGGAATACTTCCAGAAACCATTGTCAGTGAACACAATCCACCGTGCCATCCGCCGTTGCCAGCTGAAACTCTACAGTGCAAAAAGAAGCCATTTCTAAGTAAGATCCACAAGCTCAGGCGTTTTCACTGGGCCAGGGATCATTTAAAATGGAGAGTGGCAAAATGGAAGACTGTTCTGTGGTCAGACGAGTCACGATTTGAAGTTCTTTTTGGAAATCTGGGATGCCATGTCATCCGGACCAAAGAGGACAAGGACAACCTAAGTTGATATCAACGCTCAGTTCAGAAGCCTGCATCTCTGATGGTATGGGGTTGCATGAGTGCGTGTGGCATGGGCAGCTTGCATGTCTGGAAAGGCACCATCAATGCAGAAAAATATATTCAGGTTCTAGAACAACATATGCTCCCATCCAGACGTCATCTCTTTCAGGCAAGACCCTGCATTTTTCAACAAGATAATGCCAGACCACATTCTGCATCAATCACAACATCATGGCTGCGTAGGAGAAGGATCCGGGTACTGAAATGGCCAGTCTGCAGTCCAGATCTTTCACCTATAGAGACCATTTGGCGCATCATAAAGAGGAAGGTGTGACAAAGAAGGCCCAAGACGATTGAACAGTTAGAGGCCTGTATTAGACAAGAATGGGAGAGCATTCCTATTTCTAAACTTGAGAAACTGGTCTCCTCGGTCCCCAGACGTCTGTTGAGTGTTGTAAGAAGAAGGGGAGATGCCACACAGTGGTGAAAATGGCCTTGTCCCAACTTTTTGGGGATTTGTTGACACCATGAAATTCTGAATCAACATATTTTTCCCTTAAAATGATACATTTTCTCAGTTTAAACTTGTTTAAATGTTCTATTCTGAATAAAATATTAGAAGTTGGCACCTCCACATCATTGCATTCAGTTTTTATTCACGATTTGTATAGTGTCCCAACTTTTTTGGAATCCGGTTTGTATATATATGTATGTATTGTGTACTATGGCCGGCAGCTTATCCCGGCCAAGACCCCCAAGCTGCCAGATGAGGCCATCCCTGCAATGTGGAGATGCCCCGAATTCCAACAGGGCATCATGGACTATGGAGTTGTAATACACAGCCCTGCTGGATAATGTCGGGTCTGCCAGGAGACGCTGCAGGGAGACACAGAGACATTTGGTTTTCCTACAGCCCGGAAGTACTTGCAGGTCACAAGGACGGAGGAAATAAAGTGCTTCTGGGCTGACGAAGAAAGAAGAGTTTTGATTTGATCCGGAAGTCCTAGGAAGTCACATGGACTGCAGGTTAAGAAGCACTTCCGGGTCACGAACTATAAAAGGACTGTGGGAGCTCCCAGATGGCGAGCTGAGCTGGGTGGTAGGAGGGCAACGCGTCTGGGAGTGGTGGAGAGTTTATTGATTTATTATTGTGGTTTGTTTAATGAGTATAGTGGAGGAGAGAGTGCTTTGTGCACTGTTGTTACTAAATAAAGTCAACTTTTGGACTTTTTCCTGGTGTCTGGAGTCTTGGACAGGGGTTCACGGGAGCGATACTGCCCCCTATCTGCGACAGTATGTATTGTCAAAGATGAAAAAAAAAGAGTTTGGGGTAGCCACCTGTAAGTGATGTCATCAGGGCTGGAACTGGAAGTTATGTCATTAAGCCCAGAACCAGAAGTGACATCATTGGGACCAAGCAGAATTTCCCATAATCGGTCTGCAGTGGAAAGAGAGAAGGGGTCAGTACACTCTGTCACCCCCCTGGTCTTGCAAGAAATTACCCTTATTCAGGCACTTCAGCTGCCTCCCATGTGCACTTGTGTAACAGACAGACTATTTTTTAAAAAGAGACTAGTGTTCAAAAGAACACCTACGTTGCATGCAGAATAAATGTAGTAAAACTAATGTTTAGATCTGTTGAGTTAAAAAAAATAACAGCATACTGTTGCATTTTTATCATTCCCCAAAGAGGAAACACTTCTGTTTTGTTCCTCCAACCACTCTTTCAACTCATGGAGAAAATGAAATATGTAAAAACAGTTAAGGTCTAAGTACTGAGCACTGCAGAGTACTGTCAAGACATTTTTGTCCATCCTGAAATCGATTTCATAAATATGAATTACATCATGCAAGGATGGTTGCCTGCAAGCCTAATGTATGTAACAGAATACAGTGACCATCACTGGTGTCAAAGGCTACACTCAAATATTACAACTTAATATATGCGGCACTGCTTTCATCTGAAGATATTAACATGTTAGTTACTACACAAATTAAGGCAGTTTCTGTACTATGACTGGGGTGAATGCCAGTCCTAGAACTTCTAAGGTATATTGTGATGTTTAAGGTGGGACTGAAGCTATGTGGTGACAACTCTTTTAAGTATCATCTACAGAAGGATACATTTTAAATAGGTATTAAATTAATAGGCATAATATATATTTTCAGAGTTCTGTAAATTGATGTCTGTGTTCTACTTCTTTACATGCTTTTCTCCACTGTGGATGACTGGTGAATGACAAGTCATTCAATGTGTTTATTATTGTTTGCAGCATAACAATTACATGTTTAGATTTTCTGCTGAAGTAAAAATGCAGTGGTTTTATTTGGTGTTATACTTATTTATTTCATAAATGAAGCAGGCAGGATGAATCTTTCTTTGCTTTAAAGTGAAAAAATCATTCTCTCTTCTTTCTGTGCGTAAATTTGATCCTTTAATGCTAGTGAGCAATTCACAGAGAGTGACACATCCACATGAAAGCAGATCTGTGATAATCATAAAACTTCTAAACATTCAATTAAAGCATGAGGGTGCTTTTCTCCCTGAGGAAGAATAAAGCTTAAGTAAACAACAAGGAATTCACATCCCCACATTCAATGTTTTTGCAGTGGCCTCCAGAGTTTCTATGATAATATTTGTTAAATCTATCCCTTATACTCAGCTAATGCTATGAATTAATCTTAAACATACTCCTGCTGTGGCAAATTAAACTCAGGAGAATTAACATTTTAAAGCAATACTGCATTTTACAGAAAACAGGTTTGAACCTAATGAGAAAACATTTCACCTGCTCTACAAGTAGGTGCTCTTTCATTTTATTTTTCATATTTAGAGATTTTGTGATGTTTAATGAGATGAACAGCGAGTTTTAAAAACTTGATCCAAAAAAACGAGTGTTTAGAATAAGCTTAAGAATATTGAAATCGGTCACAAGGCTTTTCAGTTTCAGATTGGAAAAAGACACACAAAATTTTTCATCACACCATTCATTCATTTATTGGCCCTGCTTAATCCAATTTTATGACAAGCCAGAGCTTACCTGGTAGCATTGGCCACAAGGTAGGAACAACTCCTGAATACTCCTCAACATTAAGGTAGTTATTGGTGTCAGAAATACTTGAAGACTGTTTTTATCTTTAACAAAATGGGGTTTTCACAAAAAACTTCCTGCATTTTAACCCTTAAAACTCTTTCAGCTTTGTAAATTTCTGTTTACAGAAATAATTTCTTTGAGGGGCATGGTATATAGTATCAGTGTATGTATTGAATGAAGTATGTGTATTTTTATTATTGGTTTGTGTATTTTGAGTTATTACTTTTCATGTCTTTATGTTATTTTTATTGACTTTATATGTGGTTATGTATTAGTGAAAGTATGTTCCATGTTCTTTGTGGGTGGAACCTCCAAGATTTGGGGCCATTTCTCCATTTAGGAACTGCCCCCGGCCCTTTAAAGGCTGTGGAAGCTGGCACATCAGCAAGAATCATTGTGAAGTACATTGGAATTGTGAGTATTATTTTGTTAAAGATGTACTGGCTTTTTTGATATTTTTGAGCTTTATCTTTGGTGTATGATATCTGGATCATGCATTGAGACTTGTTCGCTGAGGATTGCCTTTTGGGCTTTTTTTTCAGGCTTTTGCTCTTTTTGAGTTTGTCAGAATAAATACCTGTTTGTAGACTGTCTTTCTTCATCTTTTGGAAGGCACTTTAATATTTTGGGACATTTAGATAATTTTAAGCCTTAATCCTTTTTTGGGCCTAGAAGGACCTGAAGCAGGCAATTGGTGTTAGGAGTGTTATGAATCTGAGGCCTAATTCAGGCAGGAATGGGGGGCCTGGCCTAGTCAGTGAAGCCTTTGTGAGCCATTATTGAGTTCTCAGACCTTTTTGCTTTCATGGAAGCTCCAGTTCATAATAATTAGTGTTGGCAAGGATAATCATATACAATGGGTTTCCAGTATCTCCTTCCTCATAGTATTGTCTGCATAAGCCATTCATGTCATTCTCACTGACTGGCAAAGAAAATGAATTAAGTTCTGGGGCCTCATGTACAATCCTTGCTTAGATTCCATACTAAACATTTGCTCAAAAAAAAGCAAAAACCACATAAGCACAACATTTAAATGGTCTTTATAAAACACTACAAGAAGGGACACCACATGCCATGCCTAGATCTTTTATAATTCTCAAATCAACTTAAAACTATGCACTTGTGCACACGCTTTTAGCCACTCCCTGTTACATTGGCTTAAAAATGCCTGATTTGAATATTTGACATCTTCACTACAAACCATCTGAGAACATGGAAGGTGTGAACGTGAACTCAGGTTATTACTGACTGAAAAACTTTTTTTTTTTTTACTATGCTCAATGGGGTGGGTACATTCAAGCACTTACATTATATTGCTTTGAAGCTCTGGCAGGGAGTGAGATGTCCCCCCTAGGCCCCCACCTCGACTTCACTGTCCTGCCGCTTGTGTGGGACTTGCAGATAGTCAACATTTGCCATAACATTAGGCCAATTTTGACACCAAGTTTGTGTATTATATTGCTGTTTGTCACAAAAATACAGAACAGAATTATTTTTCTCTAACCCCAACCCTAACCCTAACCATTTATATTCACACTTCATGAAATACTTCTAATACATATAATACCCTCCATTTAAAAAAACGCTTTACAGTAATTAATAAAATGTGCATTACTCAGCAATTTTTTATGTAATGATTTCTCTGTTATAATCAGGACAGGGTATGAATGAGGATAGGTTTTCTTTTATATACAGTATGTACTATATAGATGACAAATGATTTATCACCAGGTAAACAAAAAAATAATTATGTTGTGCACAAGACAAAAGTGTCATTTAGAAGACTTATTTAATGAAGATAGTAAGGGCAATCATTTTAATAGGAGACTGGATATTTTTTTTCTGAGCTAAAAAAGCTAAAAGCCCTAAGCAATGGAGAAAGGCAATAGCTTTCTGTGGGACCCTTTTTTAAGCAATCCTTATGGTTTTTGCTTAGTTTGCCAACATAATAGTGCTGTTGTTTAACTGCTGGATGCCTTTCTCTTTCACATAACTGATTTCAACTGTTAATTCAATGCATGTCTAGTTGATTATCAAACCTCAAGGAACTCTAAAAGCCGAAAACTACATTTTGTTGTTAACTTTGTATCAGAAAGTTTTAAAAGCAGCCTAAATGTAGAGACTAATGTGAGCTTCTTGGGTTTACTGCAAAGTTCTAAATATACGGTATTTAAGGTTTTAAAAAATGTATTTTCACATAATAATAATGTGTAACATATTCTGCATTGGCAGGACTAAAAAATTACTCACTAATACTATGGCAATTCAAAATAATATTTCAAGAGTAGTTACATGAGCTTATTTTTGAATTGTTATTTGATTGATTTTGTGGTTGTGGAATTGAACCCTTATTACTGGTGTCGTTTATCTGAAACCGATTCTTCAGTATAACTAAAAGTACTGTTTAGGGTTGCCTTTTTGGCTTCAGATTACCAAAACCAAACAAATTATCATTGTAACGTCTGTTTTAAATACAGACAAAGATCTTTTTTGAGTAATTGGCACAAATGCATTTTCTATATTTAAATATTTGAAAGAAAAATGAAAGAAAAATTTTGCTATCCGATACGTCTTTAAATGAAGAAAATATCAATATCAAAATAGTAAACAACTAGTGTGGACTCTGCAAGGGTTTCTCGCAGCATCAATAACTTCAGCATTGCAATACCTGCAATTCGGTTTTGTCCAATGACATCAAAAATATGACCAAGGAAGGGAATTCAAAATACAGCATGGCAAAGTGTTGTACTTTTGTGCTAGTTAGAAACTTGCTCAATTGAGAGAATAAAATTACAAATGAGCTCACGGCAAATATTTAAAAAGTTGATGAAAAGCAAAAATATTTTACTTAATGTAGACTTTTATGTATGTTTTCTTTCAATTGTGTACTAAGCATTTCCTTGTTTGAGTGAACCAAATTTTGACTGAGAGATCATACAAAGTTGCCTATTTAAAATATTCACCAATACAGAACTATATGCTGAATATTTTATTTTTGACTTAATCATTTTAACATCACAACATGACTAATTGCAACAGCCTGCATAACTTAGGGAATTACAATAAGAAATATAACAAAAATAGTAACAGTACAGATATATACAAAAACTCATCATATACCCAAATGAAAAGTACAGTTCTGAAGAACATTTCAGACTAGTTGTTTAATTGACAAATGAAGCCAAAAGCCCCAAACGTACTCCACAGATCACTCCAAAGTACTTTTTCTAATATCATTGCTCAATGATAAGCCTTAGGACAAGGCATTTGTTCAAGAATTTAGGAACATCTTTGTTCAGTCAGAAAGTTGGGATTTGGTCATAAATTGGGTTTAGACTTCAAACGAATTACATCATAACTTTCAAACCCTTGGTAGCAGATTTTAGTTGAAAAGAATCAAACTGTATTTCATTATTTAGGAAGTGCTTGTCAGATTAATTTAAAGATGCCATGATGTTGGCAATCCACATGGTAATATTTTCGATATAGCCTTAAAGATCGGAACAAGGTTAAATAAAAGACTGGAAAAGTGATTGTCAAAACCAGTGGCCGCTAAACCTATTCATTCTGAATTAAAAGAAGGACCTGTACTTATGGAGTGATTGATGTAAGACAGGCATAAGCATGAAAGAACACAAAGTTTTTTCGATCATTTAAGATTTTATTGTGCTGGAGCTAGTCATATGGTTTTCCAATGCCTCAGGTTCCTGGATAACTAATAAGCTCATTCCAGTTAAGGGTTGGTGAAATACTTAATTGTAGCCTGTGCCGGGTGGCCAAGACGCCCCTGCTGCATATGTTCCAGGGGAGCAACAATGGGCAGCTCAATACCTCCCCCAGGATGCTTGGTGGCAGCCTCCCTGGTTGACGGTCATTCCCCAACCTCCCGCAGGGCTCCATGGGAGATGGAGTCCTCCACTGCCTGGTTGGGAGCTGGGGTGGCTGCAAGGGGGTTCTGCCTGGATTCCACAGCCCGGCTGGACAAATCTTCAGCCCCACCCGGATGTGCAATTGTGACCAGGTGGTCAAGCACCTGGAACACTTCCAGGTTTGCTATAAAAGGGGGCAACCACCACCACTCAGTGGCCAGAGTCGGGTGAGGAGGAGGACAAGGTTGCCTGGGAGGACTGGTGGTGCCAGAAAGAGAACAAGAGTGCGGTGCTTAATGCTCGGGACTTATATAGCGTCCTGATCACAAGCAAAAACTGTTTCATTTATGTATCTTTTGCTTCTATTTATTATCATTTCTAAGACCACGCTTGCTTTAATAGATGCCAGGTTAGCTCAGAATTTTATTAGCCTTGCACTTTAGGTTAATTTAGGAATTGAGAAACTGAGAAAACCCTTTTACTTTCTACTGATAGAAGTCCAGTTGGTATTGTTTTTTGCCCTGGTAATTAAGATTCAAACTAGACTCCTGCATTTTGCTAAGCCATGGTTAATTCTTGGACACCTATAGTTACAAAAAAACAATGCTGTGCTAGACTGGAAGAAAATAAGACCACAAGTTCTTGGAAGTTTGTCTGTAGAAATTGTTCCTTCACAAAATTTTGACAAGTATTAACAGTAAACAAAAGTCACAGAGAGTATGGGCACCTTTGCCTATGAGGAACATATATACATTGTCTAAACTGGAAATTGAGGCCATGGAGGATTATATTTAAGAGAATCTAATGAATATTATTCTGTTTTGACTGTAAAGTAGCCACATAGGGGTTGGATTTCTATTTTGCAAAATAAAAATTGTTTTAAATGGTTAGTTTTATACAGTATTGCATTCATTTTGACTGTTTTTATGATTTTATTATTTTTTATTATCATTTTGTTTATAGTGTGCACTACCTTATTGTTGTGTTTTCAGGATAGAAAACTGTCCTGTTCCTAGTGACGGATTCCTGTTTTTCCCATGTGACACCCAGAAGCAGAAAGGTGTAACATCATCATAGGAAATGTATTTAAGATATCAGCATGTTGCACCTGCCTTCCACGATTTTTGGTTTTGGAAAGTTTGAAAAACTATAATGGTGCTAGTTTAATGTGTGAGTGTGTATACATGTGTGTGGGCATGTGTGTAAAAGAATTTAAATCTTTTAACCTTGGCAGGAACTGTTTTCACTTTGCTTGTTTATTAGTGTTTTGGTAACTCGGTTAGGTTGATCTTCAGGCTTTCTAACCACTCCCTGTTTAGACACTGAGCTTGTTCCTTTTCATATTCTGATCACTTTGTCTACCCCTGCCATTTCCATATATTCATCATGACAGAACACATATGGTGTGTATATAAGTATATTTTGAGTAAGTATGGAGCATTAGTACAGCACTATGTTGAATGCAGGCATCAGCGCTGGGTAAAATGTGAGCTCACCTTTCATTTGTATCCCAGAGCATGAAGCTCATTACATTACTTCCAGCTTGACTCTGAAGAACCCACCTCTTCTGTCCAGTGGGTTACTTGAAGAACCATGTTGCTGTAAGTAAATGTTTATATATAAACAAAAGAAAGAAGAGCATGAATCTCTGCAAGAGAATGTGCCTCTAGAACCCTGAGCCACTAAAGAACACATAATGTCCCAAATAACACTTTAATTTTCCCCAAACTGTTATTCGATTAAATGGGGTACTGGCAAGACTCCAACACTTTATTCTCTCTCTTTTTCATTTATCATTATTAGGGGACTTGCTCAATGGTGCAGGAGTAAGGTGTAGTTATTACATAAGTTGATGCTATGCATCATATGCCTACAGTCTTGTTAACCAGTCTACCAAGTGACTTTGTGCTGAGTTGACCAAGTACGCATTTCTGACATTTATTCTACAATTGTAACTTCTGAGATTTTTTTCTCCAAGCTGGAAAAAGCACATCAGGTCATAATGAACATCAAGTCAACAATAATGGTGTTTTTACAAACTCATAGAATTGTTAATAAAGAGTTTCTCTACCCAGTAAGAAGACTGTTAATCCGTAACATTACACTGAACAACTGAAGCATCTGTGGGAAAGCATTAGGAAAAGAATTTCCGGAACATTTTGCCCTGTGACCTATGCCTTTGCTGTTATGCACCCAAAATCTTGAATGCTTTACCGATAGAAATCCGTCAGGCTAGTATTGTGAATCATTTAAATAAAAACAGGTAAAATCCATTATTTTAATATGGATTTTTCATAGCTACATTTTACTTTTATTCCTGAAAGACTATATGGGCATAGAATTATCATGCTCTTCAAGGATCTGCAATTAATTTCTACGATTCCCTGCTGTGACAATCTGCTCCACCATCTACTGATCAAGATGGATTGAAGGTGGGTGTCCCAGCTGTCCATAAGACCAACAACATCAAATACGATCATAAGAAGCCTGAAAACCAAGGGGACTGGTTTTAGAATATTTATGTTAGGAAAAATGCCCAATGGGGGCTGGATGGTATTTTTTGGGCTTGGAACCCCTGCAGATTTTGTTTTCTCTCCAGGCTAACTGGAGTTTTTTTTTGTTTTGTTTTGTTTGTTTCTGTCCTCCCGGTCACCTGAAATTACCTTTTTTCTTTGTTACTTACTCTTTAACATTATTGTTTTTCATTTCATTTAATTATCTTTTTGTTATCTAGTAAAACACTTTGAGCTACATTGTTTGTATGAAAATCTGCTATATAATTAAATGTTGTTATACTACAGTGCACTTCCACACATATTGCCAGTCAAAAAGTTTTCCCTCCAGACCTCAAGATCTCGCTCCCTGTTCTTTTTGTTTCTGAAATTAAAATTGAGACCGAAGGGAAGACAATTTGCTACTGTGAAAAAATCCAGAACAAATCACAAGAGGCTCTAGACATAGTAACAAAAGATGAGTACAGGGAATGTTTCAAGGAATGGCAGAAGTATTGGGACAACTATATTGTATCTCTAAACATCAAGTCTAGGGACTAGATATAAAGTCAGAGAGCTAGACACTCAGACTGCAGAGATCAGAATGGCTAAAGAAGTTGTAGCCCAGAGTGAAAGTAGCCCTTATCCAAATACAGGCTTCCAAGTATCAATGACTCCCACAAAGGAGGCGACTCAACCACAGTAACATCTTATCCCTATGTTGACACAGCCTCGTCATTCTGTAAAGGCAGTACAGATGGTAAGGGCCCAATCTTTTACCCAATTGTCAAAGTGTCACAGAGTATGATGGTGAGCCTAAAAGTAAGGTGTCTCAAAGTGTTTGTTGGGAGTGATCAATATTAAAGACACACGGAGGTCAGATGTCTGCTGTCTCATGTTAGACAAATAGGACCTTGATGAGGCAAGAACAATGTCACGGTATGAGGGGGCTATTGGAAGGTTTCACCCTGTGCTTCAAATGGTATACAGAAAGATTAAATGTTTTCAGTGCCAGCAGATAGGACAGCAGTGGAATGCCTGCCTTCTTCAGATTCCATTATTGACCCTGTGTTGAAAACCTGTATCATTACCTTCCTAAAACATGTCTTGTGTTGATTACTGCTGTCAATTGCAGTCCTCACAGGACTGGCCATCTGAGGGTCTGCCCACCAAGGGGTATCAGGGTGAATCAAAAACTATTCACATTCCGTCCATAGGATTTATTTTAATCAACTTTACGAAACAACAAAAACATAATTTTTTGACATAATCTCCCTGCTTTTCAATACTCTTTGTTCATCTGTCAACAAGATTTTGTAATCCTTCATTAAAAATGTTTTAGGCTGAGGTGCGAGCCACGAATGCACTACTGTCTTCACCTCTTCAGCAGACGTGAATCTCATAAGGCTTCTTTCAGGGGACCAAACAGGTGATAGTCAGATGGGGCAAGATCGAGGCTATAGGGAGGATGCTGTAATACCTCAAAATGATGTTTTTGTAGAGTGTCACTAGTGTTGGCAGCGGTGTGTAGACTTGTATTGTCATGCAAGAACACAATGCCCTTGGGTAACAGTCCTTTGGAACAGACTATGTTACTACACCCTCTGAAGTACTATTTGGTTGTAAAGTTGTAAATTCCAGTGATAATGGCAAGAAAATGGCAATTAACAAATTAAATTCACACAGAGCATTATTAACATTAGAAGTATAGTCCTTTCATTAAGAAAATTGCAAAAATAAAGTGTCGTGAGTACAGTGTCCTACACAATCCAAAGACAATTGGAAACTGGAATAAGCTCTGATAAGAAGAGGTCTGGCAGACCCAAAGTCACAATGTAATCAGAAGTCAAGTTTCTGAGGGTCACCAGCTTGCTTGATGGGTGCCTCAGAGCACAACAGCTCCAAGCACAGCTTAGTAGTGGTTGAAAAAAGTAAGTGTCAGTTACCGATGTGGAGACTTTGTACTGCAGGTTTAACAGGGTGAGTGGCAGCTAGAAAGCCATTCCTTAAAGGACAGAATTGGGCCTAGAAATACTGGCTGTGGACTACTGCAGACTGGAAAAAATTATTATGGGCCAAGGAAACAAAATTTGAAATCTTCAGCTCATCACACAGGGCTGTTCGTATGCCGTTGCGTTGGTGAAAGGATAGTCCCTCAGTGTGTGACACCAATTGGGAAGGGTGATAGTCTGGGTTTCTTTTGCTGGAGGCTGAGCTGGTGACTTCCACAGAGTGACTGGCATTCTGAATCAAAAAGGTTACCAAAGTTTGGCTGTTATATCAGCAAAAGGTGGCTATTTTCATGAATCAAATAATTTGAATAAAATTTTGTACACTTAATGATTCCTTGACTTATTTTTTATTTGTCATTGTTTATTTGTTCTATGCCTTGATTTCAAGAAATATTATAACATTAAACAGTGTGCATTTCCATAAAGATTAAAAAAACTGAGAAGTTCTAAAACTTTGGACTAGTATGGGATTAATAAAGTATCTATCTATCTATCTATCTATCTATCTATCTATCTATCTATCTATCTATCTATCTATCTATCTATCTATCTATCTAGTAGTATATACAGTATACACTGTATAAATAAACGGATATATAGACAAAAGACAATAACAAACAAGATAAAACAAAATTACAAAAGCTTAGTTTAATTTTTTCTCTCCTCCAGAAAAAGGCGCATAACTTATGAATTATATTTCTTAGCTTAGTTGGATCTTTTCCCTCTTACAAAAAAAGGTAAAATAAATTCTTGACTCAATTCTTGATTCAATTCATGTGTTCAAAATGGATAAGTTCTTAAGCTAGCTATTAATCTTCTTGTGGTTGCATTGCAGTGTTTGTTTCCTCAATGCTAGTCTCTGAGCTGGCTAACCATCTCCTTATCACACAGTTTTCTGTTTGTGTGTGTAGGAGTGCATATGTATGTTAGATGCTGTTCTCCACTTTCTGACTGGATTTAGGATGAGAAACTCGTAATAGCCAGAACTTATCATTCACAAGGTTATTACCTTACTGTGACACAAATAGCACATAGTCAGCTTTGTTCTATCAATTAAATTACAATTACAGTAATCCCTCCTTGATCGCGGGGGTTGCGTTCCAGAACCCCCCGCGATAGATGAAAATTCGCGAAGTAGAAACCATATGTTTGTATATATTTTTTTTAGTGTTTTTGTATATATTTTAAGCCCTTATAAACTCTCCCACATTGTTAACATTACAGCCCTCTAGACATGAAATAACACCCTTTAGTCAAAAGTTTAAACTGTGCTCCATGACAAGACAGAGATGACAGTTCTTTCTCACAATTAAAAGAATGCAAACATATCTTCTCTTCAAAGGAATGCGTGTCAGGAGCAGAGAATGTCAGAGAGAGAGAGAGCGCGAGAGAAAAGCAAACAATCAAAAAATCAATATGTGCTTTTGGGCTTTTAATTATGCCGAGGCATCGCGATAAAGCGGCATTTTTTAGAGGAGCGTCCGTATCCTTTAGGCAAACAGCCTCTGTGCAAACAGCCACTCTGCTCACACCCCCTCCGTCAGGCAGAGAGAGTGAGAGAGACAGAGAAAAGCAAACAATCAATCACCGCGTGGGAAGCATATTATATATCATTGAGGAGTTTTAGTTAATACGTAATACATGCTCTGATTGGGTAGCTTCTAAGCCATCCGCCAATAGCGTCCCTTGTATGAAATCAACTGGGCAAACAAACTGAGGAAGCATGTACCATAAATTAAAAGACACATTGTCCACAGAAATCCGCGAACCAGCAAAAAATCTGTGATATATATTTATATATGCTTACATTTAAAATCCGCGATGGAGTGAAGCCCCGAAAGTCGAAGCGCGATATAGCGAGGGATCACTGTAATATTGTTTTAGGTGCTTTCTCCAGACACAGAAAAAATCTTCAGTGTACTTTCTTTGTTCAGGAACTTTTTCCCTTCATCACCTTTTGTCACACTTTCTGGTTGATGTTGGTACTGCAGTTTCTCTTTGAGCTTTTTACACACACAGTGCCCTTGGTTGCTAGCATTATTATGCATGCTGAGTTGGCTAGTGATCACTTATCTCCAGTTGTTAGCAGGACAAACATGTTTTTAAAATAGAGTCTCTTTCTCTTGTTCGTGCTCTTGCTATTCCTCAACAAGGTTGGACTAATGACAACCTCATCCAAATTTAAATACAGACAAGTATTCCACCCTTATAGCACAGCGCTGTTGCCCCTTAGGACTAAAGGGATTGCTTCAAACACTGCTTCAGCCACACTCTATCAGCAATGGGTTGGTAAAGTTACGGCCAGGTTTAGCTGTAGCTGGATGAGAACAGTAGTTAGTTGCAATGTGGATGATGTTTTTAAAGGAAGGACTAGAGGTCTTGCCATTGGCTTCTTTGGTGCACATAAGCCCATCATATTTAGGTTGACCACTGGTGCAAAGTTCTGTCCATCAATGTTGCTTGTCCTCAGATGGTCCTTTGTTCAGAACTTTGGTATCTACCACAAGCTTTTGGGAGATGTTTCTGCTGTTTCTGCTGATGTTACAAGGTCTGGTATCATCTTATCACATAAGGTGCAAAGCTGCATTCAGGCAAGGTAATAAGAGTGTCTGACAGTGGCTTGCTAAGTCAGGACTTGGGATCCAGCCTGGCAAAATGGATAATGCCAGTCTGTCCTACACCCGTTTTGGCAAGAATTTCAGCTTCCAAACATTTTATGTAGCTAGATATGAAAATTTGATTTCTTGTTTTGGAACTGTTTCTTCATTTTTTTTTTTGCAGATCACTTTCGGTTGAGAAATATTCTTGGGCCATCTTGTGCAGATTTAAGATCTGTCTACAGATTTTTAATGACGTTCTAGTATGGAGACTGCAAAGGCAAATCAAAAACCTTCACCTTGTCTTTCTTGATCTATTTCATAGTAGATTGTGTTTTGGATTGTTGTCTTGTTTATTTTTAACTCCAATTTCCTGACTGATTTTTTTGATATTCTTCTTGAACATTTGTTGATATATTCTTCCTGTAAACACAACATTTTCCCTGTGTCATTAGCTGCCACACAACCCCAAAGCATAGTAGATTCACTCCTATATTTTATAGAGGGCATGGTGTTCCTTCCTTCTAATGTTATTCCTTTTATTCTCCAAACAAACCTTTTGTGTTTCTGTCCACTGCAGTTGGTTCCAAAATGCTTCGGGCATATGTAAATGTTTTGTAGACTTAAGACTTTTGTAATGAGGTTGCAGGTAAGGTTTTCTTCTGATGGCTCTTCCATAAAGGCATCTTTGTGTGAGTCAATGCTACATAAAACAACAGGACACCCCACTTTATTCTCATCTAAACCCAACCTGCAGGTCCTTTGCTGTTATATGGGGGTTTTGCTTTGCTGTCTTGCATAGTATACAGGTTGTTTTATCTGTCAGATTTCTTGGTCTTCCACATCTTGTCTTGACCTTCACACTTCCTCTTAACTGCCATTTCTTAATGACATATCGAGGCAACTCAGGCCCCTTCTTCAGGCAAGATGTAATACAGAAACTGAATTTAACAAGAGAGAGAAGAACAATGTATGGTCAAGATTACTGACCATACATTGTTCTTCTCTCTCTTGTTAAATTAATCTTAGCCTGAATGAACCTATTAATTTTTTACATTTAAGATTTTTCATTTAAAGATTTACCAATGTTGTTTCTTGTCCTAGTGTGTGGATATAAACACAGGGAACTTCAGTTTCTGTATTACATCTTGTCTGAAGAAGGGGCCTGAGTTGCCTCGAAAGCTTGCATATTGTAATCTTTTTTGTTAGCCAATAAAAGGTGGCATTTTGCTTGGCTTTTCTCTACATTCATAATGGCTAACACAGTACAACACCCTAGTAGTAGAGAAGGAGAAACTGAAGTAGTTTTGAGTGGATTATAATGGTGCAATGGTTAGGGAAGTGTCCAACTATGCCAAGTGGATTATTGTGGCTGAAAATGTCATCTTAGCTATGAGGCAGTAGTGCTAACCACTGTGCCACCGTGCCTTCCTCAGATAAAATTATATTCTGAGTCCATAAGACAATCTGAATCATCTATGTCTCACTACACCTCCGTAGTTCCTATCACTATAACTTCTCTAACTCCCACAAAGCCTGTGATGCAAGGGATCCATATTAAATACTCAAGGGGCTTTCCTCTGGGCCCCCTTAGGCTGTGGGTTTTTGTTCCAACCAGTTTCTCAATAAGTCAGTCATTGTTACCTTTAATTGACATCCATTGCTTAATTAGCTAACTCTTTTTTCCTATTATTTGTTATTTTGCATTTAGAAAAGTGTAGTGGTATAAGATTTTCACTTAATAGGAAATGAAGATAAGTTTGTATGTTATCTGTATCTTTAAATACTTAAAGATATATCTTTCATTGCTTTTAATACTGAACATTATAAACCACTGTGCTATTTTACCCTTCAAATGAAAATACTGTTTTCTTTTAATGCATGTTTGATGCAAATCTGGCTGGAGTATAAATCAGGTAGTGACATCACGAATGCATATACATGCTGTAAATTATTCATGCAAACAGATCAGGCAGCACCATAAAGTGAGTTGTGGAGTATGCTTACAGTTCTCATATACATAAAAGTTCTCTGCATGCATGACATCAATCGGGCAGATAGATAGCTAGATAGACATTTGGTGTAGAAATTTGTTGTAGATTGGGTAGTGACATCTCCATCTGACATGAATGCTGCATCTGTGTGATGTCATGATAGCCTCACAAAGCATCATGGGGCACTGGGAAAAACAATTCACCTAAGATGGACACATGGCAAATTTACAGGGAAAAACTTGGTAAACAAGGAACTCAGAGAATTTGCTGTGAAAAACACCTTGGCGAATTTTGCTGATCAATGCTAGTTGACAGTGACTTGCTTAGATGAGCCCATAGCTGTTTAGTGTTGCACAATGTTTGAATAGTCGCAGAATTTATTAGGCTCTGGAAGTGTCATCAGCTGACAACTGTTCTTGACCAATACCAAATGAGCTAAGCCAGACCTGACGAAGATTTTAACAAGTTCTGAGACATTACAACAGAATGGGTGCCCAAACATTTGCAAATGACACGGTTACCTTTACATTATTTAAATTTGTCAAAATAAACTAAACAGTACATTAACATTTTTGTAAAAATGCCATTGTTTTAGTTTGTTAGCTCTTGAAGCTGTATTTATGATTTTTCATTTTAAATGTCTACAAAATATTTAATTTTATACATGCATGGTAGTTTATATTTTATTTTAAATATATCTGAAAATACTGGGATTGTGCTGTATAAGAATAATAAAAATGTTATTGAATTTGTAAATTAAATGACATGAAAGTCATTGAGAATTATATGAGGAACTCTTTGCAATTACAGGACAACTTTGTACAGGCATTATCAAATTCTAAAAACTCCAAAATACAGGAAGAAATTATGGATGGAATTAAGTCTAAACTAAATTGCTTCCAATTAAGTGTAGCACTATTCAATTTATCATGCAGTAGGAAGAAAACCTTCAAATATTTGTATTTATACTTTTTTAATTAATTTCAGTAGCTCTGCATGCTATAATTGCTGTATTGGCTGTCAGAATTAGTAACAGCAGCTGTGGGTGGCATCTGTTTAAATCCCCAGATCTAACTGTGTGCTGTTTTAACCTGTGTGGGATATCTTGACTTCCTGTTTTCCTTATCTCAGGGGGTTACCAACATCTACTTCACAAGAGTCCCTAAGTCAGTCCTTTTGAAATCTTAAGAACAGCCACATTTTCCCCACATGCTTCTAAAAAAAGGGATTGGTTATCACGAACCAGAGTGCAAAGAGTCAAAAGATTAAAATTTACAATTTCCTCTGGGAGTTTCACTCATGTGCAATTCAATATGCCCTGCAAGTTTTTTTTTATCCTTTCTTAAAAAGTAAGTAGTCTTAAAAATATTTCTGCTGCACTGCTTTAACAAAAACAAAAATGAATATATGTAAAAGAGGAATTTCAAATACACTCTATTTTTAAAGTTTTCAAAACTACTTTTAAATTGTTGAGGGTTGGTCAGTAGATTTTCATTATTCCTGAAAGAAATTGGTGGCATCAACTGCATTATTTAATTCTTGTGTAATATGAGGGATGAATTTGAAAATTTGCTAATAAAGTAAGCATGTGCTTTTTTAATGTTAGTAAACTGTGTTAAGATGCTATTTGTTAGTTTGGATTATAGTTCACTTTGCTTAATTTAATTAAATTCCAGATTGCTCTTCCAAATAGAGGAAAATACTTAATAATGTATATAAGTGCTGTGGTGTGGCATGATAGATAGATAGATAGATAGATAGATAGATAGATAGATAGATAGATAGATAGATAGATAGATAGATAGATAGATAGATAGATAGATAGATAGATAGATAGATAGATAGATAGATAGATAGATAATTGACACAGTGCTTAAGGCTTCTGCTTCACGTCTTGAGAGCACTGTGTGTGCAGTTTCCACAGTTTTCTATGTTTAGTTTCTCTGTGTACTTTCACATTCGAAAGATTAACTAGCTAGACAGGTTATTTGCAAGTCTCAATATGCCTTGTATTAGTGTGTGTTATTACACCCTGTGCTACACTGGTTCCCACTTTGCACCAAAGATCTGGGTCCTCACAATCTTATATTGGAATATGTGGGTGCATGTTTTGAGACAGCTCGTTAATCAGCCTACACATAAAGCAGGTCATACATTAGACTTAGTAATTACTAAAGGACTAAAACTTGATATAAAGCAGGTCATTGATATTGGTCTATCAGACCATTTTCTTCTACTTTTTAATATAGAAATAATGATAGAAAACACCCATGAGAAGCATATTGTTAAAAAATGCTTCTTTGACTCAGCAGCAGCTTTAAAACTTACAAATATTCTAAGCAATCAGTCCGTTTATAGTGCCAACTATAATAGTGAGGATAATGTAAATAGTAAGGTGGAAAGATTTAATACTAAAGTGAGAGCTGCTGTTGACATAGTTGCACCTGAAAAGACAGTTAAAAATCTTCTAGCATTATTATACCATGGAAGACCCAAAGAGTGTCTGATTTAAAGAGAACATGCCGTAGAGCTGAGCGTAAATGGAGGAAGACTAAACTAACTATCCACTATGAAATATTAAAAGTTAAAATAACAGAATACAATAACACAGTCCGTCTTGAGAGGCGCTGCTATTTCTCTAAGATTATAAATAACAATGCTAGTAATCCCAGAGTCTTATTTTCGACGATTGATCGTCTGCTAAACCCAGGTAGGTCAAAGGAATGCCTCCTAAGTACTTCCAGTAAAACCTGTGAGGCTTTGCTGTATTTTCAATCAAAAATTAATGATATTAGAAATAACATAGTACATCTCCTTTAACACTAAGGATCCTCCTAAACCCCAGCATTCCGTTATAAACAAATTAAACTCTTTCACTAGGATAGATTTACCTGATTTACAAAAAATAATATCTCAATTAAAACCCTCCACCTGCGTCCTTGACCCAATACCAACAAATTTTTCAAAGAAGTATCGGGCGTGCTAATTGATAATATTCTTGACATAGTAAATTCGTCATTAGATACGGGGGTCTTCCCAGACTGTCTTAAGACTGCTGTAGTTAAACCCTACTTAAGAAACATAATCTTGACCCTCGCTCTTGAAAATTTTAGACCCATCTCTAACCTGCCTTTCTTAAGTAAAGTTCTGGAGAAGGCAGTCATTATGCAGTTAAATGACCACCTCAATAAACATGCTATTCTTGATAAATTTCAGTCGGTTTTAGAACAAATCACAGCACAGAAACTGCACTCGTTAAAGTAGTAAATGATTTGGGTGAATGCAGACAGAGGCCATTTATCTGTTCTCATCCTCTTAGATCTGAGTGCTGCATTTGACACCATTGATCATAATATTCTTAGAAATCGCCTTAGTCAATGGGTGGGCCTCTCTGGCAGTGTCTTAAATTGGTTTGAATCCTACCTGGCAGGGAGAAAATTCTTTGTTAGTTGTGGTAATTACAACTCAAAGACACAGGATATCCATATGGTGTTCCACAAGGCTCTATCCTGGGTCCGCTGCTGTTCTCAATCTACATGCTTCCGTTAGGTCAGATTATCTCAGGGCACAACGTGAGCTACCACAGCTATGCTGATGACACACAGCTGTACTTATCAATAGCACCTGATGACCCGATTCTCTTGATTCACTAACACAATGTCTGACTTGTATCTCAGAATGGATGAATAGTAACTTTCTCAAGTTAAATAAAGAGAAAACTGAAATCTTAGTGATTGGCAATAATGGATACAATGAGGCTATTAGAAATAAACTGGATACATTAGGATTAAAAGTCAAGACGGAGGTAAAAAGCTTAGGGGTAATTGCTGACTGTAATCTGAATTTTAAATCGCATATTAATCAGATCACTAGGACAGCATTTTTTCACTTAAGAAACATAGCTAAAGTTAGACCTCTTATGTCACTAATAGATGCTGAGAAATTAGTTCACGCGTTTGTTTTCAGTCAACTAGATTACTGTAATGCACTCCTCTTAGGACTACCCAAAAAGGACATAAATCGTTTGCAACTAGTGCAGAATGCAGCTGCTAGAATCCTAACTAGGAAAAGAAAATCCAAGCACATTTTTCCAGTTTTGGTGTCGCTTCACTGGTTACCTGTGTCATTCAGGATTGACTTTAAAATTCTGCTTATGGTTTATAAAGCCTTAAATAATCTTACCCCATCTTATATATCGGAATGTCTGACACCTTATACTCCAAATCGTAACCTCAGAATTCTCCTTAGAATTCCAAAAACAAAACGGCGGTCCCGTGGCCTGAAACCCCTGCAGATTTTATTTTTTTCTCCAGCCGTCTGGAGTTTTTTTTTCTGTTTTTTCTGTCCACCCTGGCCATCAGACCTTACTCCTTTTCTATGTTAACTAATGTTGTCTTATTTTAATTTCTTATTTTGTCTTTTATGTTTCTTTTCTTCAGTATGTAAAGCACTTTGAGCTACTTTTTGTATGAAAATGTGCTATATAAATAAATGTTGTTTTATAATATATATATATATATATATATATATATATATATATATATATATATATATATATATATATATATATATATATATACATACAGTGGGATGCAACAGTTTGGGCAACCTTGTTAATAGTCATTATTTTCCTGTATAAATTGTTGGTTGTTATGATAAAAAATGTCAGTTAAATATATCATATAGGAGACACACACAGTGATATTTGAGAAGTGAAATGAAGTTTATTGGATTTACAGAAAGTGTGCAATAATTGTTCAAACAAAATCAGGCAGGTGCATAAATTTGGGCACCACAAAAAGAAATGAAATCAATATTTAGTAGATCCGCCTTTTGCAGAAATTACAGCCTCTAAACGCTTCCTGCAGGTTCCAATGAGAGTCTGGATTGTGGTTGAAGGTATTTTGGACCATTCCTCTTTACAAAACATCTCTAGTTCATTCAGGTTTGATGGCTTCCGAGCATGGACAGCTCTCTTTAACTCACACCACAGATTTTCAATTATATTCAGGTCTGGGGACTGAGATGGCCATTCCAGAACGTTGTACTTGTTCCTCTGCATGAATGCCTTAGTGGATTTTTAGCTGTGTTTCGGGTCATTGTCTTGTTGAAAGATCCAGCCCCGGCGCAGCTTCAGCTTTGTCATTGATTCCTGGACATTGGTCTCCAGAATCTGCTGATACTGAGTGGAATCCATGCGTCCCTCAACTTTGACAAGTCCCTGCACTGGCCACACAGCCCCACAGAATGATGGAACCACCACCATATTTTACTGTAGGTAGCAGGTGTTTTTCTTGGAATGCTGTGTTCTTTTTCCTCCATGCATAACGCCCCTTGTTATGCCCAAATAACTCAATTTTTGTTTTATCAGTCCACAGCACCTTATTCCAAAATCAAGCTGGCTTGTCCAAATGTGCTTGAGCATACCTCAAGCGGCTCTGTTTGCGCTGTGGGCGGAGAATAGGCTTCCTCTGCATCACTCTCGCATACAGCATCTCCTTGTGTAAAGTGTGCTGAATGGTTGAACGATGCACAGTGACTCCATCTGCTGCAATATGATGTTGTAGGTCTTTGGTGCTGATCTGTGGGTTGACTCTGACTGTTCTCACCATTCGTCGCTTCTGTCTATCCGAAATCTTTCTTGGTCTGCCACTTCGAGCCTTAACTTGAACTGAGCCTGTGGTCTTCCATTTCCTCAATATGTTCCTAACTGTGGAAACAGACAGCTTAAATCTCTGGGACAGCTTTCTGTATCCTTCCACTAAACCATGATGGTGAACAATCTTTGTCTTCAGGTCATTTGAGAGTTGTTTTGTGACCCCCATGTTGCTACTCTTCAGAGAAAATTAAAGGAGGAGGGAAACTTACAATTGACCCCCTTAAATACTCTCTCTCATTATAGGATTCACCTGTGTATGTAGGTCAGGGGTCACTGAGCTTACCAAGCCAATTTGAGTTCCAATAATTAGTTTTAAAAGTTTTGGAATCAATAAAATGACAACGGTGCCCAAATTTATGCACCTGCCTGATTTTGTTTGAACAATTATTGCACACTTTCTGTAAATCCAATAAACTTCATTTCACATCTCAAATATCACTGTGTGTGTCTCCTATATGATATATTTAACTGACATTTTTTATCGTAACAACCAACGATTTATACAGGAAAATAATGACTATTAACAAGGTTGCCCAAACTTTTGCATCCCACTGTATACATCCTTTAAATAAAATAAATATTTGGACAGAGACAACTTTTTTCTAGTTTTGGTTCTGTACATTACCACAATGAATTTTGAATGAAACAACTCAGATGCAGTTGAAGTGCAGACTTTCAGCTTTAATTCAGTGGGTTGAACAAAAAGATTGCATAAAATGTCAGGCAACTAAAGCATTTTTTAACACAATCCCTTCATTTCAGGGGCTCAAAAGTAATTGGACAATTGACTCAAAGGCTATTTCATGGGCAGGTGTGGACAAGTCCGTCATTATGTCATTATCAGTTAAGCAGATAAAAGGCCTGGAGTTGATTTGAGGTGTGGTGCTTGCATGTGGAAGATTTTGCTGTGAACAGACAACATGCGGTCAAAGGAGCTCTCCATGCAGGTGAAAGAAGCCATCCTTAAGGTGCGAATACAGAAAAAAACCCATCAGAAAAATTGCTACAATATTACAAGTGGCAAAATCTACAGTTTGGTACATCCTGAGAAATAAAGCAAGCACTGGTGAACTCAACAACGCAAAAAGACCTGGACGTCCACGGAAGACAACAGTGGTGGATGATCGCAGAATCATTTCCATGGTGAAGAGAAACCCCTTTACAACAGCCAACCAAGTGAACACCACTCTCCAGGGGATAGGCGTATTGATATCCAAGTCTACCATAAAGAGAAGACTGCATGAAAGTAAATACAGAGGGTGCACTGAAAGGTGCAAGCCACTCATAAGCCTCAAGAATAGAAAGGCTAGATTGGACTTTGCTAAAGAACATCTAAAAAAGCCAGCACAGTTCTGGAAAAACATCTTTGGACAGATGAAACCAAGATCAACCTCTACCAGAATGATGGCAAGAAAAAAGTATGGAGAAGGCTGGAACAGCTCATTATCCAAAGCATACCACATCATCTGTAAAACACGGTGGAGGCAGTGTGATGGCTTGGGCGTGCATGGCTGCCAGTGGCGCTGGGACACTAGTGTTTATTGATGATGTGACACAGGACAGAAGCAGCCGAATGAATTCTGAGGTGTTCAGAGACATACTGTCTGCTCAAATCCAGCTAAATGCAGTCAAATTGATTGGGTTGTGTTTCATGATACAGATGGACAATGACCCAAAAAATACAGCCAAAGCAACCCAGGAGTTTATTAAAGCAAAGAAGTGGAAAATTCTTGAATGACCAAGTCAGTCACCTGATCTTAGCCCAATTGAGGATGCATTTCAGTTGTTGAAGACTAAACTTCTGACAGAAAGGCCCACAAACAAACGGCAACTGAAAGCTGCTGCAGTAAAGGCCTGGCAGAGCATTAAAAAGGAGGAAACCCAGCATCTGGTGATGTCCATGAGTTCAAGACTTCAGGCTGTCATTACCAGCAAAGGGTTTTCAACCAAGTATTAGAAATTAACATTTTATTTCCAGTTATTTAGTTTGTCCAATTGCTTTTGAGCCCCTGAAATAAAGGGATTGTGTTAAAAAAATGCTTTAGTTGCCTGACATTTTTATTCAATCTTTTTGTTCAACCCACTGAATTAAAGCTGAAAGTCTGCACTTTAACTGCATCTGAGTTGTTTCATTTAAAATTCATTGTGGTAATGTACAGAACCAAAATTAGAAAAAAGTTGTCTCTGTCCAAATATTTATGGACCTAACTGTATCTTGCATATTTTCACTGAAAATCTATAAATGCACTTATGTTTAACTGACAAATTGTTGAACTAAATTGTTTACTTTGTTTTCTAATTTCTTTATACAATTACAAAGTAATTCATATAATTGAAACATTTGGGAACATTGTAGTAAATAAATAAATAAAATGAATACTTATTGTTGCTGTTGACCATATAAACAATTCAGCAAACTATCATCACAAAAGCACTTCCATGCATGAATTGACAGCTGGTTTTCTGGGATTATACTACTCATGCTGACATGACAGCTTTCATTCCTAACAGATGCTAGCCATATTTATTATCAGAATAATTTGCAATGTTTTCTACATTATTCTCTCTCCCTACCCCCATCCCCATTTACTGCCAGAAGTTAAAACATATTTAAAATTAACATTTCATAGTATTGTAACTGTTAAAGAAATTCTCTTTAGTTCATTCCATTAACACAAGTTAAACACCTTTGACAACAATTCTGCAGAATTTCAGCATTACGTTATGCATGCCTTTTCCTGTATTGCACTCTTCAACTTTAATTTTGGAGTGCTAAAAGTTTAATCAGTGCTTCAGACTCTTTCTCCCGGGGTTTAGTTTTAAAATGGATGAGCCTTCATACAAATTACTTGTAAATGTAGGCAAGTGTGGGGTGAAAAAGTCTAAATGCAAAATCACAAATTAAGTCCTTTGAGCTTCAAAAGGTAAAGAATAAAATTTATTATTATTATTATTATGTTCAATGCTTTAATCATCTTGCCTGTTTCTGCCGAAGATATCAACAACAGATCAAAGTGATTCACCCTAGTATCTTTCTGAGGTTGTGTGAAATTACCATGCACTTCACTATCTGTTGGATGGTCTGGTCGCTTTTTGAGTTTTCCAAATGCTCCCATTTTCACTGGCACCCTTGCTTTTCAGGTTCTTGTACTTACTGAGCTTCTCAGAAAGATATTCATATCATCTATAATAGCAATATCAATCAGCAGGCAGGCCTTTTCTTTCTTATTATGCAGCACTGTATCAGGACTGTTGACTAATATTGTCCAGTGTGGGATTATTGCCATGTCTCACATGATGGTGGTAGTGTCATCGATGTTGATTACCTTGTCCTGAAAGTATTTGTCAGGCATCTGTATGCATAGATGCTTACTCCAATGTCCAGTGGATGTAACAAGACACTTTGTTGTGTGTCTAGTTATATGCATTATGCAACCTGCGACTATGCGGCTAACCTACTCTACTGCTTTGTTGGATATCCTGTACATGTTGTCAACTGGAAGCTTCAGGATGTTGTTTAGGTGGTACCTGTTTTTGAGTGCTAGGTCCTGGGTAATCTGTTTCTCCTTTGAGACAAGAACAGCATAGCCATGCCATTGATGCTACTTTGTTGATTGCTCATCTGTAAAGATCTTGAAAGAATTGCCCATGCTGTGGATTGCTCTCCAACAGTTCTAGTTTTTCCTGCTAGTGCAGGTTCTTAAAATTCTGAGCAATTGAATTCTTCAAGTAAATCACTATAATGGTCTTGGCTTCTTTCTGTAAAAAAAATGATTGCATTTGTTGACATCATGGCCCCTCACTAGCCCCAGTGAACTCAGCTTTTCCTAGTTTGACTTACTCACCTAGATGGAACATGAATTAATTGTAAATGTAATCTAGCTCAGTTAGTCCATGTCCACCATCTCACCTCTTGATGCAAAGTTTTTCAACATCAGCCTTCAGGTTGTGAATGCCTTTCACAGTCAAGAGTTTGTAAGACTTGTGACCCATTCTCCTCATGTCAGATCTCCATCCATCAACTATGTTGTAAGGTATATCTGAGACTTCTAGGGTGCTGATAGCTGAGATCTGTTTAATGGAGGTTAGGTCAGCTTTTAGCAGCAGATGGACCTGAAAATGGTGCTCCTTCATGTTGGTTTGCTTCGATGCAAAGGTCACTGTCTGGTCATTCAGCTGGATGTTTTGACTTTTGACTGACCTGCAGATTTAAAAAATGACATGACACCGTTGTCAAAGTCAAATTTGATTTTATTATTAAATTTGCCAGTGTGACTGTGAACAAGACACTTAACCTTTCTGTGCTTCAAATGTTAACCATATATGTAAAAAAGTGTGGCTCTAAGAAGAATGGACATGAAAATTTGTATATACTAAAAGAAACACTTCTGTGAATTTGTCAGATATTTTTGCTTATCATTGTCCTGGAGTGTGGTCACATGCTGCATCTTTGTCAGACAGCAAGTAAGAATTTCACTGTACTCTACATGTGGTAACATGACTGCTGCTACTAGCACAGTGCGTTTAATCCAAGGAACCAGCCTTAGACAAAATCTATAGACAGACACTTTATAAAACTGTATATTTTTGGTGTTGAGCAAACAAATATACAGTATTATATGTACAACATAAAACATTTATACAGTGTATTGAGCATGATTTATTTCAAAAGTCACATTCTCATGTACAAAACACTTGCTTTACATGAAATAGGAAATAAAAGATTGTATAATGTTAACTAGCTACTGGTCCTAGCATTACTAAACCAAAACCTAAATATTATTGTTTATGGTGAAACTATAACATGATATACTTTTTGTCGTTCACTCAAGATTTTCGTCTATTCAGTTCAAAGTGATCACTAGGGGGTCTTTTAGTACACTGGTATAAAATAAATCCTGACCATACTGAATTCAGGCAGCAGTTGATGAGTCTCCCCACTTCTAAGGATCTGCAAGCTTTTCTCTCACTTGAGCACATCTGCGTCTATTTGCCTCTGATAAGAAAAATACTAAAACACATTGGTTCTCATGCAACAAGCTTCAAATTTCCAGACAAAAAGCTGCTGTCACTAAAGAGCACCTAGAGTTTACATTGTATGTTGGGAACAGATGAGACTGGAGTTTAAAATTTTGGTAAAAGTTCACAACATTGTGTGTATAAAAACAAACACAAAGCACTCATGTCTACTGTGAAGAATGGCAGAGGCAAACCATGCTATGGAGCTGCTTTAGAGAGATGCCTTAAGGCCCAGAGCACTTGCAAGCTCTGATAGAACAATGAATATCTTATTATTATCATGAAATCCTACTGTCAGTGATTTAATGACATAAATTGGGTCATGTAGCATGACAATATCCAAAATATTCCAAAAGGAGTAATAAATTAATGTTACAGCATCTTAAACAGCAGAAATTTTAGAATGCATTTTAGATTATTCAGGATATGACATATCTTGTACCTAGAAAACTGGCTAGTACAGTTTATTCCCCCTGAAATAATTTACGTGGCTAATGATTAGTAAGATGTTTATATGTAAAAAAGAAATACAGAAACAGCATGGCACAGTGAGCACAAATGATGATTTCATGCAGTTAAACATCAAAACTGGATAACGTACATAACATACACGCAATATGAAAGCAACTGAATCCAGATATGGTTTCTTGCAATAAAAAGTTAATAAGCCAGTTGTTACATTGGAAAAGAAACAGAATCTCAAGAAATAACCACAAGTTCTTCTGACCTAGGCCAGGATGAAGCTAAGTCTAGGACAAGAGATTAGGAAAAAGTGTCATCCCCTGTTTCAATTTGATGTTGCTGTTGCGGCTCAGAGTTTTTCCACTAACATGATCCTGGAACATCTGCATATCAGAGTAGAACTTGTGTTCTCACATAAACATCTGGCTTCTTGCCTAAGATCAATGTTCTTTTGCTGCTACTAATAATCATAATTACGCTTGAGCTATATGAACAGCCTTTCCGCTGATTTCATTGGCCATCCTTCTCTCTCATGTCTTGTTGGATTTTCTGCATTACTTCTATTGTGTTAGATCAACTATGAGGACCTTGTTTAAGCATGTTTTTTAGTTTATCCATTCTCCTTACAGTCATCCTTTTTGGTACATTTCATACAAGATTCAAGAACACGTGTGCTATAAATTGACTACTTCATGAAATAAATACATTTCCTCTGATTAAAGTATAAATATATTACAATTGACTTGTTAAGCCTGGCAGCACCAAAACAGTATTGAGGCAGCAATAGGAATAGTTAATGGATACCCTGCATCTGGAAAGTGCATCTGTTACTTTCAAAAGAACTTTGCATGTTGTGGCAGATTGCTGGGGTCCATACCTGGCCGGGATGCCTGGAAGGACCGGAAAAGGGCATTAATAGCTTCCGGGCCACGAAGGGGCAACCGCCCTGGACTAAGAGAGGAACACGGGAGAAGAGGGAAAAGATTTTAACCCATTGGGACCCGTGACCACCGCCAGGGGGAGCCTTAAGCCTCGTCGGACCCGGAGAACTGTCACTTCCGCCACACCAGGCAAGATGGCGGATGAACCTGCCAGGGATGCCCGGAGTGCTTCCAGTGCAAAGGGCAGCACTTTCGCCACACCAGAAAGTGCTACCGAAGATCGTCATCAGCCACCTGGAGCACATCCGGGCGGGAATAAAAGGCGCCGCCTTCCGACAATCTAAGAGCCACAGTCGGGAGCAGGAGTAGGACAAAGCTCCCAGGAGGAGATAGGCGGCCAAGGACAGAGATAAAGAAGAGTCTAATAGTGGTGATTAATTGCTGAGTGCACTGTGTGGTGTTCGGGACTGAAACCTGTGTGTAATTCTGTTAAATAAACGTGTGCGTTTTATAAAGATGTGGTTTTTGACTGGTAGTGTCTGGGCAAGTCTCACAATGTATAAGGACCTGTAGGCAAAGTGTCAGTTTTGATAGTAATCCTAGACACCTGTGGTAGAAATCAATGGTAAGGGAAGTTACATTAGAGCCACTGGGGCGATTCCAAAGTACTGGAGTGCCAAGTCTACAGAGGTGAATGAGATCCAGCCAGAAATTCAAGTTCAACACAGTATGGGTGTGTCTTGATCAACATGTCTCTTTGATGTTCTTTTGAAGGTGCTAAAAGCAGGGACAAGTTTTTGAGACTGGGATGGCAATCTCATTTTTTAAAAGAAGGAAAAGAGAGCATAACCCAATTACAGAAGGATCACACTAAGCCAGCCAAAGTGAAATGCTGCCTCAATACTAGAATGGAAATTTAGTGTGGAAATTGAAAATCAGATTTAGGAAACAATGTAGTTTCCACCGAGGCGGTGGAACAGTAGACCAACTCCTTGTTCTTATACATATGTTTGAGAGGTTATGGGAGTTTGCAAGTCCCATCTGCATGTGCTTTGAAGACTAGAATAAAGCTTATGATTATGTACCCCATCTTTTTCATATAAGATCCCTAGGCCACCACCATTCATTTGCTATTTTGCAAAGCAAGGGATGTGTATGTCTATGTGGTGGGTGTTAAATTGGGTGTTGGAATCTGCTAAGGTTGCTCACTGTTTGTCTGTGTTTTTCATGAACAGGATATCAAAGTGCAGCCAAGAATAAAAGTATTCAATGTTGAGACCTGAGGGCTTTATCTTCCTTGTCTTCAGATGTGTTGTTGTATATTAAACTGCAACTCCCAGCATGCACTGAAGCAGATTGTAGCTGAGGGGTAAGGTGGTCGGTTCAGTTCACTTAGTAATGTTGCTATTTAAGTCATCAATAGGTTGAGAAATAAACTGAATTCTCCTTAGTAATTTTAAATGAAGCATTTATGCAGTATGCATTGCTAGCAATGACTCCAAATCAGGACATTCAATTGTATCTTGGTGATACGAGTATTCTTAGTGATTTTTATTTCACTGTTATCAATGATTTTAATACCTACAACTTATAATGATGGTTAATCGCACAGGATTTCTAGAGCTGATTTTATTTGGCCAGTTTTTTCAACATACAGAACAGTGAATGCAATTTATAAAGACACCTTCAAGCACAACACCTAATTCTACATCCCTTATTGGCTGATGTCTGCTCTAGACTGTCACAAATAGAGAAAGATTGTGTGGAGAGGATCCGTACAAGGCAAGGCTAATAGAAGATTAAAAAGTATAAATAATCCTATACCACAATGCCACTGTGCAATAACGCCTACATAACCTGCTACACTGCCTCTAGATCTCTAATTGGTCTCATGAATTGTCATCAGACTAGCTTATTCTCTCTATTATAAAAAAAAATCCTGGAAAGGAAAAGCAGGGCAAAGATGCGTGATCTTCTCGGAAGACACTTAAAAGACCTGTGAGGCGCAAACAATATCAAATAACACTCAGTCGTGTAAAGACACTTAGCAGACACAGATCCTGTACTCTCAGCACATATAAAGCGTATAAGGAAAATGTGTTCTAGATGAAACGTCAACGAAAGAAGAAGAAAGAGCAGCACAGAGAAAAGAGACCCAAAAGCGTTGGAGAGAAAAAAAGGCAGATAAGAGATTATGAAAGCAGTGGAATTCGAAAGGCTCAAACAAAAAGTTCAAAAGTAAATTCAAAAGTATTGTAGCATTCCAGCCAAGTTGAAGCCTTTTTTGTTTTAAGTGACTGTTAGGTCCGATTGAGGGAGGGCGGAGTACAACATGGAAGACTGATAGCAGCGCGATGGCACCTCCATAGCATGCGTTCAGCCGCCCCCTCCCTTGACAACGTAAGCAGCATTATACGTCCTGAGAAAGAGATTTAACCATGCAAGGGGCCAGAAATAAAGGACAAGTATTGTGTTTACAATGTCACGCGAGGCAGTGAGACATCATTTAAAACGAGTCCACGGACATCTAACCTAGCAGTTGTTGGATTGCTGTTGGCGGACATGCATCATGTGCTCCCAGCTCTTAAAACAATGACAAGAGACAAGCAAAACACGCAAGCTCGCCAGCAGCAAAAAGCCTGCCGGTGATCAGAATGCTTCTCCTTAGCGTGCATTCAGACAAACTAACCCTGGCCGCCCATAACCCCAATTCATAATGCGAGCGATAGACATGCAAGGTGGCAAAAGAATAGCTGCAGTAGAGGCTTTGAAATGATTGGGCAGCGAGACAAGGAGAACAAGCAGCTCAGCTCATCAGCAGCAGAAAGACAGCAGATGAGCCGATGGCATCTCCTTAGTGTGCGTTCAGCTGCACCCCCTTCACAACACGAGCAGCGTTATACGCCCTGCAAGAAAGAGATGTTAGCACACCCAGGGCCAGAAATAAAGTATTGTTTTTACAAAAGTTTTAAAATAAAAGTGAAAATAATGCATATGTAACAATTCCAATGAAACTAACACTCTTTTTTAATTGTATATCCTGTAAACAAAACCCGGGGATGGGTGAGCAAAGCGAGCAGGGGTGGATCCCCCTAGTCTCCATAAAGACAATCATCTTTGCCTTTACAGCAGAGATTTATAGCAGATGTCTCATTTCACTGTTAAGAAAAGAGGAAAGCATGGACAGGTTAAATGATTTGCTGACAGACATGTAATTAGTGACTATTTGAGCCCGAAGATGAAACAGAAATATTTTCATTTAAAATTATTTTTGTTTAATAAATTAAACACAGAATTCAAATAATGAGTAAAATCATCTGGAGATACCGTAAATACTTGATATATTTTTCTAGTAAATTAGATGTGTTAGACCACTGAATAATATGATGTAGGATGGCCCGTGTTTGAGACATCTGTGCTCTTGACTTACAGGATTATAGCATCAATCTATCATGCTTTAATTATTTCTTGCACATAAATAAACTGAAGGATAGCAAAAACACTTATTCTTCTTAGCACCCTAACTTGTATTTACACATTATGAAAATATACAATAAATCAACTAAAACCATTTTTACACACACATAAAGGGCTGCAGAAAACTAAAGTATCAGATGGAGCTATATTTATTATTGATGAGTTGCATATGTACACTTGGAGAAACCCTAATAGTGGAGGGGATTAAGGTTATGTATACCTAGCAGAGTCACAATTCCATGTGTCAGTTTAAAGGTTTAGGGATGGAGTTTTTATTAGAAGAAGGATGTGGGAATACAAACAGCTGATATCAGAGCTCATTGTATTTACATTTGAAAGGCTGGCTAATGACAGTGTCATTTTTCATCTGAACTGACAATTTATTCTGATGATAGTGATATTTAAAAGAAGTTGTTGTCGCATATCAAAGTTTGGTGAGTCTTAGCCAATAAACGGTGCACAAAGAGTGTCAAAGAGAAGTGGAACAGTTACTCATGCAGTTTCTTAATGAAGGAATGCCAGCGGGAAGAAGCTGATTATTATTCAGCCCTGACTCTGGTTATGCCTCTTTTGCCCAGGAAGAACAAAAAACGCTCAATCCTGGAGGGCAAAATCATTCGACTATCAGACAGGAATGAAGAAGGCTTTCCCTGTGGCTGAGTTTATATTAGGGAGATTGTGTTCAGCCTGCTATTTTTCTAGCCTTTTTGCTACTTTCTTAACAACTTCAACAAGATTAAATAGAATGTCCCAGTTGGAGCCCCTGCTTTTTAATATCTACTTATTGTATATATTTACAGTGTTAATAATTTTATGGTTTATCTCTTTAAACAAACCATAGTGAACACTGTAAACTTTGCACAAAAAATGTTTAAAACCAATTTCAATTTACAGTAAGTGTTTTTAGTGGTTTTACCGAATAAATGGCACAAAGCCCTGATCATCAAACACAATTTTAAAATGCACAGCAATAATAAAACAAATTTCTTTTGCTTAATATGCTCAAGGTTACTTACAAAATGTTAAGTTCACTAACAGATCCCAACCTGAGAATTGGTTGTCAGTTGAACGTTGACCTTCCAGGGTCAGTGTCCACACTACAGAGAACAAAATGATCCATTGTGGCACTTGCCCAGTAGTGTGAACTGTGCTTAATACAGCCTATGCAGACACAAACACAAACAAGATCTGTGAGGGAGTGAAATACACAAAATGTATTTTAAATAATGTCCCTGCCGAAAACAAGGGGTGAAAAAGACAATGAAGCGGTCAAATGGAGAAAGATAAGCACTAAACCCCAAAAAAGTTTTGTATCCAAAAAGGCAAAGGAAAATGAAAATCCAAAAGAATGCTATCCACTGCACTTTTAAATGAGATTGTGTTTTTAATAACAACTAAACAATGTTAAAACATTTATGTAAGCCAGTGTTTCATTATTTTTTGTTGCATGACTAATGTCATAAAGGAACATGATAGGATGTACAGGGGAATGAGCAAATAGATGTGGATGTAGGGCTAAACACAGATTGTAGGCTCCAATCTGACATCCACAGAGGAAACATAAACAATAAAATCAGTAAAATTAAATTTACTGAAGATAAAACAATGGAAACATCTGACTGCCAATTCTGCAAGATGTATTTAAGTAGCTAGAGGAAAGGCATTGGGGCATAACTGGTATTATTCTTAGGATGTATGTCTCCTTCTGAGAAGACGAAGTTTGATTCCTGAGATCTGAAGACTTTACTTGTACTTCAAATCTTAGTGTGGGGCAGAGTGCTTACAGCTTTATTGGGCATTCGTGTACCTTTTGGGGTTGACAAGACCTGTGCTGTGAGAGGCACTGATGTATTAGACAGACATAACAATGGCTTAGTTTACACTAGGAATTAAAGGAGTGTAGGCCAGTTTTACCAGTAACATTAATGATAATGTTTAAAAGCAGAAAACTAAGGAAATAGAAATACTTTGGAAATCGTTCAGACTCTCTGCAATGGGTGTTTGAGCATGTTTTCACACAATTTTTTAAAAATGTTCTCAGTTTATTTTGGCAATTCTTTCTTCCCGTAATTTACAATTCATATAATCCTTTAATAGTTTTTTTTACATTGCGCTAGTATTTTATAGTCACAAGAGACTACACCATCTTATTTGTTATTCTGACTTTTGTAATACCTATTTGGATGAGAAAATTAGGAAACAATTGGTCTTTATGGTGGTTAGATTACCTATTTTAGGCTGGCTGGGAGAGATTAGACACTCTGTCTGCTAAAAATATTTAGAGTGAGTAAAGAGACTTAACTGAATACCCAGTAATCCAAAACAGAATAAGTCATCTATTCAGAGGAATATCTAGTAATTAGTAAAACTGTGATCAAAAGCCAAACTATATTTTGGGTGTTGTTATATAAGTGTGCATTTCAGTTCAGATATTGATTCCTGATTGTGAGATGATGCACAGTGATATCGTTGGTAATGTCTTGTATATTATGTTAGTTTTTGCTGTTCAATAAAAAGCAGGAAGGCACACACTAACTACTCGTCTATTCTTATCAATAAGTAGGCTAGTGTACTGCATTATAAATACACAACAGTGGTGATGAGAACAAAAAGAAACCTTTTAGCACAATGACATTGAATTGCTGCAGCGGGAACCTCACAGAAAGCAGAGAAGCAAACAGATACAATGTGATAAGTAAGATAAGTTGCAAACATGGCATACATTGGTAAGACAGATGTGTTTGATAGTTCTATTGAAGACTGGGACATTTATGTTGAAAGGCTGCAACAATATTCCACTGCAAATGATATACTGGTTGAAGAACATGTTCCTGTGCTACTGAGAGCCATAGGTGGAATAGCAAATGGCGTCCTCTGTAGTTTACCTGCCCTTAGAATGGCCCACTGAGAAATGTTTTAACCACTAAGTTTGGGTTATGCAGGATCATTTGCACCAAAGCCATCACTGATCGTGGTGCATTTCAGATTCCATAAGTATAATCAGAATAAGGAAGAGAGAATTGTGGCATATGTGGCAGAACTGAAAAAGTTATCAGAACATTGTCAGTTTGTTAACAGCCTAAATGACACGTTGCACAATCGTTTGGTGTGTGGAATCCTCCAAGAGGGAATCCAGAAGAGGCAGACATGACATTTAAATAGGTAGTAGAGATTGCCATTTCAATAGAAACTGCAGCAAGAGATGACCTTGAGCTACAAAACAAAATGAAGAGCAACAGTGTGAATAAATTGGCAGCAGCCAAGATAAATAAAATAAATAAATGGCTGTGCTATTGCTGTGCAAGTGAGTCCCATCTTCTCTCATTGTGCCAATTTAAAAAGGAAGGGTGCAGACAGTGCCAAAAAACTGCCATATTCTCAGAGTTTATCGTATTGAGAAGGCAAAGTGGAGTGTGGAGAACAAAATGCATCACATCGAAAAGAAAAGTGCATACAATATTGCAGAAGTCTTTGACACTGAAGATGCATTAGCCAGTCTGGCATTATTTAGTGTTGGTTGAAAAGACAAGCAGGTAATTTGGTTCACACCAAAGGTAAATGGTCAAGTGGTAAAGATGAAACTTGGCACAGGCTCAGCTGTTTCAGTAATGTCACTGAATGGTTACAAGCTGTTTTTAAGAAGGGGAAGCTGAACTCCTCTTCTGTTCTTCTCAGAACATACACTGGCAAAAAGGTTATGCCAATTGGAGTGCTACCTCTGACAGTAGAGTATGATTGCCGGAAAGTGTTGCTTAGTTTCTACATATTAGAGAATGTAGGTGCATCTTTATGGGGTCATGAGTTGTTAAAAAAATTAGAGAATCAGATTAAGAACCTTTGTGCTTTGCCTGTTTTGCAAAAAAAAAATCTGAGTTGTTACCTAGAAATGCTGCCCCTGTATTTATAAGTATCATTGGAACCATCCAGCATATAACAGGTAAAATTGTACTTAAGGACACTGCAAACCCACATTTTAACATAGCACATTCAGTACCTCTGCGGTGGGCTGGCGCCCTGCCTGAGGTTTGTTTCCTGCCTTGCGCCCTGTGTTTGCTGCTCCAGCAGACCCCCGTGACCCTGTAGTTAGGACATAGCGGGTTGGATAATGGATGGATGGATATCCAGTACCTGGTTTAAAATTAATTGGAAATGTTGGAAGTAAATGGAATTATGTCTAAAGGAGACTGGAGTCCATGAGCAACCTTAGTTGTCCCAATAGTAAAGAAAAATGGCACAGTCAGGCTCTATGGAGACTTCAAGGTCCCCATTAATCTTGTGCTGCAGGCTGAACAGTACGTTCTGCCAAAAATTAAAGACATTATTGCTGGTTTGTCAGGTTGGCAATGCTTTTCAAATATATATTTAGTGGATGTGTGTACCTTCAGATGGAAGTAGATGAAGACTCTAAAATGTTCCTGACCATCAATAAAATACTTTTCAATACAGTAAAAGGCCTTGTTATAACAGGCTGGTGTTTGGTGTAACCTCTGCCTCTAAGCAGTGCCAGGTGTCCAGTGTTTCCTAGACCACATTATTGTCACTGGAACAATAGACAAAGAGAATTTAGAAAACCTCAAAACAGTCCCAAAAAGGTTAGAAGAATATGAACTAAGAGCCAGGCGAGACAAATGTGAGCTCATTTAACCCAGTGCCAGGTATTGTGGGCACAATATAGATGTCAAATGTCAGGACAAGATTCACACTGGGTTGAAGGCTCCACAACAAAATGTTTCACAGTTAAGATCCTTTCTGTGATTTGTGAATTATTATAATACGTTTCTGTTGAACCTAGCAACTGTGCTACATCTGCTCAGTGAACTACTGCAAGCTGGCAAACATTGGAAAAGGACCAAAGAATGTGAGCATTCATTCAGTCCTCATGTACTTTACTCACCCCTTCCAATCAAGCTGGATTGTGATGTTTCTCTATATGGCATTGGAGCAGGGATGTCTTATGTTATGGAAGGTGGCAGCAAGAGGTCTAAAGCTTTTGCATCACACTCATTGTCTGCAGCCGAGAAGAATTATGCCTAAATGTATAGGGAGGCACTGAGTCTAGTGTGGGTGTCAAAAGATTCAACAAGTTCAATCAGTATTTGTTTGGTGGATAATTTCCCCTTGTTACAAACCGCCACCCGCTAACCTCAATTTTCAGCTCTCAGAAAGGAATCCCTGCCATAGCCGCTGAGCATTGATTTTAGGTGGACACAGATACTAGATTGAGTATAAACATACTGCGTGCAATGCAAATGCCGATAGATTGTCATGACTACCATGGGAGGCTGTAAAAGACTAGCTTGGGGATAAGGAAGCGATAGATGTGCGTTCCAGTAGCCAGATTAAAATTCTGCTTATTAGGGGAGATATGGTAAAAACAGAAACAAAGCATGAGAAGATCTTGTCTCAGGTGTATCCTGCCATGGCTGGACAGCCCAGCACAGCACAAAAACCTGTTGACTGTGGATTATCTGAGATGTGATGAACTTGCCTTAAATCCTGGATGTGTGATGTGGGGGCTAAGGACCATCATACCCAATAAACTATACACAGATTGTTAGAGGAGAGTCATAAGGGCATTCTAGGTGTGGTGAAAATGAAGGTGCTGGACAGAAATTTTGCATGGAGCCCAAGGCATTGATGAAGACATTGAGAAACTAGTGTAGCAATGAAACGGCTACACTACACTGAGGCATTCTGCTAGATGCCTCAGAATGTCTCAGAATGTGAAAAGCTTCACCAATGGGAGCATGCATTGATCAGGTGTGATTTTGGCCCATTCCTCCACACAAACTGTCTTCAAATCTTGTCTTCTGTGAACTCTGATCTTTAGTTCTTTCCATAGATTTTCAATTAGATTGAAGTCGGGTTTCTGATTGGGCCATTCTAGCAGCTTTATTTTTTTTCAACAAAACAAATTGAGAGTTTCCTTGGCTGTGTGTTTGAGATCATTGTCTTGCTGAAATGTCCACCCTTGTTTCATCTTCAGGATCTGTTGTGATGTAAAATTATGCATACAAGTTAATAAATATTTTGTATGTCTTTATTTGTAACTTAGACAAAGCAATGTAATATTAGTGTTACATTATTGATAATAATAGCAATGGTTTGAGAACCCATTCCCCCCTTTTGGGGTCTCTTTGTAAATTTATGACAGGGTGGGGTGGAATTGCCACAAACAAGTTTGGCAAGTGTTTCTCTGCAGGATTCTCAGTCAACCCCCAGAGGAAAGCCAGGCTGTCTAACTGGCAAACTTCAGTTCAGCAAATGGCTTTGGGAGGTGGCAGGTGTGAAGATGTTTTCTGTCCCCCCATT
Organism: Polypterus senegalus; assembly: GCF_016835505.1. NCBI lineage: Eukaryota > Metazoa > Chordata > Cladistia > Polypteriformes > Polypteridae > Polypterus > Polypterus senegalus. The sequence goes on from NC_053168.1 coordinate 84,110,038, forward strand.
GGTCTGAAGTATGGCTGTTTGGAACTGGCTTGTATCAGAAGCTTTTAAGTACCACAACGCCCTATTGGTTGTAGGGGTTGGACAGAAAACCTATACATTTGCTTGCTTTACCTCGTTCTCTCTCTCTTACCAAACTGATGAAAGACTATCTCACACCATGAACTGAAAAGGACAACACAATGAAGAGCACAGCCTGGCAGCCATATTGAGACAGGCATGTGGCCTGTTCTGAAGAAAGTTGACCATAAAATGATGCCTTAACTAGAGACATTTTAAGTAACTAACAAGTCTGTGTGCTGCCTGAAACTGTACATCACCATTTATCTGGTTGTATGGTTGCCAATATTCAAATGTATTTTGCATATTGTTATTTATTAATATTATCAATAGTATATTATTTAAATTGTAACCTAACTCCTGCTTGTCTTTTACTACACTGCCTGAGGTTATACATATAGAAAGGAAGGTGGGGAGAAGCTATATGATACAATTCTTTATAAACAGTGGTAAGTCTGTGAGATTTGAGGCATTCTGACAAAGGCTACATATTAATAATACAAAAGAAGAAAGTAGAGTAAAATATTATTCTACCAAGACAAAACATGACCCTGGTAGATGGCAGCAGATTCATATCAAGAATGTCCTGGTACATTTCTTCATTCATCCTTCCTTCAATTATATGAAGTCTGCCAGTACCATATGCTAAGAAAAACGGCCCCACACCATGATGATGTGCAGTACCATTTCTCTTCCAAACATGGTGTGTGCAATGACATCCAAAGAGTTCAATTTTGGTCTCATCTGACTAGAGTAAATTCTTCCAGTATTTCATTGGCTTATCCAAATGTTGTGCAGCAAACATTAAACGACCTTCAGCATGCCATGGTGGATAAATGCATTACTTATTGTTTTCTTTGAAACAACTGAACCTGCTAATTCCAGGTGTTTTTGAAGCTCTCTGCTAGTAGTACTTGGCTCTTGGACAACTGTTCTGATTATTCTTTTGACTTCTCTGTCAGAAATCTTGCAAGGAACACCTGGTCGTGTCCAGTTTATGGTTAAATGATGTTCTTTCCAATTCCAGATTATGGCCCCAGCGGTGCTCACTGGAACATTCAAAAGTTTAGAAATATGTCTGTAACCAATGCCATCAGTATATTTTGCAACAATAAGGTTGTGAAGGTCTTGAGCAAGCTCTTTGCTTTTACCCATCATGAGATGCTTCTTGTGTGACACCTTGGTAATGAGAAACCATTTTATAGGCCATCAATTAGGACTGAACCAGCTGATATTAATTTGCACTGATAGGGGGCAGGATTGCTTTCTAAATACTGACAGATTTACAAATGTTTATCGTGAGGATTGTTATGCTGAAAAAATGCTACACTTTTGGATCTCTAGCTACATTCATTATATATGTATATATATTTTTAAGACTTTCTGTCCATTTGTTCTGGTGCTTTATTTCATAAGGACATAAAAAAGAAAGAAAGAAAGAAAGATAAACTTAACTTTTGTTTAAGTTAAACAAATGTTAAACATTTGCAGTAAGTAGGAAATCTCAATAAATATAACTTTTTTTTTATTTCTTTATTACCTGATCATTGGTTTTTAAGCAGGTAACATCCCGTTTCTTTTAAGGCTACTATTTCCCATTGAAAAATTAGTTGACCTTTTTTCTTTTTAGCTTGTGGCCCAGCAAAGCAGCGGTTGTCTCATTTCTGTTCAGTTATCCTTTGCAACAAGCTATTATCTGTCTTGTATCTGCCCAGACAGCCAACCCTGCAATGTTTAATTTTTTGCAATGAATCTATCTCTGTTTAGTCAATCATTCAGGAAGAGCCTTGTTTGGTTTTCATATTAAGCTAAATTCTTGTTAAGAATTAAGCTACAAAGGTCCTACACACTAGCATGCTCACTAACCTTACCCTGCTTGAACTCTTATGAGGAAATGATGACGGGGAAGAGAACAAAATGAAAGAAAAACTAAAATCTCAAAACTCTTTTTCCAGGAACCCTGTTACATCCAGGATTTCATTCCCTATGCTAGTAAAACCAATATTTATTTTTCAGAAGTTTTTTCCCTACGCTTTGTATTGTATAAATTGTTTTCACTAAAATGTTTGCTGTGTTGCCTGTATATTTTGATAATGGGCCCACAGAATCTGTAGCTACTTTTTCAAAAGAGGTCTGTAGAATAAGTAATGTGGTGCACTGTCAGCAAGAAGACGCTTAACAAAATCCACTTTTACATTGTGTTCAGATTTGCTCCTAACAGACATAAATGCACTCATAATAAAATTCCCAGAGAGTTGTCTATTCTTGGGATATTTGTCCAAGTATTTCTTAACATGGGAACCTCCCACTGGGTTCTACCAAATATTAATTTTACAGGTCTTAGCATTTCAGCCATTTCTGTTTTTGGTTCCTAATCTGACCTGCTTCTTCATCTTCTGATAAAAAGCCCAAGGCCACGTGTATATTGTGACCATATGAGTGAGTATTTTGCCTGGTTCACTCTGAAAGACTGTGCAGAATAGTATACAGCTCTTTACCAGACAGCTAAATGCTCCTGAGAAGGCAACTTCCATTAAAAAAGCTAATGCTTCTGAGAAATCAGCCACTGCGGAAACAGCTGTGCTGTAGCTCAGTCCCGCAGCTCCTTCTTCACGCTGGGCTGGAGCCACTCAAAGCCTAATTCTGCTAAAAGTTATGATGAGAAACAAAACTTCAGGCTTTCGGGATAAATAAAGCCTGTAAGAGAAATCATCCCTTTTTGGTTGTGCTCATGTGATGGACTTCCTTAGCCAAATTTCTTTGGAATGATCATCCTGGCTGCTAAGGGAACCCAGAAAGGCTCACAATTTCAGAGAGTTACTGAACTGTTTGCTCTTCAGCAAGTACTGAAGGTGTTCAGCTTTCCCTCCCAAGTCTTGAATTTTATATAAAGTGTGATGATGCATGCAAAGAAACATCAGTGTTCAAATTTGTAGTCTTTTTGCACCACAATAAGAAGTGGCATTAGACATGTAATTTGTCAGTATGCTGATGTCGATCAAACACAGGAAGCTCTGTAGTGAACTTGTGACTTTACGCTGTAACAACAAAAACAACAACATTTATTTATATAGCATGTTTTCATACAAATGATGTATCTCAAAGTGCTTTACAAGATGAAGAAAAAAATATAAAAATAAGATTAAGCAATACTACACTGGCAATACTGTACTTTCCTCTACACCAGCCAAGTGAACGTATCAGCATTGTACCCTAACCCAATTTCTTTTTCTTTGGTTATATTCTTGAAAGTTTCTGTTATAGTTATGTGTTAGCATTTCTTGCCTCGCATTTGCTGTCATCCTACCCAGATTATTGTAGACACGAAACACACATAAAATGCATGTATTCCAAATAATGATATATTATTTACCATATACAATTCCAGACACCTCACACCCAGTTAAACAGACTTGAACATGGAGAACTTTTTGTCTGACTTGAGCTGCATCAGTAAGATAATGGGATTGCAGGCTGCTTGCTGCCAGCGCTGATTGACATATTTGCAAAGCAAAGTCGCTGATGAGAGAATTTAAGGTGGCCAGGCATTATGACTTTTTTTGTAGGCTTCAGGAATTCTAGTGTTAAGAGGTAAGCATAGAGATATAAGTAGGTGGATGAGCCTATGGTGTTCTGGATAATGGAATAAGTGTTGGGCAGAACACAGTTTATGAAATTCAAGGACTGTGTTTCTGATACGGATCTGAGCAACACTGAAACACCACAAGGAACAGAGGGGGGTGAGACAGTATAGGTGTCAGGTAGAGAACTTTGTTTCTTGCTGCAGAAGGAAATGTCTGCATCTTAATATCAGCAAAACCAAAGAACTGGTTATTGTCTTTCGCCACACCAAACAGCCTCAATGCCCGGTTATTATTGGAGTGGATGTAGAGGTGGTGCACTCCTACAAGTACTTGAGAGTCCACATCAGTGACAAGTTGGACTGGTCTCGTAACATGGAGAAACTATATAATAAAGGGTAGAGAAGGCTCTTTTTTACTCAGGAGATTGTGTTCCTATAATGTGGGTAGTGACATCCTTCACATTTTCTACAACTTTGTGATGGCCAGTGCAATTTTTACTCTATGTATCCTGTACTGGTACCATCACCTCAGAAGAGGCCCATCACTTCAGGTGAGGCCCTTCAAATCAACAAGCTCATTACAAAGGCAGGCTCAATTGTGCACCCTGGAGGTAGTAGCAAGGGAGAGAATTAAAATGGAACTGTGCCATTATGAACAATTCTGCACATCTGCTCTCTTAAACATTAACACTGAAGGCTTTCAGCAAAGGAATCATTCAGCACAAGTGCGTCAGGAAACACTACCGGGGCTCCTTTATACTAACAGCGGTACGTCTGCATCATGCCTCACTGACTGGGATAGCCAAGTCAGAGGTTTTTCTTTCTTTTTAACTTCCATCCTTTTTAGTCATTTTGGTGTGTGTTCAAACTATCTATCTATCTATCTATCTATCTATCTATCTATCTATCTATCTATCTATCTATCTATCTATCTATCTATCTATCTATCTATCTATCTATCTATCTATCTATCTATCTATCTATCTATCTATCTATCTATCTATCTATCTATCTATCTATCTATCTATCTTTTCATAATAAGGTTTAATAAACTATTAATTAAACCATTAAGAATTATTCATTTGTAGTGTGTCTTTTTGAAGTTTTGCATAGGGTACAGATTATGGAGCAACACAGTATTTAATCCATTTTCCTCTTTCACCATCAGAGACAACAAAGTCAGCTCAGAAGACAAGAAGAAGCTCTGTCTTTGACTCTCACCTCTTCCGGTCTGCTGCCTTATAAAATGCAGTGGGCAGTTTTCTTTCTTTCTTTCTTTCTTTCTTTCTTTCTTTCTTTCTTTCTTTCTTTCTTTCTTTCTTTCTTTCTTTCTTTCTTTCTTTCTTTCTTTCTTTCTTTCTTTCTTTCTTAAGATGAATGCCACATCTATTAAATGTGGCTACCCTTGTACCCAAAACCTCTCATGTGGTTCTTGTATTGTCTTTTCTCACCACGTCCACTCATATAACCAATTCTGCCTAGATGTGATCACATGAGGAAAATATTCTTGTTTTAGATAATAAAATGTCACATAATGCTATTACTTTTATTGAAACTAATTTAATTAATGTAACTGTGCTCCAGGAATCTGGCAAAATCTCCAGTGTTAATACTGTTCAAGCTTATGTGATGCTATTTTAGATGCTAAGTAGTTTCCTCTCATTTACTTTCAGTAGATGTTGGATGTTTTCAGTTTAATTTTTTGACTGTGTCTCTTCGTTCTGCGGACTTTTGCACAGGCACGTAGCACACTTAGTCATTTTAATTAAGCTCTCTAGCTTTAAAAACCCTTGTTCAGCTTGTTCACAGGTGGTCTCAATCTACGCTGTAACTGCTTTCTGTCAACCAAATGTGATTATCACCATTTATTTCAGTAAAGGCTCCACTTTCTTTTCATTCTGTTTTTAATATCTCAGTACAGGGTGGTTTATTTAGTTTCTCAAAAATGTGTTTTAACTTTGAACTATATGCAGATAATTACAATAGACTGACATAAGCATATACAGCAAAAGTGTTAAACATAAAAGGAAAAGGAACACAGATAATTTGTAGCAATATATATAATACAGCTAGTGTTTATAACAGGTAAAGTCATTTCAGTAAGTCAGTTGAATTACTGAAAGACACGTCCCTTATTTATTACATGGATGAGCAACTTCTTCATTTATTAATCCATGCAAGGATTTGTTAGTAATTCCAGATTATTATCCTGCAAAAACCATAAAAACACTGATCATATCATTTGTAAGAGCAATTTTATAGCCACCAATCAATTCACAATTATGAATATGTTTTAGGCTTTTTTATTCTGGTTATCTTGTTATGGGTTATTTGAAAGGTATTGTGGTAGATGTACCATGTTCACTGTGTGCCCCCCGTAGCATGTTTTAGGATCAGTGAATTCATCCAGCAATTTTTGCATTGTGTGCAGCAAGTAAATATATGTGATCTTTTAGTACGCAACCAAGAGGTCTACTTTAAGGTCTCAAAATGAAATTAAGAGCTTAAGCTAAGGAAAGATAAAGTATGTTAGAATAAGACCTGACTCAAAAACTACTAGTGGGTACTGTTTTTTGTGAATCAGAGGCCTGCACCCAACGAGGACTAGCTACTGTAAAAGGGGGACAAAGACAAGATAAAGTTTTGGGGAGTCCACCCCGTATACTGGAACGTTGTTGCAAAGAAAGCATTTCCAGCAAGTAGTTTTTAAGGACTGAGTCCTATCAGAGACAACTAAAGAGAAAACGATCAGTTTATATAGTTGGATGGCAGTAAGAGGTGGGTACTTAGGGGGAAATAGAGGTTGTCTTTCGGTTGCCGCAATTGTGCAGAGTTCTAGGCAGGTTTTCCTTCAGAAAGTCTGTGGAGGAGGGAGAAAAGGCATTAGTGCAACTAATCAACTCCCGACTCTGTATCTTAGACTCATTTAAGCCCTTAGATTGCCTCCATGTGTGACACTATTTAATTTTTTAAAGAAGGTGTAAAGAAAAAATCCAAGGTTAAAAACTAAAGAATAAACAAGAAAGATAATGGTTATGTGGAGAACACAAAGAACTCTTGCTAGTCCACATGTGTGATTCGTCGCCATCACTTGTCCACCATTGAAATCCAGTAAGCCACAAGCAAAAAAAAAAAATCCCTTTCATCCTGCATTTCCATTTTCTCTCTTTGGGTTTCAGGATACACTACCTCTCTGCCAATTGAACCCATTCCTTAACTCATTATCTGGCTCATTGAAGTACTGACATGAAGCAGCCTTTAAACTTCATCCAGCCGTTATTATTGGAGAAATCCTAACAATTCCTTGTTGGTTCATGTTTAACTATTTGAAAATCATGGAACTGTGTCCTTAGAGTTCTATCTAGCATTTGTGGAATCCTTGCATTGTAGACCTCAGTTCCTAAATTAAGGGCTATTCACACTAACCTGTTCAATTTGGTAATCCTACCAATACTGTCACCAATCAGGCAGCTTCACCTTGTCATACATGTGCGCATGGGAAGCAGCTAGAGGGCTTAAATAATAGTACTACCATGCCAGACTAACTCTCTCTTTCTGTTTTCTGCCGACTATTCTCGGCAAATCCCAGTAGGTGCCGGCGCTTTTGATGACGTCACTTCCGGTCCCGAGGGCCATCACCTCCAGTGCCAGTCTCAATGACATCACTTCCTGCCATGACCTTTAATTCCGCCATCTTCTCACACCAAAATCAGTTATGTTTTGGACTTCAACCTGAACACAACTCGTATAAAAATGAAACCTTTTGCAGTCAGGATATAATATATGGGTGGGTGCCCCAAACCTTTTTTGATGTATCTGTCTTATTCTTATCAAAACCTGTTCTTTTATTTTGATGTCTGTAAATGCAAATAGGACATAGCATTGCCTAAATGTGTCTGTTTACTCATATTGGTTATCCTCAGTTCACTAGTAATGATGGTAAATTCAAACTGCAGAGCTTCTAGACTTAGTGGGTTTTATTGATTTTCCTCACCTGGCACATCTAAGCCAGCTCGGAAAAATGCTTGTGTGCATGTGTAGATGTTTGTATACAAACTACAGAACTACATTACTCCATTTTTTGAATTCCATCAGTCGTGTTTATACATACTGTATATATTTTATAATAAGCCCAGCCCAAGCCAAAAAAGAGTTGGGGATCTACCCTGTATACTGTAGTGAATGAAAAAGTTCAGTAGTCTCCAAGGACTGCTCTGAGTACCATATAACCGGAATGACTCACTGAGTGAACTAATTGACTTTATAGTGGGGAAGCAGGAAGGGCATGTTTGCAGGGCAGGAAGTAGAATGAGGTCATCTGAGGGTGCCGGAAGTGAGGTCAGGAACAGACGGAAGTGGGTTGCTTAACACTAGAATCCCTGAAGATTACGATTTTTTTCATTGTCCCTGAACTCCTTAAATTTTCATGACTTACACCAATAAGCTTGTAGCTCCTTATCACTGCACTAACAGCCCGTTTTTGGTTTGCAACTGTGTAGATTAGCAGAATGCAGACTACTACACCCCATCCATTCAGTCAGATAAAGGCATCGTCCTGCTGCAATACTCATAGATCAAGTCTGTTTTGCTGTATTTTTCTGGCGATGTGTTTGTAAGGAATTATATAGTTAATGAAATACTGTGATTTGAAACAGATACATTTACTGTGATTTTTGTGTCTACAATGATCTGTGTAAATACAGAATGACAGAGGAAATGCAAGGCAAGAAATGCTGAACACACAGTTAAAGCAGAACAGAATCTAAGCAAGGTTTTATACATGAGGCCCCAGATGTAATCATTGGCTTTTTTTAATGTAGTGCATTAAAGCACCCACAAAGTTGGAGGACTGCCTAGATTTAGAATATTTCAATAATTAGGATAGAATTAAAGTAAACTATTAGAATCTAGTGACCCTAATATAATAGGTTTCTCAGTGCTTTGGCAAAGTGCATGTTCAAAAATTAAAAATGTTACATTTAATTTCTGTAAACTGAGAGCAGATGTGACAAAAATAAATTACATTTTAAGTTTTTAGGGTTTAAAAATGTTTTACAAATAATGCAGGACAGGTTCATCCCAAAAAATAAAGTAGAAAGAAATGAAATAAAACTCCAAGTAGCTAACTAGAACATTTCAAAGGGAAAAAAAGCAGATGTATAATCCATATAAGACTAAGAAGTCCAGCCTCCAGCACTAACCGTAGGCCATATGAGAACTAACATGCTGGAATTCTATGAGGAAACAACAAAATCATATATAAGAAACATAAGAAATCTGACAAACAAGAGGAGAACATTCAGTCTGTCAAGCCTATTTGCATATAGCTGAGCTGATATCTCATACAGATTCTTCTTAAAGGTTGTCAAGGTTTCTGCTTCAACTACATGTCTTGGTAGTTTCTTCCAGAGTCACTTAACTCTTTGGGTAAAAAAACATTCAATCAGATAAGTGCATGTTATATTATTTATCTTAATTTTCAGTTGATTAGGTAACATATGAAAGATTATTGATCAAACTAAAAGAAATGGGAATTCATGGCACAGTGCATAGGTAGATACAAAATTGGCTCAAAAACAGGAAGAAAGGGGCAATGACTAGGGAGCCTTTTTCAGATCAAGGTAATGCTAAAAATGATGCTGGAGCTTCTGTCCTTTTTAATGTACATAAACGATTAAGACAAGACTGTTCAGCTATATAAAACTCTAGTGAAGCCTCATCTTGAATACTGTGTTCAGTTTTGGTCTCTATAGTACAAAAAATGCATAGCAGTGCTAAAGAAAGTCTCAAGAAGAGTGACTTGGCTGATTTCAGGACTAAGAGGCTATAAACTATGCGAAGACATTGAAGGAGTTGAACCTTTTCAGTTTAAGTAAACTGAGATTAAGAAATGACTTTGAATTATGAAAGAAATTAGTACAGTGATCCCAATTATTTCTTTAAAATAAATTCAGCACCAAGAACAAAGGGGAATGGCTGGTAACTTGCTAAGCGCATATTTCTCTCCATTGTTAGAACCTTTTCCTTTAAAGAAGGAACCACAGACACATGGAATAAATTATCAAGTAGTGTGGTGGATAACAGGACTTTCTAGTTGAATAGGATGGGAGAGCTTGTTGGGCGGAATGACCCGTTCTCTTCACAATTTTTTTTGATGTTCCAACAATCTCCAAGGTATTGCTTAAAAATGACCATTTTGGAAAAATGAAGCTCTGGGTGAAAAAAGTCCTTGTCTTTAATGAATTTGCATAACGCCATTTGGAAGATAATGTAAAGATGTGGCAGAACATCATGTGGTTTGATAAGACTAAATTGGAAGTTTTTGGTATATAAAACTATGTGTGCCTTAATTCCAACATGGCACATCAGTCAGATAACTGTAAAATTTGGTTGTGACAGTGACAACATGTCAATTTCAAGATTTTGTTCTTGTAGGAAAAAAAATTCAAAAAACTGAAAAAGCTCCATATTCATGAAAATAGATTTTTTCTTGATGAAGTAGAATGAATTTCAAGAGCTCCTTAGATTACATTTGAGGGATCAATCAGCATGTCTACAGTAATGACAAGTTATAGCAAAACTTATCTTTTCATCTGTGGAAAAAATTAAATGCATAGTCTATGAGCAGCCATTGTCAGGTTCTTAAACTGTTCACATTTCTATATGAAAACTATGCCTGTCATTTTTTATAAAAACTAGGGGGCTCTGCCCCCTGCTCGCTTCGCTCGCCCAACCCTGGATTTGGTTTACAATTACAATATACAATTTAAAGAGATTGTTCTTTTCATGGGAATTGTTACATATGCATTATTTTCACTTTTACTTTAAAACTTTTGTATAAACAATACTTGTCCTTTATTTCCAGCCCCAGGCATGGTTAAAACTCTTTCCCACAGGACGTATATCGCTGCTCGTATTGTGAAGGGGGGGTGGCTGAAAGCACACTAAGGCAAAACAGTCGGATCATCTGCTGGCTTGTTGCTGCTGCTGCGGGATCGCTGCGTGTTTTGCTTGTCGCAATGCACATCAATCTTTTAAAAGCCTGTACAGCAGCTGTTCTTTTGCCACTTCGCGTCTCTGCCGCTTGCATTTTGGGTTGTCAGGGTTTGCTGAACGCATGCTAAGGAGAAGCGGTTGGATCATCTGCGGGCTTGCTGCTGCTGCTGCTAGCGAGCTGTGTGTTCTGCTTTTAACTGTTTTAAGAGCTGGAAGCACATAAAGTGTGTCTGCCAAATGTATTCCAACAACTGCTAGGTTAGATGTCCGTGAATTTGTTTTAAATGTTGTCTCACTGCCTTGTCTCGCATGACGTTAAAGTGTCTCTCGCGGGACTTCAAATTGTCTTCCGAGAAGATCACGTCTCATCTTCCTATTTTCCCTCCCAAGATTTTTTTTTATAACAGAGAGAAAAACTGCTGCTGCAGTAATCAGATATCATGTTCTTTTTAAATATATGCATGTAAACTTGTGCTTTTATGTTTAGACTTTATCACAACCTTTATAAAAGATCTGTATTATACATTCATATTATCACATGGCATTAGGGTATTCTGTGTCTTCTTTAGTTTTTTCTTCCTCACAATTTTTTGCTCCCTAGAGGACCTTTAATTTGACTTTTGAGTTGCATATGGCCTGAAAATCTCAACAGCCATTGCTTTTAAATGAGTTCTTCCTTTCTCTTTGCTCAATTATCACTGACTGTTATGTGTTTCATGTAGTGACATGTTTACATAAGCATACATGGTTTGAATCCAGCCTCAGTTTAAAGGCCTACAATGACTGTTAGCCGTCATCATTTAAGCATACTAATAACATTTCCCTAAGGCAGTCCTAACCCTCACAATCAAAGTGTACCAGATGCTGTATAAGTAGAATCTTTTAGCATAACCCCTAAATGTGCTTAAAATGGCTCAGTGCTTCAGTAATGTGCTTAAAGAAAAGAAACTTCTGTGAGTTTTGAAGAAAATTAAGCTTGAATCAAATTGTGGTAATGCCAAAGAACCAGAAGACATGAGCAGCTTTTAAACAGTGCCGTGGCATCATTGCCCAAATAAAAAATGTTGTAGAAGTTCCATGAGCTAAAGGATTGCTCATTGCGTGCAAGGGCAGGAAAGTTTAAGGTTGTAGGTTCACTTTTTGGAGAGGGACTGAACAGATCAAGGTGGTTCATAACAGAGAACAAAATGACTGAAACAATAAATGTATACTCTGCATAGTCATTGACATTTCCAGTAGATACATTCATTTATTATCAGTGTGTATTCTACCTAGAATCCCAGTGAACAGTAAGGCAAAATACATTACAGTGTAAATACCAACATGTTTAAACAGAACAAACAATGCTCAATCCTCCATGGAGCTACTGTGCCTTTCAATGAACGTTTACAAGCCAAATCTTTTTTTTTGGATGTACCAAGAATTGCAAAACATGTTTTTGTTTTTAAGAAATAATCTTTTGTACTTACTCTGGGACTAAAGACTCAGGAGGGTTTTGAGTATTTCAGAATTTGACATTCAAAAAAATATGCATTCAGCACAGAGAAGGAGGGACCGAATGACTTCATACAAAATTGTTTTTTTCCAAATTTACCCATTCATTAATATGTCCAGAAAATAGTCATTCATTCTACTTTACTTTAAATAAGAGATTCATGATTATTAAGTCTTTCATGTAAGAAAATGCAGTTCTTGTATTGCATACTGCATTATTAGGCACTGTCAATTAAAAAATGAGTAGTTCACTTCAACATTTCATTGAAAGGTTAACTGAAATGCAGTAACAAACAAGAAACATGATTTTTTAAATCTGTAAATACATAATTCTGAATGGGATTTTTGTTTCAATTTTAAAATTAAGAGGCAAAATATAATAATATTAAGAGATTCACATTCTAGAATTATGCTGAATGCTGAGAACTGCACTGTCCTTTTTGCGTTATCTAAGGTTATCTCATACTAATGTTCTATTGAAAACACACTTTCTGACACAAACAAGATAATAATGGAAATACCATGTGTAATAAGAATAAATAATTCTAATGACCTAGTGTTATTCTTTACTAGACTGCTTAAGGAGGTTTCGATCTTTATAATTAGGTTAGTGCTTTTGAGGAAATTACACAAGACATCTGAGCACACCAAGCACATTCACAACCAGATGTATGATTTCACTTCAGCTGGTTGTCATATGACACTCTCCTCTACTTGATTAGCCTTAATGGGACTAGGAAGAGGTCTTTGGGACTGTTGAGCCGTATTTTAAAATGGTTACTAGAGTTCACAAATATAAGTAAACTTTTTTATATGTATACAGTAAGTAATTCCTGTTTACTCCACATCATTTTGTTAAATAAAAACCTTAGAAAAGATTTTCTTTATATTTTCTTTTTATTTTATGTATTTATTTTGTACAATGCAAATATTTTTGGGCAAAAGTATGTACAGTCATAGAAGAAGCTCTGAATGATACTTAAGTTCCTCTTTTACTTTGCCTTAACTGTCTGTTTATATCTTGCCTTGTTCCTGAATTGTAAAATGAACATTTCTGAGTAAATCATTACAACAAAGTAGCATATTTTGCATTTTAGGTTATCTTTTGTTTTGGGGTGATACGATTTTTATTGATGTAATTAAAAATAATCATAACGTAGCAGCAAGACCGTCAGCGATCGATGCTGAGGAAAGTCAAAGTCATCTCAACATATTTCAGACTCCCATTAATGCTCAGAACTTACCAGTTGCTATAAAAAAATAAATTTATTTTATCAATATCATTTTATTTCATATACCATATATACTGGTGTTTAAGTCGGGCTTGACAAATGTTGGAAAACTCGGAAAACGATATTGGTCCAAGAGATTATGATATGCTAACGTCCACCTGAGAGAGTAATCACTGAGCATACTGCCATTTTTTCTATGTATTGTGCCTACGTGACCACAAGGTAATACCCGAACTATTCTTAAGCAACGTTTTGTGTTTTTTGTATCTCACACCCTCATACACCTTTATCGTAAGATCATCCCTTATCTGCAATGGAAAGTTTGACCAGAAGAAAATATGAAGCTGGTTTTAAATTAAAAGTCATTGAAGAGACAAAGGAAATTAGTAACTGCGCTGCTGCAACAAAATGCAATGTGTGTGAGAAACTGGTGCGAGATTGGAGAAAGCAAGGAGATGTAAAACAAAAAAAAATTAAGTGTAAGTATAAGTTTGGGTCTGATTTTATGATCGATTTTTCGGGTTTCAAGACCCGACTTATTGTGAGTATATATATTAAGTAAAGTTAAGAATGTCTGTTTATCTGTATTAACACTTTATTTTGGCCCTAGTCAATTTCCTATAGTACCAATGTTCATAGCGAAGTCCATTTTATTTGCAAAATTCATTACGACAAACTAATTTTTCATAAAAAGGCAGCAAAACATGCATATTTCTTCTGTATTTGACCCAGAAATTGTGATTCAGGATTTCATTTAGATTGCATTCTTATGTCACTTAATTTACTCAATAGTTGTCATACTCTTGCAGTGAAGCAAAGCTCGAAATGGATTACTGCTGACCAGAGTCATTGTGGGCGTATCTAGGGGCAGAATAACTATCAATCAAATTTGACTTCAGCTGAACTTGAAGAGCTAGACTTGCAGAGACTTGGTTGCTTTTCAAGGAATGTGACTTCGCTAAGCGAATTGATCAGATTGAGGATTCATTTTAACTTTTTGCACACCCTTCAACAAACGTGCGTCCTGCTGAGCTTTCCTCGTGTTTATGCTACTTCACCAGTTTCCAATGAGTTTCATAAGTTTCATAAGCAGAGATTTTACCCTATGAACAAATGCACACCACAGTCTTTTTTTAAAAAAAAATGTTGTATTTGTATGCATCTTTGAATTTTGTGCTCATAAATGTATGCATCCATCAATTCTTATTTATGAATGTGACCTTCATTTTCTCAAACCTTTTATCATGATACTTTTATGTAAAACTTTTTCAGGTTAAAAAAAAGGTTGACTCACTAAAAAAGAGAGAAAGAGATGGTCAATCCATTAGATGGCATTACCTGAGGGGCGCTGTTTATGAAACTTAAGGGGAGGGCGTGATGTTACTCAAGCAGTGAGGGCTCCATACATCGAGGGGGATCCCCAACCTCCCTCCTCATAGACATCAAAGTCCAATTCTACTAGCTGCATCCTATGGACACCACTTATGTAACTAAAGCAAGTTACTTTACAGAAAAAGTTGGAACTTCTTATTGCCATTGATACTAGCAAGAGGAAAACAGACATTACAATCACGTGTGTCATTCTGCAGTCAGCTTTGTCAACCATACGTGCCAAAAGGCTGTGCTATGTTCCAATTCCATTACAACAAAATCCCTGTTATAAAAAATTATTTTTTAGTCCAGAGACTAACAAAATTAGACCTGTATTTGTCTTGGTTCATGCCAGAGTATGTTACTTTTTTGGGGGGGATGGCGTCTTTGAGAAATCTTGCCATGTGACACAATAGTTTCTTACATTTTGAGCCTCCATTCAACGATGCATACAAAAAGATTGTCATGAAAGTTTAGGGATAATTTACAATGTATACCTGCTAAAAAATATCACCTTGGTACTGCCTGTGAGGGCAAATTCATGGACTTCAACGGTTAAACATTTTTGTTGAGGATACACTGTAGCAATTCATGTTCTGTGGAGTAAATCAACCTGTTTTGCTACTTGAGCAGAGTCGAGTATTTTCTGATGTACTGTTGAAACTTGTAAAAGGTAATTTAGGTGATTCTGAAAGATACATTACACTCCCTCATTAGTTATGCACAACATTTTTAGAGCTAGGAAACTGATTTCTTTAGTGTACCATGATATAAGGCAATATAACTCTGACTAACGAATTAACAACATTAACATTTCAGTATTAGCTAAATCTGAAGCACCTGAGGCTTTTTACAGCTCTGTTGATTCCACATTAAACCAGCTGATGAAATTCATTTGAAAGTAGGTTCGCCAATCATTGTGCAGGGAAACCTTAGCCCACCTAAACTCTTCAATGGGACTAGATTGAAAGTTATACCTCTTTGCAGTAATATAATTGAGGCTGAAATACTGTATTGTCAGATGATGGAAAAGGCGAAATCCTCATCACATATTGACAAGCTATGAAACAGGCAAAATGATTTTCATCTCAAGAATATGTCTGATTCCTAATATTATTCTGTTGTTTTTAAACAACAACAACAATTATTTATATAGCACATTTTCATACAAACAATGTAGCTCAAAGTGCTTTACATAATGAAGAAAGAGAAAAAAGACAAAATAAATAATTAAAATTAGGGAACACTAATTAACATAGAATAAAAGTAAGGTCCGATGGCCAGGGAGGACAAAAAAAACAACAACAAAAAAAAAAACTCCAGACGGAATAAAAAAAAAAAATCAAAAGGTAAGACATTGACATTTGTTTTCACTGATATAACAACATATTGCATCTCTCATGGGCAACTTTATGTTGCTTGCCTTAGAGTGACATCAATCAGCTCTTTGCTTATATATGCTTCAGGAAATACAATAAAAAATGTTGTTTAGAAAGAAGTTTTTAATATTTGGAAAAAATTTGGAATTAACTTGCTTAGAGATCTTTATATAGACAACGTCTTTGCATCCTATGAACAATTACATTCCAAATTTAACATTCCAGCTACACATTTCTTTCACTATCTTCAAATCCAGAACTTTGTTAAACAGAACCTTCCTGATTTTCCTCATCTTGCACCCTCATCCATGCTGGTAAAAAAATATTGCTCAATCTCAAGGACTTAGACACAATCTTAACAATATATAAAATCATTTTACAATCCCTCCCTTTCAAAGATCCAAGAAGACACTGGGAAAAAGATCTCTCAATTAATATATCAGACAAGGAGTGGAAAGTAGTAATGCAGAGAATTCACTCGAGCTCCATATGCGCAAAGCATACAATTATACAACTTAAAATTATATATTGAGCACATCTGTCTCGACTAAAACTCTCCAAAATGTATCCAGGGCATGATCCAACCTGTGAACGCTGCAAACTAGTTCCAGCCTCACTGGGTCACATGTTCTGGGCCTGCACCAAATTAACATTATTCTGGACAAAAATGTTTAATTACCTTTCAGACAGCCTTGGACTCACAATCCCACCTAACCCATTAACAGCTGTGTTTGGGGTTCTTCCAGAGGGGCTTAAAGTGGAGAAGGACAAACAAATTGTGATTGCATTCACTACACTGTTGGCACGCAGACTTATTCTGATAAACTGGAAGAACCCAAGCTCTCCTCTTTTAAGTCAGTGGGAAACCGATGTGTTATACTATTTGAAATTGGAAAAAATCAAATACTCAGTTAGAGGATCCGTACAGACTTTTTTCAAAACATGGCGGGATCTAATTAGTACTATTTTAAAATAAACTCATAAAGCACAGAGAATTTATTAATTTAGGTATGTTTACAAGCCTTAAATTTCACACCGTTTGGCTTGCTCTCTCTCTCAGGGGTGCGGATCGATCTGTTCTTAACTCAATTTCTCTTTTTGTAAAAGCTTGATTGATTTGTATGGATTGCAATAAAATTAATAAAAATAAAATTAAAAAAAAGAAAGAAGCAACTTATTGACATCTCATGCTTATTTCTCTCAGATGAGTTTTATATAAACAGTATATTTATTATTTCAATTTAATTTTTATCTTTCTGCTAATATAACATTGATGTGCATTATAAAGTGGATCAAGTACTTTTTTATTCAAAAAAAAGATTTATCAAAACATTTATTCTTCTGCAGTTTTACTATTTTAATCAACCTTTCATAGATGGGCAACTTCACTAATATTTTAATAAAGTGTAAAATTACTTCTTATTTTAGCTTTTAATTACAGTCAGAAATTATTAGATTACTAAACAAAAACGTCTCAGAGATACAGTAGGCAGGGATGGGCTCAATGACAGTATCTTATGACCCAGGCTCTATGTGTGTCCCTGCCCTTGATCATTAGGCGTTTATAATTTCACCCTCTGTACATTAGTGAGTTCTTTTCTTTCCAGGTACATGTAAATCTTCTATGTAATAAAATGCTACTGCCTGTATGTATGTGTGTGTGCGCGCACAGTAATTTGTTTGGTCAATTTGGCTTTGGTCTGATTGGTGACATTGGCTTTGGTGACGTGACCAATAGAGGAATAATGATAATAAATTACACTTATGCAGCACTTTTCTCACTACTCAAATTGATTTACATAGAGAGTGAGGAACCACTTCAACCACCAATAATGTGTGGCACCCACCTGAAAGATGCGGCAGGAGCCATTTTGCACCAGGACACTCACTACACATTAGCTATTAGATGGTAAAGATGTGGGAGAAATACTTAGTCTGTAAGAGACAGGGGATTTTTAGGGGGCCAGAATGGACAAGGCTGTAATAGGCAATTTAAGCTAGGACATCTGGATAAAGAATGCCCAGGGATCTTTTATGACCACAGATAGTCTGGATGTTGGTTTTTCAATTGATCCAATGCACAGCACCATTTTTATAGCACAGTGTCCCTGTCACTGCAATGGGGAATGATAATCAACACACAGACCAAAGGGTAAGAACCCTTTGATGACCCCATCAACAGCTCTTTCAGCAGTACCCCAAGCTTTTCCTGGATGGTCTCCAATCTAAGGACTTATGTACTAGCCAGGCCCAAACATACTCAGCTTCAGGTGGATTACCAATTCTGAAGTGCATGTGGTATGGCTGCTGACATAAGAAGTGTCGGGCAAGAAAGAAAGTGCCAGGCAAAAGAGGTTGAGGAGGCATGCTGATAGTCACTCTCAACAACGGGAAGAATTCACAAAAATACCAATGATGTTTTCAGGGCGTATAATTGGTGGTCGTCATAAAGTAGACAGGTGGTGCCTCAAAATAACAGAGTCTGAGAAGCAGGATTTAAGGGAACATGCTCAAGAGAGGGAGCGCTGGGTAACAGAGGTTCAGACACACATAAATATAAAGGAAAAGCATATGATGAACATGCAGGGTGCATGTAGGGCAGAGACATCTAATATCAATTTTTTTTTTTAGTTAATTCCATTACTTGTCTTTGACAGGTAACATAGCTAGTGGTATTATAAAATCTAAATTGGGTAATTTTGTTAAGTTTTTTCTGTGTTAAAATAATTTTTCCCCTTTCTCTATTGTGAGTTTCTGCAGAGATTTAAGCTCAGGGAGTATAAATACATGAGTGATTTGTGCAGTTATAAACCAGTTGAAATTCTTCTGCCATTTTATTGTGGATCCATCACATTGCCATAGTTTTGGCATTTTATGACTGTATTACTAGGATGCACTACACAGTTGCTAGGGGCTTCCTTCCAGAATGCACAATATGACACAGATATTTACTTTAAAATTCTTGGTTGGCAGTTAATGTAATGTCCAAGATAATGGGTTGATCCCTCGAACAATTACAATCTTTCCGTTTGCCATTATTTTAAGTCTTTGGGTTTACAAGTCATGGCATTTCACCTTTCAACTTTGTGGATTTATCGTCTCAGTTGTGGTGGTAAGATACTTTTATGTTAATAACTTTGGGCAATCCTTGTCTTGACTTTGCTTGCAATTTAGCTTTATGGTTTCTGGCAACAGCCTCTCTAAGTTTTTAGTCTTTCACTGTCAGTTTTTTAAACACATGTACATCTCCTGGTCCCATTAACAGTGTTCTCACAGTTACCTTTTGCCAGTAGGAAATTCAGTGGGGGGTCTCCAGGGAAATAATAAAACAGGTGGACTTTGACTATACTGTGATCCATCAGATTCTCTTTAAATACATGTGTTTGACACAACACATTGTGGATTTCTAATATGCAGTGGATTAACATTCCATTCAGTAATGTTTTCTCCCTTCATCTGCATGCTCTCAAGATATAATATGAATCTAGAAAAGAAAGTTTAATAAAAATTAATAGAAAGCTAAGATGATAGATGGCCATCTTCAGAAATGATTTAATTCTGTTTTCTCCATCCATTTCCACATCAGTTCAAATTTCAAATGCAGGGTGAAATGATGAAAGGTGAATTTTCCACATGACAATTCAAATCTTACAATTAGATTTTTAAAATTTATACTGCTCTCTAAAAGAATATATTTATTAAGTAGGTCACAGAAAATATTTAGGCATTTGCATACTTTCTTCCCAAAAAGAAAGTGTATTTTTTCAGTTTTCTGAAAAAAAGTGGAGCAACTCATCCTCTAAATGCATGTCAAAGTGAACAGCAGTAGATGGTCAGAATGTACAAAGTCAAACAAAACCTGCTGCCGTTTTAGGCCTTTCAATTCAGGAGCTTATCCCTGTGTCTTCTAACTATAGTGGCCCACTCACCACCCCACTTTGCAAGTGCACAAAAGAACTGTTTCTTTTACACCTTCTCTCTCTTATTTTCTCTTAAATGGCACTAGCTGCTTTCTCCTACCTTAGCTCAATTAGCTGTCTAATTTGAGGCTGCTTTAAACACCTTGGAGTCACTTAAGGTCAAGCTCCAGAATCACATCTGGGGTCAGAGGCAGTTCTCATGTAGCTGAAGGGACACCAGACTCAAATGAATCTTCAGTAGCTATAATAGACCTCTGTACTGCCCACCCTAAAAGGATAATATGATCCTACTTCTTCCAGTCAGTGAATGCATACTGCAATCTACAAGGCTGAAGAATTGTTAGTACCATTGCTAGAACTAATATTTTCCCTCTCTCCTCACTTAGGACTGTGTCAAGTGTTCTGAACTCTAGGAAACTGAGCTGATTCTCTCTTTCTCTCTCACAGGCTCTCTCTTTATCTGTCAGGGACGTGCAATCTGGGGAGGCAGAGCCTCACGTGTCATCATGAAAAGTAAACAAACAAATAATGATACCATAATATACATTTGTCCACTGGTCTGTGCTATAAATTTGTTTTCTGTATGATTCCAATAATTTTGTCAGATTCGCTGAATTTGCGCATTTCCTGTTCAAATACAGGGTTAGAAATGTGAGGTGCGGCAGCAACGAGGTCACCTCATCTCGGACTGCGCTCTCCCTCACACACTAGGTTGATGCCTGCAACTGGCGTGTGCCTGTTGCTTTCTCTCTGTATGTCGCCAATCTAATGTTTGCAGACACATTTATTATACACCCTGACTTTCCACAGTCTAGCTAATATGTTTAATGAATGTGTGTCATATTTAGTCTTGCTGATTGGACATAAAACCACAGTGTAAAGCACAAGGTGAGGCACACAGTACCGTGCTGCAATGAAGGGGGCAAATGTGAGCCCAACATGCACTTGTATGGCTGTTCTTCTACGCAGAGGCTCTGGACGCCAATAAGTTAGCGATATCAGAAAGTCAAGTGCACTGCAGCGATCCATTTAATTTTATTTTTTTGTTCTGACTGACTGCCAAAATGGAAGATTAAGACTTTTAAAACTAAAGGAAAATAAGGAGAACTTTTAAAAGAAAGTGATGGAGATTTTCGTGGTGAAGGATAGGCCCATGGACTTCATTTACATATAAAGGTAAGACCTTAAACAGTTTTATAAAAAATGGGATCCGACTAATAAATAAAACAATCCAATATGTAAAAACTAAATTTTAACCTTAAATAAAATATTCTTTTGTTTGTCTTGTTATCCTTTTGTTGAACAGTCCATATTAAAATTGACTAAAGCATCAGAATTAAAAGCTTTTAAAAAAACTAAATATTTCAATTAAGTACAAAATTGAAATCAGTTTTTTGGTACACCACTCTATACTTTTATTTGTACTGAATAAGTATGAATTGTGGAATTACAACGGCAAATTTAGAACACATGCAGAGCAAATGTGCTTCTCTCCGTTCTCTCTCACTGCTATAAATGTAACGTTCTTTCTCAGCCAAATATGTGCCTTACCTATGTGTATATATATAAAGAATGCTGATGCAATATGGCGGCACGGTGGCGCAGTGGTAGTGCTGCTGCCTCGCAGTTAGGAGACCTGGGTTCACTTCCCAGGTCCTCCCTGCGTGGATTTTGCATGTTCTCCCTGTGTCTGTGTGGGTTTCCTCTGGGTGCTCCGGTTTCCTCCCACAGTCCAAAGACATGCAGGTTAGGTGCATTGTTAATCCTAAATTGTCCCTAGTGCGTGCTTGGTGTGCAGGTGTGTGTGCCCTGCCCGGTGTTTGTTTCCTGCCTTGTGCCCTTTGTTGGCTGGGAAAGCCTTCAGCAGACCCCCGTGACTCTGTAGTTAGGATATAGCGGGTTGGATAATGGATGGATGGATGATGAGATATGAAACATTACCAGTAGTCAATGTGCATGCTGCCAATTGAATAGTCACTGCTGCCTCATAGCTCATATTACATATTTAGTCACAATAATCAGTCCAGAATTATTTCCCTAGCCCTCAGGGACACTTATAAGCCATTGCACCATTATAATCCACTCAAAACTAGTTTAGTTCTCCTTCCTCATTGACAGTGTATTTCATGAACATTTCTGGGATTTCGTGAAACTCGAGGCAAAGCACCTTCAGCAGGGTTTGCACATCACTACAAAAATGTATCTTTATTTAGTGAATTCATACTGTGGATGACATAAATAAGTAGCTTTGTTGAACTTTAATTTGGGAAGATGCCTTTGATGATCAATGACAGTGTTTTGTAATTGGCATAGCATCTTGACTTAGCCCCTTTAATGGATGGAGTAGCATCACACATTCAAAATTTTGCATATTTTAATAATTTTATTTAATAAAAAACACAAATTAGCTGCCTGATGTACTCCTTAGGCTTAATTTTATTTCCATGATGCTTATTTACTGTAGTTATATTCATAGTTTTTGAAATCCTTAGGAAATACTACTCACAGGATAAAATCACTGCCTTTCATATTAGGAGATCATGAGGTCAGTTTAAGGCCAGAGAATGATCAAAAAAGTCCCCACCATGCTTTGCCAAAAAATAAAATTAGACAAAAAAAAAAGTTTAATGCCTAAATTTAAAACAAGCCAAACCCAAAATAAAATTATCTTTCTCCTGGACAAATGTACCACTTTCAATGCCAGCTTCAGTCATGAGCATTTGCCTGTTCTTTGTGCTCTGCTCTTGTATTGCACCCTATTTCATTCTGTTGATGTGTTCAGCCTGCAATATTTGACATTTTGACATTGTCATCTGAATTGTGGATTTTCAACAAAATATATCTTTTTATCTGATCATCATGTTTTTTGTCTTCTTTAACAACCCAACCTAGTGAAGCATAACACTAGTCCAGCAGCTCATCTTTTATTGTGGTATAACTGATGCTAAGGGCCTCTGTGCTGAATGCAATTCTACCTCTGGGAAAGCCTGCTAAATGTTTACCAGAAAACTGAAGACATTTAGAATAGTGTGTTTAGGTTATAAGAAACATTTTGAGCTTCATTGTTTAACTACATTGAACACATTTTTTTATTTTCTTGATAACTACAGTAACAGTAAACATAGATTAGGTACAATTAATTAAGAATTAGCAATACCTTTGCACATCTGCTCTTAATGTTAGCATCAAGTACACTGAATAGCTACCAGCATTTCACTGACAGAATGCACTATAATTTAACCAGTTGAATTAAAATATTTATTATTAAACTCAGGTTTCCTTTAAGAGTTTCAACAATAAAAGCATCTGACTTTTTCTTAATGTCTGAATTGCGTAATGCAATTTGATGCAAAGTTACACAAATTCTTAAAGAAAACCAAGTCATTTGCTGTGATAATATTTACAATAACTAGAATGATTATTCTTACCAGCTGTTTGGCGTCTTTAGTTTCTTCTGGGACTAATACATCCATACAATCTATCAATTTTTAATTGCACTTGTTACAGTTAAAGGATTGTAGAAGTTGAGCATATCCTGGAAGCTATGAGAACAAGAGAGCTAATACTGTATGTAGTACAAGTCCATCGTAGGGCACCTAATTTTTCTGCACATCCACACTCGAGTTAATTTTGAAAGTCAAATTAAACTATCATGCATATCTTTGGTAGGTAGGAGGAACATGAGAATACTAAGAGAATAGAAAAACTCTGACATCTGGACAATATAGACAGTTTCTCAGAACCTTGAGGCTGCAGCATTGACTATACAAAATGTGTATGTAAAAGAAACTTAAGAAAACGATAATATACTTTCAGCTAATGCAAATCAGAAAGACAGCCAGATTCCTAGGAAATATTATCCTTTAGAAAAGATGGTTTGCTACTGTTTGGATACTAACAATAAAAGTCATTAATGCAACAGTTCCTCTGACTTTTGGAAAATTCACAGATGGTAAGTTTAAAGGCAAAAGCTTTCAGTATCACTCTTTAACAGCTGCTACTTTCAAGTTTTCAACTACACCTGTCAAATAGATCCATTATCACAGTGCCATGGGTGGTCTCTGAAAAAACAAAAAAACTATTGATATCAAAACAGTGAAAATGTCATCAGTGGCAAAGCTACATTGCATCTGGGTTTGCAGTATAAAGTGGTCCAAAAGAGGTCCAAAAGTAGTCCATTGATTTACTCCAAAGTAAGCAATTCTGGCACATGCAATTGAATCACAGGCACCTAAGAGCATTTGGCTACCAACAAAAGGACCAAGTGTCACTGGAGGCAACATAAAATGCTATCAATTAGGTTAAATTGGGTAATTCTTGAGATCAAAAGGTCTGATATTTGAGAGGGTGCTAGCTGCTTTTCACTGACAAACCTAGATATGGTAATTGGGTTGCTTGTAACATACTTGAGAATGGACACCCATGGAGATTTGGCACACTGTGTTTTTAAACCTAATGTGACATAGTGCTTTGTCAGTTGCTATAGGATAAATAGGAAAATAGATTATTTACCACATCTTTATTTGGATTGTGTTTTCTTGTACTTTGGGTTGGTTTTATTCTACAAAAAACTGGACTTCATTTAGTAAACAACATATATATCTGGTTAAACCTTTTAAACAAGAAGTGTTCCACTTATTAATACAAGCATAATTTTGGAATATGACAAAACTGCACTTCATTTTCTGGAGTGGCACATGCAAATGTTTGCAAAGCAGTATTCACTCCTATAGTACCCCAAAATCAACTTAACTGCACATCTAATGAGCAAACTTCTTGTCTATTTTCAAAACCCTTTTTTTCACATTTTTTTTCTTTTTTTCTGTTTTAGAGTTTTAATCTAACTAATGCCTATCCTGATAGTACCATGTACAGTATAAAGTAAAAAAATAGCTTTGGATAGAGTGAACTGCCCATCAACATAACATACATATCTATGAGACATGCAAGGGCCAAGCACACCGAAAGAACACCCAGTCAGACACATGGACACCATTCAGTCACCTTACATTTAGTAACAAGTCAAGAAATTAAAACCTGGTGCCTCGAGTTGTAAGACAGCAGCACTAAAAGCTGTCATCCAGGAAAACCTCTATGTTTAACTTGAATTCTAATGTGAAGGGTCACAGTGTTGCTAAGAGGTTGCAAGTGACATTGGTACCACCAGAAATATGTAGAGTAATTAAAAGACTAAAACAAAACCTCCAGGGCAGACAAAAAATCACAATGGCATCAGAAGAGGCATCTGTAAGGTTACCTGGGAAGGACAACATATATGGACACAAGCAAAGAAAATATAACAAAAGTATAGAGTAAATATGCAGGAGGGCAAGAGAAATATCAGATGCCAGGGGTGTTTGACCCCTTCCTTACATAGAGAGAATCTGGTCACAATGGACTGGCAAAAATCAAGAATGAACCCTGGCAAATAGAGGGGTCCAAAGAAATGAGAAATGAAACTAAATTGCCTTTTTAAAGATGAAAACTGTCAAGAGTTCCATCATGAATCTCTATTCCACTGCTTTTTTTTTAGACTTTCTTTATTATGACTAAGATAAAGATAAGGTCATGTTTTAGGATGAGTTAATGCTGAGATCCAGAAAATGCTTAAAGTCTTTCTCAAAGAAGTATATTATAATATTGCAGAAGGGAAAAGACAAATGTCACAGTAGTTACAGTTGCTGCTTAAAGGCTCCAGGGTTTAGGTCCCTCCATAGGAGGTGTGTGTATAGTTTGCTCACATTGGTTATATTAACAAGTTCAAGGGTATATTGTGATGTCTCTGAATTGTACAGGGTAAGTTAATTGGCAGTTAAAAATTAGCCCAGCGAGTGTGTACATGGGTAACTGACTGGTCACCTGTCATAGTGTGGTTCGTCACGTAGTATAGTGCTGCTGGAAAAGGATGCAGGAAAAGCCAGTTAATAAAATAATTGAGTCCATGGAATTTATAAAGGAATACTTGTATGCCAATAGATAGTCTCACATATACAGTACAGTAGATAGTATCAGGACCGAAAAGCACAAGAAAGTATTTGAAAGGCAACTTCTAATGAAGGAGACAGGACTCTAGTTGAAGAGAACTGTAGGATGACAGTGGCCACTAGGAAGTGAAAGGCCTTGAATATAGGAGTCGTGTCACAGTTCAGGGAAAGTGGGCACTCTAGAATTAATCAGAATAGATCCCTCAAAATGCAAAAAGAAATATAGTGACCAAATTAACCTAGTCAAGATGGGCAGATAACAAGTACTTTTTTTGAAAAATTCTAGATGGTAACACAAACTCTCTGAATCTTTTAACTGGGTGGTTAACGTCCCTTTACATTAAAATTTTTGGAAATGCTCTGAAACCTGGACCTTTAAGAGCTACCATGGGCTTGTGGATGGAAGGTCACCAGGGATGAAAACATAGAGTTCTGCTCTAGTTTGCCTATACATTAAGTGGTCTGCTACTGTCAGTGGAAGCAATTCTGAAACTTGCTCTGAAAGTTAACCTGTAATGAGTTTTAAAGGTCAGAAACATTTGGGTGGTAAGAGCAGAAGAAGGACTAGTGGTTTACAGTGGAGGACTTGAGATCAGAATGAAATATCTTAGGAAAGACCCGACATTGCAGCAGGAGTTTTTTTCTATATGCGTACATATACCACACCTGCTTAGTTCAATTTTAACAGCCTATCCTAGAAGGAAAAGGTGAAAGGCAGGAACATACTGTATATGGTGTATTTCCACCTTCTTAAAACAATTCAAAAGAAAAAGAACATAATGTTTTCCATTTAGTAACACAAATGAGCAGACAATAACAGGAAGTTATTAAAGAATCACTTTCTACCTTGTTGATCACTTTAAGATATTTATTGCAAAAAAACTGTAAATGAATTTTAACTGCTGTGGCATACAACTGGGGGTGGTACCCAGCTGGGTCGCCCGACAGGACTGGAGGAGGGCTTACGCCTCCTCCAGACCATGAAGGGGTGACCACCCTGGTTGCGTTGGGGACCACGGGTGCAGGGCTTGGAAGCTCAACCCTGTAGGGGCCCGTGGTCACTGCCAGGGGGCGCCCTGGTGCCTGGAGAGCCCTGGACTTCAGCACTTCTGCCACACCCGGACGTGCTGGGAGGAAGAAGACTGGGGACACCCGGAGTGCCTCCGTGTGCACAGCCGACACTTCCACCACACAGAGGAGTGTCGGGAAGCACCTGGAGCCCATCCAGGCATGTATAAAAGGGGCTGCCTCCCTCCGTATGAGGACTGGAGTCGGGCGGAAGTGGACAAGAATCTTGCTGGGGAAGGAGTGGAGGCGGCCTGAAGAAGAGAGGCACTGGTGAGAGAGGCCTGGACTTTGGGGGAACTGGTGCTGGAGCGCTGGGTTGTGCACTTAACTGTAAATACTGTAGATTACTGTAAATAAACGTGTGTGTTGGGTGACAAAATGATGTCCGTCTGTCTGTGTCCTGGGCTCGTTCCACACTGCACACTATTGTTACAGCAATTTTTCTTGACATTTCAGTCATGAGTGTTATGGCCTATAATCAATATTCCAAAATAGGGCCTGAAAACATTTGAAAGTTTCCATTAGTGCAATATCTGGTCCATCCATCCATCAATCCATCCATCCAAGTATAATCTGTCTATCTACCCACTGATCCAATCTCTAACATATAAACCACTTACAGTATAATGTAGTGGTTTGGTCTTTTGTTCTTTCTGTGATGGCAGCTCATCTACTGACTGCTCTGTGAGGAATCGGTCAGGGAAATAAATGCTCATGCTCTCTCATATCATCCTCTCTGAGACAGTAGAAGTGAGACAGTTGTACATCTGGCTGTCTTAGCTGTGAAGCTCTGTGGTTTATGCGCACCAGTGGTTACAGCAAGAATCTGCCTTTTCGAATGAAAAGAACAGTAATTCATGAATATGATGAATGTTAAGTTTGAGAATAGAAGTAATTAAAAGTACAACACAATGCACAAAATGAATCCATTTAGTTCAACCTGAACACTGATCCTTTCCTCCTCGGTTATTGGGCTCCCACTCTGAGTGGCATTCACTCAAACTACAACCAAGAATCAACGCCTTCACTGGCCTGAAAAGCACTACTGTCAAATGTTTCCACCAGAAACAATCCCAGATTAAACTGGAATGTTTAGATTTTGAGGAACACCATATGATGGCCCAACTTTCTCTATTTCTTACTGTATAGCCCCTTTTTCTCTGACAACCTTAGGGCTCTGACCAGACCTTTGCAGAAGGACAATGTCTTATAGCATTCTTTTCTCTGTCAAAATCTTGACTTTCAACAATTTGGAAAATTAGATGTTCAGGTGAGAAGAGCCAAGCAAAATGACACCTTTTATTGGCTAACTAAAAAGATTACAATATGCAAGCTTTCGAGACCCCTTCTTCAGGTAAGATGCAATCAAAGCTTGCACATTGTAATCTTTTTAGTTAGCCAATAAAAGGTGTCATTTTGCTTGGCTTTTCTCTACATTCATAATGGCTAACACGGTACAACACCCTAGTACTATGTTCAGGTGAGAAAAGAGCATGCTTTGACTGTTATATGATCATGGAGAACGATATCTATGTTTTGGCCTGGAACTCTAAATTAATGCTTTATATATTTATTCTCTTTTTGACACAATTCTCACTAAAGAAATGTAAATATTTTTACCTTTCCTTATGTTTGTGGGTCAGTTATCCAATAGTACCCCGCCAATTTACTTTCATATGGACATCAAAAATATAATTTCCCCACTATGAGTTAAAATTTTGGGTATGGGATCGCCTCTTTCATCACACCTTGTGCACTGGCAAAGGGATAACATCCTAGAAACTTAGATTTTTTTTCTTTTTGCAGTAGACCCTCACAGGCCTATCTGTAATCCGTAATTACAGTATATTTATAAACAGGACTGTGATCACTTGAACCTCGTTTAAGTCCTCTTTGTCAGGGCCTCCTGAGCAGTGTCTGCTGTTTTCATTGCAGCTACATCTCCCTCTAACTCTGCCAGCTGTCTTTCAGACAAGCAGGCCCAGTAGCAACTTCTCCTGTAGATGAAAGATCATAAAATTGTCTTCACTAGGCCTTAAATCTTAAAGTATTAAACCACACTTACAGTACATTCTCTTGCCAAGCTTGCACTACACTGTTTCAGCAGCTGCCTTCCTCCACTATGTTCTGCTCCAGTTTGCCCCCATCGATACAGGTACAGAATCTGTGACATCAGTGTTCAATTCTTTTGTTATTGGCATGCAAGAAGATGCTGTTTACCTCTCACTTTTTCTGCCAAAAAGAATGTGTAGGGGAATGTGTGGCTCTAAGTGGTCCCGACTTACCCGACTCATAGGACTGATAGGTGGAGGCATCTTTGTGGGAGCAAGTTAATGACTGATGAGAAGCTGCTCCATACACAGAGTCTTTCTTAGATTGCCGAACTCTGTTAATGTCCAGGTGGTACATTGTACTGATACTTTGCAGCTGCTCTCTTTTACTATCTCACGCCTCCCTTGCTCTCTGTCTCTTTCACTCTTAGAGCTAACAGGGTGTAGGCGTCAGCAACAATTCATAGAGCAATAGCCAATTGCATCTTCTTACTCCAGTAATTGGTCAGCTTTGCAATGTGAGTTTAATGTTTGGGAACCATCTGTAAGCACTGGAAGAAGACAGTTCTGTTTTACATGTTTACATTAATTCACCTTTTCAGTCTATCAAACAACTTGCTTTGACACAAAAAATGTCTTTTTTAAGTTTTTGCACACTTTAAATAAGTAAAGAGAGAGCAAAAAAAGCCTTTCCCATTCAAAATGTTTGTGGCCTTCCTCATATCCCACACTAGGCCTTGGTAGCCTTGTGAGCCTCCAAACAGATTTGCTATTGGTGACAAAGGACTTTCCACTTGGAGGCACTTGTCCAGGTGAAGGAAAGCCAAGGACTGTGTTATCCAAATCAAAAATGATTTTATTTGTAAATAAGACAAAGGGATGTTTGCCCTGTGATGGGCTGGCACCCTTTACCAGGGTGTGTTCCTGCTTATGCTAGCTGGGATTGGCTCCAGCAGCTCCGTTACCCTGTTCATGACTAAGTGGGTTAGAAAATGACAGACTGAGAAAGGGAAGTGTGGACAGGTGATGTGAGAAAACACACCTCACTCAACTGTAATTAACCCCAATGTCCTTGTTGGGAATATTGATACTGGTATCAGATATTACATTATGGCTAGGGGAAACCTGCTTACCTTCTTACCTTTTTAATTTTTTAATTCACGTCTTTTACCTGTCTGAAAAACTGCCACCTGATCCAAGTTTACATAATGTTTACCATGGATAATCTTTCAATCCTTCCTATACAACAGAATTACTTTGATGTTCAACATGGCAACAGCTTTACAAAGCAATGCATTACAACACACTTTGGCAAATCCTCATGTGACAATGTGTACAACAATCCTCCCCTTCAAAGTTGAAAATAGATAAGCACAACCTGAAGAAAACTAGACCCATATCTTTCACCTATTGACGTCCAAGTGGTCTAAGCCATATGTACTGTTGGCCTTTCCATTCTGCCAGCACAATCTGATTGGAAACTCTTGATTAGATTCAGAGAGCACAGTCTATTTCCTTTAATAACTGTGACCCCCAACACTTTCCCTAGGACAGGAGTCTAGTTAGTCTTCTCTTAAGGCAAG
Source organism: Polypterus senegalus (assembly GCF_016835505.1). Lineage (NCBI taxonomy): Eukaryota > Metazoa > Chordata > Cladistia > Polypteriformes > Polypteridae > Polypterus > Polypterus senegalus. The sequence continues at coordinate 84,140,756 of NC_053168.1, forward strand.
TGGATGACACTTTCATAGTATGGCCAGAAGGATGTCTCCCTTTAAAAATTTTATTTAATAAGGTTTATTCTTTCAGCGCTTATACAAACTTCCAAATATAGTCCATTTAGTCTTATTTCCCTGCGATGCCAAATAAATGATTTCTAAGAAATTTTTGACTTTATGATTTGTAGATACCTTTCTCAGGGTGTTTCACCAAGGTTTCAGGAACAGTGAGCATAACTGAATAAGTAGCATGGAAACAGGAATAAGGAGTAAATTAGGTACAATGATTTGTGTTTTCCATTAAATAAAGCATATGTTAAATATTGCTGTTGCTATTTCTATTAATATAAATAAATCCTAATACAATAATGACAGTTTACAGGCCCTTTTTAGCACTTAGGACTGAAATCATTTTTTTCTCTTGATAGCAAGGACGTGATGTTTCCTAGCTGATGTATTTGTTTCCACTCACCTACAGGAACTCCTCTACTCTCTTGTTGCAGTTTGGCCCAGTAGCAGTTTCTCTAACAGCTAGAAAATTGGGATGTGGATTTCTCCAAGTCTGGACCTCCACTCTGTTTCTTGATCTGAGTGACAGGGACCTTAAGCCTCTAATGACTTAATTGTCTTTCTGTTTACACGTCACCCGACTTGTAAAAAAATCGGTTCAATGTGTCTTCTCAACCTGTTCTGTTTTTGACTTTATTGCCACCCACACGGAATCACTTTTTCTAAGGTGTCACTGGAGTGTGAGCAGGTGGCCAACACCACTTACATGTTTGAAGGAAAGTTAAAGTGTGACTGAAGCCAAACGTCTTAGTTTAGTACTGGTGGCACCTTCTCAGAATGTTCATGTATTATAACATCTCCTGACTCCTAACCTTATTGAGAGGTGCAGGTTTCCTCACGGGAGCTAGATAGCAAATAATCTGTAATTTACCCATAAAATCTTTACATTCAGTCACAGTGCTGTTGCCAGTTTCTCTTTCTAGTGTTATTCTTTCCATCTCTGGCCTCCAAAAGCTATTTAGCTTAAGAATGTTTGTTACAATGCACAAAATTGTAGCTCTGCTACATGTCATTATTTAGGTGCTCACAATATCCCCATGTTAGCAGCTGCAAAAATCTGTCTTTTCCCCCATTTAATGTTGTATGTTTTAAATTGACTTTCCCTGGCCAAGTGGCTTCTCTTTTTCATCTTTCATCCTCTAAATTAGCAACAATCTTTCCTTCTTATTTTGCTCTTTTAAAATAGTTATTTTATTATATACACAGTATATCCGGATTGTCCATACACACAATTACACTTTTTGCGATGAGGTACTCCCAAATGAACACTCCAGCCCAGGTTAAATAGAAACAGAAACCATCTTTTTCCAGAGAATGAGTAGGGATAATTCGAAGCACAAGAAAATGGGTAAAGCAGCAAATACATGCAGCTCTGCTTTAGTATAATTTTACTGAAGCTCGATTAACTCTTCTGTTTATGGCTTCTTAAACTCTTTACTGTCTGGTTTACTTCTGGACATTTAACAAAATCCTTACAGCATCAGGGTGGCCATATAAATCACTGATATTATTTTTTAAATATCCAGGCAATGAGGACACTTATCAAGCATAATTAAATATTTATACTTGTACATTTGGGTTGTAGGTATGAATATGTTGTATAATTTATGCATGTTTGCTAATGAAAAGATGAGTCAAAGAGCATGCTATGTAAAGTTTGTTTACAAGGAGATTATTCTTAAATTATACAATTAAGTTATGAGGTCTCATGTGAAATAGTTTGCTCTTTGTTATCACCAAAAATTAAGTAAGAAAAAAGAACTAAAGAATGTCCAGAGAAATCCTATTAGTTATTCCAGAACAATGGGAAATGTGGTTTGAGGAAAGAATCTTTTCAGGTAAATATATGAAGAGTAATAGATTGCATGATGTAAATGTTTAAAATAACAAGATACTGTACAGAAAGACATGCAGGTTAGGTGCCGTTCATCCTGGCCAATACCCCCACGCCGCCAGGTAGAGCCCTCCCTGCAGCAGGGAAGTGCCCCAAAGGCCAACAGGGCACCATGGACATTGGGGTCTTTATTCACAGCTTTGCTGGATACCATGAGGGCTGCTAGGAGATGCTGCAGGGAGGAAGTACGTTCGAGTCACATGGACAAGGGGAATGACGTGCTTCAGGGGTGAAGAAAAGGACTTTTGATCTGACCCAGAAGTGATAGGAGATCACATGGACTGAGGATTGGAAACACTTCCGGGTCAGGGATAATAAAAGGATTCTGGGAACTCCCAGACGGAGAGCTGAGCTGGGTGGAAAGGTGGCAACGCGTCTGGGAGTGGTGGAGAGTTTATTGATTAGTTATTGTCTTGTATTTGATGAGTATTGTGGATAGGAGGGTGCTTTGTGCACTGGGCAGTTTAAATAAAATCGACTATTGGACTTTTACCACATGTATGGCATCTTGGACAAGGGTTCAAGGGAGCGATAACAGACCCAATCTGTCACAGTGCATTGGTGATCCTAAATTGTCCCTAGTGTGTGCTTGGTGTGTGTGTGTGTGTGTGTGTGTGTGTGTGTGTGTGCGTATGTCCTGCAGTGGGCTGGCGTCCTGCCCGGGGTTTGTTCCTGCCTTGTGCCCTGTGCTGGCTGGGATTGGCTCCAGCAAACCCCCATAACCCTATGTTAGGATACAGCAGGTTGGAAAATGACTGACTGACTGACTGTACATAAGTGTTACTGGTTATATTGTAGGTCTGTATATAACTGAATATTTCAGTTTTATTTAATGTTCAAAAATAAATCACTGCCTTGTTGGGTATGCACTTGAATCCACATCCAGGCCAAAAATTTGCAAAGCATTTGTTTCATTGTGAACTTTGAGCATTTCAATGTAGTTTTGCTTCAGCAGAATCAGCAAGAAATGTATAGCCAAAACGTTTCCCAAAGATCTAGATCTGTTCAGATGAGAAAAAATACACTAAAATAAAAGACACAGAAGACTCAATAAGTAAACCTGTGAAAGTTTAAAGATAATGGAAATACAACACAAGTTTGGTAAAATGACTTCAGAATGAGCTAAGGGAGACAGAAGTGTCAAGGTTAAGTAGTGACTTGAACTGATCATGGCTCCAGGGAGTGGTGATGTGTTACATGTTGATAAGCCCATATACTGTAAGTAACAATTTCTCTCTGAAGTCTGCCCATTTGATAATATTGAACCTACATCTGTGACATAATTGTAAGTTCCATAGAGACCCAGTAGACATGGCAAAAAAGAAGTTACATGGGGTGGACGTGGCAGTGAAACCAAAGGCAGGAGAATGCAACAGTATGAAAGCATTTCCCATAATTCCACCCTACCATGAACTTCATTTTTCATCTAATTTCGAAAACTCCTTATTTTCAATACAGGATCATGGGCATCAGATATGAGAGGTACATGGCTGAATCAACAGACATGTTCACAGGTAGAATGTTCAATCAAAGCTGCTAATAAAGTTCCAAGAGCAACCCCTAAGCACTGTGCAAACACGTTACCACTATCTGGAGCTCACACAGTAAAAATGTGTATGAACATTGTTGCTTGTCCTTGTAGTAATATTTCTATGTCATTTAGGCTTGCGGTTGAAAATAGAGTTCATTTTGGCTAAAAAAGAATGTTTTTGGAATTATTTTCTGAAAGAGAAACCAAACCAAATACAGTTTTTTTTTTTAGTTTTATTCCCTTAAACAGAAAATCAGCTTTGGTCAGACTTTAATAATATATTAGTATAACATGACAATCGCAATTCCTGTTCCCAAAAGTTAAATACTGGGAATGTTACCAGTGGATGCTGTTTTTCAATGATTTTAAAAGAACATGAGTTGGAATAGAGCTCAGTTGTAAGAACAGCCTGAAGGTAAAAAATGCTCTAAGGGTGAGAAAGCAGGAAAAATGACTCACCGAACATAAAAGATACTAACATTGTTCTAGAGTGAGTATTTAAGGTTTTTTTTTTTTATCTATGGTATTTTCTTGAAATTTCTGCATATCCCTCTCCATCTTTGGCATGAGCTGGAAAAACTTTTATTTATACTTCCAGTAAATTGACCTAATTTGTGCAAGTTTGAAGTGTTTACTTTAGGAAACCAATCATGACAAATTATATGTTGAGAATAAAGGTCTGTGTTCAAGGATGAGGGTCTCTTTAACACAGTTTTCTGCGGTATTATTAAACATCTGTGCATGAAGTTTAATTAACACATAAAGCAGCTTCCATCATAAGCAAAACGCAATCAACTTCACAGATAATGGACTGATGAAAGGTAGAACAAGCTAGTGATTGTAAAAGCACTGCCAGTTGAATGCTGATCTGTGACAGGGCCATAGAAAAGGTGTATATTCGATTCAATTTCAAGACACATGTAACTAAGCACAGCTGAAAGAAAACAGATTTAAAATGTAGATGATGTAAATCACATGGATGACATAAATAATAAAATAATTATGTTGCTTATTGGCACAGAAAGTAAAGGAAAATGTCTTGTGTGAGTATTTTATTGGACGGTAGACCCAGACAGTATGATTGTTTCTCTGAATATACAGCATATCATTTTTATGTTAACTGTGGTACTGCTGTTGCCTTGTAACAAGGAGAACAGGGTTCAAGTTGTAAGTGCTCTGTGCTGGAAGTTTGTATGTTGGGTTTGCTCTGGGTCTTCTGGTTTCCTCCCACCATCCAAAGACATATAGGTGAGGTGATCCGGTGATGCTAGATTACCAGCTGATATGCGTATATGCGTAGGTGTACCCTGTGAGGGACTGGCTCCCTGTCCAGGAAATTCTGCTATGGATAAGCGGATTTGGACAGTGGATGGATGTTAATTTCTGTGTTCTTTATTTTGATAAATAGTGATGTGCTCTAAGGCCACCTACTGTTAAGAAAACAAAACATAATTGGGCCGAGATGTGGCAGCCTGACATTACCTTAACACTAAAGTACTACTGTGTATATATTGCATGAAAGTACTTACATGTTTCTGGGTTTTAATATGCACAGATGTAACATATTTTTTATATTATCAAAATTGTTCTTATGTTTTGCTTACTGTTGTTACATATTGTCTGCTGTAGGACTCTGAAATGATGTTTTTAGTGATTAACATTGGATTTTTTAAAACCTATAGATATAAAAGTTCCATGATTTCAAACCAAAATTGTGAACCTATGCTAAGATTTATCAAAATCAATTCTGAGAACAATGATAATGATGGTCTGTTTCTTTACTTTTCATTCACAATTCTGAGCAGGATGATTTTTTATTTATTTTATCTGTTTTGTGCTGGTACTAGGAAAATCAACATGTGATCCAAGCTCAAGAAATTTTCTATTTTTTGTCATACTACACACCTCTGTAAAAAAAATCTGAAATTTGATTAGACCTTTGTTTCAAAAATAGCTTTCATTTAGTTATTCTGCAGCAGGGCCATAAGCAACCTTTTGGTTGGAGGGAGGGTCTTTTTCCCCAGAATATGGACCTCAGCATTATAAAAAGGCAGTATTGTATGTGTATATATATATATATATCCAAATATTATTTGGCAGGTACCCTAACCCAACCCTACCCCTAAGCCGAACCACCTGGTAGTTAACCACTGAAATGCAAGATTGTGATCAGACAAGGACAACGATAGAAGATAGCAGGGTTTATTTGTATTGGTAATTAAGCTCATTTACACCAAGGTTTTTTCAGATTTAAACTGACAACAATTTTATTAAAGAATGCACTTCTGATGCCATTTTATACATTTTGTTCACATATACAGTTAAAAACACTAAGCTGGACTGCTCAAACTAAAAAAAATAAGAGATAAAAGAAGTTTTACAAATGCAATAATGGCTTATATTCAATAAAATAATATTTACAATAATAAAGGAAAACTACATAAGATAACTGACTATATTTTAAAAAGCATATTTATTAACTTTTGTGAATTTCAAATATATGTAGAACATACCTTAAAAACCTGTTACTTAAAATTCATGTTTGAAATTGAGACAATCCATCTATTCATCTGTAAACTCCCACCCTAGAATTGTGTTTCTGGAAAAGTAATAAAATCTTCATTTTGATTCAGGCAAACACATGTGCAGTTGCTCTTTGATGGCATTAATTAATTTAAGATTAGCTATTACATAAATCAAACTTTGTACATTTTCTTTTCTTTACAATGTGTAATGATATGTGTTTCCTGAAGTCTGAAGGCACACATTTCCTTTTTTTGTAAATTATTGTGGTTTTTGTGAGATTTTTAAACTTTGAACTTTTTGATTCCATTTAGAGAGATGGGATGGTTCCAATAAAAAAGAGTTGTATTTGAGATTTTAATAGATATGATTATATAGATATTGAGGTATTAATATATAGGCTGAAAATCACTGCAACCAAGGAAAATAATCAAAGTGTAGAGTAGATAAATTATCTGAAATATTAATGTCTGACCATACTGTATGCTAACTAAAAAAGACTGAAGCTTACCTTTCCTTGAGTGATATGCTGAACAAAGTTTTAATATTTTGGTAGAAACAGCAAAACGTTTCTCTTTTGATGTATCCTATTTTCTATGACCTATTTCTACTCAAATGCCAACATACTTCCTCATTTCACATGACAGTCAACACACAAAAGGTAGCTGAAAGGAGACATGTTTTCTTTCTTGCTGTATAAGAAGTGATCTGCAACATTTCCCATCTATTCTTTGCACTATGCAGCATTCTTCTTCCAGCTTCTTTGCATAGTGTGGCTAGGAAGAAGTAGTTGGACATTGCCTCTTGGCAGGAGGCTGGAGCACCCACATAGTTTATGGACAACTTCTCTCATCTCAGCTGTGGACAGTTTCAAGTTTTTAAGAGCTGCCCAGAGTCACAAGGGGATCTCCCCAACCAGTGCACCTGTTGATCAGATGTTCTGTTTTAGAAGATGCCCTGTTCTACACAGATTTACAGTGATATGAATGCTAAGGCATGCTCTCTTTCAGTTCTATGGTTTTACCTATCAGGACATTACTAATCATCCTCTATTCCTCAGCAAGACATCAGTTTAGAAGAATCTTATCCTAGATGACAACACTCAAGTTTTACTATGTCATTGTTTATGTGAGTATTCAGTAGTCATGAGTGAAAAACTAAATACCTTCAAAGATTAATTTATTTAACCTGAGCTAATGTAAAAATCTTAAATTGTACACAGGTGGAATGAATACTAAGACAAATGGTTGCAACACAGAATAATTGATGGGGTTATTTGCATTATATAATAGAGGAAAATTGCTTTATAGGGTGTAATTTTTCAGTAACTAGGCATAGATGTGCAATTATGGAAATATGGAAAATAACACAGGAAATTATTTGGCTTAAATATGTAGCAACTATTGGTTTACCACAGAAGATTTAGTTAAAAGTCAGTAATTTCTGTGGTTTAATATCAAGAGTGTGTGGATTTTATCTGTATTTCAAAGCTACATTTTTAACATAACATTTTTTTATTTTTATTTATTGTGTATTAAGTAAGAACAAGAACAACCTTTTTATAAAGAAGTTTTTGTACTAATTAAACAACATTTAGGATGTACTGTATACTTTTAACATTTGCCATCACTCCTTTTTCTGAACTTGCTTCTTCTTTCATTGGTTTGTCTTGTATGTCCTGACTTTTTTAATACAAGCAAATGAAATCTGTATAGAGTGTCTACTGTTCCATTTCTCTGCAAATAAATGACTTAAGACATTTTTGCTGCAGTTCAATGTCTTTTTTGTCTCTACTGCTTATCCTTTGCTTATCACTTAGACCATTTCCCAACATTTTTTTTTAGAAATCTGTGAATAAACCCCTTACGGGTTTCTGTGTGGAGCTTCTGTTAGCTTTACCCTGGGGAGGCTTAATGGTGACACCACAGGCTTCTTATCTTCCCCTTTATCTCTCCAAAAAACAGGGTTCAGCAGCACAACTCACTTTTTGAATGCCATCTTATTCCTGACAAATGTCACTAAATTCAGTTATTAAATTTGTTTAAGATGTTATCTGAATGTGTATCTAGTGAAAACTGCTATTTTATCTATACTAATAAAAGGCAAAGCCCTCACTGACTCACTCACTGACTCATCACTAATTCTCCAACTTCCCGTGTAGATAGAAGGCTGAAATTTGGCAGCCTAATTCCTTACAGCTTCCTTACAAAAGTTGGGCAGGTTTCATTTCGAAATTCTACACGTAATGGTCATAACTGGAAGGTATTTTTCTCCATTTACTGTAATGGAGTTTAGCTTGAAAGCCGTGGGGGTGGAGTTGCGTGTGACATCATCACGCTGCCCACTTAATCACGTGAACTGACTGTCAACGCACTATGTAGAAAACCAGGAAGAGCTCCAAAATGCGCTGAAGAAAACATGCATTATATAATTGAGAAGGCAGCGAAACAATAAGAAGCGAGCGAGTGACATATACTACCATATTCATCAGTGCAGCTACTTCGGAAACGAAGCAAGGTATAAACCTAAACTTTAAATAAAGTTAATAGACAGGCTGCCGCTGGCGTTTTTCATGCCCACGGGTAATGCGGGATACAAGTTTAATGAAAGGACGCAGTATATAAACGAGAGTTTTGATCACTTTGTAACTAAGTTAAAATTGCAGGTGAGGGGCTGTGCTTATGCAAATTCCGAGAGACTGTGTTTGTGGGGGATTGACAGTTAAGGCGGGTGGTGGAGTCACGTCATCATATCCCCTCCCATTTACCTCATTTCGCTCTGAGCTGAGCTCCGCAGCTAACGCCGTCTTCCGAAGCAACTTCGTCATACTGACACCTAAAGTCAAAACTTAAATATATAAAGTCAGCGTCGGAATATATAAACTCAGCGCTGGAATATATAAAGTCAAATCTTGAGTATAAAAAGTCAGCGTCAGAATATATTGTCATGCTTGGGTCACAGATTTGCACAGAGACACAGGAGGTCGTAGAAACAAGAAGGATTTTTATTCAAACACTGCAAACACATGAGCTTAAACGTGCTCCATGACAAGTCAGAGATGACAGTTCCGCTAGGAGCAGAGAGAGAGAGCGATAAAAGCAAGCAAACAATCAATTTTCAACTGACAGGCGCTGCACAAGGCTTTTAAGTTAGCGGAGTATCGCGCGACTTTATATATTCAGAAAATCAATGTATTTGCCTGTTTTGCACCCCATAGTATATGTGTGTGTGTATATATGTACACATGTATGTATATATATATATATATATATATATATATATATATATATATATATATATATATATGCCAGCAGCACTCATGACAATGACAAAACAATTACGTTGTCAATCATGTTACGTTATTATTAAAATGTTTCCTTTTCTTTTTACTTCTCCGCTGCCAAGCGTGGGTATTTTGCTATATATATATATAGATAGATAGATATAGATATAGATATAGATATATATAAATATGACAACAACACTCATGTCAATGACAAAACAATTACATTAACAATCATGTTACGTTATTTTTAAAATTTTTTCTTTTCTTTTTCATAACTTCTTTTATACACTACTTCTCCACTGCGAAGCGCGGGTATTCTGCTAGTTTCATTATAAATGCTTGCAGTTCCTAATTAAATCATTCACAGGTTATTGCTTAAAGCTGAATGGAGCAGAAAGTTAGTGTTATGAAAAACATTGGAAAATAGTAGAAATGTATAAGTTGATTACTTAGACTGAAAAAACATTTGCTAATGTAGGTTTTGTTTATACAGAATGACTCAGGCACTGGATATTAATCCAGTTTTGGATTGTGATGAGCTTTGGAAGTACAGGGTGCAACGCAGGAACAAGTAGTGGACAGATTGCAACTCCATATCAAGGTCCCACTAATCACCCAGCAACAAACACATTTCAATGGGGTCAATTTAAATTTGCAAATTAACCAGTACATTTTGTGAATGTAGGAGAAAAATCCATGCAGACACAGGGAAGAATGTACATTCCTCAAATGTACAACAATTAAGTACAGGATGTAAAACCAGAATGCTAGATATCCATAAGGAAGCAATGCTGCAACTGCAAGGCCCACATTATATTGCACAGCACAACAATACATTACAGTTTTTCTCAGTTGCTTTGGTGCATTTCCCACAACAGACTTAACATTTGCATAACAGCGAGTGCATTTCTCAAAACACACAGCAAAAGCAGGTAACCTCTTCAAAATCCTTAATCCATGCTTCAAAAGCAAGTACATCGCTAAATATGTCAGTGCCATCAAAATGCCAAGTCCATGAATCATCGTCCACGGACATGATAGCCAAAATGTAAAGTCATGTTATCAATATAAAATTGACACAATCTAAACATTTTCTGATGCACAAAACATCTGAATGACAAGGGCAGGAAACATAAAAATACAAAACACCGATTGCGGAAGATTGATTCAAGAAGAATATTTTATTGATTGCACAGGTATATGGTGACATACCATGCACTGCACTTGGAGTCTAGCAAAAAAAATGCATTTCAATACTTTATGCATAACATATGAAATGAAGGAAAAAAAATGACAACATCGAAAACAATATATACATACTGAAACTCTAAATGCTCTCTACAATTGCTGCTGATCCTGTATATTGGGCCACATGTTCTCATCCACATCACAACGGATATCTTCATTTGCAGTGCAGCGTGGAAAGAACCTCCTAGAATGTCTTATCCAGCCTCTGCAGGCGTCTGCTGTTATATCCCCACACACAACTTCCATGGCAGCAAGCAGTGTCATTTGTGTATGTTGGTTATGCTCATATACCTTCCACCTCCAAGCTGAGAAAAACTCCTCAATTGGGTTGAGGAATGGGGAATATGGAGGTAGGAATTCCATCAGCATCCTGGGGTGGTTGGCAAACCATTGTCTGATTAGGTTGGAGTGATGGAAACTCACATTATCACAAATGATCACATACTGTGTGTATGTGGAATGAGATCCCTGTAGAAGGTGTTCAAGAAGGTCAGCAGATGTTGGATGTTGTATGGCCCCACAAGAGAAATATGAGTGTGGACCCCATTGTCCGAAATAGCCGCACACATAGTGATGTTCCCACCCCGCTGGCCTGGCACGTCAACAGTAGCTCTCTGTCCAATCAGATTACTCCCACATCTTCTTCCTTTGGCCAAGTTGAAGCCAGCCTCATCCATGTATATGAAAATATGTGGTGGTTCATTTGATTCCAGATCCATTATACGCTGTATCAAACAAGATACTACAGTAAGTTTGATGTAAAATGCATTTTCATTTTGGAGACAATAGAGTCAAATCTAACATATTCATGTTTCTTTCACAGCAGTAGCAAATGTGTCAAGGTGAAATCAACTGTACTGCATGTCGATATACAATGTTGGACTATTTGCTGTACAGTAGATTACTGTTACAGTATTACTGCACATTTTCAGTCTTACCTGCACATACTGGTACCGACATTCCTTCACTTCTTCACTATTCCTTTCAAATGGTACATAATATAACTGCTTCATACTCATTTGGTTTCTCCTCAGCACTCTGTCAATAGTTGAGATGCTGAGAGACTGGACATTCTCAAACACATCGTTGTCAGCAATAATGACAGTTTGTATTTCTTTGAGTCTTATGGCATTATTTGCTATGACCATAGCACAAATAGCCTCTTCCTGTCGAGGAGTGCAAATAGGCCCCCTGCCACCTCTTCCAGGAAGTCTTAAGTCTTATGTCACAGTAAAAATACCACACTGAATGGACAACAGTAACATACATATTGTCTAGTGTGGACTATTGTAAATATATGACATACTGTAACATTATAAAGTGATACACACAAATACAGAGTAAAACTGTTGATTTACACACCTGTTCTCTCTGCGAAATGTCTGAACAATTGAGGATACGGTTGTTCTCCCCAAATTTGGCTGCACCCTTTGACCTGCTTCAGCCATTGAAAGGCCATGATTTATAACATGGTTCACAATTGTGGCCCTTATTTCATCAGAAACTGACCTATGTGTTGAACCTCTTCTACCTCTTCTGTTTTGTCTCCTTACACCACACACCCCTACTCTTCTTGGTCTGGGCTGTTGGCCCTGTTCATTTTCCTGCTGTTCTTCCATGTTCAGGTTTTCCTTCCTTGATGTGCTTCCGCGCTGCCTTGTGCCTTGTCTTTATATGCTTACCAGCTGCAGGTTCACGAGCAATTTTAGGGGACTGCTCAGTGATTAGTTGCTTGATTGATCTAAGATCTCACACCTGCCCCGAATAATATGTCACCTGAGAGCAATTTACTGTAAGGTGGTGCAGGAATTATTAGTATTGTGAATACAAACCAAAAAAAGTTTTGTAGAAACCTATAAAATACACTTGGCAGCCAATGATATCTTGTTGAACACTTTTGACTGCAATGACTTACACAATGAAAAAATGACAAGTTTGTCTGGAGTGTAAGACTATGCAAAAGAGGGCTACACTGATGCATGATATAGCTGAGAATTGCACATAAGCATCTGCCTGAGTGAACAACAGCAATTGCAAAATGACGAAAACACCCAGAAATTGCTGTTATGATGTGCACAACTGACTAAAGGTTGTGGGAATTGAACAAGCAGTTTTGAGAACTGCAATTCTATTGTGAGAAATGCACCAAAGCAACTGAGAAAAACTGTAAAATGAGTTGATATTTAGAGCAACACAAACATCCATGAGAATAATGCAAATCGAATAAAATATAATTAAACTTTTGATACGGTAATAAATTCCTAGACAAAGAAAAAAGAAGCCACTCTAATGTAAAGTACACTTCAATCAGAATGTGGAAGATTGGAGCATTGATTGATAAACCAGTAGTTTAGCCAGTCCTTATTGACATGTACTCAAACCATTAAAATACATGTTTTTCATTTTCTGGAAGACGAGTTAGAAAAGAAGCCATGCTTGAGTATTCATGATTAAATTAATTATTTTAACTGTAAACTATATGGCTCAAGGCTACACATCAAAGCATCTAATTCAGTCTTTACTTTTATAGGGTCAAACTTGATACATTTTTGTATGTGCTATAATTTTAACATAAAACCGGAGCTGGAACCTCTATCACAGATTTCTAAAATGAAACATACCACTTAAGCACAGGGCATCTGCTTTATCATTTGTATGCCCTGGTCTATAAGATATAGAGAAATTAAATAAATTAAAGAACAATGTCAATCTAGCTTACCTGGCATTTAGTCATTTAGGAAATTTTAAATTCTTCATGTTTTTTTTTCATTGGTGTAAATGATAAAGAGAAACAGTAGCTTCCACTTCCAGATATGGTCACCACTCCTTCAAAGATAATTTAATTGCTAACAATTAACAATAACCTATGTTGTAGTTCATTTCCATTTGAGTTTTTTAAAGTAGAATACACACAGGTGCACTAACCCAGTGTCTTGGTACCTTTGGAATTAAATAGCTTCTACGCCTCCTCTGGGCATGATTAATTCAACAATAAATGGTAGCTCAAGGTTAGGATGAGACATTAACACTAGAATTACCAGAGCCTACGAAAAACCTCATAGATCCGCCCCACCTTAAATCGCTTCTCACCTCTCCGTCAGCGTTTTTTGTCCTTTAAATGCCCTGATAAGCAGCAAGCAGTCTGCTATCACATCCCTTACTGGTGCACAGTTTTCTCAGCTCAAGTCTGTTTACCTGCATGTCAGTTGCTTGGAGTTGTATAGAGTGAGAAATCAAGCAAAATCACAACTTTTATAAATACTATATCATTATTTGGAACACATGCATTTCATGTGTGTTCCGTGTCTACAACGATCTATGTAAACACGTCCATCTATATAAGGATTCAGTCCTTCAGTCCTGTGAGTGCTACGCAGGCGCGGAGTTTCACACACGCCCCGTCCATTTTGCAATGCACGATAGGATTTGTAGTTTCGTTTTTCCAGGTAAAAGATGATTTTCTACTCCAGACTGTGTGATATCGTCTTCTTCTTCTTTCTTACTATATAAAAGTGGTCAGGATTGTCCTTCCGTCCCGTGAGTGGAAAGCGTAGCGGTATTCTGCTTATCACAGACTTACTACTTGCAGCTTGCAGTACGAAGCGATATGATGTGAGCAGAGTTCTGGTGCTCCCATCGTTCCTTTGCTTTTGTGCGCGATGCGCTGGAAAAATAGACAAAAATATGTCTCTCGAAATAATTAATGTTGATGGAGTACAAATGCCTCACCGTGTAGTAAATATCGGGGGGTTCAAAAGGGCGACCTCAATATAGAAAAAAAGGTTAAATTTCATCACAAAAATAACAGAAACTACGAGTATTAAAGTAATACCGCTCAAATGCAATATAACCAAATTAATGAGTTTGTATAAAATATCAAATTGATCTACATATTGAATTGCCTTAAGAAGTGGTCAACTTAAAAGTCGGTCGCCTTAAAAAGCGGGTCAGCCTAGTTGTTAAAAAAAAACGTTTCTCATGTTGTATTAATAATTGGCAAAATGTAGACATGAAGTTGATAATGTGTGAAGCCTAAAGTCCAAATACCAAAGAAACAAAAGGTACAAATATAACAGAACAAGTGCGCCTTTATTCAAAAATATAACTGCAGAAAAAGAACAGGCGTTAGGGTGTGACATTGACATGCATTTACTATGACTGCTTTGGTGGCGCAACAGTATCAGCTTTTGCCTGGTAATCAAAACTTCACGGGTTCGATCCCCGATTAGTCTGTTTTGAGAAATGAGCTGCTTTTATTCTTACTATTTTAGAATAAAAACATACCTTTGATTTCAGTCATGTAACAGACGGTGTAAATGTATGATACTTGTAAAGGTTAGCTTTGTTTTTTTTATTTTATTCAGTTTCATTGTCTCAGTTGCGTTCATGATCCTACCCTACCCCCCCTCCCCATCTGACACTGCTGTTTTCACATAAAGACGCGCTATAGCTCTGCACTCAACTTGTGACTTTACGCTGTAGGAAGTAAGTAAATAAACCAAGGTAAATAAGTAAATAACATTCGATCTGGCTCTTATATACAAAGTACAGCGATGGCAGCTTCCACCTGCAGCTGTAGACTCTTCAGTTCACACGCGGCTATCCACGATAGTGTTTACATGTGGACGGTGTACGTGCCCTAAAAAGAAATGTGACTGCTTGAGAACTGAAGTGTCTGCGTGCACTTTTTGTGGCATTACACATGTATTTTTTGAGCATGCCTGTGTCGCTCAAACACAGGAAGCTCTGCATTGTACTTGTAAATAGGCTGTAGGAAGTAAGTAACAAATAAAAGTTTGATGATTTTGAAAACATTATTGGCTTCTGTCATCCACACAAATTTCTTAGAGGTCTTCTTAGTTATAGATGTAATCAGGGAGATAACCAAGCTAAAATTCTTGATAAACTTTTTGATAATAACCAGCAAAACCCAAAAATCACTGAACTTGTTTTTACACTTGCTGGTAGAGTGTAGATTCCAGTTTAAGATTACAATTATCTTAGACTCATCCATCCCTAAACCCATTGTAGAAATTTCACATCCCAAAAATACCATTTTTTCTTTATGGAAATCACATTTGACATAATTTATGGATAACGTCTTTTGCATGGAGTATATATGTATTAAGATCTTTAGAAAAACTCAAAATATCATCTATGTTGACCAGTACACAAATACCTAAAATAAAATTATTATTAAAAAATTACTAAAAAAACTGCTGATATGTTGGCTATTCCATAAGGTAGTACCCGAGTACTAGCCGGGTACTCAAAATGTCCGCTTGAGGTATTAAAGGCAGTTTTCCATTCATCACCTTCCCTTATAAGGATGAGAGTATAAGAACTTGTAAGATCAAGTTTTATTGTAGATTTTTACATAACCATCAGGATCCTGTATCCAGTCTTTGTAGGCTTCCAGTGAAGACTAAACCAATAAAACATTATGTGTTCCCCATTGTGAGTCTCAGTGAAGAGTTACTATATGATAATAAACTACAGGAGTAAAGCTAGGATTTGATTAATGCACATAAAAGAGCTACCTTTATCAGAAAGCATTAGGAATGAATGAATGCTGTGTGTGCGTTATGCTGAGAAAGTGTTGTGTGTCGTACTTCAAGTGTACAAAGACATTATCAAACTAAACATTAGTCCAAGGGTGGCACAGTGGTAGCGCTGCTGCCTCGCAGTTAGGACACCCGGGTTCGCTTCCCGGGTCCTCCCTGCGTGGAGTTTGCATGTTCTCCCCGTGTCTGTGTGGGCTTCCTCTGGGCGCTTCGGTTTCCTCCCACAGTCCAAAGACATGCAAGTTAGGTGGATTGGTGATTCTAAATTAGCTTTTGTGTGTGTCCTGCGGACCCCTGTGTTCAGATTCAGCAGGTTAGAAGACGGATGGATGGACATCAGTCCACGTTTAGAAACTCTGATGAGACAAATGAAGCTACAAAAAGGTATGTTTCTGGCTTTAAGAAACAAACTGGTTATTTTAGTAAAATAATTGGAACCAAAAATAAAGCCGCCAAATGTAGTTATAAAAAAAATTGACAAAACATTCTTTTCACATATGATCCTATATATTTTAAAATATTGAATGAGCAATACTATAATATGTGGTTATAATGGGCTTATTATAACTGTACCAATTTTGATACTATATATAACAAAATTGGCAGAATTATGTCAGCATCCAGAATAACTTTGTAACATGGGTTCGGCATGACAACGCTGAAAGGTTGCTGACCCCTATTCTTGTCAAAAAAAAAAGCAACTCCATATAAAAATGGGAATAACTGTAGAAGAAGAAGCTGAACAGTTTCACGACTATGATGTATCCTGAAGTTTGACTGTCAGGTTATTGAAGCTAATAACTTTCTGAGTTGGCAACAATTCAAGAACTTTGCAAAAGAAAAGGTAAATAGTGGAATGTATGAAAGTTGTTAAGACTGCATAGGTCAAAATCAGAATTAGGAATACTTGGGTCATAGAAGCAATTTTCAAATCATCTGGCACAGATCTGTTATCCAGTCTATTGATGCATTTATTATTGTTGTAACAGCTTGGACTAGTAAGAATTATGTTTCTGGACTTCTCTAGCACCTTCAACACCATCCAACCTCGGGTCCCTAGTGACAAGCTGACTGAGATGGGAGTAGATTCACACCTGGTGGCATGGATCGTGGACTATCTTACAGACTGACCTCAGTATGTGCGTCTTGGAAACTGCAGGTCTGACATTATGGTCAGAAGCACAGGAGCGCCTCAAGGGACTGTGCTTTCTCCGGTCCTGTTCAGCCTATATACAGTTGATTTTGGTTAATTGGACCACCGGTTAATCGGACCAGCTGCTTATTCGGACCGAATCCTAAAGAACCGAAACAGATCATATTACATAAGTCTAATATTGTTCGCTTATTTGGACCAAAATTCCATTTAATCAGACCAAAGAACGTGACAGAGAATAAGAAAAAGAAATCACAAGTCACCCGCGGAAAGCAGATGTAAAGCGGTTCAGCGACATCGGGAGGATCCCTGGGCTCCCCATGAGAATTTATGCTTTTATCAAAGGTCAGGAAGTCGGAAAATTTGTACCAAGTGTAAACCAGTAGGAGTGAACATGCCTGCCCTTTCTTTCCTAAAACGGATCGCCCAGTAGCCGGCGACATGAAGTCGAGCGTAAACAAGTGCAGTGCGTCAACAGAATGCGTCAGATCACACTAGACAAGTTCTTCAAATGTTGACTGGAATTTGGTACTGTAACCTTTTTTATTGTGCTTCGCATGCTGAGTGTTGTGTAGATAGTTTCAAAGAATTTGTAGATTTCTTTTTCAATAAACAAAGTTGTAAGCAACTGTACATGTACGTAGTTCTTGTTTGTACTTTCGCCATACGCGTGTGCAGCACAAGAAAAGTCATAGTGACATTTTAATATGTTACTTATAGCATGTCCCATCTTGGTTGCACATGTATAGGGCATGTTCCTGTAATCGGACCAGCCAGTTATTAGGACCAAAATGATCACGTCCCGATGTAGTCCGATTAACAGGAATCGACTGTACATCGGACTTCCAATACAACTCGGAGTCCTGCCACGTGCAAAAGTTTCGCTGACAACACTGTTATTGTGGGCTGCATCAGGAGTAGGCAGGAGGAGGAATATATGAACCTAATCAAGGACTTTGTTAAATGGTGCGACTCAAACACATACATCTGAACACCAACAAAACCAAGGAGTTGGTGGTGGATTTTAGGAGGCCCAGGCCCCTCATGGACCCCGTGATCATCAGAAGAGACTGTGTGCAGAGGGTACAGACCTATTAATACCTTTGAGTGCAGCTGGATGATAAATTGGACTGGACTGCCAATACTGATGCTCTGTGCAAGAGAGGACAGAGCCGACTATACTTCCTTAGAAGGCTGGCGTCTTTCAACATCTGCAATAAGATGCTGCAGATTTTCTATCAGACGGTTGTGGTGAGCGCCCTCTTCTACATGGTGGTGTCCTGGGGAGGCAGCATAAAGAAGAGGGACGCCTCATGCCTGGACAAACTGGTGATGAAGGAAGGCTCTATTGTAGGCACGGAACTGGACAGTTTGACATCTGTGGCAGAGCAACAGATGCCGTGCAGGCTCCTGTCAATCATGGAGAATCCACTGTATCCACTGAACAGTATCATCTTCAGACAGAGGAGTAGCTTCAGTGACAGACTGCTGTCACTGTCCTGCTCCACTGACAGACTGAGGAGTTCATTCCTCCCCCACGCTATGCGACTCTTCAGTTCCACACACTTGATAAGTGTGTAGAGAATGGAACCTAGAGAAAAATCAGCAAGCCTCTTTAAAGAGCAGAACATTCATAGATATAGATGAAATTATGGAAAATTTGTCAATGATGATGATGAAATAAGATTAATACAGCTATTTTATTTTCAGTTTTTTTAAGGAATCTTTCACATTCTTCAGTGGAGGAATTGGTAATAAAGTAAGTTAAAGAAGCAAGTTAACCACAGAGAACAGAATTGCTGGATCATCGTGACCGCTCTTTTCCACAATATGCATTCTTGACTGCAGTTAGTAAGCACTTCAATGGATAGAGAAAGCCTTGGGCATGCACAGTGATGCAAGTGTTTTACAATGGTCTGTTGAATTGTTGGCATGCTGCTTTTATAACAGATTAGAAGGCTGTGCTGTAGCAATAAAGAAAATTTTCTAAAGTAATTGGTGGTGAGTGGGGTTTCAAATAGAGATCGGAAAAAGAAGCAAGCATGGCCAGAAGGGTAGATTTTTTAAGACCTATATAAGAAATTTGAAACTTGCAGTTAAAATACGAGAGATAAGGAAACTAATTTGGCCAAAATCACTTTGATGAAAGTTGTCAATAGATAAGGCTGATTTGCAAGCATATACTGTATATGGGCAGGACAGTATGTATGCTGTACCAAGTTAAAACAGTCAAGTCAAGCATGGCTAGATATTCAGTGATACCCTTTGAGGTAGAAACAACAGCGTAAATAATGGAATCAATATGAAGAATGATTAACTGGGAAAAATAACATAACCTAATTAGTAACTGAGCAAGATGGTTGCATTTTTGCCATATTTCAGTCAAGTCAATTATAGATCAAGATTATATTCCATGATGAATACAGATATTACCCACACTTTAGGACTGAAAGACTTTGTGCAAGCCTGCATTAAAAGCCGAAGGCAGTTGGTTGCATACAGACAAATAAACAGAGTTTATCACAAGACAGCTTGAGCTTTAAAATATCTATGCCCTAGTGATTAAAACCATGCATAGGAGAGTGAACTTTGGTCTTAACAGTGCTAGGGAACTTCCACAATGTCACATCCACCAGACATTGGTATAAAAAAGGAAAAATGTGTACCAATATGCTGCCATTTGATTAGCATTAACAGTATTGCAAATAGCTTGAATAAAAACTCCAAACTGCAGATACACATAGAGTTTGCTTCATCCTTGACTTTGCACAGTCAGCATGGACATCTAATTAACTTAACTAACTACTAAAAAAGAATTGCAAAAACCACAGTACTGAAAAAAAATGAAAATGCAACAGTGCTAAAGAAACAAATCAAACCAAGTACAAATCTGTGAAACTTTCCAAAAAAAGTCAAAGAAAATCACGTGTAAAAAGAACAAGCACATATGGAATAAATGCTTCACAATATTTAGTAAACTGAACATCAATAAGAGAAGAGCTGAGAATCTGACTACTTTCGGGTCATCTTACACAATAACTCCAAAATTACCACCACAAAAATGGCCCAGTGTCAGTATAGTGAGACAAATACAATCAAAAACTGAAGAACTATTAGATTAGACTTACCCTAATTATGCTCTGATCCATCGTAAATGTACTTTGGACACTAAAGTACATAAAACATTTTAAGAGTATTCTAGTCTGACCATTTCCTCTAGACAGATCATTTAATACAAATAAGGTACCACAAGAGTAGTTGATCATTAAGAAAACTAGGGGGCTTTTTACCCTGCTCGCTTTGCTCGCCAACCCCCGTTTTTGTTTTTCCAGATACACACTTTTTTTTTGAAGTTTTATTAATTTTATTGCAATCCATACAAATCAATGAATTTTTTACAAAAAGTAAAATTGAGTTAAGAGCAAATCAATCCCCATCCCTGAGAGAGAGAGCAAGGCAAACGGCGTGAAATTTAAGGCTTGTAAACATACCTAAATTAATAAATTTAATAAGCCAATAGAGATGAATGCAGAAGACAGAGAAATACGGAAATAATTGCTTCCTCTGTGCTTTAAGAGCTTATTTTAAAATATTACTGTTTAGATCCTGCCATGTTTTGAAAAAAGTCTGCACGGATCCTGTAACTGAGTATTTGATTTTTTCCAATTTCAAATGGTATAAAACATCGGTTTCCCACTGACTTAAAATACGAGAGTTTGGGTTCTTCCAGTTTAGCAGAATAAGTCTGAATGTCAAAAGTATAGTGAATGCAATCACAATTTGTTTGTCTTTCTCCACTTTAAACTCATCTGGAAGAACCCCAAACACAGCTGTCAATGGGTTAGGAGGGATTGTGAGTCCAAGGCTGTCTGAAAGGTAATTAAAAATTTTGGTCCAGAATGATGTTAATTTGGTGCAGGCCCAGAACATGTGACCCAGTGAGGCTGGGACTTGATTGCAGCGTTCACAGGTTGGATCATGTCCTGGAAACATTTTGGAGAGTTTTAGACGGACAGATGTGCTCGATATATAATTTTGAGTTGCATAATTGTATGCTTTGTGCATATGGAGCTCAAGTGAATTCTCTGCATTGCTACTTTCCACTCCTTTTCTGATATATTAATTGTGAGATCTTTTTCTCAGTGTCCTCTTGGATCCTTGAAAGGGAGGGACTGTAAAATGATTTTATATATTGCAGAGATGGTGTTTGAGTCCTTAAGATTGAGCAATATTTTTTCCAGCATGGATGAGGGTGCAAGATGAGGAAAATCGGGAAGGTTCTGTTTAAGTTCCTGATTTGAAGATAGTGAAAGAAATGTGTAGCTGGAATGTTAAATTTGGAATGTAATTGTTCATAGGATGCAAAGACGTTGTCTATATAAAGATCTGTAAGGAAGTTAATTCCAAATTTTTTCCAGATATTAAAAACTGCATATGTTTCTGAAGGTTGAAAGAGGTGGTTCTCTTGCAGAGGTGCCACAGATAGAAGCTTCTCCGTCTTTAAATGCTTTCCACTTTGGTTCCATATTCTAAGTGAGTGAAGCACAATTGGGTTATTAGTATATTGCCGATAACTTGTGTTTATTGGAGCACAGAGCAGGGAATATAAAGAAGTACTGCAGGATTTTTCTTCTATTGCATACCAAGCCTGTGTATGTTCTTCTATTTGTGTCCAGGTTTTTATTGCTTGTATATTTGCTGCCCAGTAATAAAACTGGAAGTTAGTTAGAGCCCTGCCACCTTCTGCCTTTTGTCTTTGTAGGGTCGCTCTTTGGATGCGTGGATGTTTTGAGTTCCAAATAAATGAGGTTATTGTTGAATCTAATTGCTTAAAGAATTACTTATTAATATATATTGGAATGTTTTGAAATAAAAAAGGTGCTTAGGAAGAATATTCATCTTAACAGTGTTAATACTTCCAGCTAGTGTGAGATGAAGGGTTAACCATCTATGCAAGTCTTGCTTAATTTTTTCCATGCAGACGGCAACATTTTGTTGATAAAGAACTTTATGTTTACTTGTGATGTTTACAACTAGGTATTTAAACTCTTCTGCAATGATAAAAGGTAGGGTGTCTACTCTATTTCTGCAGGCACAGAATTTTGTGGGTCTGATATATACAGTACCATATCATCTGCATATAATGAAATTTTCTGTTCCAATCCTCCTCTGATAATCCCCTTTATCTGATCAGTATTTTGACAATGTATTGCCAGTGGTTCAATGGCAATTGCAAACAGTAGCGGTGACAAGGGGCAGATACAAACTTTACATTTTTTTTTCTTTGAATTGTTGCTATTTCATTAGTTTCACTTTTATTACAAAACTTCTGTAAAAACAATATTTGGAATCTTTTGAGTCCCAATGTGCATAATCTTTTTAATGAGGTCAGTGAGACATATGTTTAATGACTTTGTACCATAATTTAGGATAGGTTTCTCTGTTTTGAATGTCAGAACAGACAAAGCGATCCATATTATCAGCAGTTAATAATTTTTTTGCAAAGTAACCAATAAATGCATGTAAGCTAAACTCTGTTTTTGAAATTCTCTTGACTTTAACTTCAAAGCCTTACAATATTTACATACTTCTGACATATCACCTACGTCCATATATTCAATCTCTATTCGCCTTTTCGTTATTTCTCTGAGTAATAATTTCTTTCTTTGTGATAATGCGATGTTTACTTTCTTTGTTTTGACACTGTTGTTTTTTTCTGCTTTCATTTTCTGTATCTTGCTCTGCATGTGTTACGTTTTTTTGAGTCTTTTGAAATCCAGTTTTCATTATCTCTAACCTGCTCTGCATGTGTTTGGCCTCCTTGTTTTTTAACCTCTTTATGACGTTTTACTTTGTTTTCTACTCTGTCTTTTATTTCTGACCTTGCTTTATACTGGTTTTTTTTCAATGACACCTGGTGTGTGGTGATTATTTTCCCTTTTTGGAGTAAAAATTTCTGTTTGTTTGCGCTACTGCGATCTTTACTTTCTTTTTATTTTACTTTCTAATTTTCCTACTTTTATATTCTTTAACTTTCTCCACATGTGTATCACGCCAAATTTTTTTTTTGAGCCTTTCGAATTCCACTTCTTCCATAATCTCTAACCTGCTCTGCATGTGTATAGCGCCAACATCCGGATTGAACGTGCTTTTTTTTCAATTCCACTTGTTCTGGGCTGCTAATTACTTTTCTTATTTTCTGAATTTGCACCTAGATTATTCTTTTTCTTTTTTATCTTTCCAACACTTTTGAGTCTCTTTTCTCCGTGCTGCTTTCTTCTTTGCTTAGTCGTCTACAGTATATTTCATCTATAACGTATTGTCCTTAAAAGCTTTATATGGACCGAGAGCCCTGGATCTGTGTGTGCTCAAAGCCAAAACACGACTGAGTGTGTTGCTGCCCGTGCTCTTATTTGGTTGTAAGTATGGCATGTCTTGCAAGAATCTCATGTTCTACATCATTGCGAGACGGTCCTGAGTCAATCTCTCGCCACAAAGTCTTATGTTTAACGTCCCGGTGAGACGCTCCGTGGCCAATCTCTTTAGTCTCACGGGTCTTTTATGTGTCTTCCGTGATCTTAACATGAAGATCATGTCTCGTCGCCCTACTGTTTCTCCCTAGGATTTTTTTTTTATAATAGAAAGATCAGATCTTTACTGTGGAATTGATGTGGATTAATGATATGGCAAGGACAGTTGAAGCAGCAGCCTCTTTCTGGGACTTCTAACAATATCCCAATCTACTTAGAATTTCTAAAGAGGAAAAACAGTATATATATCAGAGATAAACAAAACAGATCTGGAATATGTAAACCACATTTCCCTGGAATATGTAAACCACATTTCTCTTTCACAATCATAGAATAGAATAGAATAGAATAGAATAGAATAGAATAGAATAGAATAGATAGATAGATAGATAGATAGATAGATAGATAGATAGATATTATTTATTAATCCCAGGGGGAAATTCACATAATCCAGCAGCAGTATACTGATACAAAAAACAATATTAAAGAGTAATAAAAATGCATGTAAAAAACAGACAATAACTTTGAATAATGTTAGCATTTACTCCCCCGGGTGGAATTGAAGAGTCGCATAGTGTGGGGGAGGAACGATCTCCTCAATCTGTCAGTGGAGCAAGACAGTGACAAAAGTCTGTCACTGAAGCTACTCCTCTGTCTGGAAATGACACTGTTCAGTGGATGCAGTGGATTCTTCATGATTGACAGGAGTTTGCTTAATGCCCGTCGCTCTTCCACAGATGTTAAACTGTCCAACTTTACTCCTACAATAGAGCATGCCTTCCTAACAAGTTTGTCCAGGCGTGAGACGTCCTTCTTCTTTATGCTGCCTCCCCAGCACACCACCGCATAGAAGAGGGCACTCGCCACAACCGTCTGGTAAAACATCTGCAGCATCTTATTGCAGATGATGAAGGATGCTAGCTTTCTAAGGAAGTATAGTCGGCTCTGACCTTTCTTACACAGAGCATCAGTATTGGCAGACCAGTCCAATTTGTCCTCCAGCTGCACTCCCAGGTATTAATAGGTCTGTACCCTCTGCACTCAGTCTCCTCTGATGATTACGGGGTCCATGAGGGGCCTGGGCCTCTTAAAATCCACCACCAGTTCCTTGGTCTTGCTGGTGTTCAGGTGTAAGTGGTTTGAGTCATACCATTTAACAAAGTCTTTGATTAGCTTCTTGTACTCCTCCTCCTGCCCACTCCTGATGTAGCCCACAATAGCAGTGTCGTCAGCGAAAGTTTGCACGTGGCAGGACCCCGAATCGTTTTGGAAGTCTGATGTATATAGGCTGAACAGGACCGGAGAAAGTACAGTTCCCTGCGGTGCTCCTGTGTTGCTGACCACAATGTCAGACCTGCAGTTCCCAAGACACACATACTTCTGTCTGTAAGATAGTCCACGATCCATGCCACTAGGTGTGAATCTACTCCCATCTCAGTCAGCTTGTATCTAAGGAGCAGAGGTTGGATGGTGTTGAAGGCGCTAGAGAAGTCCAAAAATATAATTCTTACTGCACCACTGCATATGTTCATGTGGGAGAGGGATCGGTGGCGCATATAGACGATGGCATCCTCTGCTCCCACCTTACAGTCAGCAGACTGTAGCGCCTCCTGGGTTTTACCAGGCGATATGAAAGGTATAATTCCTTTAGCAAGCTCTATGTCTCTTCTGAAAGTGTTATGCTTAATATGCTTTCAATGGCAGACACTCTGATCCTCAGTCAAATCCTCATCCAGTAGTATTCTGACACCTAATGAAGACCCACTACAGTATACATTCAGAAAGTGCCTCAGGACTACCTCTTTACAAAACACCTAAGGACTGCTTCACATTTTTAACCTTCAACTCACCCCTGGATATCAAAATCTAATACTAAACCATTTAAATAATAACTAACTGGGCATTTTTGATACTGCTAGGGAAAGGAACTCTATAAATAAAATGTATTATTATTATTATTTTATTTTATTATTTATTATTTGCATCATCTGAAGATCAGTCATATAGAGCTGGTTATTTTTTTATCTGAGCAACATGAAGTTAGTTAAAGTGGAGATTCCAAAGGAATAATAGTTGAATGGCCAGATCAGAAACATTAAATGGGATATGTGAAAGGTTACATAAAAACGAAATAAAAAGTAAACAGTAATTCAAGATTGCTGTAGAAGCTTTCCCTCTTGTGCCAACAAATCATTTTCTTCAAAAAACAAAGGGGCAGACACCAGGTAAACCTCCCTTGACCTTTTACACCTGGCTTAACTGTGTACACTTGACATGAACAAGCTGTGACTACTTATGGATGCTCTGGAGCAGTCCCAGTATCAAAAAAAGCATCAGGAAAGTGCACAAAAGCCATCAGAAAGATGCTTAGCATGAAAGTGAAAATTATGCAAGCAAGTGCATTTTAAATTACTGTAATGAGAAACGCACACAATAAAGGAGCAAAATACTATGGCAGTCCAGACTCCTCTGCTCAACTCTTATTCTGTAGAAGGGCCAGTCATTTATAAAAATAAACACACTATTAGATGACTTCTTCCTACCTTCCATGAAATCTTTCTCAAAGCTCTGGTCTCCTTTACTTCGCCACCAGCCAGGCCTAGTTTCTGCTCTTCTTCTGGCTTCATTCTCTTCGGGCTGAAATATGGAAGGCTTTAATAGAACCCCAGACCTGGGAATACAATATCTCTGGTAACATTTCTATTCTGCCAGGAAACACTTCTGAGTCATCTGATAACCTCATAGAACACTTGACTCCTGTGTCAACTAAATATGCTTGACGCCTTTGCACATGACTGGACCGTAACAACAGAGTACTGCTGCTGCCAACTAGTGGGTTGAAGGTTTGATGCAATTTTTTTATGTATACTTAGCTGTGGTTCTATTAACCTGGTACCATATCTTCTGCTCTATTTTAAAATGGTGTTTATGAATTGAATGTGTACAGTCTGTAAATCACTTTGGGTAGAAGTCTCTATTAAATAATAATATTGCTGTTTGCTTGTGCTTGATTCTCCTGAAATAGGCTGTGGTCCAATGTGAGATGCGTTGGTCAGCGTCAGTACAGATAAGAAATGGATTTGCTGTAATAATTAATGCCAGATCACCTCATCTGGCTCCTCTTGATCCACTGTAGTAGCAGTTTCAGTTGTTCTGCCTTTTCTCTACCTAAGACATAACAACTATAAAAAAATAACTGCCCTGTAAATCAAAAATCCACTAACTTTGAATAATGCTGCTGCTGCAACCATCTGGAGCATCACTGATGGGTAAGCCATGTTAAGTCCTTTTGGAAGAGATACAAGGGATGTAGATCTGTTTTGAAGCTATTTATTAGATTGCTAACAAAATTCAAGTGCCATTTTAATAACAGTCTGAATGCTATTTAGAGTCATAAAAATATAAGCTGTTTCCAGATTACTCCATTTTGCTTATGGTGGTTCATATTTTTTGTCATAAGTCCTAACCTGGAGATGCTTCAAAAGACGGACGTCATATTAGCAAATTCATAAACCTCAGCTAGGTGCCATGTAGTTGAATTATGGATCAGTGAGAGCAAGGGTAACCTCAAAGTGGGTTTGGCTTGCTGAGACGAAACCCTTGAGTGTTTTTGTGTATCCATCAAACAGCTACTCATAGCACTCTTCCTTCTCAGAGAAGTTGGATGCAATGATAACAAGATTACCTTTAACTCAAATTCATTACAAAAAGCATAAATGCCATCAACACAATTTACTGTAAAATACAAATTAAAAAATATTTTAAATGGTATACTTCTGCTTTAACATATTTTATCAACATTAATAAATCCACCTGTTCATTATGTCCAGCTTATGCTTCTCTGAATAATGCTTGTTTTACTCTGGCCTGCTTCTTGAGAAACTGGAAAGGCAAGAAATGTTTTGTGTTAATTGTGGCTTTACTAAGTTCTTCATTCAAAAGTTGAAAAAGGTTATTATTTGTGTTTTGGTTTTATTCTTTGGGCTTTTACTGTTTATAAGTTTTTGTAATCCATCATTCAGGTGCCTTGTTTGAACATAACTTTCTTGCTTTTGCTGCTGTTTTGCATTTATGGTCTTGAGGTTGCCTAACGGATAGTTTACTTAACCTTTGTCATGCAAAAAATTAATTAGTGATCTCAAAGCTAAGTATATTTTATTTTTCTGGTCTGTCAGATCGTGACAAAAACATGCTCACCTTCTTATAGTTAAGCTCATGACAGACTGAGTTATATTAAAAAAACATATGGAGAACATTAAATGGAGTGTACAAAAACAAACTGTTTCCCCACAGGGACACACAGAACCCACAAATTTAAGAGTCAAGATCTGGTAAGGCTTCAACATCCTTACAAAACATTTTTTCTCTTATTTTTGAGTTACAGTTCCAGTGATGTCTTTCAATACAAGCTTCAAGGCTTAGCCTGAAAACATTTGTGGATTTGATTTTGAAGAAGTGTTTGTGGGTTTTGAATCTCTCCGATCTCCACAAAGGGTTTTGTATTGAATTTTTAAACCATAACATCCTATTGTGAAACTTAACGTTTTTAACTGAATGTGATGTAAAACTTTCAATAGTAATTACAAAACAGACATTTTTTGTACAATGGAAAAAAAACAAATGCATTGTGTTTTAAACAGCCAATATTTAATGAAACACATTGCTTTATTATTTAATTTCTAATTTATGAAAAGGAAAAGTCTACTGCAAAACATACCAGAACCATAAAAATAAATTGAGGAAACATACACTCAAGGAAAAGCTGGTGCAAAAAAAAAACAGAGAAAGTATGTCAATAGGTATTGTACTTCGCAATCCACACTTAGAAATGAAGGGTGAAAAGTGGCTCTTCAGAGCAATTTCATAGGGGAACCTTTTCAGTTCTCAAATTCATCATTCACGTGAAGGTTTTAAAAAAAACAAAACCTTTTATTTAGATTGATAAGAAGTTAAAAAATAAACAATAACAGATAACACATTTGTGAAATACTAGTGTGTTCCTGATTTTACTGTAAAAAGACTGAATAACACAGACTAATTTTAGGTTCTCTTCATTTGTCAGTATCCTGCTAGGTAAACTATATGTTGATGATTTCTATAGTGTCCACATATTAGGAAACTTCAAAGTCCAAATAACCAACTTCTGATACAAAGAACCCTTTCCAGAATGAAATGGTTCTAGCAGTGATGGTTGTCAAGCAATGATTCTATGAGAAACTACACAACCCGGTAAAAGAGACATTGCAGATCCTTTATTTTTAAGAGTGTAGGTAATTGGTGATCTCCATCATGAAAAGTTGCCTGGTAGGAATTTATATTGAAAGAAAGCAGTACTGATATAGAGTTATTACAGGGCTCTCATATTATCAAGAAATGTGAGAGCGGCAATAAGGGACAATATGTAAATCAGAATAAGTGTCCCAGACTGACAGGAAACAGTAACATAATCCTACTGCTATATGCATACATGAACCTGGTGTTGTGGAGGACAAATTACCCTGGAGTTACTATGTCCTTTATATCACAGCCTGGGATTATGATGGCAGAAATACAGTGGGTACGGAAAGTATTCAGACCCCCTTCAATTTTTCACTCTTTGTTATATTGCAGCCATTTGCTAAAATCATTTAAATTAATTTTTTCCCTCATTAATGTACACACAGCCATATTGACTGACAAAAAAAAGAATTTTTGAAATTGTTGCAGATTTATTAAAAAAGAAAAACTGAAATATCACATAGTCCTAAGTATTCAGACCCTTTGCTCAGTATTTAGTAGACGCACCCTTTTGAGCTAATACAGCCATGAGTCTTCTTGGGAAAGATGCAACAACCTGGATTTGGGGATCCTCTGCTGTTCCTCCTTGCAGATCCTCTCCAGTTCTGTCAGGTTGGATGGTAAATGTTGGTGGACAGCCATTTTTAGGTCTCTCCAGAGATGCTCAATTGGGTTTAAGTCAGGGCTCTGGCTGGGCCATTCAAGAACAGTCACAGAGTTGTTGTGAAGCCACTCCTTCGTTATTTTAGCTGTGTGCTTAGGGTCATTGTCTTGTTGGAAGGTAAACCTTCGGCCCAGTCTGAGGTGCTTAGCACTCTGGAGAAGGTTTTTGTCCAGGATATCCCTGTACTTGGCCACATTCATCTTTCCCTCGATTGCAACCAGTCGTCCTGTCCCTGCAGCTGAAAAACACCCCCACAGCATGATGCTGCCACCGCCATGCTTCACTGTGGGGACAGTATTGGACAAGTGATGAGCAGTGCCTGGTTATCTCCACACATACCGCTTAGAATTAAGGCCAAAAAGTTCTATCTTGGAGTTTGCTAAAAGACACCTGAAGGACTCTGAGATGGTGAGAAATAAGATTCTCTGTTCTGATGAGACCAAGATAGAACTTTTTGGCCTTAATTCTAAGCGGTATGTGTGAAGACAACCAGGCACTGCTCATCACTTGTCCATACATACCCCGTATGTATGGTGTTCGCGTCTATACCTCGACTCAATACAAGTTAGAACCATGCAATGGGACTCTGCCTCTGTAGTTAGAACATAACGTGGCAAATGCGGACGCAGTATTGCACGATTGGCTAAGAATGTTTATTTCTCCTAATATTTCTCCATAGTTAAGGACAAGTATTACTCTGGATATGATGGAGAAAAGGAAGTTAATATTAAACAACAACAACAACAACATTTATTTATATAGCACATTTTCATACAAACAGTAGCTCAAAGTGCTTTACATATTAAAGAATAGAAAAATGAAAGACACAATTATAAAACAAAATAAATCAACATTAATATCGGATAAGAGTAAGGTTCAATGGCCAGGGGGGACAGAAAAACAAAAAAACTCCAGACGGCTGGAGAAAAATAAAATCTGTAGGGATTCCAGACCATGAGACCGCCCAGTCCCCTCTGTGCATTCTACCTAACATAAATGAAACAGTCCTCTTTGGATTTAGGATTCTCACGGAAGGGCTTGATGATGATGATGGTCACGTAGACTTCTTCCTTTTAATCCATCCATCATTGTTGGAGCATCATGAAGCTTTGAGTAGGTGGAGGTGGCAGGCCACCACCACAAAGAAACCGGAAAAGAAACAGAAAAGAGAGTAGGGGTCAGTACCGATTTTAGAGCCACCATGAATAGTTATTATGATGAATTGAACATACAGAGTATCAGGATTCAGTTAAATTAAGATTAAAATGAACTTATAAAAAGGCCATGTTAAAGTAATGTGTTTTCAGCAGTGTTTTAAAGTGCTCTACTGTATCAGCCTGGCGAATTCCTATTGGCAGGCTATTCCAGATTTTAGGTGCATAACAGCAGAAGGCCGCCTCACCACTTCTTTTAAGTTTTGTTCTTGGAATTCTAAGGAGACACTCATTTGAGGATCTGAGGTTACGATTTGGAATATAAGGTGTCAGACATTCCGATATATAAGATGGGGCGAGATTATTTAAGGCTTTATAAACCATAAGCAGAATTTTAAAGTCAATTCTGAATGACACAGGTAACCAGTGTAGTGACTAAGACTGGTGTGATGTGTTCTGATTTTCTTTTCTAGTTAGGATTCTAGCAGCTGCATTCTGCACTAGTTGCAAACGATTTATATCTTTTTTGGGTAGTCCTGAGAGGAGTGCATTACAGTAATCTAGTCGACTGAAAACAAACGCGTGAACTAATTTCTCAGCATCTTTCAGTGATATAAGAGGTCTAACTTTACTTATGTTTCTTAAGTGAAAAATGCTGTCCTAATGATCTGATTAATATGTGATTTAAAATTCAGATTACAGTCAACAATCACCCCTAAGCTTTTTACCTCCGTCTTGACTTTTAATCCTAATGTATCCAGTTTATTTCTAATAGCCTCATTGTATCCATTATTGCTGATCACTAAAATTTCAGTTTCTCTTTATTTAACTTGAGAAAATTACTATTCATCCATTCTGAGATACTAGTCAGACATTCTGTTAGTGAATCAATAGAATCAGGGTCATCAGGTGCTATTGATAAGTACAGCTGTGTGTCATCAGCATAGCTGTGGTAGCTCACGTTGTGCCCTGAGATAATCTGACCTAACGGAAGCATGTAGATTGAGAATAACAGCGGACCCAGGATAGAGCCTTGTGGAACACCATATGGATATCATGTGTCTTGAGTTGTAATTCCCACAACTAACAAAATATTTTCTCCCTGTCAGGTAGGATTCAAACCAATTTAAGACACTGCCAGAGAGGCCCACCCATTGACTAAGGCGATTTCTAAGAATGTTGTGATCAATGGTGTCAAATGCAGCACTCAGATCTAAGAGGATGAGAACAGATAAATGGCCTCTGTCTGCATTTACCCGCAAGTCATTTACTACTTTAACAAGTGCAGTTTCTGTGCTGTGATTTGTTCTAAAACCCGACTGAAATTTATCAAGAATAGCATGTTTATTTAGGTGGTCATTTAACTGCATAATGGCTGCCTTCTCCAGAACTTTACTTAAGAAAGGCAGGTTAGAGATGGGTCTAAAATTTTCAAGAGCTGAGGGTCAGATTATGTTTCTTAAGTAGGGGTTTAACTACAGCAGTCTTAAGACAGTCTGGGAAGACCCCAGTATCTAGTGACGAATTTACTATGTCAGAACATTATCAATTAGCACGCCTGATACTTCTTTGAAAAACCTTGTTGGTATCGGGTCAAGGACGCAGGTGGAGGGATTTAATTGAGAGATTATTTTCTTTAACTCAGGTAAATCTATCCTAGTGAAAGAGTTTAATTTGTTTATAACAGGATGCTGGGGTTTAGGAGGATCCTTAGTGTTGGGGAGATATACTATGTTATTTCTAATATCATTAATTTTTTGATTGAAAAATACAGCGACAGCCTCACAGGTTTCAATGGAAGCACTTAGGAGGCATTCCTTTGAGCTACCTGGGTTTAGTAGGCGATCAATTGTTGAAAATAAGACTCTAGGATTACTAGCATTGTTATTTATAATCTTGGAGAAATAGCAGCGTCTCTCAAGACGGACAGTGTGATTGTATTCTGTTATTTTGACTTTTAATATTTCGTGGTGGATATTAAGTTTACTCTTCCTCCTATAAGGGGTCAGAAGATTAGACATACCCATATTTTAAACAAGGTTGTGACTAGAAGTTTATCCTGTCTTTTTATCAAAGCCAATAATCAAAACCCAAAGAAGTAGTCAAAATTTCAAAGTACAATGGTCAGCATTTAGGAAAACGAATCAAGGAAAACACACTCACCACACACTGACTTTTTTTTTTTTAATTCAATCCTGGATCATTAGGAAGTTTATAGTGCTGACCTTTAAAACTATACTATGACAGTGTAGTATGCTGTACAATCTCAGCTACCCCTGCATACTAACTCTATATACAAAAATACTAGGAAATGATGAAGCTCATTATTAGACTATAATGGCAATGCAATCAGATGCTAAATAATTTTAGCTTAAAAAACACTCTAGAAGTGGACAAAACAAAATAGAAATACAGTATCATTCGATCTAAACAGTGTGCATCGGTTAGCATTATTTGCATATAAGTTGTAATATCAGACACAGGAAATCAAAAACAAATAGTGGGAGTTCCAAAGGAAAGGCCCATTTTATATCCATCAGGCAAATAAGTGATCAATTGGAATGCATCCAACAATACTCACGTCACTGTGAGTTGTTCCTCGGTGGTCTTTCTGACTCCATGTTGGGTTCACCTGTATGAGGTGAAAAGGGTGTGAGAGAAGGTGGTTCTTATTCATGTTTCTCTCTTCTGATCATCGGCTTCCTAAGCAAACAGGAACCAGACAGCCATGTGAGTCTCTATACATCCATGAAATACTTCCCTCATGCCCCCTTAAAATCAAGCCCATAACATAATCACACTCATAACAAAGTCAAAATGAACTTTATTCTTTTAAACTTCAAATGTAAAGGTGAAAATGCAAATGGTGCAAGTATTGAGCTGTGAGGGCTATTATGTACAACTTCAAAACTTAATGATGAAATGCTGTCATGTTTTTTCAAGACTGCAGAAAAGTCTAGTCAACAATGCTAAATATATGCTAGAATCAAAGAGCAAGATACTGGCAGCATTTCCTCAATTCAAAGGTTACTTATACTGTACTGTAGTCTAATTTAGATAAGAAAAGTATAGCTGAAATTCATCTGCACTTACTAAGCAAATGTGGGTCTAATATAATTTCTTTAATAATGGTTTGATAAAAGTCCCTTTTAGTGCATCAGTAACTATTTCTCAGTAAATATCTATTGATAATGCATGCTGAAAGTACAGTAATTGAGTTTTTTAGTTACTTGTTGGGACTGGATATAAGGGATGAACAATCAGTTACTTTTTAGAAATTGTAGTTAAAATGTCCCGCTACTCAGACTACTAAGATGGTGTGCCCAAGGAAAAAAAGAGTTAGACTCGGAAATACTATGTTTTGTTGATGACTTCGATATCTACATTCTCCTGGTATCTATTTTATTATTAGCAGCATTCATAAAATCAGCAGTACAAATTTTAAAAGGAATTTTATGTGGTACTTTGGATTTTCTGTTTTCTTTATAAGCCACTGCTTGAAGGAGGGCATCATTAAATCAGTTAATGCCTCACCTTGGGTCTCAAACCTAGTGATAGTGAAACAAAAACAGGTGGATTATGCCTGTGCATTGACCTCAGGGCCATGAACAAAGCAGTAATACCAGGCAAATACCCACTGCCCACTGCTGAGCAGCTTACCTCCGAGTACCATGGCTCAAAGGTATTTTCCAAACTGGACCATCGCCAGGGGCACCTATAGATTCCTCTCGACCCTGAAAGCAGGGATTTCACTGCCTTTGTCACCCACAATGGGGTGTTTTGTTACAGTAGGGTTCCGTTTGGCCTCAGCTCTGCCCCAAGCTGTTTTCAGAAGTTGATGTCTACTGTCTTTGCCGGTATCCCAGGGGTAGTAATCTGTTTGGATGACATTGTTGTGCATGACCCAGCCCCAGCCACCCATGATGAACACCAGCAGCAGGTGTTCAAAGTATTAGCCACTCATCACCTTGCACTAAATGGCAATAAATGCGTTTTTTTCATTGCCTCACATATAGTTTGTGTGATTTAGTCTGATTGCTTATGGCATCTCTCCACTCCAATCTCATGTGGAAGTAATCTAGCCCATCCCTGAGCCCATAAATGCAGCTCAGGTGGCCTCACTTCTTGTAATGACTGCCTACAATCTCTGATTTCCTTCACAGTACTCTAACACCACAGCCCCACTACGTCACCTGCTGAAGAAGGATGTCCCTTGGTCCTGGACTCCTGCCTGCTCAGAAGCTGTTTGTCTCTTGAAGGTACATCTCACATCTTCACCTGTCCTTGCTCACTTTGATGTCTCTAGCCCAACTTTTGTTACATGTGATGCTTCCAATGTAACGCTAGAAGTCTCCCAGCTACAGAATGGTACTGAATAGTACCCATTGGCTTTGCCTTCCGGGCTGTGAGTGCAACTGAACAAAAATACTTTGTGGGTGAGCATAAAGCTCTAGCCTGTAACTGGGCCTGTGAACGATGGCACAGGTTTTCTTTATGGGTGTGCAATCACATTAGGCACTGACAATTACACTTACTGCCCCATTATCAACATCAGGCAATAGGCACATGCCACTTGTTCAGATGCTCCACTCTTCACTTTGAGCCACTGTCTCCTTACAGGAGCTTCAACAAGCCACTGAACATGACCCTGTTCTCTCCCAGCTACTGATTTTCATTCGTTACAGATTTGGGAGGAGCTGTATCCATACTACAGAACACATGATGAGTTGTACTGTTGGAATGAATTTTGTTTAGGCTGTGGGACTCGTACTGTTGTTCCTAGCTGCCTCTGGTAACGTATCCTGACTATGGCTCATGAAGGCCATTTAGGCATTGTGCATGCATGCCGCTGCCGCTATCTGGTGTGGTGGCCTGGTATAAACAGAGATATTAAACATCTTGTTTGTGACTGCACTGCCTGGCTTGTCAGTGGGAAGACTGGTTCTCCCACTCTGTCTCCCCTACAGCCAATAGTGTTGCAAGAGCAGCCTTGGGAACACCTGCAGCTGGATATTTGTAGAGAGTTCCTTGGAGTTCTGCACCACCAACACTTTTTTATTGTGATCTATGACTTGCTCTCCAAGAAGCCTGAAGTACTCCCTACAGGGTCTGTTACAGGGTCTGTTACAACAGCAGTGACTAATTTCTTGGATTCTCTGTTTGCCCACTGGGATCTGCCGTCTGTTATCACCACCGACAATGGGCTCCAGTTCATATCAGCAGAATTCTCTTCTTTTTTAGCCACCTGAGGTGTTCGTCATATTCACAGCTCTATATCAACTCCAGGCAAATGGGGGAGTAGAAAGACTGAATCAAATTTTAAAAAATGGCATTAGGACTCGCTTGGTTGAGGGCTGCACATTCTCAACTGCTCCTTTCCGTACTCTTTTACATTACAGAGCAATAAAACACTCCACTACAGGCAGCTCTCCTACATGTCTTATATTAGGGCATGAGCTACAGCTTCCTCTGGATTGTTTGTGGCCCCAGGCTGCCCACACTCCACCACAACCTCAGCGAAATATAGTCTCTGAACGCGAGCAAACAATTAAGGCACTCATTGATCAGAAGCATAGGGTGAGGGTTCCAAAATTCTGGCACCTTGACTGGGTAAGAGTTTGTCATCCACATCATGACCACAAGCTACAGTCCTTCTGGTCTTCACCTCTACAGTTTCTTAAACAGCTCGGCCATGCTACTTTTCAGTTCTCTGATGGATTATGGTAGCATGCGAGTCGTCTCAGCAAGGTGCCTCCTCTAGTCAGTGCTGATATAGAGAGCAATTTAGACCTGAACTGCCTAGAGGATGTCTGTTTGTCTCCTTTGACTTCACTGGATCCCCAGCCAGAGCAACCACTTGTACCTTCTCCTCGACCAGTGAGAACCAGGTTCTGTCCAGACTACCTAAAGGATTATGTCACTGACTTTTAAATTTTGTTTCTATAAATAATCCCTTCTAGTAAATTTAAATAAAAAAATAAAAAAGGGGAAGGGGGTTAGTGAACTGTTTTAGTTCTCTGGTTCTGTAATTGTATTTTCTGATTGTTTCTGGAGGGAAGGAAATTTCTATTTGGGGAAAAAGCGTGTGTGGATATAAGAAAGAAGTTAAGGGATGTTGCATGCAAACTGAGCATTGTGATGTCTTCATTAGAGCAATATAACACTAATTTCATAAAGTCATAGCAAACAGGTTATTGTGTGAATTTACACAAGACAGCTTTTTACTTATGGTCAATGTTGAGTTGAGAAAATTGGCAGTAGGAATATGGTATTTTATGATGCTAAGAAAACTACACTAAAAAAGCCCTGGAATAGGATATATTATTAAAAAGAACCCAAGAAGAAAGAATACAGCATGAATTCAACACAATTTTGGGAAAACAAAAATGTCTAAATTAGATGGATAGTTATTTTCCATCGATTTACTAGTGGCATGTGATTTACAATTATGTATCAATAGTTTGAGCCATCTCTTAGTCTTCCCTGGGAAGTGCAAAAGTAGGTTGCTGTCCTGCAGGCTTGCAGCATTTTGAAAATGAGCATTAAGCTCTTTGTGTGTGAAAGTGTTAATATCACAATCAACCTGTACACATTTACCAGAAAGTTCGAGTCCTGTTCCTATCAAATTATAAGCTATATACCTTTGTAAATACAAAAAAATAGTTTACAGGATAAAATGTTTGGTACTCAAAATGGTACTGTGTGAAGCATAGTTCTAGTCTGAATTTTCTTGCCAGGGTATTGTCTATGTTGTACTGTGTAGTTTGTGCCTTTTTAAGAACTAAGTAAAAGTAGAACACATTTTTTAGCTTACTTGTGACTTCTCTTGGCACATCACTTTACTAATAAAAACAACTTTGATTATCAGGACTCCGAACTGGAACAGACCTCTTTTCTGTAGGTATTTTAATAA
Source organism: Polypterus senegalus (assembly GCF_016835505.1). Classification (NCBI taxonomy): domain Eukaryota; kingdom Metazoa; phylum Chordata; class Cladistia; order Polypteriformes; family Polypteridae; genus Polypterus; species Polypterus senegalus. The sequence continues at coordinate 84,178,547 of NC_053168.1, forward strand.
TGACTACTACTAATTATGTTTGTCTTAAAATATCATAACAAAATACTTCTAAAACATATACAGTATACACATGATGGAAGTATTCTCCCAGGGCCTAAACCTTAGTTTAATTTTTTACAGTGGATTTTAAACATTTTTAAAAAAATATAAAAGCTTTCACATTCACCACATGGACCTCATATTGTTTCAATACGAGTCCAAGGTCAATACTACTACAAATGTAATGCTGTTCAATAAACACAGAAACATAATGGATTTGTAAGGGTACACTAACTTTAATCTTTAAAAAGTTAAAGAACAAGGTCACTAAAATTATCTGAACATTTAATTCATCTAAGCCAGTTTGTGTTTTATTTTTTTAACTTTCTTATTCCAAAGACATGAACCATAGAGATACCGGCTGTATACAACAAATAACCCATTGTTTCTCAAGTATTTGTGTCAAACTCCTTTGCCAGACTTCATGCATATCTTATTTATTCATAAAGCTGTGCCTAAGACATGCATTTACAATGCCTATTTTACATTTTAAGAAAAAGAAAAAACAAAGAAAAGACGTATTACAGATATTTTGTAATGCAAAAGTACATTAATGAAAGGTCTTGAGCGGCATTAGACTAACCTGAATAAAAAAAAAAAACAAAACTTAACTTAAATATTTCCATTTTTTGTTCTTATTGCCATGGAAGTCTTAGTTTGTTTTCTGAAGATGAAAAACAGTAAAAATGCTAAGTCTTAATAATTCTAGACCTTACACATGTATATAACCCTATTTGTTCGAACCACTTGCTTTTAGTAGGGCTGTTGTTTGAGATCTGTTGTAATTTGTCAAAGAAAATGGCTCCCATTCAATTAATTTCAGGTCTTTTAGATAAAAACACCTTATCTCAATTCAAATGTTGTTTTAACCCAGTACCTCAGAGACTTAAGAACCTATTACTGTTTACTTAAAGAGTGGGAAAGATAGGCTAACTTACATCCTTCCTCATGATTAAAAGAGTTATTCTCTCTTATTTACATTATAAGTCCTCTGGAAACTTCGAAAATTGATTTGCATTCTATACATTTATTTTTAAGGATAAAACTGCTTACTGATGTTTGCAGAAGACGCATTCAAAAAAGAAATTGTTTTACTGGTACATATTCCAAAATCCCAAAAAATCAACTATTCTGGTAAAATTCGTTACTGAAAGAAAAATGTAATTGTTTGAAGGCTTAACAGGCTTAGCCTGCCAACACACCACCAACCTGCATCCAGCTCAATGCAAAGACAGTAGCAGCATACATTTCAGGAAGACAAGAGGATAATACATTTTTGTCTCACACAGAACCTTGAACTTTTATCCTGCTGTTCTAGTTAAGCAAAGAAAATCCAAGTAAATAAAAGACCTCGAGGGAAAATCTCATATTATGATACTACCAGCTGAGGCTTTCGCATGTTGCAAGAGGATTAGGATGGTGCCTATTGTAGAGCTTTATTTGAAACATTTTAAATGATTACTAAATTACATACTTCTGCTTCGTTTACCTGAAAATGATTCATTTTACTGGAAAGACATATTATTTTATGGCTATCTTGAGAGTAACTTGTATTAGAAATATGCAGTGGATAGCAAAAGTCCATACCTTCTTATTTAAATTTGTGCTAGTGTCATTATAAAGGCTGAGATCAGCATAAATACTGTCACAGTTGTTTTCCAAACCATCAGCACTGAGTGAACAATAGAGGGATAGTTTGTAAGCAATATAATAAAGAAAAGAAAAGATTTTAATGCATTGGTTGATTGGTTATGCCTCCGCTCTTTGTTCAGATTTAAACGATCACATTGCAGATCACTTTCAAATGTAAGTTACCTTCAGCTGTGTTGATACTGGTTAGCCCTTAATAAAATAGCTTATTCCTATAGGATTTTACTGAATGTTTTTGGCTCCATAGTGCACAGATCTCTATGGTAATTAGAATCTTACTTTTGGAAGAAATTCAAAGACAATGCATATACCAAAGAAAACCATTTGTCTCCGCTCAACATTTGCTAATTTGATAAGAGACCATTCCTAAATATGTACATTTATCTCTTGTTGTAGGATTTCCATGCAAATCTCTTTGTTGCAGCGATGGCAAACTCTACTAGAAGCTAACAAAAGATCTGTAAGTTTTTGTTGTTGACAGAATTTCACAGACCTTAAGGCGCTTTTCCACTGCATAGTACGGCACGACACGGTTCAGTTCAGCTCACTTTTGGGGGGTTTTCCACTGGGAACAGTACCTGGTCCTTTTTTTAGTACCACCTCAGCCGAGGTTCCAAGCGCGCCGAACTGTTACCAAAACGTGACGTGTAAACTCTGCTGGTCACTGGTTGGCTGGAGAAAATCGTCATTACTGCGAAACTGAACTTGCAACACGAGACACAACAGACCCGCTAGATTTTTAGCACAGCCAGCGAAGGTTCGGGCGCACCATTTTGTTTTAACCAAAATGGCTGTTTCGTGGTCTATTGAGGAAGTACAGACGTTCCTCGTTGGTAGCGAGGAGCGGATCCAGCGAGAGCTGGATGGGGCGACGCGGAATGAAAAAGTTTTTCAGGAGGTCGCTAAGCTCTTGGGCGCACATGGCTACCATCGGACGATGATGTCACGGCAGTAGAGGCGGCGCAACTATAACGACACGTGAATAATCCCGCCCACTCTAAAGCGTTACTACACTGCAGTCGAAACGCAAACCGAGCCGAACCAAGGTGAGCTGTACTGAACCGTGCTGTGCCGTACTATGCAGTGGAACAGCGCCTTTATATACATCATGAAGCACTAGAAAGACCATCATTAAAATATGGAATAGATATGACATCACGAGTACAGAGAAAAAATTAAGATATTCTTCCATGTACAGTAGAGTTATGTAATCTACAAATACATTAAATGAAAGAAAGATTAAGCAGTAAAGACCAACATTCTGTATTGAAATCAAAGTATACAGTAGAAATATGTGCTGTAGAAACCATTTCACACAATGTATCCAAAAAAGTATATAGTACTTTCAAGAATGTCAGGACCTAAGATTTCCTGCACCCTGAGCCATTATGTTTGTCCACTGCTGATGTCTTGCAAACAGTCTAGGACAACAAAGAATATTTAAAAAATAATAATACCCCTACTTTTTCCAATAACATCTTCCGTTTTTCTTTTAGAAAATGCTAGATTTTTGTGCATTTTAAATCTGAATTAATTAGAAAAAGCGAGTCAATTGCAAAGCTAACCTTATTAGATCACGACCCAAGTAATATTGCCTATATTTTAGTTAAAAAAGATTATTTTATTTAATAAGTAGATCTTTTTTGAAACTAAATCTGGTCCTTAATTAAGTAATAGTATCATTACACTCTGCATTCTACCAGTTTAAACAGTGCTGATGCTACTTTAACACCATGCATTTGGAAAGAATGCTGAAAAGAAACTCAGGGGAACCAACATATGAGGCACATTTTAAAGAAGGGGTTCAAGGAAGGGACAACCCACCCTCCAATGGAATCAAACAGTTAAACATGTCTGCTTAAACCTATTGAGGCCCATTCCATGTTTTAAGCATTGTGTATCCCGTGCACTTTACATTTGTTAACAAACATCATTGATACTTTTATTCTTTAGGGCACTGTCTATCATCATCCTTATTTTCATCACATGGAGGCAGCACTTTTTTATGTCTCTATAGAACTTACAAGTTTCATGTTGTGACGTGTGAGTCCTAAGTCTCAGTACTTTAGCAAAACCAGCTTTATTCAACTTGAAACAGGAACAACATGGTGTAATAGACGGACGGCCGGCAGCTCAACCCGGCTGGGGCTTCCCAGAATGGGAAGAGTGGAGAAGGGCAGCCTTTCCAGGACACTGCCTCCCCCAGGATGCTAGGTGTCAGCTCCCCTGGACAGTAACTGTACCCCGGATTCCCTTAGGCCATCATGGGACATGGAGTTCATTTTCTCAACCCTGTTGGGTTCTGTGGGTGCCGCCAGGAGGAGCTCATAAAGGACCTGGGGACTCCTATTTTTCCTACAACCTGGAAGTACTTCGGAGTCACGAGGACGGAAACCCACAGTACATCCGGGATATTTGAGGACTGATGATGTGGCATTTGACCCGGAAGAAGAGAAGGAGCACTTCCGGGTCCATTAATATAAGAAGGACTGTTTGAGACCCAGCAAGCTAAACCGGAGTTGGGAGGGTGTGTGACGGAGCTGCTGGGAGTGGAGGATAGCTTAATTGTGATTATTGATTATTGGATTATTGCTAATTGTGACGATTGTGGTGCTTTGTGCACATTATTTAAGAAAAATATTAAAAATTATACTTGGTGTTTTTATACATGTGTCCAGGACATCTGTCTGTTGGGTTTCACGGAGCAACAGCGTGCCCTAGCGTCCACAACGGTTATTTATTGTAGTGGGACCATTCTCCTATACACAGACACAGCAGTCAGGCAGGATCATGGCCAGGTTAGTGGCCAAATAATCCTGTTCCCTGTACTTATAATGTTCCTTGCATCACCCATCGACGACAGTTCACAGTGAGATGCTGCAGCGCTGGGAGCCTGCAGTTGCCCCGGCAATGGATATGCTGCCTTCCGCAGATGCAGTGATTACACTTTGGGATGATCTTCGGTGTGTTGTCTCGTTGGGAGTGAGTACCAAAAGAGTTTAGACACTTCACAATGTGTTCCATTCAGTACCCTCCTGTCCGTCATTTAGTAACCTTTCTAGCTGAAGCTATTATGCTGGACATTCTCTGATTCCCCGTCTTCTGCTGTCATCAGAGGATTTGTTAATCAGATATTTTAGTTCATCCTCCATCCCCTTCCATACCACCAGCATTTTAATGTAAGCTGTACACTTACTTTATTTTAGCCTCATGCCCTATCCCTGCTCAATGTTTTCATTATTTACCTGATATTAATGTGCTGGTAAAATGGAACTACTTCATACTTACAGAAATATATTTCAGCAAAATGAAACTACTCAGTTTAAATTATCCAATTTACTTCTGAGCTTCTAATAACTCTTTTTTTTACACTTTCAAAGATTGCTTGAAGTATTTTAGAAATTACTGGCCACGTCTGATGTTTTAATATGAAAGGGTCCTAGGGTGACCACTTTTCCACTTTTAGACTCTTTTTATTTATGTAGACCTGAACAAAGTATCTCAGATCACCATTACACTTACCATCCTGTCACAAAGATGCAGTTGCAATCTGCAGCTCCACTTTGGTCACCAAAAGGGGTGACTGTTACTGCCACTGAATTCTTCCCCTTTTCTCTTATATCTATAACATCAAGCAACAAGACAGAACATCAAAAGAATCAGGAGAGATGCTTACACTTTTATTCATGCATCATAGATTATCTAATTTAAGATTCCTCTCATGCCTAAAACTTTACTAAACACAACCTGGATGGATGGCAGCTCTTCTTACCAGGAGTTCAAGGTGTTATGTGAGCGGTCAGAGTTACAGTATGTGTATTTTATGTTTTATTGTTGCTTTTGTTAAGTTAAAGTTATTATTTTTCATGTCTGGAGGTAATTTTGGTTAATTTAATAAGTACATTTTAGTTTGTTCTTTGTCCCTTTAACTGCACTTCCATTCTTTGTTTTGTGGGTGGCTCCCCATGAGGTGAATATCACAGCTGCTGATTCCTCTTTATGTCTTTATAGGCAAACCAGAAGCAGAACTCATCAGTTGAGCATTTTGTTAACTTTGGAGTTTGTGAGCCTTGTTATTTATTGTTGGATTCTCTAGTCTTCTGATTTTTGTTGTTGTCTTTAGGATTCAGACTTCTGGTTTTCGTATTGGGACTTTGCTTATTTAGGATTGTCTTTTAGGTAACTCCTTTCGTATCTCTTTTTGTTCTGAGAAGCCTTACCTTCTACCAGAGGTGGTCAATATATTAGGCGACATACGTGACCACCTAAGGTGCTGTCACGTTTAGTTAAAGGGCTAATGCTCTGGGCACCAAGGGGAACCCCTGTTGGTCCTCGAAGTGTAATAATAATAAATGCATGTGGACACCGAGGAACTCTGTTTATGCAACTCAAAAGGCTTGTGCTTCAGACCTTTCATGCCACCCCACCCTGTCTGAACTATGGACACCGAGAAAAGACCCCCCACCCCACACCTAGGGCTCCATATGGGCTTCGACTGGCACTGATTTGTAGTTTTGATATTTTGTAATAAATCGTTTTTAACAAAGATCCTCTGATGCCTTTTTGGTGCCTTTTTTGATTATTTTTTTGTGGTTGCTCTCCTCATCACAGGGATTTTTATTTTGGAGTTATTTAAAATTAACTTGTCATCTCCCCATATTTGAGGCCTACTCTGAAATCAGCTGGTAGTATTTGGGGCCTACTCTGACTGAAATCAGCTGGTAGTATTTGGGGCCTAACTGAGTTAAGATGAGGCTCTGCTGGAGAGACCAGTGAAGGTCCTGGTTGGTATTATGTGAAGACCTCACACCCTATTTTGCCATATTTGAATCTCCAAATTAGAAGACTAGACACCCAAAGTGCTTAGATTGCCAGCCGGTTCTGTGTATTAAGTTGATTGGTGTCCTTAACCGGCATGGTCTCTCGATAAAATAAGAAATGTTCAGCTCCTCAATAACCCTGAATATAGGCATCTGCTTATGAAGGTCACTACACCAGAAAAAATGATCTGCAGTATGCCTGATAATATCATTAATATCATGTGACAATGCAAACACCGAAGAATGAACATGACAATGCAAATCACAAAACAAACAGGGAACAATTACAAAAAATTGGACAATAATTGCAGTGGTCAGTCAAATCTTCATATCCCAGTAGCATTCGTTTTTAAACCTAAATTATGTTGTTTCGGATTAAGAGGATTTGGAATCAGAAAAACTGAATGAATATATATTCCTTTTTATTTCATATTTTTCTTTCACATTTTGTACTCTTAAGTGATTTGATAAGATGCCTGATTGTCTCACTGTCACCTCCTTTTCATCTAACAAGTTCAGTTTTTTGCAACATCCTATAAATACTATATATATAGTGCCAGATAAGGGGCGCTGTCGTCCCCTTGAACCTTCAGACTTGACGCCAGACACCAGGTAAAAGTCCAATAATCGACTTTAATAACAGAATAATGTGCACAAAGTACCTTCCTCTTCGCAATACTCATATAATCAATACAATACACAATAATCAATAATCGTCCACTCCCAGACGCGTTGCCACCCTTCCACCCATCTCAGCTCAACTCTAGGATCTCCCACAGTCCTTTATATAGTCCATGACCCAGAAGTGCTTCTGAACCCGCAGTCCATGTGACTTCCTTGCACTTCCGGGTTGTAGGGAAAACCATTGTTGTTCCTCTCTGCAGCACCTTCTAGTGGCCCCCGTGGTATCCAGCACGGCTGTGGATAAAAACTCAATTGTCCATAATTCTTTGCTGGCATTTGGGGCACCTCCATGCTGCAGACAGGGCTCCACCTGGCGGCCTGGGGGTATTGGTCGGGATAACTGGCCGGACATATTCCACAATATATATATGTAATATATATATATATATATATATATATATATATATATATATATAGTGGAAGCTGGCCCGGACACAGACAGGCGGACACTGATGGTTCATCAACCAACTCACGTTTAATCATATTTTACAAAATTTAGAGTGCACACAACCCAGTACCCAGTACTAATCACCCTTAAAGTTTAAAGTCCAGGCCTCTCAATTATGCCTTTCACTCTTCTGGCTGCCTCCACTCCTCTCCTCCGAGCTCTGTCCTCTTCCACCCAACTCCTGCCATCGAATGGATTGAGGCGGCCCCTTTTAAACTCACCCGAACGTGCTCCAGGTGCCTTCCAATGAGTTCCTGCCAGCACTCCCTGGTGTGGTGGAAATGCCGGCTGTGCACGTGGAAGCACTCCGGGTGTCTCTGGTCTTCTTTCCCCCAGCACTTCCTGGTGTGGCAGAAGTGCTATGGGCCAGGGCTCCTCAGGCATCTGGGCACCCCTGGCGTTGACCACAGGCTCCTATAGGGTTTAGCTTCTATGCTCCTTTCCCGTGGTCCCCATAGCCACCAGGGCGGTCGCTCCCTCATGGTCTGGAGGAGGTGTAATCCCTCCTCCGGTCTTTTCGGTCGTCCCAGCTGGGTACCACCCCCAGCCACTTGCCACAAATATATATATATATATAGACATACATACATAGAGTTATATGTAATATATACATTGTATATCTGCAAGTATTTGTTAATATAGTTTAAATGACAAGATGAACCTGGGATCGAGTTAGGGCACCTCCTAAGTGACCCAGTTTAATATAGAGCAAAATAAAATGTAAAATAATGGTCTTTGCTGTGGTTTTCATTTGCCTTATACCTTTTCTAATATCCTAGGAGCTTCATCTCCTGCTGACTCTTGTTCAAGAGTGAACATCACTTCTTGCATGTGCCAGGTTTTTATAGGGTGTTTCCCCAGAATGTGACATCTCTATGGTGAATCTACTGGTGAGTGTTGATGGTGCTGTTTGACAGAAAGGAGAAATGAGAAAAGTGCCTGAATAGGGATAGCCAATATCATTAATAATTCTGTTTGACTTTCTAAGGCAGCAGGTGTTACATACCCTATGTCCTGAACAGAAGGCAGCTGGGGATCACCTTCACCACTCCCTGCTGTGCTTTACCATCTTGAGCTTTGCATGTGCATACAAGTATTAGTTACAAAACTTAGATTTCCATCAACATTTGAGCAATTTCCACTAACTGGAAGTAGTACATGTTTATTCATGCAGCAGCAGAGTCCAATTTATTCAGTCTTACTTTTATAATTGTTCGATATATTATTAATAGTATTAAATAAAGTATTTGCGACCCGAGTTTTCATAACAGTTTTAATCCCGCCCCCTCTAGCATTTTTTTGAAATGCAGATGCATATTTTATTATACCTACTTAACTTTTATCGACATTTATCTAACTCTATATTAATTGTTCTAGTATCAGAATGTAGTTTAATTTAATTTGTTTTGGTTTCAACAGATTTTTTCTTCATATTTTTGATTCTTGTTTTCTTTTTTTCACATCTTCGCCCCCGTTTTTGTTACTTAGCCCCTAGGGGCCGCCCACAGGTTGAGAACCACTGATGTACATAATATAAAAATATAATCATTATCTTGTAGTTTACTCCTCAAATATCCATTCCCATGTCTGAGTATACGAGAAAGTCTAGGGGAGACCACTTTCAATTTTTCTTAGGAGAATGTGGTTTCAAAAGAGCCTAGTTGTGACTAGTGTGGCGGACCGCAGGGGCCCTTACCTGGCCAGAATGCCTTCATAATGGAAGATCTAAGGGAGAGAGCATGAATGGGACATTATATACCCTGGAACACTAGGCGGAAGCCCTCCTAGCAGTACCAGGTAGTAGCAAGTTGCAGCAGTACCCAGATTCCTACAGGGTATCATGGGAGTTGAAGTTCTTTGGATCAGCACTCATGCTTTCTGTGGATACCACCAGGGGGTGTTGTGGGAACTGGGGAACTCAACTTCATCAGGCTCCCACCTCACCCATAAGTGCTCCCAGGCCAATCCTTTGGGACCCTGGAAGTAGTTTCAAGTGCTGCATAAAAGAAGCCAGCAGCCTCAACTCTGGGGGCCAGAGCTGGGAGGAAGGAGATGAAGCTTGCTGGGAGAAGTAGAGGATGAAGGGAGAAAGAAGTGCTGCAAAGTGCTTTATTATTGTGGATTGCTTGTTGCTGTGCTTTGTGACTGTGGCTGAGGTGAGAGAGAAGTAGCCTAAGTTTGTCAGTATTACACAGATAACAGAAAAACATTTTTAGTGATGTTTTCAATATCTGTCTCAAATATCAGTCAACTTTAAAAGATAACTCCAGAATTACATACATAATCTTTCGATAATAATTGGGTGCTATCGCCAGAAAAACTGAATTGTTTAACTTTGTGTATAGATGAAAAGGTGCCGATTCAAATAACCTCAGTCTTTGAACAATTTAGAATAACCTTTATGACCTTAATTCCTATAAGCCCTAAGGAGAGTAGTGGTATAAGTAGTATTAGGTTTTGTAAAAATGAGTGATATAGTAGCATGTGTAGCATATGTATAGCAATGATGATCCAAAGCATATTTCTTTAATGCTCAAATGGGAGAAGGCTGGTAACGAACATACTGATCCCTCAGGAACTCCTTGGCATACTGGGATAGGGTATGTTTTTTTTTATTATTTCCTATCTGAACAAACAAGGAATACTATAATAAAAGAGACATAAACCAGTCAAGCACAGTGCTAGGTGATTCAAGCCACTTTGCCATGCATTCAAATAGGAGGGCTTGGCAGACCATATTAGAGGAACCACTGATGGCAAGCATTAGTAATATGTTAGTAGATCTGACATTGGCAGAAAATGAAGGTGAAGATCAATCATGACTCTGACTAGGGCATTTAGCATTATTCTCAGCCCTGAAGCTAGGATATAATGATTCAAACAAATTTTATAGAGAAAGGGGGTTTTGCAATTGAATAGGGACATGTGATCGGGGAGGCATCCCCTGTCATCATGAAAAGTAAAAAAACTAATAGATAGATAGATAGATAGATAGATAGATAGATAGATAGATAGATAGATAGATAGATAGATAGATAGATAGATAGATAGATAGATACTTTATTAATCCCAAGGGGAAATTCACAATGATAATAATGATAACATAAAATAAATGTGTACACAGGTTTGTGCTATAAATTTGTTTTCTGTATGATTCCAATACTTTTGATCATTTTATACTCAAAATTGCTGAATTTCCTGTTTAAATACACGTGAGAAACATGAAGTGCGGCAGCGACAAGCCTCACCTCACCTCGGATTGCGCTCTCCCTCACCCACTGGGTTGATGCCTGCAATTGGCGCATGCCTGTTGCTGTCTCTCTGTATGTCACTAATATAATGTTTGCAGACATGTTTATTATACACCCTGGCTTTCCACAGTCTGGCTAATATCTTTAATGAATGTGTGTGACATATTTATTCTTGCTGATTGGACATAAAACAGCAGTGAAAAAGCACAAGGTGAGGCAGACAGTACTTTGCCACAATGAAGGGAGCGAATGTGAGCCCAACAGGTGCTTGTTGCTGCTGTTCTTCTTGGCGATAATCTCCATTAAGGCGGAGAGACTTTTAAAACTAAAGGAAAATAAGGAGGACTTTTGCAAGAAAGTGATGGAGATTTTCGTGGAGAAGGATAGGTGCATGGACTTCATTTACAAATAAAGGTAAGAACATAAACAGTTTTCAATTTTTAAAAAGTGGGATCAGACTAAGAAAAAAACAATCCAATGTTTAAAGTTTGACCTTAAATAAAATATTCTTTGGTTTTTCTTGTTATCCTTTTCTTGAACAGTCTCTATTAAAATTGATGAAAGCATCAGAATTAAAAGCTTTTCAAAACAACTAAATATTTCAATTAAGGTCAAAACTGAAATTTGTTTTTTTTTTTGTGCACTACTCTATACTTTCATTTGTATTGAATGAGTAAGAATTGTGTAATTGCAACAGCAAATTTAGAACGCATGGAGGGTGCAGAGCAAATGTGCTCTCTCCGCTCTCTCTTGCTGCTAAAAATGTGACATTCTATCTTAGCCAGATATATGCCTTACCTATGTGTGTGTAAAGAATGCTGATGAGATATGAAACAACCAGTAGTCAATGTGCATGCTGCCAATTTAATAGTGAATAAGCTGGGTTCATATATTTGTAACTCTGACACTCTGAAGGACTCAGTGCCTCACCAGCCATGAACCTCACGTCACTGCAACTGAGCAAAGAAAAATGCTTCCCAGAATTTTAGAAAGAAATTGAAGATCTGAAATTGGTTGATTGGTTGTGTGACAAACTTAAATAAATAGGATAAGTTGAGAATCTGAATAATCTTATTGCCATTTTTTGGGCTTCTTACAGTAGCTCAGACAAATCCAGTAGTACAAAGGCAGATTGGTAAGACTAGTATATGACTGGGAACCTAGTTAGGCAAGGCTGATTGAAACAAAAAATATAACTCTGATTTTTAACTCTGATCTGAAGGAGCTCACCTTTGAATGCTTACAGAGAACACAAAGATAAATGAGCACTCATCTAGACACCAAGTGCTGCATGTCTGGAATTTTCAGCTCATTCCTATACAAAACACATACATGTTCTAAATATGTAAACTACTAAGTATTTAGAGATTGTAAGATACTAGAGGTCGTTGTTGCCTCTTTCAACCCAACAGACAGACACACTGCACACAGGGTAAAATCACAAAAAAGATCTTTAATGTTTTTTCTTCTTGTAGTGCCCCAAAGCACCTTCGTCACCATACACAAACAAAATAATAACCACTATTCAGAAATCTCTCCTCCACTCCTCCCAACAAGCTCTGTCCTGCTCCCTCCCAACTCCAGCTCCTGGTGAGTCTCGACCAGTCTTCTAAATAGTCTTTGACCCGGAAGTGCTTCTGTCCTTCTAGCCACGTGACTTGTCTGCACTTTTGGGTCAGATGGAGACTTGTGGATTTCTTCAGCCCGGAAGTACTTCCCTGTGACTTGTGAGTGCTTCCGGGCTACATGGGGAATATAAATTCTCAAGCCTCCCTGCAAGCGTGTCCTGGTCGCACCCATGGCACCCAGCAGGGCTGTGAAGCCCAACGCCAACTCCCATGGTGCCCTGTGGGAATCTGGGCTGCAGGGGCATCTCCATCTGGCATTTTGGGTTAGGCAGTGTCCCTCTGTAACTGCTTTCCCCCATCTTTCTCCTTTCTGGGCTCCAGGCTGGGTTGAGCAGAAAGCCGTCCACCACAAGATGTAATAACTATAGTGCTGTGGTCTTTTCTGTGTGACATCTTTCCACTAAATCCTACCAGATTAAATACTAAAAGTTCACACTGTGTCCAGAAGAGAGTAAGTAGTTCCTCAGATGGACCAGATATGATGCTGGGACATGCACTGTGGAAAGGTCGCTCTGCTTGCAGTGCACTTTCATAATAGGGACAAAAAAAACACAACAATGTTAAGAAACCATCATGAAACAAAAATAACCTTATACTTAGCTTATATTAAAGAATACTTCAAAAAAATTCATCATCAAGCTGTCCTGGGAAAAGAAAGCAATGTATTATAAAAATGTAGAAATACTGTATATACATGTAAAGAAAATTATTTCATTAGCATGTTACATGCATATAAGGCTCATTAAACACTCAGACCACTGTGACATGACGGATTTAATTGAAATTCATGGTTGCCTACACACTCCACAGAACACATCCAAAATGGTAATTGTCAATTAACTCAGGAAGCAACATAACACAAATCTTAAATGACAAAACTGATCTGTGCACTGCTTCACATATCATATGCACTGCAAAACACTGCCATTTAAGTGGGGTGTATAGGTCTTCCCAAAGGCAGGAAATAATCAATTTGACTGCAAGTTGAATGCCTTTACTCATATGTTCATTGCAGATGCAGGTAACATTTTTTACTTCATTGTACAGAATACAGCAACATTCACAATAGTAAAAGTAGCCATTATTATTATAAAAAACACTATAGTTTGAAAAGCATCACTTAGGGTAGCTCATCTGGTTGATGAACATTCAATAAAGAAATATCATCAGTAATAATTGGAAGTCAGTGTTTAATTTACTTAGCTAATATGTCCATTACTCAAGCTTTAGCATTTGCAACTTGCTTTTCATATGTTAGTTCTCCTAGAAAACTTGTAGATTTCATGAGGATTGTAAGATTCACACCACCCTAAGACAGTGATTTGTTTATTTTATTACAGGGACCCCAGGAACGCAGTCTGCCTTGACCCAGCACATACAGACTCACACATAGAGACACTGATAAAGAAGCTCAATTAATTGAACAATAATAAAGATAAAGGGTATATTAACCAAATAATGAAGAAAAATAAATATTAAAACAAAAAACACATACTCAAGCTCTCCCCAGTTTCCTGACGGTGATAATTATTTATATGCACCGCACAAACAAAACCTAACAAAACATTAAGCCCTAAACAATAAACAATCAACCTTGCAACACAGTCCAAACAGAATCAGTACATCAGGTGAGGATGATGGACAGAATGAATTGAGATGCCCAATGAAACGTTTTGTGAATGTTATGAAAGTTTGATCCTTCTGTTTTCCAGGTGTTGTGTAGAAGATTGGAACACTCCCTAGACAAATAAGTTTACAAAACTTCACAAACAAAGAGGCGAAGGACAATCACATAAATCCAGAATGAAACCGTAATCCAAAGGTAAGTGTAGTTGTAATCCAATAGTGAGTGATGCAAACAAACAAATATACGCAGGTGATCACAATCTCCTCTACATCTTTTTGGCTCCTTTCATCCAATGTGTGACTCTGTGATTACTCGGTGTCTTTCATGAACCTCAAGCAACCTCATCGCTCCTGCTGCTCCTTGTAACTGAAGTAAGAGACGTGATGTTTTTGTCCGTAAAAGTAAAAAAAAATGTAAGTATTATAAAATTGTATGAAGTTGACTCAGTAAAACTTTTTTTTACAGTGACTAAACTTGTACGCAGTATTTCCATGATGCTAAAACTAACCTAACGGCTTCATTATCTAAAGATTACAATGATTCAGTATTTATTTGACAGTGTAATTTAATGGCAAAGCAATGATCTGCTATCTATCATGTTCAGATGGAGATTACAATTTTAATTTAAGTCTTCAGCACAGATTTTAACTCTCTATCAGGTACTTCTCTGAAAAAATTTATGTTTAAGAATTTTGAACACTATTTACCCACAAACCCTCCACATCCAACAACTAACAATAGGAAATGAATCTGTTCATCACTTGACTTGGAATCTGCTTCCTATGAAAACTTTTTCAGCCATGTGATATTGTAAAATGGTATTAAAAAATAAATTTCATATATACTACTAATACTGTATATGCAATTGCATTTTAATGTCAGTTATCTATCTATCTATCTATCTATCTATCTATCTATCTATCTATATGACTCTTTTATTTGCTTGTCAACAAAAACACTGTTTAATTAAAAAGCTGAAATTTGGCAAGATTACACATCTAATCCGGTAGGAATCCCCTGAGAAAGAACATTTAGATTTATCAATATTTAGGATTAAAAACTTTCCCTCCCAATAAATAAATAAATATCCCAAAATCTTAAAATGCTCAGAGTGATTTGATTGAAATTTCATGATGTTAAAAAAAAAAAATTTGCTGACATATTTTTTTTATTTTTCAATACTTATTACTATTATCTTAACTTGCATGCTCTGCAAAGTGCTGAGAGAGGGCTTTATGCAAATGAAGGAGGCAGCAGAAGCAACTGACAGCAGCACTAACCAACAGATACGACTGAACATACTGGACATGTGACTGAAGAAGAGGCAGTGTCCTGAACAGGAAAAACCATATATAATTGTGTTTGCATTGTACAGTAAGGTGTGAAATGGAAATTAGGAAGTTCAGCAAAGCTCAACGGTTAGCACTTGCTATAAAGTTTGAGTGCCAGTGCCAGACGCTGTGGCTCTTTGTGTAGGTGTTACTTTGCCAGAAGCAAAAAGGCATGTAAAGAGAAGTAGAGGTGGAAATGGAAGACAAGGTGGACAAATGGCATTAAGGTAAACTTAATGGGTTCCTCACAAGTTACTCCACAATAATACAAATTCACATCTATGGCCTTTGAAAGTGGACTGACCTCAAATCATTTACATTTACATGCACATCTGCTTACTTTAAATAGGGACACCCAACCACCCTCATTCCATCCATCTCCAAAATTCTTTAAATGTACATTTGCATCTGCAGACTTTAAAAGTGGACCCCCAATCATTTAAGAAGCACCTAAAACAGAGTACAGGCAGTTATTTTTTTCCATTTCAGACACTAGAGAAAAGAACCCCAATAATAAAAACATTGAATTAATTACACGATCTACCTAAATGTGTAGCCTGTGAACATCATTGCTGTTTGTAATAATTAAAGTAAAACGCGCTGTGTTAGAAGTTTGTTGTCTGCCTATGACTATAGCAAAGAATTAAAAAAAAATTCAAGCTTGAACATTCACCTGATGAAAAACAAACAAAAATACTTATGAGCACAATACAAACTAGTGAAAGCTGTAAGCATTTAGTTAAGATAATATTATACTAGCTGATGCCCCCCGTAACATACGGTGGTGTAAGAGTAGGAACGGAAAACGGTGAGATAGGAATTCAGAAATAAAGAAGAAATAAATACTTCTTGAAAGACACAGTTGTGAGTAGGTGTTTTGGTGGAGACGACAGATACTGTAGAGTCGAAAGATCTAACCCTATAAAAAGCCACATACAATTGACCGTGGCTGAAGATTGGTTGTTAGAATTATTGTGAAGAGTAAACAGCATGTGGGCATGAGGAAGGCCACACTTCTGAAATTCGATTACATAAATATAATCAATAACAGCCCCAAACAGATGTTGTTGTTGAATGTCTCTAAGTAATTCCTGCAGCTTAATCCAAAAGACTCGTACTACAATATCAGGTCTGTTCTCTGGTATCGGACAGTGCATGTAGAATTTCCAGTCAAGCTGGATGACATGTGAAAGTGATAAATAAATCAGGCTCTCCGAATTTACGTACTGTGGCCATGGCATCCTGATAGTTTTGTTGCATGTATCTTGGACTTCCTGGAAATGTGAACGGTAATATGATCATTTTGCCTACACGTACGTTGTTATTTTCAGCATTTGCTTGCAGTGCATCTGATAGTCATTTGTATTGTTCTACGCGCAGATCTTATTGATGTAATCTGAGATAGTTGAGACGCGGGCCCTTTTAACATACGCATATACGACATACTGTTGGAATAGTTTGCCGCTGGAGTGCAAAATACTAAATGTATTCCTCATTGCTAATATGTACGCGTAAAATTGACATTGAGTAAGCCTTATTCGCTTGGTGGTTCTTTTATCAGGAACATGTTGTAAATCTTTGTGTCAGCCAATGTCTCTGTAAGGGAATAAAAGTGGGTAAACCATAGGATTGCAATTCATATTGAGCGTGGAAATCTGTTTACAGGAGTTGCCTATGGGATAGATTCAAATGTCCCTTTCGGCAGGCAGTTCGCCATCTTCTCCGATGAAAATCGCTGCAACATCGGTGTGACAGGTCAGGGCATTCTATCGTCGTAAATCCTACTCAGGGTTTTCCTTGAAAACCATTCGTACAGATGCTGTTGGATTGGACTGAGCAATTTCATGCATGTGTTTGTATGATTTAGCGAAGGGGTTGATGGTTTTGATCATATGATCTAGCTGGAGAAGAAAATTTTCGCTGCATGCAGAGTTTGCTTTATTTTGTAAGCATACTTAAGTAGCTTGTCGAGAAATGCCGTGTCGGCTGCGTGTGGGCGGGACCGGTTTTGAACAGGAGCTGCTGGCATCGTGGGGAAGGCTTTGGAAGAGGATGTGTGGGTTGGACCGGTTTTGAGGTGGAAGCAGGACGAACCAGAAGAGAAATATATATAACAGCTAAGATATACTAAATACCAAAAAAATACTAAATATACTCCAATTTTACATTATTGCTACTGATTACCCATTTCAATTCAAAAGAACACACTTTTTCTGTAGAATTGTGTTTTATAATGACCATCAACAAATGCCAAGTCACTAAGAAAATCTTAAAAAAGCATTAATTCATCTAATGCAGGAATGCTTTACTCATGAGCAACTTTGCATAAAATGTTCGAGAGTAAGCAGCTCCAGTGACCCAAACATATTACTATTACTTATCATTATTATTATTTGATAGATGCCTTTTTCCAAGGTTTTTCCAATTAGAGCACAGGCTAGTGAAGTGACTTGCTCATGGTCACACAGTGTCATTAGCAAGATTTAAACTTACAATTTCGGCCTTAAAGTCCTAGATCCAAAATCTTAACCATTACACAACACTGCCTACCAATAATATCTCTTGAATCTAGAAATATTGTATACTGTAAAGTATTTAGCTACATAGTACAGTACTTCTGTTACATCTGATTAACTTACAGCACTGTAACTGAGGACGACTGTCTTAAGAAATTTCCTGGGTGAAGTCTGGTAACACAACTAGTTTTTGAATGTGACTCTCTATTACAAAAATACATAATAAACAAAATTGTGATACAGTGGCTAAAAATTTAAAATGTTCCAACTTTCAAACCATCTAACAAAGTTTATGTATGCACCTGAATTTTTTACCATGCACACATTTTCTTACTTGTTAAATTATTGAGAGAAACTCAAGCTTAGATCAGGTAAGCAATGTATATATCACTTGATAATTATAATGTGTCTGTGATATAGGCCTTAAATACAGCATACTCACTCAAAACTTAAGTATTCAGAGCACAAAGAAACTCATCTTGGTTTAATACTAGCACCCACTGTTTTAAATTGCAATGCCTAAAACTAACGGGGTAGATGAAGAGCAATACAGTTACAGCTGTTCTATCAGACTACTAGATGTAGACAGAAATAACGCCTGTGTCTTATTTAGAATTTGACAAATGGGAAATTTGATCTGCTGTGCAAAACCCCATATCTGGTAGCATCAGAACATTTATGAAATTCTTTCATGATAAAATAAAATAAAATCCAATAATTTCTTTTCTTATGTACATGTTCTTAACCATTTTACTTAACAACAGAGCTGGAAACCATTACTTTGTATTTCCACACTGAAACCTGCTACCTGTCTCTTAGACCCCATCCCAACAAAACTAAAGGTGAGCTCAGCTGTTGTTCTGATAGCATCCATTCATAACATTAGTAAAATATCTATATATCTTTTAATCTTTCTCTCTAAAATAAAGGTTTGTCTTGTTGGTGTGCTGAGATGTTTTTGTTGTCATTGTGGGTCTCTTTCTCTCACTATCCCTGCCTTTCGTCAAGGCCCTTGTGCCATATTGATGCCTGTACACTGTTAATCATTTAACTCTTTGAAAAATAAGTAATAATATATATTAAACAGCATTGTAAACTCCTTTACAAAACAAATAATAGTATCATAACAAAATATTTAAAAGGTACTTACAAATAACAGATGATAGTAACATGCTATATGAAACAGTGAATATTCTCTCATGCTTGAGGTTATTTAGTATTGCATTGTTAGACTTTCTTTTAAACTCTGCTAGTAGAGGTTTAATGATAGATACCCAAAGTGGTATATTATGTATCACTTTTATACACAAATGTAATAAATGGTATTTACTCTAAATAAAAACAAACAAACAGCCATTTTTACTCCAGAATGAAACATTTCATCTTTTGATTGAGCACTTGGATCAAGACTGCAATCTGGTGAAAATAAAATCAAATTCTGAAGTATTTTGCTGCTGCCTGGCATATCGTCCAATAGAGGTTTCTGCCCTTCACCTCATGCTGCTGGGATAGTCTCTGTCTCCCACAAAAATTGGACCTTGTGCATTCTGTATATGGGTTGGAGGTTGTTCTTTAGTCAGCTGTGCAAAAAAAAAAAAAAAGTTGTAAGATATTTTAATACAGTATAATGCTCTAATTTACAAAAGTTATATTAAGCTATTAAATAACAACAAATTACACCCATAAAATCAATCCATACTGTTCTGTGTGCAGGGATTGCCTGACAGGCAGTGGAGCATAACAGGTATAAAATGATTGGCTGGGTGGATGAAGGTTTGCTCCACCCAGTGGAAGTGATTTAATTCTACATATTTTACAAGAGCGGCAGTATTACTGTTACTTGTAGAAATTTATTGTGTCAAATTATTGGACTGCATCTGTACAATACATTGTTGATATTTTTTAAGATGCAGGAAGCCTATTTAAAGTCTCTTGTAACATTATATTTTTTTGTACTGTTCACCACAGTTTATTCACCAGTGATCCAGTCAAGCGCTTGGCAAGGAGGTTTAAAATTTCTTCCCCAAGTGGGGGGTGGTTGGGTGGGTGGGATGAGGATTTATACAGGCTCGATTAACAGCAGGTGGAACTAGTTAAATCTTTGGCAGCCTGTTGCAGGGCGTGTTCTAAACAAACCGAAAACACACAAAGTAAAAATGAAAAGAAATCCCCACAGCTCACTATATGAAAATATGCATAACAGACAAAAATTATGGTCAATGCAACATAAGAAATGGCTGAAATTACATAATAGAGTGCAAACAACACAATTCTAGTTATCCGTTTGTCTTTTTACACATAACCATTAAACATGTATGTACCCTGTCCTTTAGATTATCAGGGCTGTAATAGCAATGCTTTTAACAGTATAGACCACATAATCTACTTTACAACTGTTTAACTGTATTATGTACACATAAAAATAACTGTAACTGATTAATACAGGCCATGAAAAGTGAGATCATACTTTAATTCAATCTGTGTTGACGCAACCCATTCTTCATGTGTGGATTAAAATGACACTTCTTAGTAATTACAAAACAACAGATTACACATGCAAGCTTGGAGCAGCAAAGTGGTGCAGTGTTTAGCACTGCTGCCTCACATTTCCAATAGACTAGGTTTGCGTCACAGCCTGCCCTCAGTTTTTCCAGTCAGTGAACATAGTAGTTATTTAGTATAAATGCATTTGCAGCTGCACTTATTTATCATTAGTATTAAAACAAGCTAAGTTCACATTGTCAGAGAGCTATACTTTCCCTTTATCCACAACTGAATGTCCAGGAGGTACTTCTCCCGTTTGGCTACAAAGAAGACAGGAAAATAATGGACAGAAAAAAAGGCAAAGAAAAAAGTCATTTAGGGAAAATTTAAATTAAGGAAAAAAGCATGTCAAAGACTAATAAAACTCAAATATTTAATACGAGCAATACGAAAAAGGACATATAAGTAAAGTATGTAGTGGCACTTACCAGATCAAATAAAAGCTATTGTTTAGGGCAGGCATCTTCACCGAGGATCCTGGGGAGCAGCAGCCACTGCGGGTTTTACTTCCAACCAGTTTCCTAATTATAAGATAGTCCTTGCTAATGAAATGTGGCATTTAAATATATTGATTATTAGTGGGAGGCACGGTGGCGAAGCGGGTAGCGCTGCTGCCTCACAGTAAGGGGCCTGGGTTCGCTTCCCGGGTCCTCCCTGCGTGGAGTTTGCATGTTCTCCCTGTGTCTGTGAGGGTTTCCTCCGGGTGCTCTGGCTTCCTCCCACAGTCCAAAGACATGCAGGTTAAGTGTATTTGTGATTCTAAATTGTCGCTTGGTTTGTGTGTGTGCCCTGCCTGGGGTTTGTTTCCTGCCTTGTGCCCTATGTTGGCTGGGATAGCTCCAGCAGACCCCCGTGACCCTGTAGTTAGGCTATAGTGGGTTGGATAATGGATGGTTATTAGTGATTTTGTTTATCCAATACACATTTTAATTATACTCTTAGAACACATGAACCTCAAGTCCTCAAATAACAGGGCATTGAAAGGGATGTGGTCCTCCATTATAATGATTAATTATGAATTCTGAACATGTAGGCATCATGTCCTGGAGGACTGTCAATATGTATCATGGATATAAACGATAATGAGCTGTTGATACTGTATGTGTCTGTCTTGTAAACGGTCTCTTCTTGTTCTTCCTGTGGAAGTTCTAATATCTTTGAGTTTGGGAGGTGTTTATATAGAGCAAACAGTACTTGTTTTGCTTTTGGAGTGTCTGACTTATGTGGGTGATGAACACGATCTGCCTGCTTGTTCAATGCATTTCACCATAAGCTACTAGCGCTGTATTTCTTTTCCTATCAGCTATACAGCTGTGCATTTCCTGTCACCAGCTCATGCAGCTGTTTCTTGTCAGTCAATGCACAAGGCTGTATCTCCTCTTGGGCTCATGTTCAGGGCTGCCATAGTGTACACGTCCATAGCATGGATCGTGTTGCATGTATCACACTGTAAAGTGTTCTTCCTGCGTTTAATAATAATAATAATAAATTTTATTTATATAGCGCCTTTCCCATGCTCAAGGCACTTACAGAATGTATCACACTGTAAAGTGATCTTCCTGCATTTGTCTTGCTGCTGAGCAGCGGTCATGTGTCTTGACTTTTTTCACTGTGAGTGAAAGTCCATTATTTAGGGGGAAAAAGAGACAAAGGACATATCTAGCGATAAATTAAAAACTTTTTGATGATCAAATGGGCATGTAAAAAAATGAATGAAGTTACTGACGCTTAAAAGGGAAAAATTGAACAACAATACTTTTTGTCAGGAAGCCACCAGAATTCAGGATGAATGTACATACCAAGACGTAAAACAGAATGTTAAACATTAGGCCTAGAATTCTGAGATTGAGAAAGAAATTTAAGAGTTAAGATCAATGTACATCAACTTCGAAAGCAAACATTCAAAAGATGGTTTAGTACAGCTATCTTAATAGGTACATTGCTGAAAAAATGAACAGTTATTACCTGTTATAATTCTGGTTTCATACATGTTGTTTATTTTTTGTAAGAGATTTTAGAAATTTATTAATTTTCATAGTGTTAGAATATTTTTTCTTATCATCTTCTGGACATCATTTTGTGTTTCTTCTGGTATCTGGAGACGACTATATTGTTCTGGCTATTGGTTCCCATTGCCTATCTGTGATTAGTGTGGCAAGGTACTATGGAAGAGAAAAAATGTATACATTAGTATAAATAGCCATAAAAGTAATTAAAAGCTTCTAATACATTAGATTAAGCATAAATTGGAATGTCAAGCAAATAAGATATGTCAAGCAAATAGTTAAATAAAAACTCAGTCATATTGCATTATCTATCTATCTATCTATCTATCTATTTTTTAAGCTTGAATCAGAATTGCTAGTGTGAGAAACGAAGGACAGGAAAGGGAAAGGATGACGCACAGAAACTGCCGAGGACAGGAGAAGGAGGGGTGTGTGCACCTGTGTTCAACCAGTTAGATAGCTAAGAAATGATATCAGTGAAGAATGGCCTTAGTAGGCACGCAAGAAGCCAGCTGGAATAGTGAATCAGCAAAGACAGCAAAAGGCATTGCTACCAACAAGGTCAAAGATGATGTAATGTATGGAAAATAACAAAATATATTCTAGCATAAATAAGTTTAGAAAATTATACTAGCATTTAACCTTAGTGCAGAAATTAAATGTAAATCAAACGTGCCAAGCAAATGATTAAAAAAAGGCACATGCCATATTTCTTTTTAAATTAAAGCTTAACTTTGGCCACCAAATAAACTAGGAAGGGGAAATGATGAGAGGAACCCCACACATGGAAGAGAGGGATCGTCTGTACTGGCCTTGGCCAGTGAAAGAAATAAGCAAAAACAGAAGCTAGAAATGGACAATAGACAGTAAAATACCAGAGGCCAGAGCTGCAGGGAATATCAGGAGATAATGATGGTTTCCATGAGAACTCAAGGTATTGGCCGGACAGGTGCAGAAGGGAGTCATAGAAAAACAGCAAATGAGCTAATTGAGCGAGGTCGGAGTGATAAGAAATTACTATATAAGTTTCGAATTCTGAACTGTTCAGGGCTCAATCTCATTTGGCCAAATTGGGTTGAGTCTGTGTTGTTGTTTTATTGCAATAAAGCTTTAAAACTGTGTTTGCCTATCCTGAGTCCTAATAGCCTTCATTTTCAGGTAAAAAGCCTTCTGATCACAATTTTTTGCCACAACAGTACATGACATCATCAGGTTTCCACTGCAAAATCTCTCTGCCATACTTCTTTGGTATGCCTTGATGGATTAAAAAATGTCTGAAAAGCACCTTAAGAGTTAGGACAAAATATCCTGAGTTAGTATTTATAATTACATTTTTGCCTTTTGACTTGTAGTTTTGCTTTGCTGCAAATGTTTGACAATCAATGTTCTCTTCTGAATTGCCTATTTTCACTCATGCCTTCCCTTGACTACACTTTGCCTTGCCCTTTCAACCTCCTTTTTTCATCTACTAGTGGCTCCCTCCATCTGCTCTTTACATTATCCACAAGCAGAGCACAAAACACCAGGAACACAGTGTCACAAAGGGGTGCTTATGGATCACCTTCAGGGCTCAGATGAAGCAGGTAATACCATTCTGGGACACCAAAGCTGTTGCTAACTGTTCTGTCTCTTCCTCCCGCAGTTCCGAGAAAACATATGGAAAGGATATATGACATATGGAAAGAGAGCCCGCCTCTTCTGGCTCCGGCCATATAAAGGTTGGTCAGCCCCAAAAGAAGGTGTCATTTCGTGGACCCTGGCCAATGAGGATGGAGCTCCCAATTAATGACCTGCTCTTAGAAGGAGCTGCGCTTTAAAATGAAGCCAGAAATGGCATTTTCTGTTCAGGTTTTATGCCGTGCCATCGTGCACTTGTTTATTTGAGGTCATAGATTAAAGGTTGCCTGAATGACTCCCCAACTATTCCCTGGGACATTGTTAAATTAATCAGATGATTACAACAGCTAAACCTTAACAAGACAAACAGCCACTGCTTGGCTGTTGGATTAGAAATGTACTTGACTTGAAATTACAGATCAAGATTATTATAGTTAGCAAAAACTAAAATCAAAACTGAAACTATTATTAGAAAAATATTTTTGTGAACTGAAATAAAATAATTAAAACCGAAATGAAAAACTAAAACTAAACCAAACTATTCAAGTTGCTGGAAAGACTAACTGAAATAGAATAATAATTTGCTAAAATTAGTTTTACATTTCATTTTTGAATGAATATTCTTGCTGTTAGTCTTTAACCCTTGTAACTTTTAACTGTAAAACAAAAAGTCATCCAGCAGGAGCCACCGCATGTATTCATCCAGTGAACGGCAGCTGGTGATGGAGGGCGGGTGTTCACACAGCATTTGCAGTGACAGAGCAAGCTGAATGCAGTTGCGTAAAACGTGTGAAATAGAAAGCGATTTACATGCCGCCTTTCTTGCGCTTGTTGTACATCAAGATGTAATTGAAACACATGAAATCAGAATATGCTGGTCAACAAAACCCTTACCGTATGGACAGAAACATCAAGAGTGTGTAACGTTTCAGTTTATTTGTCAGGTGTCTGCTTTTTGTTGACAGTAATTCACCTGCCACTTCACACAAGGATAAATGTTTTTACTTTCTGAAGTATATGAAGCATAGAGAAAGTATAGAATTTAGACCTCCCTAAGTCTGAAAATACAGTTTTATGGAATTATCTGTGTGTGTGTGTGTAAACACTATAACTCAAAAACACAACGAGATAGATGGATGAAGTTCGGCATGTGGTTGTTACACCAAAATTGTAGATCTGTATTAACTTTTGGGTCAAATCCATTAACCGGAAGTGGTACTTTACCTGAACACATACTTGATTTTTTTAAATTTTTGATTAATGGAGCTGCAGAGTCAGATTTATTCAACTTTACTTTTATAATAATTGTTCAGTATATTATTAATTTGATTTTGATTTGTTGTTGATGGTTATTTAATGTACATAATATAAAAATATAATCATTATCTTGCAGTGTACTTCTCAAATATTCATCCCCTTATCTGAGTATACGAGAAAGTCTAGGGGAGACCACTCCAAATTTTTGAAAATGAAACAACACTGATCGAGAGACTGTCTAGGTCATCATACAATATCAGCATATTGTTAATGACCAATCACTTTTGCTTTTAAAAACATCGTTAAACAACGAAGTGATACAAACTTTGTAAAATTCCTGAGTTGGCAACCTTTCTACTGAACTACAGGTAGGTAAGTGAAGAGAGTCTGCTAAGTGATGAAAAACTAAACATACTAATGTGTTTTTGTATTTATTATACCTTTATTAATTTAACTTTTTTACCTGATATTGTGAAAACAATCCAATAGCAGAATTATATTTTAAAAAATGTGTCCCCCTTTTTCAACGTTTCTCTCTCTGTCAAAATATGTAGTTGAAATATGTTTTTAATTTCTTAACATCAGTCATATCATACATATTGCACACCAGGAACTTTTCCTACCATGCATCCAAACATGCTGAGGTAGGCTCCAGGTTTCCTGTAATCCTACTCTGAAAAAACAGGTTTAAATGATGTATATATTGTTTCCTCAATACGGCTAGGTGGTGTTTGCACAGTGATTCAAGCCTAAGAGTCCTGTTTTTCCTAAGCCCCCGTGATTTTCATGATCACACCTGTCAGAACACAGGAGAATCTATTTTCTGATTTTTTAAAATGTTTTCAGGCCTGCAGGTGGCAAAATTCTGTCTATAAATTATATGTGCCTGAGAAGAAATCAGAGATCAGTATGGCTGGTAGAAAATAAAATCCACTATGGGAGATTTTTTAATGTAATATTGAATGCATTCGTTATGAGCACATTGTTTTGGAACAGGATATATTGTGTGCTGTAGACATTTAGAGTAAAACAAACCCTCAAACCTTAAAATTCACCTAAATTTCATTTTAAATTGGCCTATTCTGGGCAATGAAAGGAAAAGATAAAAAGTGCCAACAGTCAGCACAGATATGTTCAGCATACATTACACAGAAGATATTTTTAAAAAATCTAAAATTGTGTAGAATTGTTCATATTCAGTATCTGGTTTTGATTATACTTGTTTTTATCAGACAAAAACAAACCCAAGATAGTAAACCATGTAGTGTAGTAAGATTCATACTGTGGCCCTCCAGAGTCTCTGAAATGAATTTTACAAAGTAAATCAAGAGATGTTAGTGTAACATTCAAATGTATTGGGTACTCAAACAGCAGTTTAAGGTACAAGAAGTACACAGCATAAGCAAAGTAATGGAGGAAATTGGTCATTCATCCATAAATAATTAATCACTCCTTATTTATCTAGTGATTTTCACAGTCAACATTTGAATGCTGATTTAATTAATTTACAGTTCTTTCTGTGAAGAAATTTTTCCAAACATCTGGGTGAAATTTATTCTTAACCAGCTTCCAATTTTGCCCACTGCCCTATCTTTCTTGAACAACTTATTTTAAAGGCGCAGCTGGGATCAATTTTACTTCCCTGTATAATTTTAAATGCTTGTATCATATATTCTCTTAATCTCCATTTTCGTAAGCTTGAAAGGTTTAACTCCTTCAGTATGTCATGGATTGACTTTAAAATGTTTTGTAAATATTAGGTGAATAAAGAATGATGAACTATGTTGGAAATTTTTATATATGTTCTTATCAGTCATGCTGTTCAATTCTGGAACAAGTCTTATAGCACTTTTCTGGACTTTGTCAAATAGTGTTTGGTTCTTCTTTTGATAGGGAGGTCTGGTCTCCTAAGAACATTACATATCTTAAAGTATACTTCTTCAGACTGATGTTATATACATGCTACATAAGCTTCATGTTTACATTTGAATTATTTCTGTACATTTTCTAGTCGCCTATTCTAGGCAGGCCAGTGACGTGTCTTGCCTACTTCCTAGCTGAATTTTGGAGACCTCACGTATTTTGCTTTGGAACACTGAACAGCATGACTCATCAGAACATATAAAAAAATTCCAACATAGCTTATCATTCTTTATTCACTTAACTTGACCGTATCTTAGACATAATATAGCTCTCTCCCTAAGGGTTGGCTTCTAAACACCCCAAACCATTATTAAAAGCTCGTTATACACAGGGTTTTCCCTTGCAGAGACAATTGAACTGCAGAAAGACATTGGCCTTGCAGGACAGATAAGGGGAAAAAAAACAAACTTTGGCCTGGTAAGGGTGATTGGACAACAGGCAGGACACCTCCTAGCGAGGGTGACTAGACAGCTGATGAATCAATTCCCATCAGGGATGACTGGTCTGAAAAAGTCAAGAAGAAAGTTGAGTACAATGTGCTTAAACTCACTTTTTATACCACATATCACAGTCCCCTTCCTCATTGTGAGACTTTCTTGGTGTTTCTTCAGTAGAAGCTGTAGTATGTACAGGAGGAGGTAATTCAAAATGTAATTCAGAAAAAAATGAGAGTATTTGGCTCAGTCAACTCTGTCAGTAGACTGAAGACTAGGGATCAATGACAGGAGATTTAGGCTTAGAAACAACAGCAGCAGTCTTGTTTTTTGATCACCTTAGCAAATCTAGGCCCCAAATATTACATCCTGAGCAGGTACAAAAAACGGGAGTTGACAAAATAGAACAAAATGTATCAAAAGCTCCACAAAGAGGAGGATAATCATAAACCCCTGGTTTGTGCAACAAAAGGTCATACTTTTTAAGTCAAGGATTTCTTTAAAAAAAAAAAAAACAATAAAAAGCTCAAAAGAGCAAAAATAGGCACAAGCAGTTGTCTCAAAATGCAATCCTAAGCAAACAAGTCCCAAACTGAAATCCCAAAATCACAATTATTGATCAAGAAGAATAATCAGAAAACCAGAAAAATCCAACAAATAAAACAATACTTACAAACTAATACCTGGGCTTTCTTAGCTCACTTGTACAGCTAGAGTGAGGGCTCAGAAACAGTGACGTAAGGGTGGTCCCAAATCCTGGGGCTCCACCCACAAAAGACAAGGAACATGGCAGAAGAAGCATCCACACATACAGTAGAAATGAAACAATAAACAAAACTGGTAAAAATATTCACAATTATACCAATAATAAATATACATAACAACATTATCAAAAATGCTAATAATGCAAGTAACAAAAATGAACAGTAAGAATAGAATGTAACCCTAAGCCAGGGTAGTGACCCTACAGTTTTCGGGGATTCTGGAATAAAGCTTAGAAAGACTCAAGTGTTCCTGCTATTTTTGGCAATTCTTCTTTACTGGCAAAGAAAAAGCAAAGTGTAACTCATAACTCACAAAATCAGTCCTCTGAGAGCTGAGCTGTTTCTTGCCGACAGCTATGATGACAACAGTAATTGCTCATCACTTTATATGTGAGCATAGTTAAGATCTTAAAAATAAGTCAATAATTGGACATTCATTCAATTTTAATGTATTTTAATTAGGATTAGTTCTGTTGGTCAGGAGAATCATAAACCTTTTAATTAGTACATTCAAATGTGTCATGCCCAAAACTCTTTGACAAGACAATGCTGAAACCATGAACACATAATCTTATTAGTTTAAATCTCTTCTGTCTACTCCAAGGTACTTGTTTGACTCAAACAAATAATTTCTCTAATGCATGAATCTCCCTTTTCTTATGGTGTATTTTTATGAATGTATCGAACATTACACAAATTCACACTCTTTATTTATGTTCCTTATCACCATCCAAAAAATATCCACAACTTTTTTACTTCACCACAACTAAATGCTATTTTTTTTCTTCGCCTGATGCTAGCTACATGATGAATAAGACACAAGAGTTTTTGTATTTTTTTTTCTTTTTACTGAATATGTTTCAGGCTTTTAAAAATATAAATATCCCAGAAATGTAGTACTGTGTTCAGTACTGACATGGGGGGGAGGGGTTTTGTAAACGTGGCTACTTAGTATTACCCTGTAGATTGAAAAAGGCCCTAAAATTATTTCACACATTTGTATACATTTTTCAGATAAGTTTGGATATTTATATAAATGCCTCACTCTGTGATCTGAGACCCCTTAGGCATTTCATTGCCTTGTAAAATGTTTATGTCTGCTTCCATTCTCTAACAAACAGAGCATATTCTTCAGCACGAACTGGTGGTAGATTACTTGTAGAAGGATGTCAGTTTCTGTCCGAACGTTTTTCTGTTATGAGTCTCTTACACCAGCAAGCTACTATAAACATAATATTAACTTCTGGGCATGTGCTTAGAACTAGAGAACTGGCATCACTGAGTGAATGGTACCAGGTACCATTTAATTGTATTATTTACTGAAATATTGTGGTACAGAGGCTCATTTACAAGTAGGCCTTCTCTTTTATTGTGAAAACAAGGATGCGGACCCTGAACCAAAGCCTGTTGTACCTGAAAATCAACTTTGGAAGGTTCCTATTTCATTCTTCATTTGTAAAAAATGTATTAAATGACTCCCGGCTTACGGTCCCAAGTTTTCAACGATAATTTTCAAAGACAATTTAGAGCATTCCTTGTGGTGTATATAGTTGTGTGTACGTTTTTCATTTCTGAGGTTGCTCATTTCAGCCCTTAAATGTGTCCTTTTCCAAGACCCTGTAAGCTTGTCTCTCTTTCTTTTCTAAACATTGTCTTAGCTACTATCCTCTATTCTTTCCAACTATCCCAAATTTGAGATTTAATTCTGCAGATTCTATTATTCCACAACTAGATGTAATTTATCTTATTTTGCCCATCCATCCATTATCCAACCCGCTATATCCTAACTACAATTTAGAATCGCCAATGCACCTAACTTGCATGTCTTTGGACTGTGGGAGGAAACCCACACAGACACGGGGAGAACATGCAAATTCCACGTAGGGAGGACGCGGGAAGCAAACTCGGGTCTCCTAACTGCAAGGCAGCAGCGCTACCCACTGCGCCAGCATGCTGCCCTAATTTATTTTGTGGAGGCATATATTCATTTTTCAGTTGAACTGGAGTAAATTCTTTTCATTGTCTGTACTAGCAAAAAAAAAAAATAACCCACCCCTCTATTGTCTTCCAGACCCCACATGTGTTCACAGTGGAATCTGAGCAAAGTCTAAAGCAAGTAGAGCCATGAGTAAAGTAATAGCCATGTGTAAATGCTATGCAGAAAGAAACAAAGTTCCATGTTATCAAAAATTATGGCTTTCAACTAAGTTAGCCTTCATTAGGTTGAGCCATATAAAATTGTGTTACAGATAGGAATTATCATTCATTAACTACACTGCTCACACCTATTCATTCATCATTCTATCTATTTATTTTTTGTCATTTGTTTATTTTTTATTTAATCGATGCCCCTTATTGCATTTGTATTTTAGTAGTTCTGGTGTGGTGCTGGAGACATCGTCAAGTATTATTCTTAATTATTCTTTATAAAAAACAGCCTAGTGGAAAACAAAAACAAAAGAAAAAAAGGCAAGACTTGCTTAAAAGGTGTCAGATATGGCTGGGGTGGCGACCTGGCCGGGACACATAGGAAGACCGGAAGAGGGCTTACGCCTTTGTCCAGACCATGTGGGGGCGACCACCCTGGTTCCTTTAAGGGGCCAGGGGTACAGAGCTTTGAATCCCCACCCTGTAGGGGCCCGTAGTCACTGCCAGGAGGCGCCTCCATGCCTTTGGAGCCCTTGACCTCAACACTTCCGCCACACCCGGAAGTGCTGGAGGGAAGAAGAGAGGGGACACCCGGAGTGCTTCCGGGAATGCAGCCGGCACTTCTGCCACACAGGGTTGTGTCCTTGGAAGATTGCCGGAATCCACCTGGAGCACATCTGGGTGCTATAAAAGGGGCCGCCTCCCTTCAGACAATGGCGAGAATCAGGAGCGGAGAGGACAGAGCTTGGTGGAGGAGGCATGGAGGCAGCCTGAAGAAAGACTGAGGCATTGTGAAGAGGCCAGGACTTTGGGGACTTGTGGGGTTTGTGTGAGCACTTGAACTGTGTAAATAATCCTTCTATATAAAAGCGGTCGGGTGTCCTTCCGTCCCATGAGTGCTACGCAGGTGCAGAGTTTCACACACGCCCCGTCTATTTTGCAATGCACGATGGGATTTGTAGTTTCGTATTTCCAGGTAAAGATGATTTTCTACTCCAGACTGTGCGATATCTTCTTCTTTCTTACTATATAAAAGCGGTCGGGATTGTCCTTCCGTCCCCTGAGTGGAAAGCGTAGCAGTATTCCGCTTATCACAGACTTACTACTTGCAGCTTGCGGTACGAAGCGACATGATGTGAGCAGAGTTCTGGTGCTCCCATCGTTCCCTTGCTTTTGTGTGCAATGTGCTGGAAAAATAGACAAAATTATGTCTCTGGAAATAATTAATGTTGATGGAGTACAAATGCTACACCGCGTAGTAAATATCAGGGGGTTCAAAAGGCGACCTCAATATAGAAAAAGTTTAAATTTCATCACAAAAATAACAGAAACTACAAGTATTAAAGTAATACCGCTCAAATGCAGTATAACCAAATTAATGAGTTTGTATAAAATATCAAATTGATCTACATATTGAATTGCCTTAAGAAGTGGTCAACTTAAAAGTCGGTCGCCTTAAAAGGCAGGTCAGCCTAGTATATAATAAACGTGTTGTGGGTGACATGAATGTGTCTGCCTGTCTGTGTCCGGCCAGCTTCCACAATGGATATTCAGTTTGACTGAAAACTTCTTGTCCCATGAGAAAAAAAAGGATGTGAAGAGATCATTTCCTTTTCAGGTATAAGTTATTGTATTTTTTCTGAAAACTCTGGCTATATGCTTTTTGGCAAAAGAATAACAAAATGTTATTTAATGTTTTGATGTTTTGGGTGTAATTTTTAAAAATTTATATTTTGACAAAATTAGGAGTGAAAATTAAACATATTGTTAATGGAGTGCCCTAGATAAAATAATAAACAGAATAGAATTTCACCTTCAGACCTTTGACATTTCACATCTTTCCTTTACATAATACATTTTTTTTATTTATAATTGTGCAACATGTACTCTTGTGAATCATGCTATAATAATATTTAATTTTTCAGAATTATTATTTTTCTGGAACCAATGATGTGTCTACAGTCCTTTATTTAAGAAGCAAAAAAGGTCTTTGTTCTAAAACAAAACTCTTAAATTAAAAAAATTACATTTTTATATTAATCAATGAAATAAAAACAACGTAATGTAACTATCTTTTTAGTTTTTGTTAGGACATTTTATCTTAAGTAATTTTTACTTTTTTAATAGAATATTTTTGCGACTAGTAGCAAAGCTTCTTGCTCTCCTAAACAAAGCATCAATAGAAGTACTATGCCAGTTAGTTAGCTTTAATTCAGAATTACACCTATAATATCACACAGTATTTCCTGTATGATTTCCCCAGTCACTCACCATTCACTTGCCTTAATATCACAAAAAACAGTAAAAACAAATGGCCCAGATAAAAAAAAAACTAAAAGCATACAAAATTGCTCCGGCACTCTAAAACTTTTTAAAAATTATAGTAAAAAACTAACAAATACTGCTGGACGCTGCAAGAAAGTGGGACTCTGGATGATGATGCAGTACACTCAAGGTAAGGCATTCTAGAGTAGCCTGTTATCAAAAACATTACTTTCTCGAGAAAGTTAATTAAAGCTGAGATATCAGGACAACTTAGCACAGGTTTCAAATTGCTCTTAATCCATTGAATGAGGAAGTCTGAGCAATTTTACAAAGAATAAATACATTTATATTCATTCATTCACTGTCTACAGGGGCACAAGCAAGCAAGCATTCCATTGTACTTGTACACATGACAATAAAGAATTGAAACTGAAATTGAAAATTGAAATTAAATAGCAGTGTTCTGCATAAAGTAGCAGAAGTTTAATACATTTTCACACTTAATTCATTTTGTGTATTTTTTTTCTAATTCTGGTGGGTACATATGAACCCACCAATTGCACACTGGTGCAGACACTGTACCAAGACCTTTTGGAAAGTGTGGTTTCAGTGCAGTACCAATCCTAGAATGGTTCACATGAGGTCTGAATGTGATCCAACACTGGACTGGTCTTCAGGAACTACTGTGCATTATGGCTGAAATTGTGCATGCTGTGATAGTTATGCTAAGTGACTGCTGTCAGTAATTAGGGGCGCTTATTCACAGCATAATGAGTTGAGGGTTAACATAGAGCATTAAAAACAATAAAAAGGTTAAAATAAATGTGCACAATTTGAATAAATCAACTCGCACAATTACTTGCTTAATCACAGCAATTCCAGTGCCCGATCAGGGTAACACTCTCTCGCATGCACGAACAGACAGCTGTTGACCATGTTTAAAAATTAATAGGTGGAAATTTACTTGTGATCAGGTTGATCAGAACACATATTGAAGTGGCAAGAAATGAATAGCATTGCCATGAGCCCAACATTCAAACCCCCTAATTATAGGCCAGAAAAGTGATGGACACAGGTGGGGTGTCCTCTCAATGCACACACCAACTTTGTATTCCAAAATATGTATTATTACCAAATATTTACAAAAGTCAACACAGTAGACACAGGATATGAGATAAACTAAATTAAAGTTCCGTTTATACAATGAAATTAAATTCAATTGATATGTCTAGCAGGAATGTTCTAACACTGATACTAGAAGGCTATGATGGCTGCCAGGTTTTTATTCTAATTCATATTCTCTAAAATATTTAGATTTTATAAGTTTTTATTGCTAATTAACTTCTTTTGCTTTAATTGTAATTGACTTCCCATTAATATCCAGACCCTTTAATTGTTGCTTTTTTCCTTAATTAGCAACAAAAAATAATGAGATTCAAAACAAGGCAACATATGATCAGCTAACCTATTTCCATCATACAATATCTGAAAATAATGAAAGGTGAAGTTCTCAGTAACATTTAACTGCTCAGGTCCACAAGACATTATGACTGTGCTCTTAGAAAAAGAAAATCAACCATTTTGGAAATGTCTGCTGTGGCAGAATGGAATTAAATAACTGGTTTAATTAACAGCCAGAATCAGTTTCTAATTAACAGACTGTTTGGAATGAAATTGGTTTGAGTTTGAAGCCACGACTTAGCTGGTACATCTCATTTATGTTGGGCTGCCATTTTGTGAAAAAAGAATCATGGTGTAAGATTTAATTAAAAAATATATTTTGCTCCTGGGCGGCATGGTGGTGCAGTGGTAGTGCTGCTGCCTCGCAGTTAGGAGACCAGGGTTCACTTTTCGGGTCCTCCCTGCGTGGTGTTTGCATGTTCTCCCCATGTCTGCGTCGGTTTCCTCCCACAGTCCAAAGACATGCAGGTTAGGTGGATTGGCGATTCTAAATTGGCCTGGGTGTGTGCTTGGTGTGTGGGTGTGTTTGTGTCCTGCGGTGGGTTGGATTGGTTCCTGTGTTTGGATTCAGCAGGTTGGAAAATGGGTAGATGGATTTTGCTCATGTATACTTGGGTTTTAGATAGATAGATAGATACTTTATTAATCCCAAGGGGAAATTCACATAATCCAGCAGCAGTATACTGATACAAAGAAACAATATTAAATTAAATAGTAAGAAAAATGAAAAAAATTAAAATAAAATTAATGTTAGCATTTACTCCCCCGGGTGGAATTGAAGAGTCGCATAGTGTGGGGGAGGAACGATCTCCTCAGTCTGTCAGTGGAGAAGGACAGTGACAAAAGTCTGTCACTGAAGCTACTCCTCTGTCTGGAGATGACACTGTTAAGTGGATGCAGTGGATTCTTCATGATTGACAGGAGTTTGCTTAGTGCCCGTCGCTCTGCCACAGATGTTAAACTGTCCAACTTTAATCCTACAATAGAGCCTGCCACCCCAGCACACCACCGTGTAGAAGAGGCCACTCGCCACAACCGTCTGGTAGAACATCTGCAGATGTTGAAGGATGCCAACCTTCTCAGAAAGTATAGTCTGCTCTGACCTTTCTTACATAGAGCATCAGTATTGGCAGTCCAGTCCAATTTGTCATCCAGCTGCACTCCCTGATATTTAAAGGTCTGCACCCTCTGCACACAGTCACCTCTGATGATCACAGGGTCCATGAGCGGCCTGGGCCTCCTAAAATCCACCACCAGCTCCTTGGTCTTGCTGGTGTTAAGGTGTAAGTGGTTTGAGTCGCACCATTTAACAAAGTCTTTGATTAACTTTCTGTACTCCTCCTCCTGCCCACTCCTGATGCAGCCCACAATAGCAGTGTCATCAGCGAACTTTTGCACGTGACAGGACTCCGAGTCATATTGGAAGTCTGATGTATATAGATTGAACAGGACCAGAGAAACTACAGTCCCCTGCGGCGCCCCTGTATTGCTGCACACAATGTCAGACCTGCAGTTCCCAAGACGCACATATTGAGGTCTGTATTTTGGTTTTGGTTGCTGCTATCTGGTTTGGTATCTGGTTTTGGTTGCTGCTAAGGAACCATGTTGAGTTTTTTAAGCTTTTTTTCACTTTAGAAGAGATTTTTTTTTTCTTGACCGCACAAGGGAAAAAGTACCTGGATGTTCAGAGGTGCGCTTGGAAAAGTTACTTGTACTTGTACGTATACTTAGGGTAGAAAGCAGAAAGTAACTGATATTGGCATCTGTAAGTAAACAATCATGTTATAGCAATAAATAGTTAATAAGTAACTGAAAAAGTGATTCCTTAATTAAAAAAAGACCCTGCTGACTTCAAACCTATAAAATGGATAGGTTCAGCAGTGCATAACTAGGTGGCCAGCGTTAAGATGCCCAATCAGGCTGTAGGAGCAGATAAGACAGTAAGAAGTTAACTAGCAGCAGATATTCACTGAGCAAGGTTTATTTATTTATTTATTTATTTTAGATTGAACAGTTCTTAGCAGTCCAGAGGTAGAATAGTAAAGTGGGCGACAACTTAAGGGTTCATTAATATGGGAGAATGCAAACAGTGCGAGTGAAGAACTTTTAAGTAAGGACTAAGAGGACTGGAAAGTTAGGAAAGACAGAGAAAAGTAAAGTTAACCTCATAGAGAACAAACAGCAGGCAGCTGAGAGAGAGAGCAGGGGCTTAAGGGAGGGAACAGAAGGTGTAAAATAGCTGTATCAGTTCTATAATATATTTTCTTTGGCTTACATTTTTTAGTTTTACCATTTAAGTTAAATCATTTAATTTAATTAAAAAGGAAAAAAAAGGTTAAGGCAGTTTTAGTAATCCTAAATCAAATTGTAACAATGAAGTCAGTGCAATACAAGTCCTGTTGGCTGTTCAACTTTTTAGAAGTAGTTTATGAGGGCTACATCTGCAGGAGATGTCAGTTGATCCGGCACCTCAAGCTCAGGATTGGCTGGCCTGCACTGTAGTAGAGAATTGATGGACCTGGCCCAGATGTCCTTTAGAGAAAAAGTGTGCACCCCTAAGGTGGTATGGGAGGAGATTCCAGACCAGACAGGTAGAGATTAGGTGGGTCATGGTCACAATGTGTAAGGTAAAGGGTGCACACTGTCTGGGAGCAGAAACCCTAGAATCAAAAATGTCAAATCGTTTTCAGGTCCTTGTGGAACCGGACGGTGTCTCTGATGATTCTGAGGTGATAGGCAGGGATGAAGAGCCCCAACGGGTCACTTCAAAACCAGTTCCCAGAAAGAGAGAGGTAGTAATAATTGGGGAGTCAATCATTAGGGGGATTCTAGTGCAAGTTTGCTCCTGAGACAGAAAGTCTTGCAGGGTGTGTTGCCTTCCAGGTGAACAGGTAGGAGACCTCCCTGGAAGAGTGGATAGGCCCTTGGCCAGAGTGGGGGTGGATCCAGTTGTCATTGTCCATGTTGGAACAAATAACATTCATAGGGGTAGTCTGTCAGTTCTGTAATCTAAATTCAGAGAGTTAGATGGCAGGCTGAGGAGCAGAGATGACAAGGTAGTGTGCCTGTGCCATGTGCCAGTCCTGCTATGACTAGGGAGACTAGAAGGCTTAATGCCTGGCTCAAATCTTGCTGCAGAATAGAAGGGTATAGGTTTGTGGGGCATTGGGACTCCTTTTATAACAGATGGGACCTTTTCTACCGTGACGGGTTACATCTGAACTGGAGGTGAAGCAATGTATTGGGGAGGCGTATGAGTAGACTAGTTGAGGATTGTTTAAACAAGTGAATGAGGGGAAGGGATTAAAACTATACAAGGGGGAGCAGACAGCAGTGTAGAAATAAAAATGCATAGTAATGTAAATTCTAACCCAATATTTAAATGTAGAAGGAGTAACACATTAAAAATGTATTGCCTTTATGCTAGAAGTATCAAAAATAAGGCAAGCGAGTTGGAGCAGTATGTAGCAGAACATAATTATGATATTATTGCAGTAAGGGAAACCTGGCTAAATAATAAAGATGGGGATGAGTATAACATAGAGGGATACACATTTTCTATGAATGACAGACAGAACAGAAAAGGAACAGAATTTAAATGCAAGTCCTCTTCAGTTGGGTACTGAACTCCATCTTAGTGAGGACATGTGGCTTCTCCTGGAAAGCATTACGTAAAGCTTTATTTTAAGAGTGTGTTTTAGACCACCCGATGCAGACAATAATTTCAACACACATCTTTTTAGTAATATTATAAAGGCAAGTTTACAGGAGTATATTATAGTCATGGGGAACTTTAATTATCCAAATATTATCTGGGATAACATTGCAGTTGGAGGAGCACAACAGCAGGAGTTTTTAGAAGTAATCAGTGACACAGTATGTTAAAGAACCAACATGGGGTGAAGCCTGCCTGGATAAAATTGAGGGTGTAGAGGTGATTGAATCACTAGGGTCAATTGACCATAATATACAGTATTATATTTGCAGTATTTTGTAAGATTGCTAATGCAAAAACTAAAATTGTTAAGTTTGGTAGGACAAATTTTGAGCAGATGCAGCAAAATCTAAGGAGGATAGACTGGGATAAGCTTTTAAGCACAGAGAAGGTCAAGGAACAGTGGAACAGGTTTGAAAATGTTTTATAGGTAGTGCAGGAAAGGTATATACCTAAATTTGGAATTAAATAGAAATTTTTTAAAACTCTGCTGTGGGTTAATAAAGTTTAAAAAGAAGCTGCAAAAGAAAAAAACAGCTGTATAAAGCAAATAAGACTAATAACTCCAAATAGAATTGTAAGGTGTATGGGTACATTATGGCAACCATTAAGAAGGATATTAAGGAGGTTAAAAGAGAGTTGGAGAGGAATATAGCAAATAAGATGAAAGACGATCCTAAGAAATTCTTTCAGCATTTTAGTAGTAAAAGAACAGACAATGGGGAGTTGAAGTGCAACAGAAATAGTAAAGGGGAATTAAAGGATACAGACAGTGAAATAGCAGACATTCTAAACTTGCATTTTAAATGCAAGTGAGGAAATTCAAAAGTGAGGAAGTGGATAAATTCCCAGTGGTAAACGGGACTACTAAAGAGGTACTGAAGGATTTGGAAATTGCAGAGACAGAAGTACTGCTTAGATTAAATAGGGTGAAATCAAACAAATCACCAGGACCAGATATTTACCCTCAAGTTCTTAAGGAGGCTAGCGAGCACACACACACATATATATATATATATATATATATATATATATATATATATATATCTCCTTGGGACATATTGTTAGGAAGTCAGGGTAAAAGGACAGGTCCTAGGAACTATAGGCAATTAAGCTTAACATGCATCACAGGAAAATTAATGGATGGAATTATTAACGATAAGGTTAAGCGGCATATGGCAAGTACAGTCAGCATGGGTTCAGAAGAGTCATGTTTTACTAATATGCTGGAATACTATGAGTAAGCAACTAAGGATATGATCAAAATGGACCATATGGCCATCATTAGTGATAGAAGATTTCTGAATGCTTGCATGACTCATTCTTCCAGGGAAATAGCAGTGATTTTGTGGTGAATAGCGTCCTTGGGGGCTTCAAGGTTTTTAGGTAGATGTGTGTGTACCTTTGACTTGGGATAGCCCCACAAGAAGAAATCACATGGAGTAAGACCAGGCAAACATGAAGGCCACCCAACCTGGCCACGCAGGGAGATCAGCTTCCTCGGAAACATCACCCCAAAACTTGCATGGATCTATGTGCTGTATGAGCTGTTGCTCCATCCTGTTGATACCAGACATCCACCACATCCATTTCTTCCAGCTAGGGCCACAAAAAGTTCTCTAGCATTTCAACGTAACATTCTGAAATGATGATGACAGTTGCTTTCCCCTCCTCAAAAGAGTAAGCGCCTACAATGCCAAATTCTGCAACTGTGCACCAAACTGTAGCACGCTCACTGTTCAGGTGCTTCTGATGAAGTTCACAAGGGTTAGTTTCAGCCCAATAGCGAAAGTTTTGCTTATTTATGCAGCCATTCAAATGTAAATGTGTCTCATTGCTGCACATAACAATGGCATCTCGATGA
This sequence comes from Polypterus senegalus, assembly GCF_016835505.1. Lineage (NCBI taxonomy): Eukaryota > Metazoa > Chordata > Cladistia > Polypteriformes > Polypteridae > Polypterus > Polypterus senegalus. The sequence continues at coordinate 84,218,539 of NC_053168.1, forward strand.
ACAGTTTGCAGAATGTTCATATACAACTCTCTACGGCTCTCCCAGTCTCTCTCAGTGAGTCCCTGCACTACCATCATTTTGTATAGATGGAAATTAAGGTCCTTATAGAAAATCCTCCTCAAATACATGTTGGAAATGGCTAAGGCAGAAGCTTGTTTGGGCTCTGAAAGTCTAGGAGACTGCAAAATCTATGCACTAACACATTGGATGTTTACAGGCATTCATACAGTACAAGGAAGGCCTGGAGATTTTCTGTTCAATGTTTTACCCATCTGTCTAAATTTATCCACTCACTGAATTGTTTTCCGATTTGGGACGTCACTGTTAGGAGGAATGTTGAAGTGTGTTCGGAAGGCACGTTGCATAACGATGAAGGATTAGTTATTTTTGAAGAACGCTTCAACAGCAAAAGCACAGTGCACACCAGACCAAGGCATGTTGCCAACTGAAAACTACAAGAGATCACCTATCAAGGGACCCCCACCCCAACCCACTCGTCTACCTCTACCTCGCTCAATGACCTTGGGAAATGTGGTACTTCATTTTGGCTCACCCTGTATATTTCTTGAGACAGAAACTACTGTATTTGCATTACTGAACATCATCCATCTATCCATCCAGGCAGGAGAAATCGTAGCAATCATAGGGTGCATGTCATTATCATGAACTGGACAGGGTTCCAGTCCATCACAGGGTTAAAACACACACAGTCACAAGCAAAGCAGAAATATACCATAACTACATCCATATAATACTTAATACAATATTCTGACTATAAGTGCCAGAACTATTCTGAATTTACAAGAGGTAAATAAAGCCTACAAGAAAGCCCCATTTGACTTTTTAAAAGAAAGGGTTATTCTTGCTCCTGATTGTTTTAATGTAGTGCTGTAAGCGTGACTTGAAAGAGAAAGCATTCAGAAAACATTATGACCACTCTCTTAGATTCAGTAAAAGAGCAATGTTACAAATTAGGCACCATATGTTCATAGTTATTGTTAGGAAATGGCTGAGTAACAATGCACAATCAATGTTCCCATGTGAAACTGTATTACTAGCTTTGACTTTAGCATTTACGTCTTTGCAAAGGAAATGACATAGTTTGATAATTACATATGTAGAACTACCTGGAGCCAAATGCATTACTTAGAAAAAGAGTTGTTAAGTTACATCACATTACACATGATTTTGTCAGTCATGATGGTAAGTAATCAATTTTATATTTATTATTCTTTCAGTGCTTTTCATACTGCTGCCATTGTCCAAAGTGCTACCACATTTTCAAGCATACTTTTAAGACATCTTAAAATGCACATTTATACAGGTACTTTCTTATTCATTACACTAAAAAACAGGTAGAGTCTCAGTTATATGTATATATATATATTTTTTTTTTTAAATGTTAGGAACAGTTGAAGAAACCTTAAATCAGATTAAGCTTCTAGGTTCATGCCTTCGTCTATAACAGTAAAATGGATAAAGCAAGCAAACAATGTATGTTATTTCTGCTGTGTTTTCTACTAAGCTGACTTAGCATATCTACTGTATACATACAATTCTTATGACTACCAAACAATATTAAACACTAGAAAATAATGTAAAGAGTTATCAGCAACCTTTAAGTTGAAGTATCAAATTATTGTAAACACTGTTTTAGATCAAATAGTACTTCACTTTTCTCAATACGAAATTCAGCTTTTAAAGAAGCTCAAGAAATGTAGGAACAATAAAACAAAAACAGCAACACATTTCTCATACAAATGCAAGAATTACAAAAATAAAAATAAATAAACAATTAAATCTACTCTCTCTCTCTCTCTCTCTCTCTCTCTCTCTCTCTATATATATATATATATATGTAAAATCTTGTAAAAAGTGCAATGATTTTATGTGACATTTTCAGGCATATTTTAAAACCTACATATAGGTTTCATCCCACGGTCCAAAGACATGCAGGTTAGGTGCATTGGTGATTCTAAATTGTCCCTAGTGTGTGCTTGGTGTCTGGGTATGTGTGTGTGCGCCCTGCGGTGGGCTGGTACCCTGCCTGGGGTTTGTTTCCTGCCTTGCGCCCTGTATTGGCTGGGATTGGCTCCAGCAGACCCCTGTGACCCTGTAGTTAGGATATAGCGGGTTGGATAATAGATGGATGGATGGATCATTCTTTTAAGAACTTATTGAGCAGTAATGTGATATTTTTAGATTTTCCATATCTTATTCTGTTTTTAAATTTAAATTAAAAAATATCAAGAACTCACATCCTGCAAGACAAGACTTTGTGCCAAGAGATTTAACCAAGCCTGGGGCCGGAAATAAAAGACAAAGAGTAAGACAGCGGCTGTACAGGCTTTTAAATGTTTGAAGCACCGCGCAAGATGCAGATCACATCACATGGCATGGCAGCAGCAAGCCAGCAGCTGATCGAGCAAAGAGGAGGTAAAAAAAAAACTGTATTTGTTTCCCATTGTATCATCATTTAAGACAGGGTTTCGGAGGAGCGACCATGTCTTCTTGGGGTGCATTCAGCCTCCCCTGTTCACAACATGAGCGGCAGAGATGTGAAGTGGCTGGCGCGTAGTGCAGGCCAGGGGGGTTGGCGAGCAGGGGGCAAACCCCTCTAGTAAATAAATAAATAAACTTTTGGCTTGGCTAATAGTAAGAGAGCAGGACAGGTCTGTTGCCATAGATATGAATGAGCCCCAGTACCATTTCTTAACACACTTCTGTCCTCTAATTTGTTGGCTAAAAATAGTTAATGATAGTGGCTCACAGAGAGGATGTGCAACATTGTTATACATATTATATAACATTGATATTGAAAGTAGCATAAATCTTGAAATATATTATTGTTCTTTTAAATTATTTACATCAATTTAAAAGGGCTTTTAATACATTTTATGAAATGTATTATATCTTAAACTTTTAAACAGCATATACATGTTTAAACACTTGATCATGGAAAAATGTGTATGCATTTAAAGAGGTATTATAAAATATGAAATTGAATACATTTCTTACAAATATTTTAATATTTATTCTATTACTTAGCATTAATTATAGCCTTTGTTATTAAAGGGCTGCCAAAATAAGCCTGTCCCATAATTCTGAAACAATTGTCCCCCTGTATACGTTCCAAGACCTATTGCTGATGCCAGAAGCCATGGATAGTAGCAAACTCTATGTGTACAGTAAGTCATTTTTCATTTACATACATACCTATTATAATATTTTGATAAATTACAAACAAAAAGACATTACCAACATTAAATAATAATAAAATGCATTTTACATTATTATACTTTTATTCTTTGCTGTCTCTCTCTCTCGAATGAATGCGTCAGTGCTGTGAAAAAGACATCGGACAAAGAGGCATGCCCCATTGCACCACTGGCACATACTGGGTTTTCACTGTGTATTGTGCACAGTGTGGTGATGCTGATGGTGCACCATATATCCAAAGAGGTGGAAACCTTTGCTCAGAATTGCACGCGATTTGAAAGTTATGCATTGTTTATTTCTGGAATTTTTCATTTAATATTTTTGGACCACATTAAGCCACAGATAAATGAAACTGGATATGGGGGTTCCATGTATTTCAGTCAACCAAGGCAGAAACTATTAACACCACAGCCATGTTTAAAAACATGGGTTTTATTTTCCCATGTTGCATCTATTTTGAATGACCACTATCTTATAATAAACCTTATATTAAAATCTGATATGGCCACCACATGTCATTCTCCATACTTTACAACATGTGGGAACTTACAAAAATATATGCAAGATCTAATAACACTGAAGTTTATTATTCATATCCTTATTCTATTTAAAGGGAAATCTACTTTAATTTAATAAGGGTATAAAATATATTCAGTGGTTCTTTGTAATTAGAGTTTAACTACTGCCTCTGAAAATTTTAAAGTTTAAAAGGTCAAAAATCAAGCTTTAGACTGAACACCAAATTCACATCATCTTTGTAAATTCCTATATGCAGATGCCAAATATGTGAAGTTCTGAGCAGTGGTTTGGCAATTTTTGATATCAAAAACATTGAATTTCAAAAGTTTGAAACTGAATAGGTGGAATTCACTCAAAATCTTATCGGCTCTTAGATTAATGAGTACAAGTTGTCCACAAACTTTCATTACAATTGGTCAATTCATCTTCAGTTTTCTGTGTCAGATGTATTTATTTTTTTATTACAGACAAACTCACAGATACGCATCTTCCCAAAAATGCTCTAGGCATATCAAAACATGTTTTTACATAAAAAAGTGTTTTCTTTATGTATGAAATATGTGGAATATTAAAATGTAAACTTATACTCAATAACTGTTAAGTCATTGCTGTCTCTTGAGTTGATGACACAACAGCTCTGTGAAGATGTAATACCACACCATACAGTGCTGGCAAGAGCCAGGATGCTTCCTTTAGTCAGCTGAAAAACATTTCATTTTTCTCTTTCTAATATGGCCACTAAAATAAAGTTACAAGCACCTAGTCTGTCTCCTGTGTATTGGTGACTCCTTTTAAACATACAACCTGCTTGGTCAAATTTCTTCCTTCATGCTGTTTCTTGGGATGCATTTCACAGCTTAGCATTGATGAGTAGTGCTGTCAGGCCGAGAACATTGCATCAAAGAAAACCCAGGAATCCTGTTCATATGTTGCTTCCAGTGGGTCAGCATCACTCATGCTATATTTATAATTAGTGTTCTTTCTGCCTGTTTGTCCACTTTGCACTTGTCCACATTAAATTACATGATGCAGGTATCTGTATTTCATTGCAAATTGTGTATGTTGTCATTCTAAATGTGGTATAATCTCCAAATTCATTACATTTACTATCTACAGTATATCTAAATTTATTAAATCAAATTAGAAAGAGTAACAGTTCAAGCCCAAATACTTAAGCACCTTACTAATGACCTACATAATATGGTCCAATTCTCTTATTCGTATGTCAATGGCAATTTAAAAAAGCATAATATTAAGATGGTATTAATATTAAGACTGTATGTGATGTCTGTGGATTCTGTCTTCAGAAGTAGCCTTTGGTGTAAAACATTGTTAAATTGTGCTTGAAAGTCAATCCAAAATATGACATACCCTTTGAATGTTTGAAGGACCTTTATCTCCTAAACCAGTTTCTGCTGTATTTACAATATTATTTTCAGACAAGTAGTTTAATCTATGCCTGATTAAAATTTCCAAATTTTACCTCCCTTTCTAGTCATCAGATACTTCTTTAATCGTAAAATATTTGTTCTGCAGGAGCTCTAATGCTTATTAACTTTTAGTCTAACTGACAATGATCAGGAGACTGTCATTGTGCTCTTAAAATATGGTGCTTTTAAAAATTCATATTAAAAATAAAATAACAGATTTCCTGCAGAAACTTTGCTTGACAATGCATGATTCAGCCCGTGTTCTATAGTGCTTAGTTGGCAGCCACAGAGGAAGCCAGTACTGAATCCGGATCCTTTGTGCTGGATTGTGTTCTTAGACCCCCAAGCACGCAGGTTCATTTGGGCACTTGGGGGGGGGGATGTAGGACCTTAACAAAAGAGCTCACATCTTAAATCTTGTCTCCATTTGTATTTCTTGTTTAACTAGTAGCTGTTCGATGAGTTCATGCATTGCACAGTTTACTGTTCAAACATTCTTGGCTATGTTGTTGAGGATGCATTGTTTGAATAAAGCTTTTGTTGTTCAGAGTTTGGCAAGTGTCTGGTTAAGATTGCAATTTTCATCCTGTAAAAGATACCTTGCTTTTTGTGTATTCTTTGTTTTTACCTATGCTTGGTCCCAACATGGAGTCTTTTCACTTTGAATTATATTTTATATAAACGACTTCTCAGTTACAGCCCTGCTTGTGTTTTTAAAGATGATTGTGTCTTTGCACTAAGGTGGCTAACGAATTTGGCAAGACAAATTTTTAAACAGAACTAGTTTGACTGCACTATCACAATTACTGCATAATTATGCTCTGCATTATTCCAGTCATTTGGTACACAATGTTATTCAGTCTTGATTTAACAAATCATAAAAATGTAAATGATAGTTCAAGTAATCTGTCTGTTAAAAAAATAAGAGTTCTGCAAAACAAGGTCAAAAGCAAAAAAAAATCAAACTTAAGCTTCTTAAATAAAAAACATGAACAAGAACAGACTCAATTCTAGAATGTATATACAGTACTATACTAATTCTAACATAATCATATTATTTTTGTTGCTAGCTTTCTCACTGTTCTTTTACCTGTTTGAAAATCTATGTAAGAAGACTTTACTTTTAGATAGCACTTTTCAAGACAGTCAAAGTGCTTTACGTAGAGGGTGGGGAACTATTTCAACCACCACTAATGTACAGCATCCACCTGGATCACACAACTGTAACCATTTTTGTGCCAGTATGCTCACCACACATTAATTATTATTTGGTGAAGAGGTGAGTGAGATAGTTAGCCAATTAGAGATGAAGGATATTTAGGAGGCCAGAATGAACAGGCCATGAAGGGCAATTTAGTCAGGTCATTGAGTTAACACCCTACACTTTATGGAAGATACCCAAGGATCCTTTATGACCTCAGACAGTCAGGATCTCAGATCTACATCTCACCCATAGGATGGGGCCATCACTTCGCTGGGGCATTGGGTTCCACTCTCAGACCACAGCATAAGCACCCCCTGCTGGCCTCACCAGCACCTTTTCCAGCAGCAACCCAAGCTTTTCCTAGATGGTACTGGCTGGGACCGAACATCCTTTTAGCTTTATGTGGATTGCCTGTTCTGAAGTGCATGTGGTATGGCTACTGGTCAAAAGTGTTTCTTTCATATTCTGTTCTGTTTGCTTAACATACCACTGAAATAGGCAGAGTCTCCATTTGCTTTCCCAGAGATGTCAGCAAAAGATCTCTGTTCACTATGTGCTTTAAGCACATGTTGTATAAGCACTATTCATGGTACTCAAAAATGAGGTGAATAAGCACTGCTGTGAGCACAAAACAAAAAGGAGAGAAACAAAACAGTGTACACTGTCCCAAAAAATAGGCAAAATAGTGCAAATATTGCAAAGTATCCCTGGATCCTGGAATTGGGCCCTAGAGAGACTGAATTTGATGATTTTCTGTTCTGTTCTCCTGATGTAAATGATCACTTTCAAGAACTATATGTAATAAAAATGAATCAATCTATTGTTAATGAGACTCTAGAGTTATACAAGGCTATGTAGGGTCAAAATGCAGGTCTTAGAACATTCACAAAATTGATTGTTAAACTCAAACTAAACGGCTCATGTTTTCATTACTGACTGGAAAACAATCTAATCAAAGAATTCTTTTGGCTGTTCTTCCCATTCATGCTGGAATTTTCTGGAGTTAGCCTTGGTTTAAAATATTGAATACTTCTTCTTTCGGCTGCTCCTGTTAAGGGTTGCCACAGCGGATCATTTTCTTCTATATCTTTCTGTCCTCTGCATCTTGTTCTGTTACACCCATCACCTGCATGTCCTCTCTCACCACATCCATAAACCTTCACTTAGGCCTTCCTCTTTCCTCTTCCCTGGCAGCTCTATCCTTAGCAACCTTCTCCCAAAATACTCAGCATCTCTCCTTTGCACATGTCCAAACTAACGCAATCTCGCCTCTCTGACTTTGTCTCCCAACCGTCTAACTTGTGCTGACCCTCTAATGTACTCATTTCTAATCCTATCCATCCTTGTCACACTCAATGCAAATCTTTCCATCTTTAACTCTGCCACCTCCAGCTCTTTCTCCTGCTTTCTGGTCAGTGCCACCGTCTCCAACCCATATAACATAGCTGGTCTCACTACCATCCTGTAGACCTTCCCTTTCACTCTTGCTGATACCGTCTGTCACAAATTACTCCTGACACTCTTCTCCACCCATTCCACCCTGCCTGCACTCTCTTCTTCACCTCTCTTCCACAATCCCCATTACTCTGTACTGTTGATCCCAAGTATTTAAACTCATCCACCTTTGCCAACTCTACTCCCTGCATCCTCACCATTCCACTGACCTCCCTCTCATTTACACACATGTATTCTGTCTTGTTCCTACTGACCTTCATTTCTCTCCTCTCTAGAGCATATCTCCACCTCTCCAGGGTCTCCTCAACCTGCTCCCTACTATCGCTACAGATCACAATGTCATCAGCAAACATCATAGTCCACGGGGACTCCTGTCTAATCTCATCTGTCAACCTGTCTATCACCATTGCAAATAAGAAAGGGCTCAGAGCTGATCCCTGATGTAATCCCACCTCCATGTTGAATGCACCCATCGCTCCTACCGCAAACCTCACCACTGTCACACTTTCCTCATACATATCCTGTACAACTCTTACGTACTTCTCTGCCATTCCCGACTTCCTCATACAATACCACAGCTCCTCTCAAGGCACCCTGTCATATGCTTTCTCCAGGTCCACAAAGACGCAATACAACTCCTTCTGGCCTTCTCTAAACTTCTCCATCAACATCCTCAGAGCAAACATGAAACCATACTGCTGCTCACTAATCATCACCTCACTTCTTAACCTAGCTTCCACTACTCTTTCCCATAACTTCATGCTGTGGCTCATCAATTTTATTCCCCTGTAGTTACTGCAGTCCTGCACATCGCCCTTATTCTTAAATATAGGCACCAGTACACTTCTTCTCCACTCCTCAGGCATCCTCTCACTTTTCAAGATTCCATTAAACAATCTGGTTAAAAACTTCACTGCCATCTCTTTTAAACACCTCCATGCTTCCATAGGTATGTCAACTGGACCAATGGCCTTTCCATTTTGCATCCTCTTCATAGCTGTCCTTACTTCCTCCTTGCTAATCCGTTGCACTTCCTGATTCACTATCTCCACATCATCCAACCTCTCTCTCTCATTCTCTTCATTCATCAGCCTCTCAAAGTACTCTTTCCATCTGCTCAACACACTCTCCTCACTTGTGAGTACGTTTCCATCTTTATCCTTTATTACCCTAACCTGCTGCTCATCTTTCCCAGCTCGGTCCCTCTGTCTAGCCAATCGGTAGAGGTCCTTTTTCCCCTCCTTAGTGTCCAACCTGTTATACAACTCATCATAAGCCTTTTCTTTAGCCTTCGCCACCTCTCTCTTCACCTTGTGACTTATCTCCTTGTATTCTTGTCTACTTTTTGCATCTCTCTGACTATCGTACTTCTTTTTTGCCATCCTCTTCCTCAGTATACTCTCCTGTATTTCCTCATTCCACCACCAGGTTTCCTTTTCCTCCTTCCTCTTTCCAGATGTCATGCCAAGCACCCTTCTTGCTGTCACCCTTACTACATCTGCTGTAGTTTCCCAGCTGTCTGGTAACTCTTCACTGCCACCCAGTGCCTGTCTCACCTCCTCCCTAAACTCAACCTTGCAGTCTTCTTTTTTCAACTTCCACCATTTGATCCTTGGCTCTGCCCTCACTCTCTTCCTCTTCTTGATCTCCAAGTCATCCTACAGACCACTATCCTATGCTGCTTAACTAAACTTTCGCCTGCCACCACTTTGCAGTCTTCAATCTCCTTCAGACCGACTCTTCTGCATAGGATGTAATCTACCTGTGTGCATCTTCCTCCACTCTTGTATGTAACCCTATGTTCCTCCCTCTTCTTAAAATACATATTCACCACAGCCATGTCCATCCTTTTGGGAAAATACACTATCTTCTGACCTTCTTCATTCCGCTCTTTGACACCATACATACCCATCACCTTCTTGTCTCCACTGTTCCCTTCACCAACATGCCCACTGAAATACGCTCCAATCACCACTTTCTGTCCCTTGGGTACACTGTTCATCACTTCATCCAACTCACTCCAAAAATCTTCTTTCTCAACCATTGCGCACCCAACTTGCGGTGCATACGTATGTACTAACAACTTTCATCATCACACCTCCAATTTCCAGCTTCATAATCATTACTCTGCCTGACACTCTTTTCACCTCCAAAACACTCTTGACATACTGTTCCTTCAGAATAACTCCTACCCCATTTCTCCTCCCATCCACACCATGATAGAACAATTTGAATCCACCTCCAATCCACCTGGCCTTACTCCCCTTCCATTTAGTCTCTTGCACACACAATATATCAACCTTCCTTCTCTCCATCATATCTGCTAACTCTCTCCCTTACCAGTCATACTGCCAACATTCAAAGTTCCTATCCTCAGTTCCACTCTCATTACTTTCCTCCTCTCCTCCTGCCTCCGGACACGTCTCCCCCCTCTTCTTCTCCTTCTTCTTCTTCGGCTAACAGCAACCCAATTTCCACCAGCACCCTGTTGGCTAACAGTACTGGTGGAGGTTGTTGTTAACCCAGGGCTCGACCAATCCTGTATCAAAATTTGAATTGTTGTCCGCATATTGATTTGGCAAAATTTTACACCGGATGCCCTTCCTGACGTAACCCTTCCCATTTATCCGGGCTTGGGACCGGCACGAAGAAACACACTGGTTTGTGCATCCCCTGTGGCTGGGTTGGTTTAACATATTGAATAGACCAAATGAAAACCTGAAAGGCTCAATTGGAGGACTCCTAATGCACCCACCATCACTCAATGGGAAAGTGATGTTTAATATTATTCAAAACTAGACCAAGATACATTTTCTTTGTATGGACCTGTACAGAGTTGCTTTAGAGTTGGGAAAAATGTTATTCTAAAATAACTCTACTGAGCTCATGCACATATTTCTACGAAACTCTTAAAACTGTCAATAATGAGAGGTTGTAAAACACAATGGGCCTATTGTTTATAATCTTAATGTGCTATCTGTTCTGGTTGAGTAGGGTTTTTTTTGTATTGTTTATGATTACAAATCTTAATTTTAATAATAATAATTAACAGTTTACTTTATTTTCCGTTTATAGTTTCTTGTATATGGAATTTATTTTCTCAGTTTTAGGGTCAGCTATTTGTACAGCGCCCCTGGAGCAGTTGCAGGTTAAGGGCCTTGCTCAAGGGCCCAGCAATCTAGGATTCCTTCTGTCACTGTGATAATCTTAATTATCACATAATATAAAAAATAATAATTTTAGTGAATGGAAATGTGTTTTTATTGTCATATTAGAAAACAAATTCTGTAATGCATAGATTTGAAACAAATACAATAAAAAACAAATGCACAAATGAAAATTAAGTTTTCAAGGATTTTTATGTATATCTTGTAGAAACAGAAATTCTGTCTGCTATGTGGTGGTTCTGTCTGCTACGTGATGGCTTGTATTGACAATCTTTTATTATGCTTCAGGCCATCTGCTTGGGAGTTTAGATTCACTTGAGCAATTTAAGAGGTTTATTCTTTTGTGAGAGTTTCTGTCAATATGGCCATGCAGGGAGCTGCCATGGAGGTTTAGTTATTATTTAAAGTAGGAGTGTTTTCATTTTGTAGACATTTGCCATGTATATTTTCTGTGAGTATTATTGGTTTTGCATGCGAGTGGGGGGATTGGGTCCAATGGCCTGGTGTCATCTCTCTGTAATCTTCAGTTTATCTTAATTTTCAATACTAACCTTTGATCTCTTCAATTATCTCTATGACTTCTTTGATGCATCATCTTTGACTGTCCATGGCCTTGGATCAAATGTCAGTAGGGTTAATGTGCTTGACTATTTGTGTTTCAAGTGTGCTGATGTTGCTTTAGTAAAGAAAATTATGGTCTGGGATGATGATAAATGCAGATTTTGTAGTAAGAACTACTCTGTGGTTGACCCCAGGAAACAAGGCTTTGGTAACTTTCCTCACAACCTGCGTAATATCATTCTGGGAATTTTTGATAAATGTGGCAGGTCTACTATTTATTAGTTTTAGGGTTAGGGTTTTTTTCTTATTAGTTGAATAAATCTAAAACATCAATTCATTTTATGGTACTTATGTATTTCCCCATGTCTTATCAATTATCCTTAGAGCTGGGCCATGTGTAAAATTCTCAGGTCAATTAATGATCCCTATAAACATCACTGATTGACAATATCATTGCCAGAGGTGGAGCATCACCATTTGTAACTGAGTAAGCCAACATTGCTGTTCAGTAGTTCCTTTAATTTTCAGTTTGTCCTATTGTGTCTTCATTGTTAATAGCCTTTCAGTGTAACAAGGTGCCTAATTACTTTGTTAAATATACAAAAACACTTACGGGAAACTGGATTAGGTGACACACGCAGCTAATGGCTGCTTAGCTCTGCTTTTGCTTGCATCCTTTCTACCACTGATTGCTTTTATCATCAAAATTTTGTCAAAATGGGGTATGAGATTCAATTTACCTTGACAAATTCTTCTCAAAGCAGTCTAGTTAAAAATTCAACCAACCTGAAGGCGGCTCAGAGGAAGATAACTTTTCTCTCCTTATGGCTTCTTTTGTTGAGCAGATGAAAAAAATGATACTGCAGAAAAACTTGTTTCTGTTTAAGCCAAAGAAAAGCTCACCAAAATGGAAGATTGTCAGTGGCATAACAACCTTAGACTATTCATCATAAGGATTGAAAAAGAAGGAAACAATAAGCTGGCTTTCCTTTATCAGCTATCATTAACTATTTTTCCTGCTCTTCTTTCCTTTCATCCCCTCTATAGAAAGGGCACACATGGTGTATGGCACACGGGATACCACATCTTCTCCTCCAGCTATTAGAATGTAGTTTATCAATTATTTAGACCACCTGAAAGCTATTTGAGAGTGCATAAAATTTCAGACCTCTCCTTTGAAGGGCATAAAATTAAATTTTATTTGGATTTTAGTGCTAAAGTGGCCACTTCTAGATGGTGTAAAAGGCGCCATATAGGCGCCCAACCCGACACAGACTGGACACGGTGGCACACATAAAAATAAAATGAAGATTTATTTTTTTCACCTGTGGGGCACATCTAACCCGTGTCCCACAGGCACAGCACAGTCCCAAAAGCACTCCAAATATCAAAATAAAGCACACCAACACAACACACTCTTCTTTTCCTCCACTCCTCCGTCAAGCTTCGTCCTCCTCTTCCTGACTTTGGCTCTTGAGTGGTGGTTGCTGGGCCCTCTTATAGTTAACCTGGAAGTGCTCCAGGTGCTTGATTGCTGAGTTCTGGCTGCACTTCCAGGTGTGATGAATACGCTGCCCATACAGGCTCAGGAGTCCCAGCTGCAGCACCTGGCAGTGCCTGCGGGACTCAACTGGGCTGTACCAAACTCCAATTCCTATGGTGCCCTGCGGAAAACCGAGGCACCACTCCAACCCAGGGGGGCGGCCATCTAGCACCCAGGGAGAGGTATTGCACAGTCCATGGCTGCTCCCCCTGAACATATAATGAAGGGGCTTCCCGGCTGGGCATGGACTACAGCCGTCCTCCACAATGGACAATGAACATACCAATCATAAGGGTAACAAAATTTGGTGTCTCTACTGTTTTTAGTCTTTCCTGCATGTATCAGGCTCTCTTTTGATTGTCAGCATATATTTTTTGTCACTGCAGCCAAGTAGAACAAAGCTCTAGATGATTTCAAAAGTGCTTGGCACCTTCCTTCAGTGACACTTCACCAGATGCCCTCAGCCTTGATTTCTCCACAGTTCTCTGTTCTGGTTCCAGTTGAGTAAACGCTGGCTTGTTTTTCTACCACCGTTCGTTGGAAAGTTTTCCTTTCTTTTTTTGTGGGTCCTTTTTCCCCATCTTGGACCTTCTTGAACTATGTAAATACAGTGCATCCGGAAAGTATTCACAGCGCATCACTTTTTCCACATTTTGTTATGTTACAGCCTTATTCCAAAATGGATTAAATTTATTTTTTTCCTCAGAATTCTACACACAACACCCCATAATGACAATGTGAAAAAAGTTTACTTGAGGTTTTTGCAAAATAATTAAAAATAAAAAAAATTGAGAAATCACATGTACATAAGTATTCACAGCCTTTGCTCAATACTTTGTCGATGCACCTTTGGCAGCAATTACAGCCTCAAGTCTTTTTGAATATGATGCCACAAGCTTGGCACACCTATCCATGCCCAGTTTCGCCCATTCCTCTTTGCAGCAACCCTCAAGCTCCATCAGGTTGGGAAGCGTCGGTGCACAGCCATTTTAAGATCTCTCCAGAGATGTTCAATCGGATTCAAGTCTGGGCTCTGGCTGGGCCACTCAAGGACATTCATAGAGTTTTCCTGAAGCCACTCCTTTGATATCTTGGCTGTGTGCTTAGGGTCATTGTCCTGCTGAAAGATGAACCGTCGCCCCAGTCTGAGGTCAAGAGCGCTCTGGAGCAGGTTTTCATCCAGGATGTCTCTGTACATTGCTGCAGTCATCTTTCCCTTTATCCTGACTAGTTTTCCAGTTCATGCTGCTGAACAACATCCCCACAGCACGATGCTGCCACCACCATGCTTCACTGTAGGGATGGTATTGGCCTGGTGATGAGCGGTGCCTGGTTTCCTCCAAACGTGACGCCTGGCATTCACACCAAAGAGTTCAATCTTTGTCTCATCAGACCAGAGAATTTTGTTTCTCATGGTCTAAGAGTCCTTCAGGTGCCTTTTGGCAAACGCAAGGCGGGCTGCCATGTGCCTTTTACTAAGGAGGGGCTTCCGTCTGGCCACTCTACCATACAGGCCTGATTGGTGGATTGCTGCACAGTTAGATGTCCTTCTGGAAGGTTCTCCTCTCTCCACAGAGAACCTCTGGAGCTCTGAAAGAGTGACCATCGGGTTCTTGATCACCTCCCTGACTAAGGCCCTTCTCCCCCGATCGCTCAGTTTAGATGGCCGGCCAGCTCTAAGAAGAGTCCTGGTGGTTTCGAACTTCTTTAACTTACTCACTTGTGCTCATTGGGACCTTCAAAGCAGCAGAAATGTTTCTGTAACCTTCCCCAGATTTGTGCCTCAAGACAATCCTGTCTCGGAGGTCTACAGACAATTCCTTTGACTTCATGCTTGGTTTGTGCTCTGACATGAACGGTCAACTGTGGGACCTTATATAGACAGTTGTGTGCCTTTCCAGATCATGTCCAATCAACTGAATTTACCACAGTTGGTCTCCAATTAAGCTGCAGAAACATCTCAACTACACTGGATCTGATTTTACATTCGTAAAGTTAAGGAGAGCGAGGGTTAAGGCCTGACTAAGTGACACCACTCACGCTATCAAGCAGGAATGCAGGCAAGCTAAGTGCAGGTGTAAAAAGGATAAACTCTGAAGTTTGGTGGAGAAAGTATAATAGTGTGGGGCTGTTTTTCAGGGTTTGGGTTAGGCCCCTTACTTCCAGTGAAGGGCAATCTTAATGCTTCAGCATACATTTTGGACAACGCTATGCTTCCAACTTTGTGGAAACAGTTTGGGGAAGGCCCTTTTGTATTCCATCATGACTGTGCCCCAGTGCACAAGGTAAGGTCCATAAAGACATGGTTGGATAAGTTTGGTGTGGAAGAATTTTGACCTGCACAGAGCCCTGAAACACCTTTGAGATTAACTGGAACGAAGATTGCGAGCCAGGCCTTCTTGTCCAACATCAGTGCCTATCCTCCGTAGAATGAATGGACAGAAGTTCCAACAGAAACACTCCAAAATCTTGTGGAAAGCCTTCCAAGAAAAGTAGAAGCTCTTTTATAGCTACAAATATGAGGTCAACTCCACATTAAAGTCTATATATTTGAATGCAATGTAATTAAAGTCCCTGTTTTTGTAATGGTTAGGCATCCCAACACTTTTGTCCATATAGTGTATTTCTGTCTGGTTTTAAAAAAAAACTCCATAGTACAGAATCTGTTTTGTTGCAGGTGACTAATGATATTTTATTAACCTTGTGCTATTTTAGCGCTGCTGGGCATCAATACAGCTTTTGATACGGTGGAACATGGGATTCTGTTAAAATGGCAGGAGTGTGAAGTCGGCATTCAAGGATGTGCACTGCAATGGTTTGTGTCCTACTTAAAAGGTAGATTTATATTGGTTAACATAGGTGATGATTTCTGTCAGGCAGCTCTGCTGCATACAAGGTGAACCACAAGGCTTTATTCTGGCACTTTTATTATTTGCCTTATATCTGCTCTGTTTGGGGTTCATATTTCAAAAACACAGTGTCAATTGCCATTGTTATGCTCACGATACCCACCTTTATCTTAAAGTTAGCCCTGACATCGCTTTATCAGTAAAAAAACTGATCTAGTGTATTGATGATATTATACACTGGATGGTGCAAAATGTCCTCCAACTGAATGAAAATAAAGCAGAGGTCATTATCTTTGGTCCTACTTCTTTTACTAAAGAAACTGGCACTCACTTAGGCTCACTGACAGCAAATATTTCATAATCACATCATGTCTGGGCATCATCTTAGAGTCATCACTACGTTTTGACAAACAAATCACCCTTCTGGTAATGTCCAGCTTTTACCAAGTGAAGCAGTTCTCAAAATTAAAATCCTTTCTTTCACAGAAGGATTTGGAAATAGTGATTAATGCTTTTATCACGTCTCGGCTAGATTATTGCAATTCCCTACATGTGGAATAGCCCAAATCTGCCCTGTTGTGCCTCCAACTGGCTCAAAATGCAACAGCTAGATTTCTAACCAGCACCAGAAAAAGAGAACATATCTCACCTGTACTGGCTGCTCTCCGTGGCGACCAGTAAGATTTTGAATTGATTTTAAAATTGTATCATTTGTTATTAAGACCTTGAATGGTTTATTCCCAAAATACATCTGCAATCACCTTCATCCTTTCTTATGAACGAGGGCTATGATATCATCTGCCCAACTACTCCAAGATCATGGCTGAGGTGTAGGGGTGACAGGGCTTTTTCAATTGTTGTTCCTAGGCTTTGGAACAATCTGCTGCTTCACATCAGATCTTCTCCTTCTATTGAAGTTTTTAAGACTCCGTTAAAAACTCACTTTTTCTCTTCTGCTTTTCACCGTGGGTAAGCTCATTGGGAGGGGGAGGATGGAAATTAAATAGTCATTAACAAACTGTTTTATATAATTGTTTGCTTTATGGTAGTCCTTACTTGTTCCTTTGTACAGTACTTTGGTACAACTTCTGTTGCTTTTAAATGTTTTTATAAATAAATTTGACTTTGACTCCACTGGATTGTCACTATGACTATTGTAAGCTACACTGTTATGGAGCTCGCCTGGCTGGTGTTTGTCTTTTTTTTTTATGAGGATTGATTATGTTTTGGTTACTATATTTCATGTTCCTCTAATTGCTGTTTTCACAATTCATCCTGTGAGGCTAATACTGTTTACTGCTCATTAATATTTGCGTATTTAGTTTTGGTTCACATAATCATTGATGTGGAAGGGAAGGGCTTTTAGTTCTAATTCATCTTTCTTTTTCTTTTTCTGGAGTAGGGTAGTTGGTTGCATGCTTGCAGCTGTTTGCAGTTTAGTACCATGGAAAACCCATATGCGTGTGAACTCCAAAGCTTTGCATCCTTAAGCTGTATACCTTTGCATTAAAATTGTACTGGGTGATTAATTTGCATCCATCACTGCTATTACAACTAAACTGAGGGACCTTCACCAAAAGTTCATTATAGATTAACAACCGAGTAATTTTCAAAGCTGTTTCTCAAAGCCTTTCCTCTACACAACTGACTTTATTTTTTGGGAATCTAACTTTTCCCAGAACATATGCTGAGAATGTGACAATGTTAGACTTTCCAATCTCATTATCCAAATTGAAGGAGCCTCTTGATTTAGTTAATTCAGTGCATTATTGGGACCCAGATGGATTTTCTCCAGAAGTAATTTTAGCATTTTGGGAACAGCTGGCTCCTCTATCTACAAAAACTAAACTCGATTTCCATCTCCAGATTGGACCCAACAATTAAATTGTTCTTAATTACCCTACTTTTAAAACAGTAAAAGGAACCAGAAGACTGTCTCATTTATCACCCTGTTTTACTGATGAACCTTTCTTTTAAGATGGTTCTGCTGAGTACAGTTGCTGTTCTGCCGCCTCTGATCAGACTTTGTGTTTACTTTGTGTTATGTGTTATTTTATTTACTTTTTTACAACTACTAATTTGGATTTGAACAGTTATGATTGCTAGACACTCATTATAATACATTTTATTTATATAGCGCCTTTCCCATGCTCAAGGCACTTACAGAATATAAGAAAGAACGGCAGGGTATACAGTATATAGCATAGTACAAACCAAATAAATAAATAAAGAAGATTACGACAGTAAATTCAGAGAAAGCCTAACAGACAACATAATTGATGGTCTAGCACACACATACAGGTTACATGAGCATCTTGACAGAGAGATAAACTGAGAGAAGGGGAATGAAGTCAAGTAGAGGTAAAAACCTTCCTGAACAGATGAGTTTTGAGTTGTTTTTTTAAAAGAATTCATGGAGTCAGCTGACCTGATTAATTTCGGTAGGTCATTCCATAAACATAGGATCACAGGTCACTCACGAGCTGTCTGATACCATCTTCGCTGATACAGCTCAGCCAAGTTAGATCCTTTGGAAAAAGGTGACAACAACAGCAGAAACATCCAAAATAAACACCAAGGGAAACCCACCAGAATGTGCAACAAGCTGTGGGCCCAGGCACACCAACCAGTACCATCTAGTGTCCTACTATCCAGTGTCTAGTCACTAGAGAGCAAACTGGACAATATCAGTGGAAGGGTTCAATTCCAGTGAGACATTCAGGACTGTTACGTCATCTGTCACACAGAGACATGACTGAATTCATTTGCATTAAATCATGTGAATAGCCAATTGAATCTCACTCTGTTTACCGTAAACACAGAAGAGTCCTGCAAGTGAAAGGGTGGAGATTTATGTTTCATGGTTAACAAACAACTGGTACATCAGCAGGAATGTAGCTGTCTTATCTCGCTACTGCTCACCTGAAATGGACCTCCTGATAATTAAACTCAGACCATTCTATCTTCCCAGGTAGTTTACTTTGGTCATTGTCACAGCCATGTACAGTATAGTCCACCTTAAGTGAACATTAACCACTGCCCAGATGGAACTGTATGAATTTCTTAATCATCACTAGGGTTAATGAATTCATTGTGGCTGGCAATTTCATCAAAGCCAGTCTCAAAAAACTAATGCAAATCTTTTATCAGCATATTACATGTTTTACCACAGGGGAGAGGACACTGAATCACTGTTACACTCCATACAGAGATGGCCATAAAGAAGAGTTGCTTCCTTCACTGGGAAAAATCCAACCATGCCGCCATCTTTCTTATGCCCAAATATTAAACAAACGTTTAAGCAGGACGCTCCAGTCACGTGTGAGGTTGCATGTTGGAGAGATCAGCAGAAGCCATTCTTCAGGATGCATTGAGTGACGCTGCCTGGGCAATGTTAAGACACAGCTCTAATGATGGTATCAGTGTGTTTACAGAAACTGTGATATGCTTTATTAGATAGATCATAGAAAAAATCAAATGGAAAGTCATCATCAGGATTTACCCAAAACCAGAAACCATGGGTGGATAAAACCATTCATGAGGCACTAAATGCATGCACTGCTGCAACCAACTCAGGGCTTGTCTCTGGGTACATGGACAGTTACAGAGCCACCTTGTCATCATTAACATAATTCAATTTTGTACTCCTCCCCATGTCTATTAACATTACAAATTCAAACATATCTTGCCTATTTCAGATTTGCGAATGCATCATGCAGGGATGTCCTTTTTCTCTTCTTTTAAATCTGTCTGTTTAGTCTCTTGCCATAATTGTTTGCTCTCACAAATTACCCTGATTACTGCTTATAGTCCCCTCCAAATACTATTATATGCAGATGATATCCTATTCTACAAAGGTAATTCTCTTACAATCAAATGGACAAAATCTACCCTTTTTCATTGATTATTATCCCTTATTTGACTCTGCAGTCAAAGTACATTCCTTGCATCAATTCTTGTGTCCAGCTGTCCTATATATTGGATACTGACATTTTCCTATTCTTGCAAATACCACAACCTAACTTTAGGGAGATCTTTAATCATTTTAATAATTATTGGTTGGAGTTTAGAACCCTTATCTGAAAAATCTTGTAAAACATAAAATGCCCTCCATTAAGCTTTCCTAATTTAAAGTGTAATCGAGGGGAGAGTTACCAACCTGTAAGCTGATTTGTACCACTGGACTTTTGTTCTGCACCTTGACTAGAGCTAATTGTCCCCTTTTAATCCTGCTTCTTTAGGTTTTCAAAGATGAGAGCAAGTTCACCGCGAACACATGTCACTGGAGAAGCCATGGAGTGCATTATGCTGCCTGTAACATCGTTCAGCATGACCGTTTGGTGATGGGTCAGTGATGGTCTGGGGAGGCATATCCATGGAGGGACGCACATACCTCTACAGGCTAGACAATGGCACCTTGACTGCCATTAGGTATCAGGATGAAATCCTTGGACCCATTGTCAGACCCTATGCTGGTTCAGTTTGTCCTGGGTTCCCCCTGGTGCACGACAATGCCCGGCCTCATGTACCGAGAGTATGCTGCCAGTTCCTGGAGGATGAAGGAATTGATACCATTGACTGGCCCCCACGCTCGCCTGACCTAAATCCAATAGAACACCTCTGGGACATTATGTTTCGGTCCGTCCGACTCTGCCAGGTTGCACTTTAGACTCTCCAGGAGCTCAATGATGCCCTGGTCCAGATCTGGGAGCAGATCCCGCAGGACACCATTCGTTGTCTCATTAGGAGCATGCCCCAATGTTGTCAGGCATGCATACAAGCACATGGGGGCCATACAAACTACTGAATATGATTGTGAATTGCTGCAGTGAAATTTCGGCAAAATGGACTAGCCTGCCACAATTTTTCACTTTGATTTTCAGTGTGTCTTTGAATTCAGCCCTCTCTAGGTTGATAATTTAATTTCCATCAAACAAGGTGGCATCCTTTCGTTCCTAACACATTACCCAGTTCATATCAGTATAGATATCCAGCATGATTTTTTTCCCATTGTTTTCTAAATATTCCTTTACTTTTTTGAGCAGTGTAGATAGATAGATAGATAGATAGATAGATAGATAGATAGATAGATAGATAGATAGATAGATAGATAGATAGATAGATAGATAGATAGATAGGCCTTTAATTTCAACATATTTTTTCTTCTTAGTCTGTTTTCAGATTCCAGCAGTTTATTATGAAAAAATTTGTAATCACATTTTAAAGATGGAACTCTTTTTTCAATAGCTCATGCAATTTGTTCCAGTTATTAGCTGTCAGCTTATTGTCTAAATGAGCACAAAGATCAATGATTTTAGACTGCTTTTCACTCCATTTTTCGCAGATTTTGCTCCAGTTTTTACCCAGTAATTACTTAGACATATTACTTAATTTCTTGTACGCTGATTGGTATCTCTCAGATATTTCTGTTTTTTTTTTATTTACATTTTTCATTTCTTTCCTATTTCAACAGATCCCTCAGATGCATCTTCAGTTTGCAAAATCTCCATAGACTCAGGATGCAAATTATCCTACTTTTGTCTCTGCAGTTCTGTTTCTTTAACAGTTATATTCTGCCATAGCTTGTCATGAAAAATGCTCTGCACAAAAGTGTGCCAAGTGTCTGATAAAGCTGTCAATGTGGTCTGAAATCACTGATTGGAGTATGCGCCTGCACCAGTGGT
Source organism: Polypterus senegalus (assembly GCF_016835505.1). Taxonomy (NCBI): domain Eukaryota; kingdom Metazoa; phylum Chordata; class Cladistia; order Polypteriformes; family Polypteridae; genus Polypterus; species Polypterus senegalus. Next base: position 84,240,170 of record NC_053168.1, read on the forward strand.
AAATGCACTAAGATCTTATTTTTCTTATGCTATGTGTACTCAAGCATTTTCTATAGGCAATGCTGTCAGACATACTGACTCACATATAGACACAGCAGTTTAACAACAGGTGTGCACTCAAATCATATGATATTTTTTTCTCATACAGTGCCGACTTTTTTCCTGTTATATTCAGAGTTGTATTTTACATAGTTCAGGAGCAAGATTAATGCTCACTGGCAGCATGGTGCATGTTGGTGAAATGTGCACATAAGAGTTTCTTTGTACTTTGTACGCATAATAAAAAACTTGATCTGAACTTAATACACTGCATTGGTCAATACATTGGTGCATTGATGCTAAGTTTACTGTGCCAATCAACACTCAGTATTACTGTATGCAGTTTCTGTAGTGTGATAAAAAATACCAAGAAAAATAAGAAAGGTAGAATATGCGATAGAACCAAGCCATGATAATACAGATTGAATCAACATAAACCAATTACTGAATTTTAAAGCTCATGCTAAGAAGTTCTTGCTGTGGATTTGGTAATAAAAGAACTAAGGGTAATGTTTTTGAGCGATTAAATGCTATTTGTCAGTTTCACTGTTTCTTCGTTGCAGACATTTACCCAAGCCCATAATATGATTAGGGAGTTGTGATTTGTAGCATTTTCAAATTAACTTTGAATTATTTTTATTACACATAGTGAAAGACAGTAAGTGATTGTGTGAACTTTTTTTGTGAGTATTGTCTAGTTGTCTACAGAACAGAGACAGCAATTCACATCTGGGCATTTCAATTCAATAATGTCAATAATATCACCGAGAGGCAACTTTTCAAAGTGAAACCATGTGCCTGGGGCAGAAAGCTTGGTGCAGAGGTGTATGTGGTGAGCAATGTGTCAGTCCTGGCTCAGGCCACCACTCTGACCCCATAGCAGTGGCACCCCTTTTGATCAGCGGAGAGAGATATTGTCGACTAGTATCACTGGACAAAGTGTAGATATGATTAATAATAATAATAACAAAAAGACTGCTAAAATTGCACACTTTCCAAAGCACAGCGGCTCACTCAGTTACCGAGGATGATAATCTGCACTTGTCAAGTCATCAAGTCTCTGTTTCCACTAGAAACTTTGTTTTGCTACAAACAACAGTGGACATAGAGGGATCTGCTCCCAAGAATAATAAGAACAGATGCATCTCATCCAAAATAGAGACTGACCAGCAATTAAAGTTACATAGTGAGAAAATTTTGAATGATTCTGGCAGTACTATACAACACAAGCTTATTGGAATGGCTACAATATCCACAGAGCACGAACTGGTGCAGAAAATTGAAAGAGTAGGTCTAGTGAATTTCCCCTTGGGATTAATAAAGTATCTATCTATCTATCTATCTATCTATCTATCTATCTATCTATCTATCTATCTATCTATCTATCTATCTATCTATCTAGTTAAGACTATTCACCTATAAATATCCTTTGAGTACAATTCTAAAAAAAGCTGAACTAATATAGTAACAAAATACTCATTTTTTCAGTTGTTTAAGTACTCTGCTAGTGTTCTGTGTGAAGAATTACATTCCTCTGTTAATTTATTGTTTGAATCTGTTGACGTATGTGAGAAAAATATGGTGCATCACCGAGATATATGCACTGGCTCACAATATACTGTATGTATCAAACTGTCATTAAGGTCTTAGAAATCTTGCAAGTGTTGCAAGTGGAAGTGCATTAGCATTATAATATGTACTTTCTCTGTGAATAAATATTGGATGACATGTGGCTTTTGTGTGTTATTGCCTGTTGGTTGTGATGCTACAAATCCTGGGAGGGCAGCACAGTTGTATTTTGTGTAGAGCAGCAGAATGGCATGTACCTGCCTGCATATCTCATAACTGTAGTCATTGTAGTGTCATTGTTCAATACCAGGTTCAATGCCTACCCTGAACAAGCCACATAAACTAGCCTGTGTCCCAACTTAGGAAAAACAAATTATAAACAATTGTAAAACCCTGTCAGATTAAAAAAAAAAGTTCCACAACATTAAAAATTCATTCAGTACATAAAGTCCTACTTTTTTGACGTGGTGATTGGGTGTCACAAATGCAAGACATTTTTGGTTACACCTTAAAGAAAGATATGGAAAATTAGGTGAAAGAATATTGTTCTTGTAAAAGAGCCAAATAAGTTACTCGCTGTTCTACAGGATTACTAAACCCATTACTATTTCCTGATTGTCAGTGTGCACAATAATCAAGGGAGTTTATGTTTGATTTACTACCCTCTGCTGGATTGACTTCTACTTTGGGTGTGGTAGACTGACTTTCTAAAGCAGTTTATTTAATTCCTCTGAAAACTTTCCTGTATTCCATGTCACAATATACTCAGCCAAAAAAAAAAATAAATAAATAAATAAAAGTAAAAATGTTTCCCTTATGACTTGTAGATCTGTTATTTTTAGTGGCAAACGTTAAGTAACCTAGACTCTAGACTAATCTGTAAGCCTAAACCAATATAAAATTCATAACCGGTAAGCCTGTTAACTCAAAACAATAATTAATTTGAATAAGATGTTCAGTGTGTTATTTTTATGGATAGGACATTAAGGCACAGCCGAGGATTGGAATACACAGTATATAGTGACATGAGGTTTGCATTTCAGCTGTCACAGTATTAGAATATCATTTTGGCTATATTTTACTGTATTTTTCTACACATACAGTACATGAGAAAGTTAAAGCTGAATTTGTTACAACTGCCTCACAAGGAGAAGTAACAAGGTGGGTTTAGGGTATTATGACATTAACCAAGAGGCAGCGATGGTGAAGTTGGAACTAGATCCTCAAATAAAGCTTTTAATTTGCCATTTATAGAAGGTCTTCTTCTTCATCTGTGGTCATGAGCCACATATAGTGACAAATGGAACAAGAATACAGGGTTGTGAGGTGTATTGCCATTAATAGGTCTGAGGGCTACACAATCAGTGAAAATCTTTCAAATGAGCTACTGCTCCAGATCAAAGGGATCCAGTTGAGTTTCTAGGGGTAATGCCCTTGTACAACTCCTTAAGTTCTGTACCAGGCACAAGCCATATGTAAAAGATCCAGGGATATTTTCAGGACATGCAGATGGAAATATATCACTTGACCTAGCAGAACTAGGGAATTCCCAAAGTGGAGCTGTGATTGTTGCTGTAGGGATAAATTTGGCTCTTCTTGTGTACACTTCTCAATGAACTTTCAATCTGGTTTTTCTGGTGAGGGTCATTGTGAGCTAACGTGGAACTAGAAATAGCAGGTTAGCCCCATCCTCAGCACTACTCTATAGTTCCTCTTGAAAAATTCCTATAAGCTCCTTGGACATTTGAGACATAAACTGGGTCTGACATGGGATCTTCTTTCAGTGGTCTTTGTTTAAAAGACCCTGTGTGGATACAGAGAGATGCATCCTGGTGTGGTGGGGAGCTTGTGTGCCTTAATGATCCTTAGAGATCCTGGAAATATATACTCCTGATAGGGCTTCCTGTGGCAGTTAGTCTAAAAGTAGTTGCCTGACATAAAACAGTCTAAAAATATAATTTTCGTGATGAAATAAAATTTTTAAAAATGCTTTTGTGATCTCTAAGTTATTATGGATTAATTCCTAGAACTGTATATTTTCACTTTAATTTGAAGTTACCTTTATTTGTTGTTAGTGCAATTTTGTGTTGCCTTGGTGATGATGTCATTGCATTGTGTTACACTTTGCGTCAAATTTTGTTTTCCTAATTCTGTGAACTTATCATACGTAAGCTAATTCCTGGTAGTCAAAAATGTTTTTTATGGCATTATTTTAAAACATACTAGGTTATTTCATAATAATTGTGGCATTAATTCACAAAAGTATTGTGTTATTTTGCAAAGATATTGCCCAGTCCTGTCAATATTTTCACGAATGCATGTGCTTTGGCTTTCTAGACAGGGAGAGTGAGGGAGAGATTAAACACTTATGAAGTATGGAATCAAGTGACAACATCCGAACAAAACATATAAGTATACATTAATTTTTTTTTCAAATTAACGTTTAGTAAATTTAGTACAGATGTTTTAACACATACGCAGAGTGATAACAAAAAGATCTTCATGGAGTTTGCACATTCTCTCTGCAGATTTGTGAATTGATTGCCGTTATACTACATTCTTTCCCAAAGATATTGCCTGCCTCCTACAGTTACATGTGGTCAATTACAGATAATTACCTCTTTTAACACAAAATACTGGACATGTATCAATACCATACCATACAATTTGCTATGCCCACCACATCCTGAGCAGAGTCGTGTGGAGCTGGAGTCTATCCAAGCAAGCATACAGCACAAGGCAAAAATAATCCCCTGGACAGGGCCTCAGTCCATTGCAGGGTTAATACACACACACATACTTATACACACTAGGGCCAATGTAGAAACAGCAATCCACCTAACCTACAGGTCTTTGGATTGTGGGAGGGAAACAGAGCACCCAGAACAGAAACCCATACAGACATGGAAACAACATGCAAACTCTGGGAAGGTAGACCCAGGGACGCGAACCCTGGTTTCCTTACTGCAGTAGCACTACCACTGCATCACCATTCTCCCCTGAAACGTATCAATAATAGAAAACGTATTTAGTCCTTCATGTGCTGTGAAGTAAATAACACCCATCCCCTTTCTTATCCCCAACCTAAGCCCTCTAGATCATGCTTTTTCAAAATATTACCTATACCAAATAACAGTACTAAAACATAACTGATCCTTTATTTATAGGTTTCTCTTACGGGATCGCACACAGTAAACTAATTTGTGCTTTGGTTTTTGACTGAGCCCTGCAAAGAACTGTCATACAATCCACCACATTGTTTCTTGGCTTACACAGAGTGTGGCAGAGATAACCACTGCCTCCCTGTAACCCTAAACTCGGTGGTTTAACTTTAACCCCACAGCACATGTAAGTTTAAATGTACAGTACATGACTATAATGTCAGTGTAATTCTTCTCACTTGACTGCCATCTGCGCATGTGCTTAATCTCCTCTTCTCAAGCTACCACTAGACAACTAGATCACATGCATGCACGATGACACTGATCTTTGTGAAAAAATGCAATAATTATTGCAATATAACACAACAATTTTGTGAAATAATGTAATATTGTTTATGGTTTTTTTCAGTGTTTGTAATGACCTTCTGAACCATCAAAATAATGCATCTGAAGTCATGTTATTAAGAGTGAAACTTTGCTGAATAGTTTTGGAAACTTAACCTAAAAACTAAAGTAAGGACTCTACAAAAATGACTAATTGAACACTGATGTGTTTAAGAATCACATGGTCGCAACCCACCTCTCCTGATTATTATTTCTGCTTTTGCTCTAACATGAAAATTTGTAACTAACAGATTCCAATTTGCTTTGCACTTACAGTTTTTCTTTTTGTTCTACCATGTGCATAAATAGATAAAACTACCTTCAGTTTGTTCTCATTTAAGAACGTATTGTCACTGGTCAGAAAATCTGAGTACACCTCACCTCCTCTGGAACAGAAGTACCATTACCCTTCCTGGAACCATTACTTAGAGTATTTTTTGCTGACAAATTCCTATGTGACCTGTGCCATTAAGCTGAGCTCAGCCTGAAAAAAGCACATGCAACTTCCACGTGGCAGTTTTGTGTGTTGTGTTTTGCTCACAAGGCAAAAGGTTGGATTAGTTGTAATGCCAGTAAGTTGACAGATAATTGAGACTAATCTCAAATTAGAATCTATTTATTTGACTTTTTCTGATTTCTGGTTTTCTTTGATTGTGAGATATGTAAATAAAGTTCCAAAATGCATCTAGTGATTTATTTAATTGCAAAATACTATCACTGCCACAATCATTTGTATAAAATCTGGATGGATAATCCTGTAAAAGTATGGTAAACTATGATTTAACAGCACCAAACAGGAACACTAAAAGACAAACTTGAAGTAATTAAATTAGTAGCCTGAAGTTTAAAATTAACACTTGATTTTATATATAAATTGTGGACATGTCATAATTTTGTCTGAAAATGTGTGGTTATTTTGTGAACTTCTCTTTATTATGAGTTTTGGCAGAAACAATACTGTAAGTCAGACAAAGTCACCAGTTTATCTTGATTAAGCATGTTGGTTATCTTCATTACAGCAATAAAATGAAACAATACCGCCCTGATTAAGATAAGCAAAGTCCAAAAAAAGGAAGAATCTGTAACAGTCATTATTACTCAAGTAAGCAAGTTTTAAAAAGCAGAGAAATGTGATGATGGAAGGTTAACTCCATTTTAAAGACAACATTTAAAATGGATTTGGGTGAAGTAAAATTCAAACCTTTTGAGTTAAGAATATTTAGCACTGCTTTACCACCATTCATTGGGTTAACATCCATTAAAGGAAATTTAGTTGAGCAACTAGTAAATTGAGTAATTCTAGAAGTATCATTTGGTTTAAATGCTAAATACTACTGAGTGTCATTTGCATACAAATGAAAGTTAATACTGTATGTCTTTCTGAATTACATATGCTATTGCCTGCATATACACAGAAATAAAAATTGTTTCTAGCGCCAGACTTTAAGGAACACCACATAGCTATAGTCAGGAATGGGGAAGCACCGTCTTCACACTTCTGCAAATAGTGATAAGTGTTGACTTTGTAGACTTACATCTCACTGTTAAACACTCACCCTGTTGCCAAATTGGTTCTGCTGATTTTGGTGGTGAACTAACTAAAGTGGGGCCTGCAGAGCCAAGAGCAAAATAAGAAATAACCCAATTTTCTAAACAAACCAGTCAGTCATTCTCCCACCTGCTATATCCTAACACTGGGTCACGGGGTCTGCTGGAGCCAATCCCAGCCAGCACAGGGCGCAAGGCAGGAACAAATCCATGGGCAGGGCACACACACCAAGTGAAAACTTAGTGCACCTAACCTGCACGTGTTTGGACAGTAGGAGGAAATTGGAGCACCTGGAGGAAACCCACGCAGACACGGGGAGAACAGGCAAACTCCGCGCCGTTAGGACCTGGGAAGTGAACCCAGGTCTCTGCGAGGCAGCAGTTCTACCACTACACCACTGTGCTGCCCTCTAAACAACCCAACTCAATCCAATTTTCAGTTTGCCTAATCGCTATTAGAATACTAAAGTGGTCATCCAAAGCTCATATTTTTCCTGACCAACTGTTAGAAAACTCTACTTTTTTGGCAGGTGAAGCTATCTATACTAATGGTCAGAAAACCTAAGCGGAACATGCTGCAGAACATGCAACTTATAAACGTGCCATCGACAGGCATTCAACGTTCAATGCTAAGTTCATCATTATTTAGGTGTACTCCACTTCTTCGGTGTCTTCGGAGCATAGCTGGTTCGCTGCAAGACACATTCAAGCTTTCACTGCTGACTGGCCATTAGTTTCTTCTCTTCTCTTAGTCATATGTTGGCTTTTATTTCAACTATAATTTTTGTTTCACTGACAGATTCAATTACTTTTTCACTCTAGATAAGTTATCATCTATTCTTTTCTGGTACTGTAAAACACTCTGTCCTTTCATTCAGAGTATGTGAGATGCTCCTGGTTCTTCAGTTCCATCCTCATACAATTAGGACATACTTAAATTAATCAATTCCGCTTTTTGCTTCATGATTTATTCTTCTTTATGATTTATGAAAACTGTGCTGATTACATTTAACATTACTAAAAAGGAACATTCATCATAAACACTCTCATAACGGAGATTGGGGCTCCCCTTAGGGAGGTTTTCTGACTGCGTTGTTGTAGTGTGTTAATGCTGTGCTTCAAGGGGATTCCTGTAGATCTGCCATCGCAGTGATCACTTAGGTAAACATACACCCTCAGAGAACCCCACTTCGCAGGCCCCAGGCAATTACCTGTCTTGTCGCTATGCCTGTATCTACATCTTATGATCACAGACTTCACTCTGCAGTTTAGAACTATAGAAGATGATGTTTTGATAAGTTAAAGTTGACCAAGACATTTAAGATTTTACATGATTAAAGAGATATTTTAAAAACTTGATGTAACTTTGCTTTAAAGTTTTGATGTATCTACTACCTGTGGTGGACTGGCGCCCTGCGTGGGTTTGTTTCCTGCCTTGTGCCCTATGTTGGCTGGGATTGGCTCCAGCAGACCCCCATGACCCTCTAGTTAGGATATAGCGGGTTGGATAATGGATGGATGGATATATGAACTACAGTTATATGGTAACACTTAATAGCTGAAGTTACGATTCCTATTATGTATTGAATTAACTGTGCATCAATACCATTTCAACAGCCAGACAATAAAGCATTATGGCCATTAATTCTGCGTGCTATAAATGTATGAACTAGATTTTCTGCATGTTAGGTATTAAGAATCCACCCTGATTTTGCAATACAATAACATATGCTAGTAATGTCTGACCCACTGTTAAGAAACAGGGTTAAAACATGGAGAGATCACAGTAGGTTTCAACTACTTCCGGGCAAAAAGGTGACAGGTTACACTGTAGTCCAAGCAAAGGAGAAATGGGATCAAGTAGCTATTTTAAAGGTGAGGGCTGGCTGGAGTACAATCTTGACTATACTACAATGCTAAACACTGAATTAAGCTGCATTTTATGTTTATGAAAGAGGACTGAACGAAAAAAATATGCTCCAAGTTAGTGTGGCTTATATTTGTTACAGAAGACCAAAATCAGATTACTTAGTGGTCTGAGTTTCAAGTTGTTTAGTCCTTCTCTATTCCTTCCATAGTAAATGCCTTGAGTTATCCTTTAAAAAATAATCAGAAAAATCATCTGAAATGATCTGTAAAAAAACAAAGTGATAAACACATAAAAATGAAAATGGTGTTGTGCTTAGCTAATGCCATAGTGCATGGCCTTGTCCACACCCCTCAAACTAGAGATTAACTCAGAAAGTTGAGCAAATTAAAAACATTCATTTCCTACTATAACATGAAGCAATACAAATCATGCACATAACAAAACTTTTTTTTTGTCCCTTTAATGCTACTCAACCAAGTATCAGGTACGCTTTGACCCAGTTTTCTTGTTTATAAAACTGTTTAAACTTCTTCTCTGTATTTATATCTAACTAGAAATGGAGTAATAAAAAGAGCCATTCCAAAGAAACAAAATTTAGTTTAGTCTGGTCTCCTCCCAGGACAAGATTTCTGACATTGAGATAAAATTGACATAAATTGAGTATTAAGAAATACTCTCCACCACATTAATAGAAAGAATGATGATTTTTTTTTTCTAATCTAGGTTTATAGATGGTATTAAACCTTTATAGGAGAGATTTTTAAGCATTAGCAAGTTTATAGACAACCAAGAACATTCTGAATGACCAGAATTCATTGGGAGATGCCAGTATATTAACTGGAAAAGCGGTATTAGACTGACAGATGATATAACTTGCCTCCTATATTTATATTTATATATATATATTTATATTATATATATATATATATATATATATATATATATATATATATATATATATATATATATATATATATATATTTCCTGCCAGGACTAGGGAACAAGTGCAGTCCACTGTCCGCATTATTTAAAACACTTATGGATATGCAACTATTTACAAACATCATTTTATGAAGCATAAAAAAGAAATAAGTTCAACTAAAGAATAGCTGGCCCCATTCTGCATAAATAGATAGGCATTATGTTATAGATATACTGTGTATATAAAGTAATTAGAATATAATCAACCAGTTAAATGTAAATTTTAACAAAAACTAAGAATTTTAAATTATTTTTTTCATTTAAATTCTATTTTTTTAACAATTTTAACATAAAATGTTCCAGAAAACTGTGGTGGGCTTGCGCCCTGCCCGGGGTTTGTTTCCTGCCTTGTGCCCTGTGTTGGCTGGGTTTGGCTCCAGCAGACCCCCGTGACCCTGTTGTTAGGATATAGCGGGTTGGATAATGGATGTTCCAGAAAAAATGTCTGTAAATCTAAATTATCTTGGCAAATAACATATGTTCAAGATGAGGCCACTCCATCTGTTTATTAGTAAATATTTGCAGCCTTCTTGGCTTCTTAATGGAAGTGAGTTATGTAAGAACAAGTTGAACTAAACGTATTTGTCCAGTTATAATCTTTAGACTGCACTGTACCACACTGTAGAAAGAAAGTATCTTGAAAGCCAGTTGGCAGAGATTAGATAAACTTTGACTTGTCAGAGGCAGGTGTTGAACATGATGGCACATATGACCAGAACAAAATATAAAAGTTTAATAAGATTAAAGTACCATTACTTCCTGTTAGTGTGGGAAGAAATGAGCCACTCGGGGCAAAAATTCTTGTATGAATTTGGTGATTTATTATAAGGAGCTCTGATACTCTTTCAAAGTAGCAGAAGGTACAGTGGACAACAGAAATCTTGCCTTGCAGGTCAATGGTTGGAAGTCTGGGGTCTTTGTTCAATCTGTAAAGTATTCCAGATGTTGGGTGCGTAATAGCAACAGGCCGCCTCACCACTTCTTTTACATTTGGCTCTTGGAGTTATAAGCAGACCTCCATTCGAAGATCTAATGTTATGACTTGGGGTGTAGAGGAACAGATTTTCCAAAATATAGGACAAACCAACAAGGACTTCCCCCAACCCCAGAACTGATTAAAAGGTTTTGGACTAAAAGTTACAACATTGTATAAAGCTTTTAGGTGCCAAAGAAAGAGAAAGAGAAAGAAAATAAGTTAGAGTTGAAAGATGAGTTTAGACAAAGGCTCACTGGTAGGAAGAACAGAGGTTTGGATTAAGGGGTTAGAGAAGGAAAGAGAAAGCAAAAGAGAGAGTAGTTTGATGATATTTAGGAGGAGAACAGATAAGAAAACTCCTCTGAAGAAACACCAAGAAGGTCAGAAGGATTTTGTTTATTTTGTTATTGTGCCCTCTTGACCAAAAACACAACCTCATGACAAGCAGCAAACTAATACATGCCTATAGAAAAAATGATCAGAAGGACTTAAAATAAAATTGAAGATAAAAATGAGAGAATTCAAACCTAAGCATGTGGGATGTCATCTTAGATTATTTCAAGGCCAGTGATTAAGACTATGATGTTATTTTTGTTTTTGGATCCTTTACTAGGGACCTGGCTCTCTGTGGACCTCTATCAGAGGTTGAAATATGACAAATTCCTATGAACAGTCCAAATTAGGGCAGCTTATGCTAATTCAGACTTGTTCCCTTTGCTCTAATGTGTTCCCCTTGTGCTTCTTTACCTTTTGCAGTTTAATAATGTATTAGAGCATAGAATAATCGAAAAAATGAATGGTACTTTGGCATTACCAGTGAAAGTTCTGAGCCTACCAGAATGAAACATAATCCATAGACAGCAGATGCATTCCACTTGGGATGGTTGGGAGATTTCCACCTGAGAGAGTCTGAATGTTGCCTTAGATGTCTGTTCCTTTAAAGGAAGGACACATCTTAAAGGTGCAAAGGTATTATGGGTATGACCTTATGGCTCTGGTTTCTGAATCTTTGTATAACCATACTTAAACACGCAGAAGAAATTCCAAGGCGTAGTTCACAAGACAACTTGGAATTAAGTTAAAAAGAACAGTTTCCATCACACCACAAACAAGTCTAAAGTGAGTAAGTGGAGTGACTGCTCAGGAGCAGTGAAAAAGAAAGTCAAGAGTGTAACAGCCAGTCAAGATCGACAGCCAGTCGAGACAGATGTGCATGTCAACAAGAATCATCTTTGAAAGATCTTGAAACTTTTTTTTCTTAGTTCACCAACTCACTCTGTGTTTCTTAATTTACTAAAAAACATTCCTTTCAAGGATGGCATGGTGACATGGCAATTAGCACAGCTGCCTCACAGATCCAGTGCCCTAAGTTCAAATTCGGCAGCTAGTCGTTGTCTGTGTAGAAAATGCCAGTGGCGTAGCGTTGGTGTCAGCCGCCTGGGGTGGAGTTAAAATTTCGCTGCCCCCTTATTTAGGTATTTCAATTTAAAAGACTAAAATATACAGTAATTCTTTGCCGCCCCCACTACGCTACGCCACTGGAAAATGCATGTTCTTTCCGTATCTGTGTGGGTTTTCCTCACACAAACCCACAGACATGCATGGCAGGTTGAGAGTGTGCTTGTAGTTGCACATGTGAGTGGGATCTGCAGTGGATTGGAACTCTTTTCAGGATTGTTCCTGCCTTTTGCCAAGTGCTGCCACAGTAAGCTCTGTAAACCTGAAATTGGTAAAGTGGTTTTGAAAATGTATTTATGCTTTCATTTTCAAATTGAAAGTGCCATGTTAACGTGTAAAACTCTCTGAGCCTGACAATGTGAAACACAGTGCATATAAGGCTAAACTGAGATGAACTGACTTACATTATAACATTTGGCAAACTCTGGATCTAGATATTAGCTAAGGCACAGAAAACATACAGTTAAAAAATAAAGCCCCTTAATGAGGCCCTTTCAGATGATGCTCTTATAAAATTTGATGTTATAAACGCACATGGCTTGGAACAGTTTGATAAATGAAGCCATTTGTGTTGGCTATGCCTGTGTAATCCTACGTAATTTTTCTCCAGGTCCCTGCATTAGTGTTGAAATGAACAAACATTCACTGTTGCCAGCTAACACAGACACTACCATCATGCAGAAAAGAGAATAATAAAGGCATAATTTTTAACACAATTGCAGAACTAAGTGGAAAGTGATTTAACACTGTTTTCAGTAAAAAGCACTGACATTTTCTTTAAATAATATAGAACCTTAACAACAAAATAAAGATATAAATATCTAATGTACTAAGTAGCCTTCTCTTCAGTCAATTTTGACTGATCATGATTCTTAGGGCTATTCTTTCTGGAGATATACTGTATGTCTCTGTTAGAGTTACCATCAGAAAACTGGTCTAGAGGGAGTAGGCCAGAGCAGAACCTATGTTGGGCATTCGTAAATGTTCAAATTAAATCCTGAATGGGACGGAGGAAACTGAGACCCATTCTTGATGTTCAGATGACCACATATTCTTCAGGCACAGCAAGAAAAATCTGCAGCGGTTATATTGGCTCCCTACTCACAAGGCAATTGGTGAGAATTATGTGCAATGCCAGTCAGGTAGGCATGAGCTAGATAAACCTAATCATACTAGACTGTAGCAATGGATACTGTCAATCTGGATGTCGAACATAGCTTCTTTGGTCTGGATGGAGCCAAAAGTGTTGTAAAAGGTTGAAGAATTTGGCTAAATATAGTCTCACCTCTATGCAAGGCAATGGTTGTGGATCCAATTTTGTAAATCAAGGTCAATCTCTGACAGAAGTGGGTAGTAATGAGTTACATTTACTCACTTACATTTGCTTGAGTAACTTTTTTAAAAAAATTGTACTTCTAAGAGTAGCTTTACTTCACCATAATTTTTACTTTTACTTGAGTACATTTGTGAAGAAGAAACGCTACACTTACTCCGCTACATTGGGCAACACTCGACTCATTACTTTTTTTCCATTTATACGTTAAACTATATTTTTGCAAGAGAGAAGTTGCCAGTGGATCTACTGCATGACTGTTTCACCAATCAGACGTAGCCATGCTGTCACATGACCACACACAAACTTCCTGTGTCTTGCAGCCTGTGAGAGACTTTTTAGTCATGTGGGGCGCCTGTTCACTGCTAAATGGTCACAGCTTCACTGCAAGAACCAGATCATCATTCCCAAGCCTGCCTTTCATGTCTTTTAACCTCATGTCTTTTCTTTGATTCCCCCATCTTTTTGGTGCTGACCCGTATATACTGTATACACTCCCATCTCCGTGGGCCTTAATCACATGCCTCAGAAAGCCAATAAATCAATTGAGAACAATCGGACCCGCATGTGCAGGTGCGACTCGCTCCAACTACCTCATTAACTCCCCTCGGTCGTGCAATTGCACCCACGGAGAGTGACAGGGCTTTATGGATTTGAAACTGGCCTTTTTTTTTATTTTTTTGAAGCCGTGGACTCGCTACACCACAAAGTGAATTTACAGTATTATACTGTCAGTACTGTCAGTGTACAGGATATCTCGTCACTGTAAGCAGTTTGCACTGTTCATGTTACCTACTGTAGGTATCGGCTTCAAAAGCGTTGTTGTGAAAAACTGAGATTTGGAACTTTGTGTTATTTGTGCATCTTTATTTTGTAAAGATGTGATTTATTTTTACTCATTTTTTTATTTTATTATTTGGAAATAGCAGAATTTGCACATTATGTTATATTTTTGTCTGTCTTATTACAACATTTCTAAAAAATAAATAATTTATTATGTTCAGTTACTCAGTACTTGAGTAGTCTTTTCACCTAGTACTTTTTTACTCTTACTTGAGTAAGTTTTTGGTGGACTACTTTTTACTTCTACTTGAGTAATATTATTTTGAAGTAACACTACTCTTACTTGAGTACAATTTTTGGCTACTCTACCCACCTCCGGTCTCTGCTTTACTATTGTTATCCCATGGGAGAAACCTTAGGTTAGTGTGTGGACAAGAAGGTAGACAAGAAGATGGCCTCAAGGAGACATGGAGCTGCAGAGAGGAGAACCTGTATTGCTATTTCAGTGTATTCTGCAACATCTATTCAAAGTGTTTGGATTTTTTAGACACAATAGATTTGGTGCCATCATCTGACTCTTTAATACTACTGAGAAACCTGGAGAGCCATGATTGAAATGAACATCCTTCTGGATCTAAACCCTAGCTGAAAACTTTACTGGATTGCTGAACTATATTGACCATAACAAACACCATTTACAGACACAAGGTTGCGTATAAGTGTTCTTGGTAAGATAATAACTTGTGCTAAAGATAGCTGATCAAATTTATAATTGTGTTATCTGATGTAAGGCCATATGTTCTGGATGCTCGAGTGAGCTGGCTTAGACAGAAGACCAAAACAGGCAGTGAGGGTGTATTATAAATAACTAATGGATGATTCTTTTTAGACTGAGTCCCACTGACACCTTCGGAAGAGTTTCTTCTGCATCTCAGTGAGAAGGGGGCACTGAAAGGAGATGTAACTAAAAGGTTTGGTAGTACATTGTGTGGCACATGGCTGGGGGTGGTACCCAGCTGGGACATCCAGGAGGTCCGGAGGAGGGCTTGTGACTCCTCCAGACCACGAGGGGGCGACCACCCTGCTGGCTTTGGGGACCAAGGAATGTCTGTCTCGTGTTGCGGAAGGACCCGATTGGGCCGGAGGAAAGGGCCCACAGGAAACAGCCGGCGTGTGTTGCTGACGGACAGGTAAGCCCACCGTCGGCTGATTTTCTGTCCTTGCCAGTGGCTCTGCATGAGCTAGAGGTCTGCCTTCAGCCCGCAGAGTCACTTTCACAGGTTCTACATGCCCTCCGTGTGGAGTTGCAGAAGCTGGAGAGGAAGGCAGTCACGTCAGTGCAATTGCTGCGTGCGTGGACAGAACGGCGCAATGCTGGATTCTTCGGCCGGCGCGATACGGCGGGGACAGTGAGTAGAACCAACCCCATAAAGCATAAGGGAGATCCCAAATAAATGGCCCGTGATGTAAATGAACGGAACCAAGTAGGGGGGTCTCCGATAGTGGAAGCGATGGCGAGTGCTGCGCATGAGATGAGGGGAGAGACAGCGAGAGGGCTGGCAGGACGCGGCTGGTATGTGCCTCCAGACCACGAGGGGGCGACCGTTTTGGGGACCATGGGTACAGAGCTTTGAAGCTTAACTCTGTAGGGGCCCATGGTCACCGTCAGGGGGTGTCCCAATGCCTACGGAGCCCTGGACCTCAGCACTTCTGCCACACCCGAAAGTGCTGGGGGGAAGAGATTCAGGGACACCCAGAGTGCTTCCAGATGCAGAGCTGGTACTTCCGACACACTGGGGAGTGCTGGTGGAAGATAGGGAGGCACCTGGAGCACATCCGGGTGACCATAAAAGGGGCCACTTCCCTCCATTCGATGGCTGGAGTCGGGAGGACAAGACAAGGTCTTGGAGGAGAGGAAAGGAGGCGGCCTGAAGAGAAAGAGGCATTGAGTTGTGAGGCCTGGACTTTTGGGGACTTCGGATTTGTGTGTGGCACTTGTATATAAATTATGTATAATAAACGTGTTGTGGGTGACTTAAACGTGTCTGCCTGTCTGTGTCCGGGCCATTTACCACAATTGATAGACCTCAGTAGTAAATGAAGCTGTAAGTTTGAAAAAAGAGGCCTTCTATGCAAGGACAGCATAAAGACTGAGGAGTACTTGAAGGGCAAAAAGGTTGCAGCAGTGTCAGTAGCTTTAGAAAAGCTCTTGGCATGCATTGAGTTTGTTGAGGCCATGGGAAGTGACATTTGGGCGGGCCCTAAGACATTCTGTCAAACCTTCTGTTAGGCATAATACCACCAAAGATATTTTCATTGAATGTATGTCAAAGTAAACCTCAGCTGTAAATGTCACTGGGCTTAGTTTTAGTTAAGAAATATAATTATTTTTAGATTTACTTTCCTGTTTTAAAATTGTTACAGTGTACCTACCTGAGTGGTATGTGGAGGTACAGAGTCATGGTCCAGGGAGAAACAGCTGGACAACGGCATTAGCTTTCACTTTGAATGAAAGTGCACTCTGGGTACATGTGGTTACTGGAGGCCTACAGAACCACAAGCACACCCTGAAAATAAAAGCAATGAATATTGCACAGATAACCACCAGATTAGTTGTCAGCATGGAGAAGGCCTGTATGCCAGTTGTTAGGACTGTAGAAAAAGTTAACAATCCTGGGAAAGTTCAGGAAAGGTAACTGACTGAAGGATTCACTCACAAGTTTACGGGTATATGTGTGTGAGTTTGAGTTGCAAGATATAGAGAGTTTCCTTCAGACTAAAGAACATAGCATGGCAAGTGTGGCAGTACCTAATCCCATTGGTAGGGGCTAGAGAAACAGCTGTGTGGATTGGCTGTAGAAATCCCACTACAATATAAAATGATCTTGTACGCACTAAAGGTCATCTTTTCATCTGTGGACTTATGATTGCTATCTTGGTGAGAAGGAAATGCAATGAATGTAGAGAAAGCCTCCAAATAGATATACAAAGTAGAGGCAGATTTTGGGGTGAATGTTGAGCTAGCTGTCAATATAATATTTCTTTTTCCTTGAACAACAATTTTGAAAGGAAGGAGGAGAATGTATTTGATTATTTTCTTATCCATCAAATTATTTCGGAATCATTATTTTGATATGTGGGATTGCACATGGCCTGGTTTTGTTTGTTAATTACAATAATTTATTCCATGACTCTGGACTTTGCTTATTGTTATTTACACTAGTTAATAAAAATATTTTTTAGAAAATTAGAACAGTTTAGAAGAAAACAGGCCATTTAGCCCAAAAAAGCTTGACAGCTATCCACTTAATTTTTCCAAAATAACATCAAGTCTAGTTTAAAAGTCCCTAAAGTCCTCCTGTCTACCACACTACTTGGTAGCTTATTCCATGTGTCTGTGGTTTTCTGTGTATAGAAAAGGTCCCTAATGTTTGTGCAACATTTACCCTTCACAAGTTTCAAACTGTGTCCCTGTGTTCTTGATGAACTAATTTTAAATTAACAGTCCCGATCCAGTGTACTAATTCCCTTCTTAATTTTCAACACTTCAATTATGTCTCTTTTTAATCTCCTTCTACTGATAAGGCTCAGCTCTTTTAATCTTTCCTCATAATTCATCCCCTGTAGCACTGGAATCAGCCTAGTTGCTCTTCTCTGGATTTTTTCCAGCATTGTTTTTTCCTTTTTGTAGCCTGAAGAACAAAAATGTACACAGTACTCCAGGTAATGTCTAACCAAAGCTTCAAGCATAACCTCCTTGGACTCTATTGTGCTATATAATTTGTTAGCCTATCTAATGGTTTCAGATAGTGAGTCTACTATGACTCCTAAATCTTTTACATAAGGTGTACTTTTAATTTTCAAACCTCCCGTTGTGTATTCAAACCTAACATTTTTACTTCCTATGTGTAGTACTTTACATTTACTTACATTAAATTTAATTGGTCATAAATCTGCTGAAGCCTGTATGCTGTTCAAGTCCCTCTGTAATGCTTCAATGGATTTTAGATTATCTTCCAATCCATCTAGCTTGGTATCATCTGTTTAACCATCTTGTTGCTTATGTTATTGTCCAAATCATGTATATATTGTATATTAAAAATAGCAGAAGCCCTAGCATTGACGCCTGTGGAATGTCAATCTTAACATCACCCAATTCTTAAAATGTTCCTCTCACCATAACCCCATGCCTCCTGGGTCTGAGACAATTTTGCACCCATCTACAAACAACACCCAGAACTCCCACTTCTTTAAGTTTGATGACCAACCTCTCATGTGGCACCTTATGAAATGCTTTCTGAACGTTAACATAAATAATATCATGTACTCCACTTTGATTATATCCTTTTATTTTTCCTCATAGAATTCCAGAATAAAACATGACCTCCCCCCTCTGAACCCATGCTGACTGTTCAGTAAAACTGTTTTTGCCAAATGTTGCTCAATCTTTTCCTTAATAATTCCATTAATTTTCCTGTAATGCATGTTAAGTTTTCTGGCCTATAGTTCCTTGGATCTGCCATGATCACCCATGATCACTCCATTTTTCAGGAATTTCCACTATGTGCAGTGACGTCCTAAAAATATGTGCCAAAGGTTTATATATCTACTCATTAACCTCCTTAAGAATTTGAGGATAAATAGAATCCGGTCCTAGTGGTTTGTTTGATTTCGGCCTGTTTAATCTAAGTAGTACTTCTCTCTCTCTACAAATCACTCAATACCTCCTTAGTAGCCCCTTTTAATGCTGGGAGGTTATCTGCTTCCTGACATGTAAAAACCTCAGAAAAATGTGAGTTTAGAACATCTGCTAATTCACTGTATTTTTTTAATTCCCCTTTACTATACCTGATGCACTTCACCTCCTGCTTGACTGTTCTGTTTCTACTAAAATATAGAAGGAATCTCCTTGTGTCATCTTTCGCCTTAACTGTTATATTCCCCTTTGACTGCCTTTTAGCCTCACTAATATCCTTCTTAATGATTGTCTTCATGCTCTCATATGACCTATGATTCACATTGGAGTTATAAGTCTTATACACCTTACACAGCTGTTTTTCCTTTGCATGTTCTTTTTCAGCTCTTTATTAATGCACTGCAAAGTTTTTTTTTTTTCATTTTCTAATAATTTCAAATTTAGGGATGTACCTGTCCTGCATTATGTGTAAAACATTTTTAAATCTGTTCCACTGCTCCTCAACTGTCTCCACACTTAAAAGCTTATCCCAGTCCATTCTTCTTAAACTTTGCTGCATCTGTTCAAAATTTGCCCTACCAAAGTTAAAATTAATAAATTCAGTTTGTGTATCCGCACTCCAAAATACTGAGAATTGTATTATAATATGATCACTTGGCCCTAGTGGTTCAATCACTGCTATATCCTCAATTCTGTCCTGATTATTACAAAGTACTCACGTTTGTGCTTTAACATACTGTTTGAAAAAACAGTAACTGATTACTTCTAAAACCTCTTGTGCTCCGCTATTTGCAAGGTTATCCCAGTTATTATTTGGGTATTTAAAGTCCCCCATAACTATAATATCTCCCTGTAAACTTGCTTTTTTAAAATTACTAAAAAGATGTTCATTGAAACTATTGTCTGCATTAGGCACTCTATTGATCACACCTAAATTAATGACTCTTCCCCTAATGTTTTCCAGACAAATCAAGATGCCCTCACAAAGATGGAGCTCATCGTCCAGTTGAAGAGGACTTGCGTTTAAATTCTGTTTTACATAAAAAACAACCCCAACTCCTTTTCTGTTCTGTCTGTCTTTCCTAAAAATGTTTATCTCTCTATATTATACTTATCCCCATCATTTTTATTTAGCCAGGTTTCTGTTATTGTAAATACAGTATATCATACTTCTGCTCCACTACATACAACTCCAACTCACTTGTTTAAATTTTCGATACTTCTAGCATAAAGGTGAGCTATTTTTAATGTGTTACTTGTTTTACTTTTGCATGAGAATGTTACACTAGTATTTATATTACTTTGTATTTTTACACTATTGTTTGTTACATCATGTACAGTCCTAAACTTCTAAAGTTCTTGGTCTGCCCTAAACTGCCTATCCATTACCTCCAATTCCCTGTTTTAAACAAAACACATTGGTGCTTGTCTGGTTCAGATGTAACCTGTTGCGGTGGAACAGTCCCATCTGTTCCAAAGCAGTTCCGATTCCCCATAAACACATACCCTTCTCTACCCTGCACTGAGGGTTGACCCACACGTTAATTCTTCTAATCTCTTCGGTCTTTCTTGTACCAGCATGTGGCACAGGGAGAACTCTAGAGGAGACTATCTTGTCAGTTCTACTCCTCAGCCTGGCATCTAACTCTTTAAATATGGATTGCAGAACTAGCAGACTACCTTTAGGTATGTCATTTGTTCCAACATGGACAATGACAACTGAATACACCCATGGTCTGGCCAAGAGCCTATCAACCTTCCAGGGAGTTACCCAACCTGTTCACCCAGAAGGCAACACACCGTGCCAGATTCTCAGTCTCTGGAGTAAATCTGTGGTTCAAATCCCCTAATGAATGAGTAGCTAACTATCATCACCACTCTCATGCCTGCCTACCACCTCAGAATCTTCAGAGACTCCTTCCAGCTATGCAAGGACCTGAAAACGGTTTGACACTTCTAATTCTGGAGTTGATTCCCCTGGACGGTGAGCATACTTTACCTTGCACTTTGTGACCATGACCTACCTATCTCTACCTGTCTTGTCTGGAATCTCCTCTCTCACCACATCAGGGGGGTCATACTATGTCTCCAAAGGACACCTGGCCCACCAATTCTCTTGTACAACCTATGCTAGCCAGCTCCTCTTTCAGTTCAGTGTCCCTGAGCTCTAGATGTTGTATCAGTTGGCATCTCCTCCTCCGCCATTCTCTAAACAGTCCAACCTCCAGCTGTGACAGTACAGGTTAGTTCCATGCTCCCATGTTGGCTTTGTGGGCCTCTTGAATGCAACACAGTCAATAGTGATGACCGGATGAGCCAGCAGATGAGGACAAACACACAATGCATTGTAAGGGGTAGGTACAAAGGGATAGGTACAAAAGTGAACAGTGCTTTCATTAAAAAAACAGTCAAACAGTGTCCCAAAGTGCAGTGCTTAAAATGCTGCATAAATAAATAATCCAAGAAATAAAAGGTGCTGGTGGTACCTACCTGGGTGTAAAAACAGTTCAATTAATAACCCATTAAAAATGATGAGGTTAAAAACCAGAGACAGTTCATAAAAACAGTGAGCCCCGGTTCTTCCCTTTAAACCTGCCATCTCCTCCCCTTATCCAGTCTGGACTTTGCAGGAGGAGACAGCCAACAGGTGCAGTCAACCTTCATATCAGGGCTCCATTCCCTGCTGCCCTTCCTTCAGTGTATGCAGAGCTACCTGTGCCTCTCCTGCCACTCACCTTCAGCCTTTGTGAGAGACACCATCAATCAGGCCGCTCCTACTTCCAAGAAAATGCTGAGTAGAAGCACCCCTTTCATAGCCACTGGCTCCCTGAGGCTCACTTCCACCTAACTCCATTCAGCTTGGGTGCTCTTACTCTCCGTCTCTGCCCATTTACTTTTAACCTCTGTGGCAGAAGCTCTTGGTTGGCACAGACCCAACACAGACTGACACCGGAGGCACAAGTGAAAATCAATAAAAATATTTTATTTGTTCTTCATCTGTGGGATACGCCTTCCTCGTACCCACAGACACAACACAGTCCACAAAAAGACACCAAACGGAAATACACACTCTTCTTTCTCCTCTACTCCTCCCAAGCAGCTTTGTCCTACTACTCCCAACTCTGGTGCCCGGAGTAGTGGCTGCAGGCCCCTTTTGTAGCCCTCCCAGAAGTGCTCCAGGTGGTAATTGGCCTAATTAGGCTGCACTTTCAGGTATGGCTACATTCCAGCCCACATAGGCTCATTAAGCCATGCAGCTCCTCCAGGTGGTGGCCACTGAGCCTAACAGGTCTCATGCCTGTGGCCCCGATGTAACCCAGGAGGGCTGCCACCTCGCATTTCGGGGAACATAGTGTGCATCCTATGGCTGCTCCCCTGGTCCCAGTGTCAAAGGGGTATCCCGGCCGGGCATGGGTCCTGGCCGTCCGCCACACCTCCTCCGTGTCTCCTGTTTCTACTTCTCACGGTCACTGGCCAGTCTGTTTTCCTCTCAGTCCTTTTCGAATTCCTGTCTTTTCATCCCCCTTATATGCTTCCATAGGTACCACGTCCCACTCACACACTGCGGGAAGCTGATCAAACAAATACAGCAGATTGTGCCTTCATGTGAAGATTCAAGGAAAATGTGTTGGTCATTTAAATTATTCATTTATTGAAACTGGGCTTCTACTTAGCAAGCTGCTGACCTGCCATACCACCCCAACAGGACTTGCTTTGCACTGACCTCATTATTAACATATGCCAATGGATTACTAAAGCTGCAACTTTTTTTAACAAAATTAAATTATTTAACTTAAATTGTAAAACTAAATAATTTAGGCTGAAAATTACCCGTGACCCTGTATTTAGGATATAGCGGATTGGATAATGGATGGATAGATTAGATTGAAGAACTGCTACAAATATTTTACTTCTTCTGGCCCCTTCTGGCTCCTGTAATATGCCCCACCTGAACTGCCTGTTGTTTGTCTCTCTAAGAGGTTTACTTTTCTCTTCCTTTTCTCCTAATTTTGTGCCCCACTTATTCCTTACTTAAAAGCTCTCCACTCATAGTTTGTATTCCTTTATATCAATAATCCCTCATGCTATTGACCTCTTAATTGCTCTACTTTCCTGACCACCAAGAAATGTTCAATGTTTGGGTTTTACGTCATATTTTTTGGTCTGTTTCTTGATTCTCTCAACCATTGATCTGTTCAGCTGCAACTCCATTTACCTAGAGTCAGAGTTTGAGTAAGGGTGCTATTGCATGTGTTATCACAGTCACTGAGAGGTAGAAAAAGCATTTTGATGAACACCTAAATGTAGTGAATATATCTAGCTTGGAGAACCACAAGCATTATTTGGGACTGGATCTGTCTCTGTGGCTGTGTTTGCTGCAGCAATTAAAAATCACTATATGGGCAAGAAGGTAGATGTAGATGAGATCAGTCTGAAAAGTTTAAAGAACTATATAGCACTTGTGGAATACTCTACAAAAGTATCTGGTACAGCAGCTGTGAGAATTCAATCAGTGTATTTGAGAGTTGTGTTTGCATAGCTGGTAAAGACTAACTAATTTTAATGTAAATCTGTACTTCAGCAGGTGAGATGTTCTTGTTTCTAAAAAGATTTTTAATTAAGATTTAATGAAGAAAGCAAACCTGAGCACTTCAACCTTACCAAATTATAAACTCTTATTTAGTCTCCCCTTTCTATCAAATGCATACTGTGGATGCTAGAGGCGCTGTTGCCCCTTTGAACCCACCAGACAGATGTCCAGGACACACATGTAAAAGCACCAAGAAGATTTCTTTCATATTTTTCTTCAAATAAAGTGCACAAAGCACCACACTCTCCACCATTCTCCAACAATAATCAATACAATAAATCAGTAATACAAATAAACAATCCTCCACTCCCAGCAGCTTCGTCACCCAACCTCCCAACTCCGGCTCTCCTTGCTGGGTTTCAACCAATCCTTTAAATAGTCCTTGACCCGGAAATGTTCCTTCTCTGGGTCAAACGCCACATCATCCTCCTCAAGTAGCCTGGAAGTACTGCAGGCTTCCGTCCTCGTGCCTCCAAAGTACTTCTGGGTCATAATAATAGTAGGAGTCCCCTGGTTCCTTGTGAGCTCCCCCTGGCGGCATCCCAGCACCTAAAAAACCTGCTCTTTCTCCTTCTTTCTGTTCAGGGATGTCCCGGCCAGACTGAAACGCCAGCCGTCCATCAGAATACATTTCAATTTAATTATTTTTTATGAAGAGTACTGTATGATCACCTGCAAGTGCAGTGAACTGTAAACTATTACTTCCATTATAATTTAAATAAAATTTAAAATTCCATGCAAAAATAAAGCACAGTAATCCATAAAAATGTGCAATATGCATAAAGAAAAGTATGTAGTATTCGAGTATGTATTGTAAGTGAATTAGTGATTAACTTACCTTTTTTCCTTTACTGTATATGCTTAAACAGTACAGCATAGATTATGTTGCCCAGCCTGACCTAGCAGTCCAACTATTACATCTCTTGCTAACATAACCTCTAATGAATTAACCTTTAATTGAATTATATCTGAAATAAAATGATGCTTTCCATAAATTACTTTTATTGCATAGCCAAGTGACAGAATTTTTAAAGAACTCTGCAGATACAATTAGAAGCCTCTCCTAGGACAGTCAATGCAGAACAAGTATGCAAGAAAACAGACATGGATTCAATTGATTGTTGTCCTCATCTGTGGGAATCTGTTGCAGAATGATCTCACTATTCTGACGTTTTCTCTGTTATCACATTACATTTTCTAAGCCGATTGCTGAAGTCACTTAACTAGGTGTCATTTCTTTAACTCTAAGGTCCCTTTGAAGATAAAATAAACATTGAGAGAGCACAATTATAGTTCAGTCTGAAATAACTTAAGCATTAGAGGTCTTATTTTACTCACTTTATGAATATATATTTATACTAGTAACACTCTGACCTGTGGCCCTTAAAGAAAGGTCATGCATGTTCTTCTCATGAAACATAACAGGTCACTCTGTCAAATTTGGTGCTGTGTCTTTCACTGTCATCCAATGTTGCTGCTGTTCTGTTCCTGACAGATGTGAAGTATGCTTGTCGGACCTCTTCTGTTGTGCTCAAAGTGTAACTTTGAGTTGGCCTGGGCAATGTGTCTCATTATCTCAGCAGCCTGTGCCATTGTGCTGTTTGTGCTTGTTGTGAATCACAAGGCTGCACTGCTACCTGCTGTGAGAAGAAACCAAAGCTCCCACTGTGCTGTTCCTGTTGGGTGTCATTGCTTGCCATGAGGCATGCAGCCATGTGGCTGCCTGCCATGAGAAAGATCCATGATTCCCTGTCAGCTAAGGTGAGTGGCCACATCTCTTACCATGAGAAGGAGTTAAAGCCCAATTTCAGGATGGCTGCTGCTCACGCATCCAATTTGTGGGTCATGTTGCACAAATCATGGCATAAGCTGTTTATTAAGTTCCAAATTCAAGCCTCAAAGCCTAGGGGCTTGTGTATTTTTTCGTAACAGACAGACAACAGTGAGCATTTAATATAGATAGATTTTATTAATAAACAAGGATTTTAAAGCATCAAATATAACCGTGAAGACAAAAGCAAAATAAGTCATTGGCATTGACATTAATTCATATTCAACCATTAGTAAAATTACAATAATTTGAATAATATTGTAGTGACATTAAATGACACCATAGGACACAGAGGAAAGAGAGAGAATAGGAAGATTTTTGTAACAATTAAACCAAAGGATTGCTATGACTAAAAGTTGTGTGTTCATTCCCTTCATACTGAATTTTTTTTGGAATGCCTTTTTTAAAAAATGGTTGTTTATTAAGAATTGTTTTGAAAATAAGGACAAGTGTTTTTTTTTTTTACAAAGGTTCTATTTTTGCAATAGTGAATAGATCCTTCTTTAATACTTCTGAAAGATGTGGTAAATCTAAAATTAATCTGTAATTTTCAAAATAAATTAAATCAAATATGATATCTCTTATTTTATTCATAAAGTTATAAGAATAGCCAATTTGAAGGAAAGGCAACCTTTCTAATTAATAGACGATGTACAGTATTGAGCAATATTTTTCTGTTTTCTACCAAAAACTTACAATATTATTGAGAAAGTACTAATTAATGTTTGGAATAACACATCAGTTCTTACAATGAATGTTGTTATTGCCAATGTCCTGGTCATTTTGACATTTAAGCTTTATTTCTTTTGTGGTTATGATTTTGCAAAAAAACATTTCTTGGAATCGTTTGGCACATTTATGTATTTATTTTCTGATTGCTTGTAGCATTGTGGAGAGTTCTGCTCATTAAAAGCTAGTTATATTATGCAGCAACTCATGCCTGGTCATTGTCTTTTTAAGTCCACTGTTAGAGTTTGTATGGTCAATTGATTCTATTGTATATCAGTGGTCCCACTAGATTGCATTGCTGTTGTCATGCACGCACGCTTAGGGAGCTGGGTAAAGACCCGACGAGCAGCGTAGTATATCGGGCCAGGGGGCAAAGGTGGGGTACTAACCTCTCTTTCTTTATCTCCACAGAATGACCGAAGCAACGCCACCTTGAATTCACCCAGACTCCCTAACCACACACTACCACTTCAACATTCCTTCCTTCCTTCCCTCTGGTCCACCTCTGATGACATCATGACTCACCTTGGTTCCTTCCCAGCATTCCATCTGTCTGTTTCCGGTCCCTCCACATAAATTGTTCCCTTTCGCCTTTGTCAAACTGTCTGTTGAAAAGCTTGGATGCAAATCACTGACCTATATTCAAATTGTACAGTACCTTTATAATTGTATTGTCTCTTTCTTACACTGTATAGAATTTGTAATAAGCTTCTTTTAAAAAATTAAGTTATTGATAAGATGTTTATAGCTAACTCATTTGTTCTCTCCATCATTTTTTAAAAGATTTTCCATCATATGCTCAATGCAATGTCTTTTGTAGAAAACCTATGAAAATGTATGATTCTATTTCCCTATGTTTAATCTGAATGAAAAACAAAATCTTGAACCAGAAGGTATAAGACATTACACTGATGAGAAAGTGGCCGCTGAGAATCTTTTCATCTTTTTAATCTTCCTCCACCTCTGTTAAGTATTGCAAAAACCTTTTTATTTTGCTTTGGATTATTCTTTTCTCTTCATAAGAGTTTAATATTTGAAAGCTGAATTTTCAAGTTTTATTTTCATATTCATTTTTATTTTATTCCCTTGACTATGAAAGATTTGCATTTTTTGTGTTTAATTTTTAAGTGGATCATACTGCCATTATAGAATCTCTGTGGGTAGAAAATGTATTGGTATGCTACCCTACCCATCTGCTAAGAACCACCGTAGAAAGGGGTGAAAATTTGAATTTGGTTAATTATCAAAGTTGTCTCCAGCAATGTCAGCAGTTAATTAAATAATTTGTTAAGGTTCCTGCTTTATTTTTCTTACCTTTCCCTGTAGAAGACGGTCTCCGGCCATTAGATTTAAATCAAGGTAACTGAAACACACTCATTTTAAGAAACAGAACAATACAATTTACTTTTAAACATAGGGATTATAGAAGTATGATAACTTCATATAAGGCAGGACACAAGACAGATCAGATGAACAAACATATAATACAGAAGATAGAGGCTGTTTACTAGTCTTTAGAGTTTTAATTTAACTTTGCACATATAAACAGTTTTGCGATACCAAGTCTTTAGGTATGATGTCCAATGTTGAATAGAGTTGCTGATGTCTTCTTGTGTTGAAGTGTACTTTTTTCTGGCATTTTTTCTGTGGTCTACTGTGCTTTTTTTTCAGTTAGCCTCCTTGCTGTGTCATCTGCTTCTTCGTAGGGAAAAACATTGCTCTTTCTGGAGTTTAGCTGCTGTAGTTCCCTTCTTGAAGTAATGACTCCCTCTTAGACGTCTTAGACTGGACTCACTCAGTGGCGCACACCTTGGCTTGGCAGAGTGGATCTCAGCTTTCAGATCCATAAAAAGAAGAGGTTATCAGCTTTCAGCTACCTAAACAGGGAGTAGCTCATCAGAGGGAGCACAGGTTTCACAGAGAGCGGAGAGATGAGTGCACCTAGTTTTTAAAGAAAGGGGTTTTTCGATAAAAAACTTCCAGTTACAGAACCAATGCCTGTTCATAGGCACATTATTCTATCCATCAAGGCTGTCACTAATAATTCATCTTGGGTGTCCAGCTGGTAACTCCAAGAGATATGTCTGTAGTGTTACCTGGTGTAGGATTGATCATTTTATCAGATAAGGTACACAGACTGCATTCTGAAGTGTTAGTATGAGAAGTAGTGTTGCCATGTATTCAGGAAGGTTGAGGGAAGGTAAAGCTAGATCTCTGCATCCCTGTTAAATTGGCTGTCTTAACAGGCCTTGTGAGCCACTAAAAAGCCTACCAAAATAGGCAATGCCTACTTTTTCTTATACCGTCATTCATGTCACAAACACTCACTTATAAGCTCCCGCTCAGCACCAGTAGCCCTAACTCTGAAGTTATGTGTTTGATCTGTGAATGAGTCAGTCTTAGTGTTTTGGATCTGGTTGAATAATAATACTGTAGCAATTGACTCCTTGCAATTTGTGTCTGTCTGCGATAATGGTTTGGT
The DNA here is from genome assembly GCF_016835505.1 of Polypterus senegalus. Taxonomy (NCBI): domain Eukaryota; kingdom Metazoa; phylum Chordata; class Cladistia; order Polypteriformes; family Polypteridae; genus Polypterus; species Polypterus senegalus. The sequence goes on from NC_053168.1 coordinate 84,268,601, forward strand.
CCAACTGTTTTCATAGAAAATCACAGTGTTTTCAGAAACCTACTTTGTTTATAGAAACTTTGACAAAAGATGTGTATCTCCTTGTCTGTTGTTAATTACATCTTAGCAGTTGCTCTCTCTCTCCATTTTTGTCAGCAGACTGTCTGAAGGTCTTTTCGCACCTGGCTTAGCAAACTTCTCCATTGGCCAAGACGTCTCTTTCTGACTAAAGGAGCTAAGTTTAAAAAAACCCAGGAAAGAAAAAATGAACATGTGCTGCCTCCACATTGTGCCTTCCCAGGAAATGAAAGGACTGCATAGAAAAGGAGCAGAAGATGAACTGAGTAGGTGGTAACCAAGGAAAGACCAGGGTCAGAAACCAAAATAATCCAAGAAAAAATGCTCCATTAACCAGCGAGTCAAAGGTAGTAACAAGATTCCCCTCTACCAAACAACCTTTAAATCAAACTACTGTTCATAAAGAGTTTAACAGATTTTATCCATCACTTTCAGTCATTATGGGGTAGTATAAGGAGCTGTTACCAAAAACAAAATGGCTGTCATCAACACAAAACTGTCACTGTCCACACCGATTGAGGAGGCAGCACTGTCCCACATGTTTCCTTTTATGGCTCTATGATACCTTTGATTTGAGCTCCTTATTCACTGTTTTTCCTCTGTTACTAAGGTGTAGTCCTTCCAAGAGCACTCCAATACTTAATTCTAATGTATCTTCCCATGGCATTGTTTTAATTTCACTGGAAAGTCACTGCCAGTATGCATCTTACATCTTATCATGGCCTTAATTAGTCCAATTCCTGTAGCATTTTTTTCTGCCTGTACAGTACTTCCTATCACAACCAGGTCCTCCTCTACCACAGGATGTTGTATCAGTTATACTTTTGCTTGGAAAGATAAGAGAATAAATCAATGATTCTATTTCATGTTTCCTATATCTTGTCAAATATGCTAGTTAGATTAAAAATTGTGAGTGATGCCCTGTGCATTGTATTTTAACTTCTTGACCCATGGAATTCTTATGCTAAAATTGCACATATCTGTTCTATGTTTCTGCCTATTCTTCAGACGTGAGTTTTGGGCTTGTGTAACTGTATTCGCAACAGTTTATTAAGTGGGCAAATGACATATAGTAAAGATGAGCAGAAAAACCATTTCCATTCTCATTTGTAATAGTCCAAGCTTATTTTCTCAACTACAGACTCTCTTCTGTTTTCAGCTGCTGGAACAAATATAGTAAGAACAACATTACAAAATGGTCTGTTTATTGACAACTAGAATAAACTGCATACAGAAATAGTGTGGCAGTTCAAATAACCTGGGGTGAAACAAAAGCAAAAACTCATTAAAGGCATCAACAGACACCCAGTCAATACATTAAAACTTAAAAATTGCCACCCTCAGATACTGTTATCTATATCTGGCCTTCTGTTTTGGCACGACTGAGGCAACAGAAGAATATGCACCTGAAGAAACATTGCAGAAGTAAACTGATACTTCTGAATGTTTGACACTACACTATAAAACATATCACAAGTGGCATCATCATGTGGTATAACAGAATGAAACAGCAAAAGGCAATGTGGCGCAGTAGTTAAGGCACTGGAGCTTAAACCACAAGGTCATGGCTCAGTTCTCATCTCCATATCACTTTGTGATGATGAGAATGTCACTTGTCTACCTGTGGTCTGAAACTCATACAGTACGCAAGCATTTGTAAGGTATCCTTATTTAGTATGTTGCCCTCTACCATAAATAACCTTGCTGTTCCTGTTTTGAGTTGAATATAGTTGGTTTTGCTAAAGTACTGAGACTCAGCCTCGTCTTTGTGGTGCAAGACATTGATTCACGTATCACTATATATATATTGTGGCGGGCGACCGGGTCCCATGCCTGGCCGGGGCACCCTTTTAATTATGTTCTGGGGGGGCAGCCATGGGCTCCTCAGTACCTCCCCAGGGACGCTTGGTGGCAGCCTCCCTGGCTGACGATGGTGCCTCAGTTTCCCACAGGGTTCCATGGGAGATGGAGTTCTTCACAACCTTGTGGGGATCTGGGGTGGCCATCAGGGGGTGCTGCATGGATCCCGGAGCCAGCCTGGACAACTCTACAGCCCCACCCAGAAGTGCAATCCGGGTGGGCTAAAAAAAGGACCGGCAACCACCACTCAGGGCCAGAACTGGGAGGAAGAGGATGAGGTTGCCTGGGAAAAGTGGTGGTGCCAGAAGAAGGGTTGTGATTTGTGTTGTGCTTAGTACTTGGGACTGTGTTGTGGCTGGGGGGTTCACGGGGAAGACGTGCCTTCCAGCTGAAGAAAGAAACAAAGTCTTTGTGTTTTTACATGTGCCTATGTGTAAGTATGTGCCGGGTCGGACACTATATAGCATCCAACTCACAATATATAAGAATATATAAGAATTTCTATGATTAATATATACATACAGTAATCATGACATCATAAAGTAAATGGCGCAATAAAAGATAAAACTGACAAAATGAACAACTGCAATTTAATTGCAATTTTTTTTTCAGGTAACACTGACAAACATTTAGACTGTATCCTTTTGTGAATAAACCTGTATTGATTTTTACTTAATAATAAACAACAGAGGTCAGCAAGTTCACAACAAAGGACAATGAATTTTATTGTTTCATAGTGACAATACTACTACTACTACTACTATAAATATTACTACTTCTCCATGGCACTATTCTGAAGCAAACTGCAATATCATTTGCAATCAAATATACTGTATATAATTGGACCTGATTACTTTATTTCTATAATTGATAGTCCTGCTAATGAAAAAAGTGCTTTGTAACCAGGTGAACAGACAGGAGGATGCCAGAGGAAATGTTGGGGTACCAGCTGTGTAAACCCATTTAACCAGCAGAAAAAATACAAAATAAATAGTGTTCTTGGCATGAAAATTAACTACTGTTTCTTTGAAGCTTATCTTTAACTTAAGGTCATTCAGCAGGGGCTCTGTTCTTGTTGAAGTTAAGGTCCAAAAGATCACCCGCTTTTGAGGACAGCCCATGTTTATGGTGTCCAAGGTTAAAAGGGCTGAGGGGGTACTGTGGGCATCTTCTCAGAGCAATGATGGAAAGAGAAGGCAGTTACCACAGGCGCCCACTCTCACTTAAGAGTGGTAACGCTTACCTTATCAGAGTCAGGAAGGTGCTCCCCAAGCGTGCTTGTGTGACAGCTTCCGATAATTGCTTACATTTTGTTGTCTGATTTGAAAAAAACATCAACTCTGGAAGATAGAAATGGTTCTTATAACACACCTGTTTACCTTCCTTTTCTCTCACTCTTATTCTCCCTGGCTACTCACCAGCGCAATACCTGCCAACCAGCTCTTCTTGTGAATTTAAACCACTGGTCATGTAGCAACTTAAAACAATCTACATGATTTATTTCAGCTTTGATATCACATCCAGGATCAGGGCAAGTGCTATATTTTCAGGTGGGACACAAGGATGAACTTCTCTTTAGTGACACCTGATGTTCCTGCACCATTGAACTATTGATTTGATGAAAACAGCCAGGACTCTGAGGCATTTCTACAGCTTGAATTATTTGACAACTGCTCTCCTGGGATCATGTGCCTTGTACCATTCCTCAGATAATAATTATAATGATGGTCTTATAAAAAATATAACAATAATTAGGTAGAGTGGTGGCTTAGAAGCCACACATAGATCTGCACTAGTATCTGGAAAGCTACCGGTTCAAATCCCGTTACTGCAAGAAGGGATCCTACTCCATTGGGCCCATTCAGCAAGGCCCATAACCTACAATGGCTGACCCTGCACTCTGACCTCCAAAGGTCATGCGAAAAGACAATTTCCACTTGGAGAGCAATAAAGTAAATCAAATAAAAAATAATAGTAATGATAAAGCCATTCATAGACTTTGGACATCTATTTAAAATTCATAAGCTTTGATTTATCTTCAACTGCAGATAAACAAACACCGGTGAAATAAAACTAGGAACAAAGTAATGGATTCTAAATATCATAAATAATAAAAAGTATTCAACCCCTCTGATCTGGTAAATCATAGGATAGCATAAAAAATCAGAGCACAAGATTAAGACAAACTAAGCTGCCTAAACTGCCCTTATATTGTGTGGTTATCATTTAAGCCTAGTAATTCCTCAGCCCTTTCATTTAAGCCTACCATGTCTTTCTAAAACATCTTATTGGTGAAATCAGTGAAATTACGAAATTCACTTTAAAAGGAGAATTTTATTTCTCCAGCAACCACCTTTGTAGTTTTTATCACCTGTAAGGATCTTTCATATTGAGAAAAAACTTGATTTATTATATCAAATCAGATGATCTCTTAGTTCTTAAAGTAAAAAAAATTCAAGGGCAAGTGAAAAGGGGCTTATTTCATTATAGCTTTACAGCAACTTTGACAAGAAAACGGCATTTAGTTCAGTAAAGCTCTGAAGCATGTCTATTGCGTTCACTTGTGTTTACAAAATGCATTCATTATACTGTAACAGACCTTTTGAAATATATTAAAACTGTTGGTAATGGTTTTGCAGGTTTAAAACAAACCTTAATGTTTGGGCGCACCTCATGATATCTGATTTATGTGTTCTATTCTGGCTCTGACAGCACACAATATGATCCCCTTGGTATCACTAACCGATTGTAATTAATGTGCATCTTATTTGTGATGCTAGTGCATAAACTACGATCTATACTCACGGATAAGTTCTCCCGTAGATAAGTTGGGTCTTGATTTTACAGTGTAATTTCTAGTATTTTATAAAGTTGGATTTATAAATCGAGTGCGGAAAACTCAAGCTATTGGTACAAGGGATTATAATATGCTAATGCCCACCTGAGAGCACGTGCTCCTAACCTCTCTCTCTCTCTCTATTGTATCTAATACCCAAACTATTCCGGAGCAACATTTGTACTGTTTTCTGTTTTTTGTATCTCACACCCTCATACACCTTTATTGTTAGAGTATCCCTTATCTACGATGGAGCGTTTGTACAGAAGAAAATATGAAGCTGGTTTTAAATTAAACGTTGTTGAAGTAGCGAAAAAAATTGGCAACTGCTCTGCTGCAATAAAAATTCAATGTGTCCGAGAAACTGATGCAAGATTGGAGTAGGCAAGAAGTTGTAAATTAAAAAAAATGAAGTGTTGCATTTTTCAATGGGCGTATAAGTCGGGGTCTGATTTTATGATCGATTTTTCAGGTTTCAAGACCCCAACTTATATGTGAGAATATACAGTATTCTATTTGCATTGACATAGGTGCTACACTTGCAGGTAATTTGGCTTATTTTTGACTGTATTATATACAAGGAACATTCAAAACATTTCCGCACTTTTTTTAACTCTATTTATTAATTTATTATTATTATACATAGTTACCTTCATTTGGATGCGACTTTCCCTGTGTCGTACCAACTTTTTAATGCCCGATTACTACTCACCCCGCCTTCACCATTTCCAAAGAAAATATACTTTTTGAACGTCCCTCATAGTCCCTTAAAGCTCTATTATGTAGAAAATATTAGTAGTTGTTATGTGCAAAAGATTATGACACATTGTAGTATCACAAAGTGTTTGCTGTAATGTTAACATACTAGGAACATAATTTGCTTCTTGTCCATTCTGTAATTTCTTTTGTTTCAAGGTTTCATGTGTAGCCTGAGCCTGTGCTAGCAGATGTTTCCAAGAATGTAGCACTCCTGAAACTAAAACTAATAGCTTCTTAAATAATCATTGAGTTCATTGACTGATGAAATGGGTCCTGCATCTATAAATTTCTCATCTCAAATTATAGGGTCACCAGCTTTGTCACAAGAGTGCAAAGTGAACTTCTAAAGTATGGTAGTGGAGATCTTAATCCAATTAAAAAGGATTTCCTCTAACAAAAGTGTAGTATTTGCAAGTACTTTTAATGCTAATTGACACAAGGTTCAACCGCAAAGCTGTTAATATGGTAAATAAATGGAAATAATGAGACAATATTTCATTTGTTTTCTTTGCTTTTGTGCCATTACATAAAGAGACGTGTGTTCTCAGAACCAAATAAAAAGATATATTGTAAAGAAAAAGGAAATGTAGTGAATGCTATAGTAATAATAAGGATATCCATTAGGTATCCATGTGAAGATAGGCACAAAACTAAATTCTCATATATTGTAAATGCAAAGCTTTCTTTGTGAAAGAAAAAGTCTGTTTACATGGGTTTATGTGATGCTAACATTTTTACACTAAATTATATTCTAATTTCCTTTTTTCAGTGTACTGCTTTTATAATTATTTACAACAAAAGTTCTTACAGCCTGTGATGTGGACTCCTGGGGCCTATCAAGATGCTCTTTGGAAGTTATGTGAAAGCAAATGGATTAAAGTGTGTCTGTTTATGATTTGGGACAATTATTATTAGCTCTTTGGATAAGTAAATGTATTTATTTATGTATGTTTTGTTTTAGTAATATTGGACTGCCAAAATTTTAAAGGAAGTTTAAGTGAATAGAAGTGTTACAAATGGCAAACAGCATAACCAGCATTTGAATGGATAAACAAATGAAAAACAAACTATTATTAACAGTCAATGACTCTAAAAGAAAAAGAAGAGTGAGTTAAGAATCAAGTGATGTGACATGTATAACTTGATAGCTGGTAAATGTATTCACAAATTTATCAGCAAAGTTAAGCATATTAAAACCTTTAAAATGCACGTTTCATGTTTGTTTTGATGATAAAGTACTTGAGCCCTTAGGTCTGCTTGTTTTCTAATAAGAATGTCATATACAATAGGTGTCGTTATCTCCCATATTTCCGAAGGCTCATCAATAGCTGGTTGTTTTCTGTGTAACTCTTTCCTTACAGAAGAAATGTTTTTAAAAAATGGTCAAATGGCTTTTACATTCCTTGTTACAATGACTAGAACAATGTTTTCTTCATTTTCTGTGTTTGGCAGAGCCTGGAGTTGACCTCACTGCATGTAATTTAGGATCTGCCCCAACATGTCTACCAGCACTAATCAAAGTGTTACATTTTTGGTCAATTAGCTTATTAGCTGTGTTTAGCGCCTTCTTGCCTGTATTGTTCTTGTTGGTCACAGAATGTAGGAAAACTTCAAAGGAAAACAACATCAGACTATGGTTACAAATCACAAACCCATTTCCTAATTAAATAATCTTACACAGTCTGTAGTGGTATTCCTAGCCGAAGATCACAGCAGGGCTAACTGCACTTTTTGATATTTTGATATATTTTGATATTTAAAAAGTTGGTCATAGCCCAGAATCATATAATGTATACTCAGCAAAAAAAGAAACGTTCCTTTTTCAGGACTGTGTATTTCAACAATAATGTTTTAAAAATCCAAATAACTTTACAGATCTTCATTGTAAAGGGTTTAAACAATGTTTTCCATGCATGTTCAATTAACCATAATCAATTAATTAACATGCACCTGTGGAATGGTCGTTAAGACCTTAACAGCTTACAGAAAGTAGGCATTTAAGGTCACAGTTCTAAAAACGCAGGACACTAAAGAGACTTGTCTACCGACTGTGAAAAACACCCAAAGAAAGATGCCCAGGGTCCCTGTTCATCTGCGTGAACGTGCATTAGGCATGCTGCAGGGAGGCATGAGGACTGCTGATGTGGCTAGGGCAATAAATTGCCATGTCCGCACTGTGAGACGCCTAAGACAGCGCTACAGGGAGACAGGAAGGACAGCTGATCATCCTCGCAGTGGAAGACCACGTGTAACAACACGTGCACAGGATCGGTACATCCGAATATCACACCTGCGTGACAGGTACAGGATGGCCACAACAACTGCCCGAGTCACACCAGGAACACACAATCCCTCCATCAGTGCTCAGACTGTCCGCAATAGGCTGAGAGAGGCTGGACTGAGGGCTTGTAGGCCTGTTGTAAGGCAGGTCCTTACCAGACATCACCAGCAACAATGCCGCCTATGGGCACAAACCCACCTTCGCTGGACCAGACAGGAGTGGCAAAAAGTGCTCTTCACTGATGAGTCACGGTTTTGTCTCACCAGGGGTGATGGACGGATTTGTGTTTATCGTCAAAGGAATTGAGCACGTCTGGGACCTGTTGGATCGCAGGGTGAGGGCTAGGGCCATTCCCCCCAGAAATGTCCAGGAACTTGCAGGTGCCTTGGTGGAAGAGTGGGGTAACATCTCACAGCAAGAACTGACAAATCTGGTCCAGTCCATGAGGAGGAGATGCACTGCAGTACTTCAAGCAGCTGGTGGCCACACCAGATACTGACTGGTACTTTTGATTTTAAGCCTCCCTTCATTCAGGGACACATTGTGAAACATTTTTAGTTTATGTCTTATGGTGTTGACTCTTTTAGTGTTCTTACAAATATTTACACATTAAGTTTACTGAAAGTAAAAACAGTTGAAAGTCAGAGGACGTTTCTTTTTTTGCTGAGTATATAAAACAACTTGATCACTTAAAATGTTGTTTTGTACTTTTACTATTACTAGAAATGTGAACCAACTTTGATTTACCAGATTAGTATAACGTATTTTACAATTATTTGTTTATATTCATTTTTTCACTCTGAGAATAAGCAGCTGAAGTGGTGTCAGGTACTCCAATGAGTCCATTAAACTGCACTCCTTTATTGTCCAAAGTCTTATCAATTATTTCATACTAAATGCCAAGATTAACAGCCATTATAGCTAGTAAAGCTTTGTTACAATGTAAAGAAATATGGGATGTGATTTTACCAGTCAATTTTATTTTATTTTAAAAGCTATCAGTTGCAGATTAGTACTTATACCCAAGTTTGAAGTCAAAATGGACAAATGCTGTATTTATGCGCTGTCTTGGAATAAATCCAAATGAATTGTTCTGTAAAATATTCCATTTTATAAGAGGAGCTAAATACAATTTAGCACTTTGTTCAGAAAATAACATAACTTTCTGAATCTTGCTTAATCCAGTCCAGTGTCATGGAAGTAACCTAGTCCATGATAGGGTCTATCCACACACACACTCGCACTCAAACACGGCCAAATAAGTGTCACCACGTAAACTGTCCTGCAGATGTTTGGCTCAGGAAAACCAGAGCATACAGAGTAAGATGGACACAGACTCACAGAGAACATGCAGACTCCACACAATGACCAAGCACAGCATTAAACCCCAGGATGTTGTATTCATGAGGCAGGCGTAGTAACCACTGCATGACCATGCCACCCTGTTCAGGAGTGTACAGCAGTTTATTTTCATCTCGATACATAATTCTATGACATACCCTTATTCCTATTTCGGATGTCCAGACTCAACAGATAATAAGATGGGTGAAAAAAGATGTCTAAAACACAACCTTCTATTCTTGAGTATGGGGGTGTGCTGTAAGCAGAGAGTAGCATCGACTTTTAATAGTTTCGAAGTGTTTTATTTTTATGATATTCAGTCTGTCTCCAACTCTAAGAGCAAAAGAGCCTCCAGTTGGGCATAAAAAATGCTCAGAAGCTTCCTACATGCTGAAGACAATGGTCATTTTGTTTTAATTCCTATTCTCATCACTATATGATTTGGAGATATCACCTCTATTTAGATTATTTATTTACAGTCAGTGAGAGTAACATGAGAAAATAGAGCACAGTCAAACACACTTTCATTAATTGTGACAACTAATATGGGTTACCAGGCTTACAAAAGGGCACAGCCCATGTGCATTGCGCTTATACCCCCCAGCTTTCTCACCTCACATAGTATACCTCCCAACCCATTAGCCTCTAGCCACCATCCCTCAGTCAGACTGCTTTCAGCTGTTTGTCCTTTCCATGACACAACAGGGTGTTAAAACTCTCTTTGAAGTTGCCCATCCTCCGCTCTGCCATGAGGAAATGCAAATATGTCCTTTGGCCTTCTCGGAGTGCGCCCTCTGGTGAAATTGACCTAAGCCGGTTAGTAGGGTTTGCCTTCCTTCGCCTTAGACCGCAACGTCTTAGGCTTGTTAGCCCTCTTCCTGATTTTGACAGGAAGCCAACTTCCTGTATTCTGGCCACCACCCTGGGATGGGTCATCTGTGTGAAATAAGAAAAGACATCTGATGCCTTTATATATTTTCTTTAACCCTTAGGACATCTTTGGGTCAATTTTGCCTATTTGTGTTTGAAATCTTTTAAAATTATGTAACTTTACTTACATTTCCCCTGATTAAAAAGTTTATCTTGTCACCAGTAATTTTAATAGAGTATCCACATAATTGCCATAATTAGGTAATTTGAAATACTATAATTTCCATACTTTTAATTTAAAAATATACTGTTCAGAGCATGCATTTCATATGGGGCAGAGCGGGATGTCACCTCCCCTGTGATAACAACAAAGGTGGGTGTGTTTTGGTTTTGGGGGTCCTCCATGGGGTCTATAAAGAATGATCTGATGATTGTGGACTACTCAACACATCTTACAATGTGCACATATTAAATGTATTCACATACAGTTTCTTTTAAATGAAAATAAACACTGTTTAAAACCAATACTAAAAAATTCAAGTGTTACATTGATGTGTAAAATGGTTACTTACTAAAATAATTCAGGATATTTCCATTTATACAAACTCTTTAACACTTTTATAACTGAACGCTTTTCAAATCAGCTTTGTCAGTAAATCACTTTGTCAGGTTTGTGACAGTTATGGGATTTATTTTTTAACTTGCATATGGAGTAGACAGCCACTGTTTAATAAAAAATACAGAAGAGTTATAAGTAATGTACAAGCCATTAATTGAGTCAATTTTCAAATGTCACAAACTCCTGCTGCTTTAGCTTTCCATGTCTTTCCCTTTTTTTAATAACTGTTGTAACTTTAATGATACCTTGGTGAATAAAATGTATTATTATAGGTTATAAAATGGATAAGTGGTTCATTACAACCACAGGATGAATGCAAAGCCTCTGCTCATTTATCAGGATTATGTAATAAAATGTGACTAATCTGACAATCATTTCACCTCCTCCATTCAATATATGACACTACACGTTAAAACAACTGCAACTGCAACTCACACCTGATCGGTCACATCATTACACTCCCAAACATGGACAAAAGTTTTATTTGTTTGTTTGTTTATTCATGCAGTTATGTGGCAGAATCTTTAGGTTTCTTGAGATGTAACTGCAAATATAATGGCGTCTCTCCCTGTGTCTCCCTCCCTGTCTCTCTTTGCCTTTGTTCACTCACTCTTGCCATTCCTGACTTTGTTTTTGTGGAACCTCATGTGCCATTGAGAACCACTGTTTTTTTGTATTTTATTCTCTCTTTATGGTACTTTATTTCATTGGTATGATAGGTTAAGATGGTAAATCAATGTCAAAGAAGTCTGGGGGTGAAAAATCCAGGGCATCTTAAATGAGGTGTTAGAATCGAGCTAAAAAAGACTTGTAAGGCACCAAACTGATTCAAACGTTGAAGACATTTTAAAATCAAAACATCATTTCTGGAGACTTGAATTGTCTGCTTTCGGTATCTCTTACTATTTATTTTTGATTTATATCATGTTTTGTTCTACAAAGCTCTATTTTCAAGATAATTAATCTTATACTTTCGTCTTGCACTTTTACAACTCGTTAGCCTTTTATGTGCATCAGTATTTTCATAATTTTGGTTTTATGGTATTCTGTTTAGTGTACAGTACATTGCACAATAATTTAGGCTGTCTGATCCAGTCTGTAAAATAACTTAAAACAAACATCTTTCTTTTTTGGCTTCAACAATCCCAATGAAAGAGTTTCAGCTAGTATGTTGAGCCTGACTAATGAATGGCCAATATGGACGCTTTAAAACACTAACTAAAAGAATGTTATTTTCTAATGAATGTATCTAGCAGCTTATTTCATCATTGTTGTGACCTTTCTTCAGTTACAGGGATAATCATATTTTTCAAACATGTGAGTGTCATACAGGATCTAGTTTAAGAGAACACAAAGGAGAAGGAAAGTGAAGTTTCGTAGTCTCTAACATGCTTTCCCTTTTCACCTTTAGACTGCAAGAGGATGACCCTAAAGAAACCTGACATTGTTTCTCTTCTGACTTAAACCCTTTCAGGTCGGGTTGTATAAAGAAAGTGCCACAACCGTAATTTGATGATCAGCTCAAATCATCCACTCAGAAAAGCAGATATTTTTATCAGAGTGTCAAAAGCCTAGTGACGAGCTGCCTTATTTTTGCACATTCAACAATTATTTTTTTCTTACCCTAAAGACATGCAGAATGAATTATATGATGACTCTGGCCCCATTTAAGTAAGTGTGGACATATGCAAGCATGTTGCCACATCCAAAGATGACCTCTGCTTTGTGCCCAGTGCAACAGGCATCAGCTCCTGGCTACTCTGAACTGGATAAGCCAGTTTAAAAAAGTATGGATGGTTCAACAACTGCAACCATATCCATTACGTTCAGAGGATGAACACAAAGTCCTCGGCCCTTTATTGAGGTTAAGTATAGTACTGTATAAAAAGCATTTCAAATTCTTTCTCCGACAATCAAATTCATGACAATACAAGTTAAAATGATTGCAATTGGTCATGTCACTGTGAATGAATGAATTATGTACTTTATTTTTGAACTAACTCCATAATGACATAAAATTTTCAGTAGCAAAAGCCCAATTTTTGCCTTGAAAGTTAAACCAATTTTGTAGTTTTTTTGATCACTGTTGCTGAGTATTTGCTAATACACCTGTTCTTGAGGCTTGATGGTCAATTGTTCTCTTAATAATTGCTACCGTTAATTTGCCTGTCTTGTATGTTAAGTGTACTGGATCTGCCCAATCCCCTTTTTTTACATAACGGGATAACAATTCCAGGGCAGAATAGAATTCCGTCTAGGTGCTGCTTCCTGCTTTGCACCCTTTACAGAACTGATTGACTAATGCTTTGAACATGTCCGTCTTTCCTCAACTGCCTCTTTGATCTATATATGTAAAAACAGACAAAAGAATTAAATAGGAAATATATTTTGTTTATAGAAGTAAAATATAAAAAGAGGAGACAATCAATAAAATAAATTATTTCATTTCATTTGAATCATAAATCAATTGTCTACAAATATTTGCTTCTCTGACACCTTTTTACTTTCTCCATATTTTATATATGGAGGAGTTGCCTTTCAAGAAAAAAAATTACTTTAATTTAGGTTTTCAGTGGGAAAACACATTTCAATAGTCTTAGAATCATTTCCGTAAAGATGTTTGTCAATGTGTTAGTGTGTCAGTATGTCTGTGCTAAACATTTTGTGGACACTGTAAATCATAAACCAAACCTTGTAAAAGTTGTTGTGGACGATCTGTACGATAGCCTTAAAAGCTGCTTTGACTTTAGAATTTTTAGTTGAGTCTAAAGCTGGAGCTTTGACCTTATACAGCTCATAATTTTCAAATGCAGTAGTCACAGCAGGTAAACTCCCATTATAAAGAAGCCAGTAACGGTGGACTGCATGATAACGTGCAGTAAATACACTTGACTTATAGTCTTCATACTCTTTCTTTCTCTTTTCATTTAGCATTCGTTTGCTCAGACATTGATGCACTTGCTGCTTGCTGAGCAGTTCATTTTCTCCACTCTAGCGGCCCGCTTCTTCTCTTCTTCCGTCTGCATCTTTTCGCGTTAAAGCTGATCTGTTTTTGTGTTGCAATTACTTAGTACGTTTTTCTTAATTTTTCACTTAAGCTGGCACTTAAGTCTTCAATCTGCCTCAAGATTGATTTAAGATATGAAGAGGTAGAGAAAGTGACGGCGAAGGTGGTAGGGATGAGAACGGCGCCCGTACACATGCACTGCACGGCCTCCCTGCTGGCCGCTGCCAAAAGTTGATTCTACAATAAAGTAAAATAAAATAATAAAAATCATCACGTAGGTCACGTAGTATATGTGTACCAAATTTCAGGTCAATGGGTCAAACGGTTTGCGAGCAACAGGTGATTTAAAATCCTGGACAGACAAACGGACAGCCACGGTAGTGTATTATATAAGAAGACAGTTATTACGTATTATGCTCTTATTAAATTCCCCTGATGTGTGTTTGTTTGTGCCAGAGGTTTCTTTTTGTTTAGAAAAGGTCCTCCTACTTGGAGGTATGAACTTAAAGCAGAAAGGTATGTAAAAAAGAAACTTTAGTGGTATTGCACCTTGCATATATTTTGGTAAATTCCCACTATATGCTGTATGCATGTCATAAATATGGAGGAAGCCATGTGATGGCCACGTCAGATTTTTTTATTTATTTATTTTTTGTTCTAATGCAGGGGTCAGTCCTGGACGGCTGCAGTGGCTGCATATTTTTGTTCCAATCCAGTTGCTTAATTAGAAAACAATCCTTGCCACTAACAGATCGTACTTAATTTCATGGCTTGTTAGTGTTTCAACTCTGCAATATTAGGTCACTCTTACATGATAGATTGTTTATTTTCTAACATATCATCCAAATAATTTGAAGCCAGCAATATATAATCATCAAAGCCTGAAATTAAAAGTATATTTATATCAATTTGGGCTATAATTGATGTAGTAAGCAATTATGAATGTTTGTTTGGCTTGTTCATAAGCATCAAAGGCACTCAAAGAGAAGCAGAGGGAAAATTCATCATCAGAGTCCTTGTAGACCCCAGGTCTAACTTAAGAACTACACTCTGCTTGATTGAAAGCCCTAATATCCACATATGACACAAATTTTAAACAGCAGTGGACAACTCTCATAAAAGTGCGCCAACACCACGACTGATTTGATGATAATGATTAATAAATCCAGGAGCTCCTAGGCCTTAAGAGAAAAGTGTACTGCATAGGCAAAAATGAGATTGCATCACAACTTAACTTTGAAGAACAACTGCTGAACCACAAAGCCCGAGTGGGAGATGACGTAATTCAAGCGGTTCCGGAGAGCTCACCATTTCTACAAGAGACTCATTCAGCCAGCACATAAATGAAAGGACTTCAGAGACCTGTATGCATGTTTGAGGAGTTCACAAGTAAGAAGTAGAGCAATGAAGAAATCACACTAGACCATAGAAGTGCCATAATTTTCAAGAAGTACCAAAAAACGGAGCATGCAAAGGGCAACAGCATCACACTGCTCTCCAATGCAAAGAGAATTCTCAAATCATAAATGTTATTTTAACAGTAATTTGAGTACTTATAGGCCATCTCTTTATATATTTGTGGCTTTGGAGAGTGGGGTACAAATGCAATAAATTCTTCACTAGAACAGTGAAAGTAAGCTATTAGGCTAATTAATAGTTTAGTATGCCGAAAAATAAGACTCAGGAATTACACAATACATTTCATTATTCAGGGTTTGTGGGTAGCGTTTTTCTTTATTACTTCCTAAGGTATCGCTCCTTATAAAATCATCAAAGATCTCCAGGTCAAGAAGTTTCAGGTTTATTAATAACCATAATTAAGCAATAAACATAGTTAAATCTTAATGTACTTAACCCAGAAGCACTAATAACAGCCACATGATAAGCCTGACCACTTTAACCACTGCTTCCTATGTGGTGCACATGCCTTGTAGCAAAGACTTTGTTATCAAACACTCAACAGACCAAGATATGAGAACTACTAAAAAGTGCAAAGATGATTTAAGAGTAAAAATGTATTCTGCCACCTCAAGGCCACATTGTGCACACCAAGGGCATATACAGAAATACTGTTTGTAGGAAAACAATATATATGTCACTAAATTATCAGACCTTTATTTAGCAATATACACCTAGAAACACTTTGTAATGTTCTTATTGTAGTGTTACACAAACAATCACACTGTTGGATAATGAATTTTCTAGTATTAAATTAGGAATAAATGTTTAAAAATATCTTACTGGTAAGTCTTTGTCCTTACTGGACTTTAAAATAGAATTACCTGAATGTAATTTCTGATGCTTTTAAGGTTAACTTATATTTACACTGTGTCAAAAATATCCTTTTATCAAGCAGCAAACTGCACTGTTGAAATAATATATAATGCCAACGTCCTTAAAACTATAATCTCATAGCTCTAGTGCTTACGCTTTTGCATGTTTTATTAATAAACTAGATTGTGTATTTTTTTATGGAGGGTTGCTAGCTGCCTTCCCAATTGCAAAAAAACATTTGTAAGAAAACTTGCAGAGATGCAGCTAGTCACAGTGTCCCAAACTATAGGGTGGTCCAGATCTAATTATGCAATTTTCACTATGCTATAACTTATTAAGTTTATTACATAGAAAATCATCCAAAAAATCCCAGACCATCGAGAAGTACGCGAATTGATGACATGAAGAATCGTCTTCGCGTCGAACTGGAATCGTCCCCACATAAATCAAAGTCACCCAGACGATCTGGATCTGTATAATTAGATCTGGACCACCCTGTATTGAATAATCAAATGTCAAATGTGACAGATGCCTTGTCAGTCTCTCCTCTTAAGTGGTGGTGGACAGCAATATTATTTAACTTACCTCTCCTGTCAAATTGTTCAGCTGCTGCTGCAGCACATGTCAGTCGTTAAAAATGGAAGTCTTGTCTGCTACTATTTTTCTAACCTTTTTACCTAAGCTTAAAATATTTTCTCTTGTTGCATGAGCACCTTGTAACCAGCTCTGTATTTCTTTAGGAGTCAACCAAAGTCAAACTTGTGTCAAATCAAATGTTCAGTCTTTTTGACAAACTTCCACTGCTTGTACTTATAATGCCTGGAGGTAATGATTTTTCTTTAATTTTGATATATTTTAATCTCTGTTCTTCATAGATGTCACTTCTTTTTTATTTTCGATTCTGTAACAAGCTTGTTTTGGTACAATAACTTCTTGTTTTTATCCATGTATTGAACCAAAACATGTCTACAGCAGTTCTTTTACCATTTTTGCATGTGCTTCAAGTATTCATTTAATATAAATCCTATCAAAACATTTCAGAAGTCTGAACATAATGTACACTCTCTTACCTCTCTGCAGTTAGGTATAATGTTTCTCACAGTTCAGTGCTGGAACTAATTTTTGTTCTGTCTCTATATTTGCTATAGAAGGTAACATTCAGAAACATAATTACGACGTTTATTTACACGCTGATGATACTTGGCAGTTATATGAATAAAATTAATTTATAGCTATTCTGCTGTGCTAATTATTTGTTGTATCGATTTGAAACTGTGAATGAGTGAATGCTATTCATTCTTAAACTAAAAAAATAGAAGCTTTTTTTACTGGGTGAAAAGTCAGCAGTAGAATTCTGACAGTCCTTAGCTTGAAAGTGTTTTAAGTCAGTCTGGTTTAATCCACATGAAACTTAAGAGTCATGTTTTACAAGAATCTGTTAGCTATCAGATTTGCATATCATCTAAGATTTGCTTTCTCTTGGCTTGTATATATTTTACATATTGCGCAATGGCAGTGACTGCATAATGAAATTATGCAAAATCAAAAACAAAAATAATGCAAGATAAAACTTACAATAACATATACCACACTAGGCAGAGAACTGAACTCCCTCAGACATCTGAATGGTCTATGTGCCAATATAAGTAATGCCCAATTAACTCAGAATTTGTGACAAATAAGGATAAATGTCACTTACATTAGAGTAGCAGGCTCTTATTAGAGCTGATGATTTGACTGCTGAAAATGAAACGGAACCTCAGAGTAAAAGCACAACAGTGACATCAGCAGTGTCAGACCATCATATGAGTCCACCAAAACCACATGCTACAAAGACGTCTATTGAAAGTACAAGGAGGAACAGAACAGTCAGTTTGCTTAGATCTAATGGAACTGATGTACTGCTGCACAATTTAAGGCTTTAATTTGAACTAAAACTAAAATGAATACAAAAAAAAGCCAGTGCAGTGATACATATAGCATGCTTTTTACCTTTTAGCACCTGACTGGTATTTTATGGCGTTAGGTACATCAATCAATTCAGTTTTGCAGAAGGAGTTAAAAAATATTTGTACTAACTAGGCATTATAAACTTTTCACCATTTACCGTAAGAGAAAGCATATGAGGGAGGCAGCTGCCAAGTGGCTTCTGGTGTCTGTGTTTTGAATCTCAGCCTAGTCAATGTCAATGACGTGTTAGGTCAATTGGCCACTTTAAATTGGCCCAGTGTGAGTAAGTGTTGGTTCAATGCAAATCTGTCATATGGTGGGCTGACACCCTTGTCATGATTAATCCCAGCCTTGCACCTAATGCTAACAGGATAGTCTCCTACAAACAGGTGTAAAAGTCTACAGATGGAAAGTATATTCTTCACAATATTTTTTAGATGTGCAGAAATAATACTTATCAGAAAGATGTAAATACATATCAAAGAATATATTTATGAGAAAATGACAGCCATTTTTTAGGATAACAAATACCCCTTAAAAAACTGTTCAGCCTTGAGGCCGTAGCTGAATTCTGCCATAGACTATAGGATCACCAGGCTACATTATTGAGAGCAAGTCTCTAAATACCCCCATTCTTCCTTAGTTGCTGCTTTTAACTTACATATATTGAATTCTGTTTTTGAAATGGTGTCACATGAGAACTTGTTTTAGGAGCATGATCAAAACCAGAGAAAAGGAATCATGACATATACTGGTATGTCTCATCAAATGCAAGAAGGATCACCAGTAATTCAGGTATTGCATTATGAAGCCAGAATGGTAACAATTTTGGATTTACGGGAGTGAACCAGTCTTGCTTTTAGCAAAGTAAGTAACTTAGTGTTTATCTCGGTTGGGTTTGGCATATAAGCAGGTGCATTAAAAACTGGTATACATTTTGCCAGGGAATAGACACAAATTTCTTTTGTGTGTGGTGGTAGCTGTTAACCTGGTTGGCAAAAGCAGGTAGCCGAGGTGCAATCCTGGGCACCTTGACCTTTAAAAATGAACTCTAGGGACAACGAGTTTGAAATACCTTGGTGGTAATGATGTCATGGATCTTTACCTTGGAGGTATTTCTGGCCTCTGTAAGACTTGCTTGAAGGCAGTGTGAATGGGTGGCCAGATACTGTAGGAGATAAAGAAGTGAATGTAAAAGTGAACAGGAGGTGAGAAAACATGGAACTCTAATGGAACAACAAGATGGCCCCTTAGGTTAAAGATAGAGAGTCTGTCATTTGTTTAGTCAGCCTGAAAGCCAGATAGTGCTAATTGCTTCCACTGCATGGGTGATTTGTTTCCTGTTTCCATCCATTTTGTGAATAAATAAAACTTCAGTTTATCTAAATGTAGGTCGCTCAGAGCTTATTATGAGTTTGAGTGATGTGGTGAAGCACTCTGTGGCACCATGACTGGACCTAAGAGAGGAATTGACCTAAAAACCTAGTCTACTCTCTCTATATACAAAATCCTAAGCCTAAAAGTACAATGATTTTATATCACGTTTTTATGTCATGTTTTTTGTCACGCTTTAAATCGCCTTATTTTAAAATCTGCATATATATTTTTGATACAATTCTTTTCAGAATATATTAAAATATAATGTGATGTTGTCAGATTTTCAGATTCTTATTTCGTTTTTAAATTATAAACTAAAAAATATCAAGAACTCACGTCCCACGAGATGAGACTTTGTGCCAAGAGATTTAACCACGCCTGGGGCCAGAAATAAAAGACAAAGAGTAGGACAGCTGCTGTACAGGCTTTTAAATGTTTAAAGCACCATGTGAGATGCAGATTACATGGCACGGCAGCAGCAGCAATCCAGCAGCTAATCGAGCAAAGAGGAGGTAAAAAAAAACTGTATTTGTTTCCCATTGCATTACCATTTAATACAATGGTTCAGCCCCCCTCTTCACAATGCAAGCAACAGAGATGCAAAGTGGCTGGCGCGTAGCGCAGGCCGGGGGAGTTATCGAGTGAAGCGAGCAGGGGGCAAACCCCCTAGTTTGTTTATAAAACAGTTGATCAATCAAAGAGGTGTTCAAGTCAAGCAGAAGAAAGCTGCTGCTTCCAGGATCAGAAAACAAAAAAAAATCATAAAGTTTGAATAAGAGCATCAATTGTACTATGTCCTGGTGGAAAATTTGGTGGGTGTTTTTTGCTTAATAATGACCTTCAAAGTATCTTCTTTTCCAGTAAACAGTGGCTTGAATTCTTCAGGGAAGGAGTGGACAACAGCACCAAGCAGAGGAGCAGAGGTACTTTAGGCTCTACAGAGAAGAGATGACAGTGGCAGTGACCAACAAATCAGTGCAGTGGCAGATGTTTTGAAAATATTGTGCAAAGTCTAATGTTATGTTGAGTGGAAACCAATTTAAACATATAAACGCAGCAAGTGCATAATAAAACAGAATCTTATTAAGAAGCCTTTGATTCTCAACAGTTGGGTTTCTTCAGCTAGTAGCCAAATCTGGAATGTAGTTGAGACAATATGCCACGGGTGACATATGGTGTTTGCCACCTGATATCTCTGTAAGTTGGTGAGTATTTCACTTAATATCTGCATTGATGTGATGAAACATTATTATTTTACCATGTAACACTTTTAGATAAGTAAGGAAATCTGCAAACAGATAGAGTGACTTCAGCTTATACCTGCAAAATACAGGCAATTCTTGATAAATACATTAAAATATGTCTTATTGCATTCTCATGAGCATTGATTAGAACAGCTTTGACATATAAAGAA
This sequence comes from Polypterus senegalus, assembly GCF_016835505.1. Classification (NCBI taxonomy): domain Eukaryota; kingdom Metazoa; phylum Chordata; class Cladistia; order Polypteriformes; family Polypteridae; genus Polypterus; species Polypterus senegalus. The sequence goes on from NC_053168.1 coordinate 84,289,246, forward strand.
TGGATTTTTTTGTAGAAGTTAGCATTATTATGCACAAGAGCAAACATCAAGCATATAAGTTTATTTACTTTGTCTTAACATAGAACACTACAAGCTATTGCTGCACTGTTGCACTCAGACAGGCATACTTGTTTATCACTGAAACTACTGAACAACACAGAGTAGAGTAGTCATTCCCTGTACTCGTTGTCTGCTCTTTCAAGTAAGAGTAGTAGAAACCATATACAAGTTGTACCATAGGTTGCAATAAAGTTAAGAATTGCAAAGCTGGCTAACACTGTTACATTACAGATTAATATCTATACAAGGAAACTTGATCACACTTTTATTTAAATGAGTATAAAGATACAAGAAATAAAGTCACTGCACCCTGGACTTCTAATGTTTTTTCAACAGCAGGCAAAAGCTGGTTTGCCTGCTGTAAATAAAGATGTCATAGCAGAAGCACACTGTCAAATCAAACAAGTGGCAAAACTCAGCAGTATAGTTGGCACTATGCCATAGCAACAAGTGTAATATTAGCTGCTTAGCTGATTGAGCTTTGGCAACATTTGATAACAGTGCAGCAAGAGCAGAAGGTGAGCCAATGTGGCAGCGGGTAATGACATAAATGGAAACTATGAGATGTTTCAATGTTAACTACAAACAACAAAACGTATTTAAAAAAAATAAATAAACATTATCAACATTTGATAACAGGAAGGCAGAGCAGAAGGTGAGCCAATGTGGCACTGGGCAAATGACATAAATGGAAACTATGAAATGTTTCAGTGGTAACTGCAGACAACAAAATAAATAAAAAACATCATACATATGGATGCCAAATGACATACTGAAAACTTCTCTTCATTCGTGAGTATGTCACAGGCAGTGCTTCAAGAAATGGCCTCCTTGATAGTGTTCACCTGAGTTAACTGGCATTCAATATCACTGATAGCAGAGACATACAGTCAAAGCAACTGAAAACCAGGGTGATGACGATACCTGCAAGTACAGCTCAGGAAAACAAGAAAAAAAAAAAAACACTTTTAATTTTGATTGGGATAACTTGTTGTTTAGAAATAATGGTCAAATTTGTTCCTCAAATATTTATTTCTTTTTCACAGTTTTACAGTTTAATATCACAGTTCACAGCAGGCAAGTAGTGTCTCGCTTTTAAGAAACTTTCCCTACAAGTTATCCAATTGCCTATTAAATCAATATTCTCAAAGGTACACAAGTCAAGTACTGGAATGAAAAAGAAATTATATTGGTAAGACATTTTAACTGCCCCATTGAAAGAAGGAGACCAACATTTAGGCAAGAAAAAAAAAACGATACATGTAAAGGAGCAGAAAAAACTAAATTTCTATATTAGCAGCTACAGTACATTATATAAATTAGGAATGTTCTACAGCCCTTTTTAGACCAAAAAATGATGATCTTCATAAGAATAGCTTACTTCAAAGCAAATATGTTAATGGAGACTGTGAAGAATTACATACTTAATGAAATTTATTAAAAGACTGGTGTGAGACAAACGTGTTCATTGAGAAAGCACAATTCTTTGAGATAAAATAAAAAAGATAAACATATTGAAAAAGAAGAAATTGCTCAGAGTTGGAAGAATTATTCCATGTAGGAAAAGCAAGGATGTAAATTGAGAGAAGAATTAAAAGTTGTAAAGGGAAAAGCTGAAATACTTTATTAACAGAAAAGAGGAAACAATAAAATTCAAGGGAGAGGGCAAAGAAGAAAAATGTTTGCTTCCTCCTCACCCAAAAACATGAAATCAAGTAGAAGAACTAAAAGATAAAACTGGGAGTGTTTAAAATGATTATATAGCAATTATGTTGTAAGTAGCAGGAGAATTTTATAAAGAGTCATATGCAAAGAAGAAGATAAAGGATGGTGTTGCAAGAAATGGTACTACAACAACAGCAACAATATTTATTTATATACAGTGTAGTACATTTTCATAAAAAATAATGTAGCTCAAAGTGCTTTACATTGTGAAGAAAGAAAAAAAGACTAACTAAATAAGAATTAAAATAAGACAAAACTCATTAATAAAGAATAGAATAAAAGTAAGGTCCTATGGCCAGGGAGGGCAGAAAAAAACAAAAAAACTCCAGACGGCTAGAGAAAAAAATAAAATCTGCAGGGGTTCCAGGCCATGAGACCGCCCAGCCCCCTCTAGGCATTCTACCTAACATAAATGATCAGTCCTCATTGTATTCAGGGTTCTCATGGAAGGACTTGATGATGATGGTCATGTGGACTTCTGGCCTTTAATCCATCAATGTAGGAACATCATGGTGCTTTGATTAGGTGGTGATGGTGCAGGTCGCCACCACAGAAAACCAGGAAAAGAACAGAAGAGAGAGCAGGGGTTGGTACGGATTTTGGAGCCACCATGAATAGTTATGATAATAAATTGAATATACAGAGCATCAGGATTAAACTAAAATGAAGTTATGAGAAAGCCATGTTAAAGTAATGTGTTTTCAGCAGTTTTTTAAAGCGCTCCACTGTATCAGCCTGGCGAATTCCTATTGGCAGGCTATTCCAGATTTTAGGTGCATAACATCAGAAGGCCGCCTCACCGCCTCTTTTAAGTTTAGCTCTTGGAATTCTAAGCAGACACTCATTTGAGGATCTAAGGTTACGATTTGGAAAATAAGGTGTCAGACATTCTGATATATAAGATGGAGCGAGATTATTTAAGGCTTTGTAAAACATAAGCAGTATTTTAAAGTCAATTCTGAATGACACAGGTAACCAGTGTAGTGACATCAAAACTAGAGAAATGTGTTCGGATTTTCTTTTCCTAGTTAGGATTCTAGCAGCTGCATTCTGCACTTGTTGCAAACGATTTATATCTTTTTTGGGTAGTCCTGAGAGGAGTGCATTACAGTAATCTAGTCGACTGAAAACAAACGCGTGAACTAATTTCTCAGCATCTTTCAGTGATATAAGAGGTCTGACTTTTGCTATATTTCTTAAGTGAAAAAATGCTGTCCTAGTGATCTGATTAATATGCGATTTAAAATTCAGATTACAGTCAACAGTTACCCCTAAATTCTTTACTTCCGTCTTGACTTTTAATCCTAATGCATCAAGTTTATTTCTAATAACCTCATTATATCCATTATTGCCAATCACAAAAATGTCTGTTTTCTCTTTATTTAGTTTGTGAAAATTACTATTCATCCATTTCGAAACACAAGTAAGACATTGTGCTAGAGAAACAACAGAGTCGGGTCATCAGGGGCTATTACTAAAGGTAAGTAAAGTTAGAGGACAAGATACAGAGTAATTCCGGGTCTATGTGCAAGGCCTTAAAAACAAGAAAAAAAATAAGAATTACAATTTCAAATCAAGAAAGAGTCCACTAACCCATGCATTTTTACTTACGGCTAAAGAAAAAACTTTTTACATTAAAGTAGAAATGTGCTTATTCACAACTACAATTCTTTCCCACACCCTGGAGTTTGCAGTCAGACACAACCCGTCCACAAAGAATGGTGCCCTTTGCCCAACTATAGAAGCCACTCACACACTTATTATTATTATTACTAGGCTGACCCGCCTTTTAAGGCAACCGACTTTTAAGTTGACCACTTCTTAAGGCAATTCAATATGTAGATCAATCTGATATTTTATACAAACTTATTAATTTGGTTATATTGCATTTGAGCTGTATTACTTTAATACTCGCAGTTTCTGTTATTTTGTGATGAAATTTAAACTTTTTTTCTATATTGAGGTCGCCCTTTTGAACCCCCCTGATATTTACTACGCGGTGTGGCATTTGTACTCCATCAACATTAATTATTTCCAGAGACATAATTTTGTCTATTTTTCCAGTGCATTGCGCACAAAAGCAAGGGAACGATGGGAGCACCAGAACTCTGCTCATATCATGTCGCTTCGTACCACAAGCTGCAAGTAGTAAGTCTGTGATAAGCGGAATACCGCTACGCTTTCCACTCACGGGACGGAAGGACAATCCCGACCCCTTTTATATAGTAAGAAAGAAGAAGAAGATATCGCACAGTCTGGTGTAGAAAATCATCTTTTACCTGGAAAAACGAAACTACAAATCCCATCGTGCATTGTAAATAGCACTCACAGGACGGAAGGACAATCCCGACCGCTTTTATATAGAAGGATTATTATTATTATTATTATTATTTAGAAAAACTGTTTTCGTTTCACACATTTAAACACCCCTGTGATACAGGAGGACCAGGAATACCCAAAACAACATCAACCGAGACATGTAAAGAACAGGCGATCACGTCCCTAGAGCTATGAGGCAGTTCTTCCAAGACACAATAAATTAAAAACTTAATATACTGCACACACATATTCCAAGACATTTTCACACATTAATGACTATAGTATTGAACACAATGTGCAACATAAAGCATAGACCTTTGGGTCGGAGAGTCGAGAGGCACTTCACTGCTACCAATTTAACAGTATCGACACTATTTTCACTGCTAATAGATTAATTTATTTACTGCTAAAATTAATCTTTCCATTCATTAGCCCTGAAAAACTTAATCCAATTCTCAAACCATTAAAATAAGTTAAATCAATTTTTGTATTTAATTGTGTAGTGCACATCTCCTTTATGAGTTCAGAGCGCTATAGGGTTTACAAATTTAACATACATGAAATAAAACACAAAGCACCATGCAATATATGTGCGGTAATTCATATAAAACATGTATCTAGAGACTTTTCTTTAGACTTACAGGAAATCTAAAGACAAATGAACTTAAAGTGATCTTCCCTGAAGACAATCTTTTACACAGATTTATAAATGCATAACAGCAACAGAAAAGTGCATTATCTAACAGCATCTACATACATCGACACACATATGTATTTAAGTGAACTGAAATAGATCCATGTAGTTTACCTTGGCTCTCCTCAAATAATGGATTAAAAGAAAACATGTAGTAAGTGCAATAGAAACCAAGTTGACAGATGACCTGGCCAGCTGGCAACAAAGGAGATGAAAACAACAACTCTACCAATGTTTCAGAAGGGAATAAAACTCTGCTGGGTCCACTCTACTCTGTGGCAAGCAAAATCAAAGTCTGACTGACCTAAGCCAATTGGCCACCTTCCCCGTTTTATGTATCCAAAAGTATCATATGCAATATTTTGGGATAAATAAAATGGTACAATAGATGTGTGCTGTGTTTCTCAACACAGTTGGCAGAGTTTCTGAACAGCTCTGAAGTCATGTTTGAGTGTCAGGAGCTCGGTCAAGGTAGCAATGGCCCATTATTGATAACCAGAAGAAAACAAGATGGCAAAACAGGTTAGCAGCAACTGGTAATGGTGACTGACAAAATTAAATTTAAGGAAGCATACAAAGACACATGCATGGAGTGTGAGCAGCCTAATTTGCATCTCTACAAACCACATACTGTGCATGTGTTAAAGTATTTAGACTGGGTGTACTGCAAATGCTAAGACTGTCAAGGTGATCATTCCAAATTTTGGAGGCACGTTAGCTAAAGACTCTACGGCCTCCAATAGTCTTGTTGATCTTTGAAAGTTTTAGAATCGCAATGCATCATTAAGATCTGTTAGTAAAGGTGTCTGAGCTCTCACACAGTCAAAGGCAGGACATTGAAATCAATTCTAAACTTAAATGGAAGTCAGTGTAGAGCTTTATGGTTATACTTCCTATTTCTAGTGAGGAGAATGCTGAATTTACTGCAGGCTGCAAAGAGAACAACTTATTGAGCAGGTGAATAAAACATTGCAGTAGTCAATAGCTTGTGGTAGTAAATAAAAGTTAATATTAAAGTACAGATGTACTAAAACACACATGTAAGAGTCGAGTTTTGGTGTGTCTGTGAATGTATCTCTCAATGGACTTAAGCATGGTGCTGCCGAAACACCCATCAAATTTTAAAAAACAGTAGCATATAAATAAATATTAAATGACCAATAATCAAAAACGTAAAATGATGTTATGTTAAGTATATATAGGAACATTCTTTCTTTGATAAGAAAGCCACAGAATAAAATAACATTTTTAAAAGCATTTACTCAAATTCTCACACAAGAGGGCTACCAGTGAGTACCATTTGCAAGTTAAGAACTAGCCCTGGACTGGATGCCTCTTTGGAATTACAAAACGAGCCCATCCTGCACTTCTTTTAGGATGTGGGAGGAACTGGAGTACACAAGGTAGGAAAACACAGACAAACATGGGAAGAATGTGCAGACCCCAAACAGACAGCCACCAGGCATTGGATTGGAAGTCACGATGCAGGATCGATCTTGAGGCAGCAGTGCTGAGAACAACTCCACAAATAATATAAAATATATTTGAAAAACTGAGATATATTATGTTATGCTATTATTTGATTGCAGCAGCAGTTTTGTTTTTCATTTCACTACTTTGTCATCCTATTAATTTGTGGTTTGTAATTTAACCTCTTAGCCAGTCAGGATGGGGAAATGACCTGATAGGAGCTTTGTACCTTTTGTCAATACCAAGCGCCCATGTCAATTTTACTATTCCAGTTTGTGTTTGTGTTTATATGTGTGTGTGTTCAGTGTATTAAATGACATTTAAAATATACATCCTGATATGTCCTGCTTTTCAATAAGTCAGTTGTAAAGATAAGCAGATGTCCATCCATCCATTTTCTAACCCGCTGAATCCAAATACAGGGTCACGGGGGTCTGCTGGAGTCAATCCCAGCCAACACAGGGCACAAGGCAGGAACCAATCCTGGGCAGGGTGCCAACCCACCGCAGGACACACACAAACACACCCACACACCAAGCACACACTAGGGCCAATTTAGAATCGCCAATCCACCTAACCTGCATGTCTTTGGATTGTGGAAGGAAACCGGAGTGCCTGGAGGAAACCCACGCAGACACGGGGAGAACATGCAAACTCCACGCAGGGAGGACCCGGGAAGCGAACCCAGGTCTCCTAACTGCGAGGCAGCAGCGCTACCACTGCGCCACCATGCCACCCATAAGCAGATATGCAAAGTCTTTTTAAGATCTTTGACTGTATATACAGTATATTTCACGTGTGTATTATCAGATTAATTCTCCTCAACTATATTGCACACACTCACAACAAATAGCACTATTTGTGAGGCATCATCAGAATGATGTAGTTTGACTCTATACTTACCCAGAAAGAAAAGACAAACGTTTTACTTTAAGCCCACACAGCTTTGTTTGTATATATTTTTTAATATTTAATGCATGATCTGCATGATCAGAGATCTTAATACTATATCTTATTTTGTATCTAATAAGGAAAACCTATACAGTGGAAACATGTATATTATAAATGTTCCTAAAACACAAGGTAACAAAGTCAGCATTTTCAAATTAAAGAAGCTGGTTTTTTAGAGACTATCTGGATTGAGGAAAAAAGTTAACTGCATAGCAATATAAAAAGATAACCAGATCATCCAAAAAAAGGAGCGCATTATTACAAGTCACATCGAATTGACTTCTCTTTGTTTTGCTTTACCCAAACAGCCTTTTCACTATCATCTGTTTACACATCCTTAAGATATTAAATCAAGACAGATGCTTGCTTAGCAGTTAGGTGTTTGCAAGACCTTAAAATCTCTTTCGAAGGCAATTACACTCGTGTCTTTGTTTTAAACTCACACTTTTGCAGCACTTAGGGAGTAAATGAGAAAAACCATTGATGTGATAATAGAGAGAAACAAACAAACGCTGAAGTAATATCTAGGGCTAGTAGACCAATTGGCAGAGCAATAGAGCCTGTGACAGACGGGTGGCTGACGTGTGTTATCACACGCCCCATGCCCAGCCACTGCAATACACATTGCGTTTAAATATCTATCTATCTATCTTTAGTAACGACATAATGTGCGGTTTCCTCGGAGAAGCGGCGTTAAACTGTCTATCTAAAAATATATATATATATATATATATATATATATATATATATATATATATATATATATATATATATATATATATATATATATATATGTAGGTTGACCCCCAAAAATCAAAATAATGCTCTTAACGGGAATTGTTTCAAACAAATCACCGTGTTTTTAAATCTGAAAAAAAAACAAAAAACATACGTGACATCGAAATTCAGAACAAACTTGCTAAAGCTTACAGAACACTCCCATAACGGAACGCTTAATTTGTTGCAATAAGTGAATCAGTCTAACTTATCACATCCAGACGTGTTTCACGATCCCTGTATGATAAGGTATCGCTCGAACGAACATGAGACGGCAGAAGTACTGAGTACTGTATTTTGCCACATGGAAACGCAGTGTTACAGCAACAGGACATTTAGAAATAATTAAACATATAAGATACATATAACATGGTCAAGCAGTCATCGAGAGAAAACTGATTATAATAATGTCACATAAGTTACTTTCTCTTACTCAAAAGCAGTAGCCAAGAAAGGTTGAACACACAGCAGTCCAAAGGCACTAAAATACGCACCCTGCTGGGCAAATAGTGCATGTGTTTAGAAATCACGCAACGAAATCTCAACAGTACTCACATCAAAGGTTCAAGTCGCATTATGGACTCTTCACAAAAAAAAAAAAAAAAAAAAAAAAATTCGCGGATAAAGAAGAAGTACGAAGATTATGTTAGAGGAAGACAGTTTTTTGAAAAACTGTTGCCAAATTCATGAACCCTCTGCATTCATTTATTTCTGGCTAACTTAAACTGATGCTTTAGATCGTTTCATCTAATGTGATCATTATGATGATAACAGTAACAACATCACCAACTGTTCGTTAGATACTCTTGCATATAGAGTTTTAATCGAATACACTGTTTGACCGAACGAAAGAATATCCCCTTATAATGCATTCTTTTATTGAGGACAATAATAATTTTTACAATATTTTACATATGTACAATGATTCGCTTATGAAGTAGTTTTACAAAATACTTACTGAGTTGTACTCCGTTATTATTCTACAGCAGAATCATTTAAGTTGCAAAAACAATAATACAATACAGTAATGTTAAGGTATTACAACAAGTGAAAAGAAAGCGGCTCATAACATGTGAAAGGAGGCAAAAAGAACAGAAAATGCTCGAAAATTTTAATTCTTGAATTTGCTGCCTGACGGCCATCAATTTCGTGGAGGTCTTACAAAGCATCGTGTTACTTGGACGTTTTATTTATCCAAATGCTGCCGGATCTCTCTAAATACTATCTTAGTGCGCGCTGAAACGTGCCGTTATTTTGCCGGTTAATCGGTACGAATTAATTCAGCTAAAGAATACATCCTACAGCAAGTTTGAAGCAAAGTTTGAATTGGTAGCTTTTTAAGAAGTTCCCTCCTCCTTTTCAAGCCCTCTACCCTCCCACCACCCCTACTTATTTAATACCACCTCCAAAAGCGTCCTGTTAAACGATTTGAAGAAAAAAAAAATAGAAATCCCAGAAACGAAAGGAAGGGGGGAAAACAGTTGCTAGTGGAGCAGAAGAGCACTTCACAATTTTAACCTGATGACTACAGGCACTGAGAGCTCTAAACACCTATTTGATGAACACTGGCTATTTATAAATCAGGACTAACTTATTTTTTTAATTTACTATACCTTAAACTTGACCAAAAGTGAATAAAAAGATTTTTGACTATTTAGTTCGAAGAAAACGTGGAACTGTTCAGCGTCTTGGCGTTTAATGAAGCTCTTTTTGTGGGATTTCTGTGTGCTGGGAAAGAATAAAAGGTCCATTGAAAGGTTTCTGCCAACTTTACCCCTGACTTGAAAGAAGACATCTTCGCCAGGCTGCAAGAAGGACCACACAGATCAGCCTAAATTACCTTCAGTTTCCAGCTTTGCAAGGTAATACTTGCGTTACCTTTATTTAAAATAAATACATACTAATAAAATGCATTTCACTTCTTAAAAACCGTTAGTTGACGCTTAATGCCATACCTTTCAGTGAATAGCATAACTTGATGTGTAAATTGTGAAAACCTGTACTTGCGTCTCACTGTAAAGCATCATTTCAAGGCATTATTAACTATTTTAAGTTTCATTTGCCTTACATCTAACAATAGGTATAGATGAGTATGAAATTCTCAAGTTTCCTTTTCTTATAAGCGCCGGGATCCCTTAAGGTGCTTCCTACGAAGGCAATTTTGAATGTAATACCAGTGGCAGATGTCAGACTTTCACACACTGTTCAACACTTTGCTTTGCAGTTTCCTGAACTAAATATTACTGGCATAAATATGCGTTCAATAAATATTACAGATACGTTTACATGACATGTGCTCGATAATTAATACAAAATGTCCCGTAATGTGAGTAAAAAAGCTTCACTACGAAATAAAAGTGTATGTGAAGATTTCTGAATGGCACAGTGTCTGTATTTATTTATTTTTAGTGGAGAGCCAAGTGATACACTGGGCATACTTGTCTTCAGTGCTTGCTGCCTGTGACATGATAAGCAAATGGGTCTCTTTATAAATCTTTATTCCTCCCTGCATTTTGCTGTTTATGTTGACTAAGGAGTCAAGGAAACCACACAATAAGACCTTGGCATACTTAACATCACTAAGCAGACAACTTGAACTCTGGTCTTTGTATGCCCCTTTCCCTTTCATTGTTTTATTGTATTAATAAAACAGACTACTCATTTGATGACCAACTGGCCATCCCTAATGTACTTCAAGTACTGACACTCACACATTTAAAAACGCGAGCTGCCTTTATCTTTAATCCTGCTCATTCATGGCCATTGGTCTGCCTGTTCTCTTTGTATATTTTGTAACTGATTAGTACAGGATGCTACACTGTCTCCGTCAAGCTGCCCATACCCCTGGCACTCTACAAGGTTTTAGATCTTATGATAAGTGGAAAGGGGTGCATAAACAGCCCTTTGTATTATATTTTAATAAATAAAGCCCAGATGTAACCTATCAGCCTGACTTTCTTAATGAGTACTCCAAGGAAGATAAAATAAAGGTTTACATGTGGACATCATTAGCATGACGTAGGGAGGCGTTGCAAGAACACGTCAATGGCAAAGTCAACTAAAAGACATGTTATTTTATGAGAGTGACCTAATATGAAATAGCCACATTTCCTTTGATGTTTTAATTTGTAAAAAAAACTAGCATGGGCGTGTCACATCAAGTAACGTTTATTTAAATAATCATCTGCAATAAAACATGCATTCTTTTTTTTCTCCACATGCTGCTGTTAAGATACATTTTCTGCTATTTGATTGTGACAATGTCAAGCTCATCTATATCCACCCATGCATTTGTTTCTCAAAAATATAAGGTGGGATTTAGTTGACATTTTTCCACTCACGCATTTTCAAATACATTTAATCGAGTTCAGAATCATGATGGGATGGAACCTAGCCCAACAGGATTGGGTTCAAAGCTGGAAACAGTTATGGAAGAAGCCTCAGTTCAACATAGGGCACGTTGACCAACGTTTACTCAAGTGGGGTGAGTTTAAAGGTACCAGTTAACCCAACTGGACCCTTTTTGGGAATAAAAACTGGGCAAAGCAAGTGATCACAATGAGAAACAGACCCAATCTCCTGCAACATAAAGGCAACAGCACTAACCTTTGTGCCAGCATGACTCACAACATGGTAACATAATGGCTGGTGCTAAGTATGTGGAGATGGCATGTTCTCCACATGCCTGCATTCGTTGCCTCTTGATACTTTGTACTCAACCCAGAGATGCACATCCTAAATGAAACTGGTGACTCTTTACTGACCCTGTGAGCGCATGAATAGGCAATGTAATGGACTGACACCATATCCATGTTTGGTTCCTGCCTTGCATCCACTGCTCCCAGACTGGGCTCTGGTTTCCTGTGCATGTGAACAGATGGTCTAAAATGTTCAATATATCTATGTGATTATGTTTTCTTTCTTTAAATCTGCTCATTTAAATGGAGTGGAAGATTTTCTACACTGTTCATTTAAGTAAGGAATCACTTTAGAATCTAATATTTAAATTGTTTCTCCAGCCACTGAAAACAGCTTTTCTTAGCTTGTGCCATCCACAGTATGTGAGGTTTATCTTAAATCTGCTACTTTGTTACATTTCACATTTAAAATTCTTTTGCCATGGCATCTCATCGGAAACTATTGCCACGTCAAAGAAATCTGACAAGTAGAAGGATGCCATTCAGTCTATCAGGCTAGCTTGGATAACTGATAACTGGATTGTGCCAACATTTTATCCAAAAAGCTAACAGGTTTTCTATTTTAGCTGCAAGAATAATGCACCATGTTACCATGACTTAATGCTTAAAGAAGTACAGTACTTCCTTAATTTGTTCTTGAATATATCACTGGTGTCCTCGGGTATTTGAGTCACTACATAACTGAAAGACATCTGCTGGATCAAGTTTACTGAGGCCTTTGATATTCTCAATAGTTCTAGAAAGCATTTGGTTGCTCTTTCCAGCATGCACCTGATTGTTGTTCTCTGCACATCTTCTAGTGCTGCTATGTCTTCCTTGTAGTGTGGTGATCAGAACTGCATATGATTCTCCACTATGGACTTATATAGTCTACACATAATGACACATGATATACATTGAACAATTTTTGCAATGTAATGTTATTTGCAGTATATGGTACTTCTCTACATTGCGTAGAGGATGCGAATGTTGCACCAGGGTCTCAGATTGAGTTTTAAGCTCAGCTACCATCTGAATTGAATTGTAATGTTCTCCCTGTCTGCATGTTGTTGTTCCCTTGAGGACTCTGTTTTCTTTCATCTGTTGAAGGACTTGGTTTCTGATTGATGGGTGTGTTTATCCTTATCCAACCTTTTCTCTGCTGCTGCTGCTGCTGCTGGCCTAGGCTTTGACATCCTGTGATTCTGGCCAGACTAAGTGGCATGTGAAAATGGATAGCTGAGATCTGCCTTCCTCCTCTTGTCTAAACAAATCACTTCATATCACATAATGTCTCTAAATTGATTCAGTGTGACTTTGCTCATATGTGTTCAGTAATGAATTAACATATCATCCACTGCAGGTTCAACTCCAGGTGATGGATGGATGCTAAATGTCTGCTTATTATGTAGCTTTTTAGTAGTTGTTTTATACTTCAGATTAAGATAAAACTTACTTTCTGGTTTTGCATATTTGATTTATTGTTGAGATCAATTAAGTCTCACGGTGCCTACATACAGTAGTGCAAAGACAATGTGTAAATATGTATACGTAAAGTATGTGAATACTTATATTAATATTGTCCTAAGTAAAGCAGAAACCTGTTGATTGGCTTTTTCTATCATCCCCTTAAGAGTCATACATGACAACTTTAACAGTAAGGGTTAATTAATCAAGCCCACAATGGCACAGTGGTTAGTGCTCCTGTCACACAATTCCAAGAGACTGGGTTTCATTCCCAGTCCTGGTTGTGATCGATATGGAGTCTGCACATCCTTCTCCTGCATGTGTTGATTTTTCTCTGGGTTTTCCTCTCACAGCATAAACATGTGTTGTATTATCTGCAGTACCATTTTCAATGTCATACTCTATTTAATATCATTGCTATTCCCCTTACCCCTACACCCTATCTGAGCATGTGTTTGCGTTTGTACAGATGCTTTTCTTCTTTTCTCTGAAATGCATGTTTTGCTTTTTAATAGATGAGGTGTGAGAAGATTATCACAGGCTTGAAGATTGCTGGGACCACATTATTTGGTGTTTCGCTTCTTCTAGGAATCACTGCTGCCTATATTAAGAGCTACCAGTTCGTCAAAACAGACAACTGCTATTTCTCCTTTGGTCTATATGGAGCCATTTTAGTCTTGCACCTTATTATACAAAGTCTATTTGCTTATTTAGAGCACAGAAAAATGAAGAGATCACTGGAAACTCCAATCAAGCTGAACAAAACAGTTGCTTTGTGCATTGCTGCCTACCAGGAAGACCCCAATTATTTAAGAAAGTGTTTAAATTCTGTAAAAAGACTGACATACCCAGGGGTCAGAGTGATTATGGTCATTGATGGAAATAACGATGATGATCTTTACATGATGGACATCTTTAAAGAAGTAATGGGGAGAGATAAAACTGCTAGCTACATCTGGAAAAGTAACTTTCACCATAAGGGTCCAGATGAAACTGATGAAGCCCATTTGGAAAGCATGCAGCATGTAACAAAGCTGGTTTTGCAGAACAAGTGTGTCTGCATTATGCAGAAATGGGGTGGAAAGCGAGAAGTAATGTACACAGCTTTTAAAGCTCTTGGGAGGAGTGTGGATTACGTACAGGTAAGTCACAGAAATAGAAACAAGTGCCAAATTAAATAGAAGCCAAATAAAGCAGCTTTTGTGAATTTTTAGCTTAGCATGTATTACTTTAAATATAGCACAACCAACCATGAACAGTGCATTTATTTATTGAAGTGTGGTGCAGCAAAAGCATCTACCCATGTTTTATAGATCATAATTTCAGTATTATTTGAGGAATGTTTATATAAAACCTAGCTGCAAGCTGAAAAAATGTTTGCACAAACTTTCAATAATGGGATAATTTTAATTTTCAGGTGAATATGACTAATGTGACAAAATCAATCAGTAATCTTCTTAGCAATTTTAAAAATCTGTTTTATTAACAAGTGATTCAAGCCATAACAAACCTGTATATGAAGAGTTTAATTTTTTTAGACTTTATATGAGAATAGGGTAATGAGGTCATTATTCTGGGTATCATGAAATGTATCTACATATTTATGACTGTAAGACAAACTAATCTATTTATTTTGCATGCAACATATCTTGCAAATTTCCATTCAGATAATATGTCCAAAAGTCATGTTTTAATCTACCTTCGTCTGTGCCTTCAAGCACTGCTTGAAAAACATATTGTAAAATAACAGCTGACAGACCATCAGGTTTATGTGTGTGATTCGGAAAAGCTTCAGTCATAGACCTTGGGACAGTAGAGGCAGGAGGTTCCATTTCAGAATGACTTTCCCTGATTTACCATCTCATTTCCTTCCATTAACATTTTTTGTCTGACTTATCAGAGAGGCTTGTCTGTCTCAGAATGAATTGCCACTTGATGACATGGGATCATTCTATGGCTAGGGTCTACTCAGTTACTTATCTCTTGTAAAGCAGAACCTAGTGGTGTTTTTGAACCACTGCTTCTGGCCACCCCATATTCCGTGATCTTGGCTCAGTTGGGAGTACAGCACATATGTGGGATACCTATGAGAGTTAGGTATTCTGAGGCAATGGCCATTAAGGCAGAGTTGTTTCGACAAGGGTCAAGGATTTAGTGGTGGTCAAGATTACCTCATTGAGAATGCTGGAACTGTTGTAAAGAAAACTTCCTTCGAAGCTGTGCTGATTGAATCTCTCACTAGTTTTTAGGTGACAATGGTGATTAATCCAGGTACCTTATAGGTGAGTAGTGGAATAAAAATAAATAAATAAAAATAAAAAGCAACCTTTAAGAAGCAAAGATTTCTATTAGCTTGGTTCTCTTTTTGAAGTCATAGCTCTCCCGTGGCAAAGTGCTGACAAAGCCAATGTAGTATTTAACTTCTTTCTTGACAGTTGTCTTTTGGAAAAAGCTGGCTGCTGAGTTATAGAAATTGGTCAGATAACTTACATATCTTCACCAGAGATGTCCTCTGCTGAGAATGTAGGTATTTATCCAGAGGCATCATGGCAGATGATATTGTTTTTGCCCTGATGCTAAGGGGCAGTCCTAAACTCTTGTGGACTTCATCAAAAAGAGTCAATGTATTCTGAATTATTCTGCAAAGGAGTCAAAATGGTACAGTCATCTGGATATTGGAAGTTGATGACTTTCTAAAATTTACTACAATTGTAGGTTAAAAAACGTCCAGTCAAAATAGTTTTGAATCTCAGTACCAGAGGGCAAGCCTTCAGAGACAAGAAGAAGAATAGATTGGAGGTAAATGGCAAAAAAAAAAGGCTGGCATGATGATCCCACCATGTTTGACTCCTGTCTGAATGGTGATGTGGTCTGACAGCAGTCAGCTGCAGCTATCTGGTGATATAGCAGCCTCAAGGTAGTAAAGGATTTGGTAGGACATCTGAGTCTAAGGATCCTTCAGAGGGCTTACTGACTGATAGATTTAAAGGCCATACAGTAAATGAAATACATATATATGCAAGTATTTGTTCCAGCTTCTACCACCCTGCATTGTATTAAGTCACATTGATAATCAATAGATACAGTAGATGAACTTGGTCTCCTTATTTCAAATTGAACAGATACTGTAAATCTGTTTCAGTTATTCATCATAGTGCTGTGTGAGTACGATTGTGAGAATATGCTTGAACTGAAGTCCAGTACCAGAGTGGTTCGCTCCTGCCTTGTAACTAATATTCCTGGGATAGACTCCAGCTGCAATAAACCTGAATTGCACTGTGGCAGTTTGAAATTGTACATTTTTTTAAACAATTATCTGTGATGATTGGTATAATCTAATTTTTTATATAATGGAGTAGTGTTGGCTAGTTTCTTGTCCCTAGGGATTTCATCAGTTTGTAGTAACTTCAAAATAATTTGATTTTATAGATTAGCATACAGTGCACTTCTTATGTGAAAACTCTGTATACTATTGTTCTTCACCCCAAAGTTAATGCTCATCTTTGTTTTGCTATATCAGCATGGCAATAATCTTTGCATCTACAGGACAAAAGCCAAAACTGGAGAATTTCCAAGGATTTTTTTTTTTTGCTTCACTGATGAAGTAGGAAGCCTCAAGAACACTTAAATGCTACACTCCCCTTTTCTGACATGGGTCATTGACCCAGCTTTAAGTTAAAAGCTGTATTTTAGGCTAAACTACTATAATCTCAATTAATCACATAATTTGCTCTAACTAATATCACCATTAAATATTTAAGATTAACTTCAATTTATTTGTATTTGCTATTGTTAACATTCTATTTTTCAGAGTTAGCATTGTAGGGCAGTTCTTAATGCTGCTCCTTATCAGATCAAATAAACTTGCTCCTTACTTATCAGTGTGGAGTTTGCTCATTCTCCCCGTCCATGTGGGTTTTCCATCCATATTCCTAACACACGTATGTTACATTAGTTGGTGACTCTAAACAGGTCTGAAGTCAGTTGGTGTGGGGTGCCTTGTCAAACTTCCTACTGTACCTTGCTCCCCAAACCTCCTGGGACAGGCCATGACCTTTTAATTGGATTAAGTGGGTTGAAAAATTGATGGATTATTCTTCTTTATTTTTCATTATATAGTTAAACATCTTTGGTGGGCTTGTGGCCTGCCTGGGGTTTGTTTCCTGCCTTGCATCCTGTGTTGGCTGGGATTGGCTCAAGCAGACCCCTGTGACCTGACCCTGTAGTTGGGATAGAGCGGGTTGGATAATGGAAGGCGGCATGGTGGCGCAGTGGTTAACGCTGCTGCCTCGCAGTTAGGAGACCTGGGTTCGCTTCTGGGTCCTCCCTGCGTGGAGTCTGCATGTTCTCCCTGTGTCTGTGTGGTTTCCTCCCACAGCCCAAAGACATGCAGGTTAGGTGGCGGTCCTAAATTGTCCCTAGTGTATGTTTGGTGTGTGTGTGCCCAGCGATGGGCTGGTGCCCTACCCTGGGTTTGTTTCCTGCCTTCCGCCCTGTGTTGGCTGGGATTGGCTCCAGCAGACCCCCGTGACCCTGTAGTTAGGATATATAACAGGTTGGATAATGGATAATGGAAGGATGGATAGATAGTTAAACATGGCCTGTTTTATATTCAACTCTACTTTACAAATCCCTTTTTTTATTAACTCATTCATTTTAAATTAATGAAATGACTGTGACTAGACGCTGAAATTTCACGTAGCAGAAATTGCCACAATGTTGGAGTAAATGTAATTAAGAATAGGTTTCCAAGAACAAGCATATTAAAGACATTTGCTGTGTAAGTGTGCATGTGTGAAATATTATTTTTGTTTAAAAAGTATGTTATTTTAAAGTCACTTACATTATTTGCTACAATGTACATTGTGTCTTTTAATGGATTGTTTATTTGAAAAAGCCTACAATGTTAATTTTGTTTGACTGTTTCTCGGACAGATACCAACTTTCAGCAACCTTTCCCTAGTAAAGGTGATTTTAGAAAATTGCAAAATTGCCAAGTGACCAGATTAGTCTAGATCTTTCTAACTATACTAGATTTGCCAAGTTATTAATAACAAGTTTTTGTTGGACTGTTCATATGCTGCCCTATTTTGATGTCTACAGATAATGTTGACAGAAGATGCCAATTTTCTTGTTTGCTATTTGATATAATGGATTAAAAATCAATTTGCAACATGAAGTCACTTTCTGAGTGGCTAAAGTCACTGCTATATGTAAATTATACTTCCATTTGAAGCAGCTTGGTGTTACAGTTCTACTCAGTCTTGCACTCGGTAATGCCTTTTGGTTATATATTAACTTTTTGATGCTTTTCCCAAATTTATTTTTATTGATGCTTGTTTATTAAGCTACCTAAGATAAGTAAGAATACAAGAAAATATGTTTACATTTGGTAAAGAATAGCTTTTATGAGTAAATTATTGAATATATTATTTACAGATTATACTAATGTATAATAATATGTTGTCAGAAATGGAAGGACATGCTACAATTATTCTAGGCTGAAAAATCGCTTTCTTTAAAACCATGCTACTCAGTGGAGAAATGGTAGCAATGCCTGTACTCTTCAAGCAAGCACAGTAATTAACATCATGGGTTTAGCATTTGGCAAGTAGGAAAAGATGACCCCTGCCGAGTTGCTATGGTTCAAGATTTTAATTGGAAGACCTTTGAACCTTGATTTGACCAGTCTCCTCTTATTTAGCCCTGTAGGATAATTTGATTCAAAGTGACAATGCTGGAAACATGATTAAGAATTACCTGTCCCACTGAGTACTTTTTTTTGTTATAATAGTTATTTAATCTTTGTAGAATAATTGGCATTAAATTGAAATAAGTATAAAACTACCCACGGTCAGTAAATATATTGAATATGAAGATTAAACATTTTTTTAAATATCTTACCTCTAGTTGCTGTTGCACAGGTCCTAATTGTTGGTGCCACACCAATCTATAGACCTCCGCTCGATTCTTAGCCAGATCCAGCTGAAGTTTTCAAGTATTTCCAATGTCTGGTTAGCCTTTCTTTGAATATTGTGATTTTCTCCACATCCCAAAACATGCACGTTAGCTTAATTGTTCAATCTAAAATGACCATGTGTGAATTTATGGTTGAAAGTACCCTGACATAGACTGATTCCTGCTTTGAGCATTTTGCCATCTAGCTGTTTAATAGAAAATGTAAAGTGATAAAAGGAATAAATCATAAAATGCTGCAAAAAAAGACTATCTTGTATATAACCATTTTTCTTTGAACTATTTCCAATGAAGTAAAATACTGTATCTCATTCAAAGAATATTTCAAGATGTTGAAGATACACTCTTAAAAATAATGGTTCATTAACGGCATTTTATGGTTCTTTACTGAGTTGTGTGGTTCCTTGTAGAACCATTGCTTGACCAAGCATCATTTCATTCTAAAAAGGAGGCATTTTAAAATCAGAAACCTATTGGCATTTCACACTTAGTTGTGAGCACAGGCATTGTGAAGAGTTACAATGAGAAAATACAACAAAACACAATCTTCCATTTTAATAAATATGTCCTCAACAAGACTTATAAAATGTTTGACTGAATTGATTTTAAATGCTGTGAATTTTAGCTTGCTATTGACAGAATTTCCGCAGTAACATAAACAGAAATTTGAATTCCTATACTGTTTTAACTCCTTAGAGTGCTTTCATAATATCATGACAGAAGAAGTACTGTTTGGTTTAATTAATAATTGCAGCTAAGAATCATCAGCCTATGAGGGTTTAAAGGAGTCTTCTCTATTGGGAGTGAACCAGTTAGGACCCAATCATGGGGCACCAAATATAAAGAAACCAGTAAATGTGGTGATTCCAATCCTATGAATGTAACTCCACTTACGATCTTTAACATGCTCAACTCCCAAAAGGCATTTTGGCCATTCATGAGGCAATCCAAACATCTGTAGAAGGTGTGTTTCTGGCATTCATTTTTCTTAAGACACATATGAACATTATTAACAGCTTTTCCCTATTTTTCTCTAGCTGGCTTGCTTCTGGCACACTCTTACTTGTATGTCAGTTTTGGAATTGTGAGTAATCAATTGACTTTAATAATTTCACCCCTATTAGTGGTATTCTTCTTTGATATTTTGTAATGAAAAGGCTTGGTGTGAGTTTTCTGGGTTGGAGGTAGAGGGACTAGGTTTCTCCAACTGCTCCATACTCCTAACTCCTCAGTATTAGTGGTAAAGATGCCCAGTGTTGTTGCTGTCAGGTGGCAAGCCTTTTGAAATCCTCTGTAGTGCAAACGGGAATTCAGTATACCCCGAATGCCCTGGTCTATCTGAGACAGAACAGGTACAAAGAATCTCCTCTTCCATTGTTGAGTTTGCCTTAAATTCCTGTGTTTGCTGGATTAGGACATGTAGCTGCCACAGAATGCCCTTAGAGTCTGTACCCAGTATAACTAACTAACTAAGGCACATCTTCAGTAGAGACTCCCATATCCATACATAGCAGCACAACTTGAAAGTTTTCAGGTGCACTCAACCTGGGTAAAGCATAGTATTGCACTTTAGCACTATGTTTCCAGTTTTACAAATGGACAATACTGTATCTCAGCCTGTGTGTCACAATTCTGAGAGTTTTCTGCTGGCTCCATGTCCCCCCTTTTAGTATCCACATCATTAAAGTTGACCAGTCCAAGCGACATCATCACTGCATGCAGCTCACGTACTAGACTGGAGAATTTGGGTTCTGAGTTCATGGCAGTTTGGGTATGTCTGTTTGTCTTGGTTCCTCATCTTCCTCAGATTTTTAAGGGCAGATGTCAAGGTAACAGATAAGATTTCATTCTACTTTTATTAGAATGCAAAACCAAAGGCAGAGTGAGGTATTAACAAAACCTGGCAAAATAAAGCACATTTAAAACAAGGAAAACAATAGCTCTGTAGCCATCCTGGTAGCCATTCAATTTCTCATCTACGTACCCCACCCTCACTATGCTTGAGCTTCTCTTCATGCAAATACTTGAAATGCTTGTTTCTGTTCTGATAGAAGTTTTTAACTTGACTGGCCTCTGTTATGGAGAAGGCTATAACTCTCCTCCCAGAGCGGCACACCTTCCAGAGTGACAGCAATTTGTTAATTCTAACAGAAACACTGCATGTCAGCACCCTCTAGTGGCTCTGATTTCCCTACACCCTTAAGGCAAGATGTAACAAGCAACATGCAGGCTCCACATGTACCCAATCTTGGATGGGTGTCCTCTTGATAGCAGAAAATTTTTCTTCTGCCCATACACTTCTTAATTAGTGAAGCATTAGGCAGGTTCTGGGTGGTCTGAAATGTAACAGCCTGGAGATGTCTTGCTTAACATTCTCCCTTTGTGCTTGGGAGCGAGGGTCAGACACTCCCCTGTGACGGTGAGACAAAGCACTGATTGTTCCTCTCTTTTTTGAAAGTTGTTTGACAAGATGTTACTTAGCTAATACTTAACCAAACATTTTAATCCAGTGGCAGTACCTGTGCTTCCCTTGCTGACTTATGTATCTGTCACACTGTACTGTATAATATTCGTAAATGTGTTGCAAAAGTAGAACACAGGAGAATGAATAAGGCTTGGAGTTTCAAATCGATAACTCGGTTTATTAGCCTGTTGACCAAAAGTTGGCGGTTGATAAATACAAGATAATTTAGACAAACATATATATAATATGTCAGTAAAATCTATTCTCTTTCGTCAAGTGGTCCACAAAATGAAAAATATTTCCCTGTTTATGGGTTGCTAAAAATTGGGTGGACCAGAAGGGGAATGGTCAAAGGCGGAGTTACCGGTCGTTTTCAGAGTCTTTCTCTTTCTGGCGAAAACGATGACAGGCACGTCACAGTGTCCCTCCCAAATCTTTCCCCCATGTACCCTTGAAAGTTTTCTGCATAAAAGACAGACTTAGCCTGTGTGATTGAACATGTGTAGTCCTTGCAGCATGTTAATGAGAAGCTCTTTACATACAATTACAGAATTGAATTGTGACAGATATTTCTATTTTATCTTTATACCTACCTAGTGTTTCAAAAATTTTAAATTTTAACAACCTCAAATATGCTCAATTCTGTTTTTAAATAAGAATGTAAAGAAGAATACATTTATAGAAGCAGAGACAGTAATTTTGAGAGATTTCCTCTGAATTCCAATATAGGCTGTGGACCTTGCAGTCTTCCTCTGTTTCCAATCAAAGCATCATGTTTGTAGCATTCTTTTTTAATGACATTAAATCTAGTTTCTTATACTGTAGAGCACAAACATTTTGTTCATTACTTGGTATAAAGCAAGGCATTTTTCCTGAGGTGAGTTATATTTTACAGGACTGGAGAGTTTGGATCTAAAAGTATAAGTGTTGTCAGTTTTGAATATATGATTACAAAAAGCCCTGTCATGTTACTAACATGCCTATTTAACATAAAAGTTGTATTAAGTTGATTTGTATTATAAATATTAAATGAACAGTGCATTGCACTACTATGTTAAAAAATATTACTGAAAAACTGCATATAATTAAAATATAACTACTGTGGCTATCTAAAAACCTTAAAAAACAAAGTCCTGTTTATTGTCAGACAACTCCAAACTTTTCATAGCACAAAAGGTTTATGCATTTAGCAGACCACAAAACAACCTTACAGTGTTTTCCATGAGCACATCAATTTAGCAGATGTGAACAGTAATTGTTTCAAGATACAAACAGAACATTCATGATCTACATTTTATATCCCTTTGTCCTAAAATAATCTCTCGTTGTTTTTCAAGGTTTGTGACTCAGACACTATGCTGGACCCTGCTTCCTCTGTTGAAATGGTAAAAGTCCTTGAAGAAGATCCCATGGTTGGAGGGGTTGGAGGAGATGTGCAGGTAAAGCGCTCAAATTAATTTTTGCATGTATACAAAAAACACAATTTTACCTTGAATAAACGTTTCAGAAAATATGACATGCACAAACCTAATTATCTGGATCATTTTCACTAAATAATATGCTTTAGGTTCAAATTTAATTTTATGCAGGCTTTTATTTCATACCAGTAATGGCGTACAGCACGTTAACGTGCAGTAAATACACTTGACTTGAGAATTCCTAGTTTTCATCCTCTTTCTCTGTCTCTGTTTAGCATTCGTTTGCTCAGAGGTTGATGCGCTTACTGCTCCCTGAGCAGCTTTTCTTTTCTCCACACTAGCGGCCCGCTGCTTCTCTTCTTTCATCAGCATCTTTTCACGTTAAAACTGATTAAGTTAGTTTTTGTGTTTCAATTAATTAGTATGTTTTCTTTCATTTTCACTTAAGCTGGCACTTAAGTCTTCAATCTGCCTCTGTAATGATTACAGATATGAAGCGGTAGGGGAAGTGACCGCAAAGGTGGAAGGGAATGAGAACGGCGCCCATACGCATGTGTCACACGGCTGCCATGCTGCACGCTGCCGAGAGTTGATTCTACAATAAAATAAAATAAAAAGAGTAATAAAAATCATCACCCCGAAAGCGGATAGTAGACGTTACATAGTATATGTGCACCAAATTTCAAGTCAATAGTTGAAGCAGTTTGCGAGTGTTTTGTCAACAAAAATACTGAATAAAAGGAAGCTGAATAATGAGGATGAATAAAATACAAACAAAGCAGACAGAAAAGAAAACCTTAGATGTCCTACTAGGCGTAGCTATCAAGGCTTGCTTCTCTGTTCCCAGGTGAGGTATCTTGTGAGCTTCAGTAAACCTACCTCAAAAGAGCACCAAAACTGATGCTTCTCTCCCAAATGTTCCTCACTTTTTACCTTAAAATTCCAGTCTTTTAAGCCTTTGTTCATTTCACCTCCTGACCCACAGTTCAACAAACTGATGAGTGGAAAATCTTTTAAGACCCATCAGGAAATCTCTTCCAGGTTGGCACCGTGGACAACTTGCAGTGTTGCCATTGCCAGTGTATTTTCCATCAAGGCATCTCCTACCTTTAGAATACAGTTACAGTTACAGTCCTAATGGACCTGACTCCTCATCCAGTATTAAAAATATAAAAAATATTTATTTTTCAAGAAAATATAGTGAAAAAGTACATGCCCCTGAATGTGAATTCTCTCTCTGTGAAGATACATTTCTAGCTCCATGGATTCTGTTAAAATTGTTGTAAAAGCAAAACAAAAAGATATCAGATCTTGGAGAATTGATATTTGTCCTAGAATCAACTCATTTTGCAATTTACTTATTGTAAGCCACCTTGACATTCAATGAACCCTAGAATTTATCCATCCATCCATCCATTATCCAAACTACAGGGTCACGGGGGTCTGCTGAAGCCAATCCAAGGCCAACACAGGGCGCAAGGCAGGAAACAAAACCCAGGCAGGGCGCCATCCCACCGCAGGGCACAAACACTAGGGACAATTTAGAATCGCCAATGCACCCAAACTGCATGTCTTTGGACTGTGGGAGGAAACCAGAATACCGAGAGGAAACCCACGCAGACATGGGGAAAACATGCAAACTCCACGCAGGGAAGACCAGGGAAGCGAACCCGGGTCTCCTTACTGTGAGGCAGCTGCACTACCACAGTGCCACCATGCTGACCCCCTAGAATTTATTACAAGATAAATATTAGTTCTAAGAAAAACAGAACAGCTTACTGGGATCATGCTAAATCTTGCATACAATTTTCTATGGAGTGCACTTTCACATAAGAGGTCATCTGCTCATATGACATATTTGGAGGATATTTTGGGCCAGGATGTGAACTTCAATAGTCGGATACTAATGGCTCTAATAGAACAGTAAATCACAGTTCAGAACATTTCATTTTTTCATTTCAGGATGACTGAATGGACATATTTACCTTAAACGTCTCACATTGTTTTGAAATGTGGGTTTTCTGTTGCTTCATCTTATGACTTTGTTTTTCTGTCTCCTGTTGATTTACTACACTTTCTGAAGTAAAGTACAAGTTTAATTAAAACTAGAAAGACATTTTTGTGCAAATCACAAATTTTAGATGGAAAATCTAAAATCAAGATTTCCCTTATTTTAAACTGGAGCTTACCAAAATTGTAAAGCAATTGCAAACATGATATGGTTCAGGCAGGTCTGATTTAAGGTATCAGTGCTGTCTTCAGTTCAAAGGATGTGCTTCAGAGGGAGAGATTCTTGAATCCCTGCTTACGACTAGCTGCTGTGTCTTAATTAAGAAGATGTCACTGGCTGTTTACAAACAAGGCAGATGAAACTAAGTCTACTTTGTTGGAAAGGTTACTCTTTTGCTTTTTTATTGCTATTGTTTTTCATTCATGACATCACTCACATCAACTTGGTGAATCATTTATTGGTGTGTGTTAATCCTGGCAGCAACACAGTCAATAATTTTGTGGTCATTCAGAATGAAAAAGGCAGCAATTGTCACAGCTGGCCAATTCTTGAGCTCTGCTTTAGTTTTTTCTTTTTTATTTATATATCCTTTGTTATTGCTTTGTTGAATGTTTCTTGTCCATTTTACTCTGCTTTTGACTAGGAAAGTCTCTTCTCTATTTCCATAATATTACAATTCATAGCACAAACTTGAGATGGCAGTGTTTTATTCCAGAAAAAAAAGCCTAGGCTGTGTGGTTACTTCCCACCACATGTAGTGCCATCTGACAGAATAAATAATAAGGGGCTAGAGTGGCATTTTTTGTACTGTTACTGTAGGAGAAACTCAGTGATCCTAACATAAAATTTAAACAGTTGCAACGTACTGTACATATATTAAAGTACAAACAAATAACTCTATATTATAAGATCAACCTAAAACTAATCCATGTACAGAACCCCATGACACTACTTCATGGTCCTAGGGAGCTCATGCAGCTAATGCCCAGGGGTCTATAATTCAGTGTGTTGGAAATGCTCTCCAGTTGTTACTCTTTGGTCATCTATTTCTGACTTTTTTCTTCTGTTTTTCCTTCCCTGTTTTTCTTCTTTTTCTGCCTTAAAATTTCCTTCTGCTCAACTTTTCCAGTTTACTTTTTATGCGCCACCAGAGAAGGACTTTCTGCCTTGGAGAAAGTGGCTGCTAAAATAAGCTTAGCTTCCACGTGAAATTATTCAAATCTTTCCAATTTGTCTAGATTTCTCTGCTGAATTTTATATAATTTATTATGCCTCAAAATATTTAGTGCAACCAGTGCTTGATGAACAACTTTAAAGACAATGTTGTTTTATTATTTTTAAGAGGTTAGCAGGGGTCCTCTATGGCATTTCCATAAACTACACAATGCAGCATTGCAGACTGGATTCTGTTGCCATAGAAAACAAGATAGATCTTGTCTGTAATAGTTAGAAGCATTTTATAGTCTTGTATATAGAGTATGCAAACCTCCTTTGCGTTATGTTTACCCACAGAAAATTAATTGATTTTTTTCAACAATAAAAATGTTATTACATGTAACAGAAACATGTCAATACCAAAATTTTAATATAAATACATTAGGAAAAGTACGTCTAGTTTCCACTGCTGAACTGATGGAGATTTAGTAGACATCTTTTGTGTGATGTTTCGAAACAATCACTAGTACACAACCCAATGTTGCAATCAGTAGAAGTGTGTTTCTTCACACACTTTTCTTATAATACTTTTTCTGTTGCTTATACATGAAAGGATAGAATCTGCATGATCGGCACACCCCTTGTTTTGTTGTAGGCTACCAAAGTGCATGGATTGGTGATTTCCACATTTCTTCTGACATGAATATTGACAGTTGCTAAGCAGTGCTTAGAGGACTAACTTCTTTCTTGTCCTTCTACTTGATTGTAATTATTTTGCCTATTTGCACCTACTTGCACCACAGTAAACCTTTTAGCATCAAATTCACTGGGCATATCATTGCAGTTTTTTGTACAGAGCCATATGAATCATTTCTTTGGGGGGGTAACTTTTTTCTTGTCCTTCTACTTGATCACAATAATTTTGCATTTTTGCTTTCAGTTTCATTATCTGTGCCAGTGTCTGATGGCTAATTCATATTGTCAAGACTGTTATTGATTCAAACAATGATTCACTTTTAGTTTGTTCTAAAAGTGGCTTTACAGCTTTTCATTTACATGCCATTGTGTTTTGATTGCAGGCACAACCCCACTCATAAATATTAATGAGTTAGCTTACAGTTACAAAACACATTAGTTTTTGCATCATGATGTCATTTCACCCACTAGAAGGCAGAAGAATGCTGTCCCAAAAGTTATACGGGCTTAAAAATGTAAAGTATATCATTAAACGTCATCTCCAGTGTGACTCGAGCATAACCATATTTACATAGAATTCCACGCCCAAGTCAGCCTCGGACTTAATGGTTAAACACCTTTGAAAGCTGCATCAATTTTCACCTATTAATAGTTGTACTTATATTGTCACTTTAATGTAAAGTTTAAAAGTAAATTCTACTTATTAAGTTGAAGGGCAGACTCTTTCCTATACAAATATCTCAAAAAGAAAATGATTACCATCTGCATAAAGGAAAACATCCATAGAAAGAAAGAAAGAAAGAAAGAAAGATAGATAGATAGATAGATAGATAGATAGATAGATAGATAGATAGATAGATAGATAGATATGCTCCTGACCTTGGTGTAACAGCATTTTTTATTATTATTATACATATGATGTTGCTGACACTTTCCCATGAATTTTCAAAAAGCCAGAAGTGTATAATATTCACTATACACAGATATGTTAACAATAATATGTTTAAAAATTATTCATGCAGAATAAAAGTATTTGTGACCTAATTTTTACATTAAGCTACACATATTGTATCCATTACAAAAATAAATCATGTTTATTTAATGGAACTACACATATTGTATCCATTATTAAAATAAATAATGCTTATAATGTATTTCCTGAAAATCAGAATGTATAATTGAAAGAAAATTGTGTGCATAATTTGCACTGCTCTCAATAATAATTTACTACAAGATTAATATTTACATTTCATTATCTTATGACTATATAAACAATACTGACACACTATGTTAATAAGTAATCTTTTTTTTCTTTTTAGATTCTGAATAAGTATGAATCCTGGATATCCTTCCTAAGCAGTGTGAGGTACTGGATGGCATTCAACATTGAACGAGCTTGTCAGTCTTATTTTGGTTGCGTCCAGTGTATAAGTGGACCTTTGGGGATGTACAGAAATTCATTATTGCATGAATTTATTGAGGACTGGTACAACCAAGAGTTTATGGGAAACCAGTGTAGCTTTGGAGACGACAGGCATCTTACCAATCGCGTGCTGAGCCTTGGGTATGCCACCAAGTACACAGCTAGATCCAAATGCCTTACCGAAACTCCGGTCCGATACTTGAGATGGCTCAACCAGCAAACTCGTTGGAGTAAATCCTATTTTAGAGAATGGCTGTACAATGCAATGTGGTTCCATAAGCACCACCTGTGGATGACCTATGAAGCTGTAATCACTGGCTTTTTTCCATTTTTTCTTATTGCCACTGTAATTCAGCTTTTCTACCGTGGAAGGATATGGAACATTCTTCTCTTTCTCTTGACAGTTCAGCTTGTGGGACTGATAAAATCTTCCTTTGCAAGTTGTCTTCGTGGCAATATCATCATGGTTTTCATGTCTTTTTACTCAGTATTATACATGTCTAGTCTCCTTCCAGCCAAGATGTTTGCTATAGCGACAATTAACAAGGCCGGATGGGGAACATCAGGAAGAAAAACAATTGTAGTGAATTTCATAGGACTTATTCCTATATCTGTTTGGTTTTCCATTCTTTTAGGTGGCGTTATATACACAGTTTATCAGCAAGTTAAGAGACCTTTTTCTGAAACAGAAAAAAATTACCTTGTCATCGGTGCAATATTATATGCATGCTACTGGGTCATGCTTTTGACTTTATATGTGATACTTATCACAAAGTGTGGTCAGCGGAAGAAGGAACAACATTATGATATGGTGCTTGATGTATGAAACTCCTTCAGGATGTTTACAGTACACATTATTTCTAAATGACTTTTTTTGAAGACAGTTCTACCAGGTGACATGAGCCTCTGTCACTAAGAGAGAAGAATTAGTGCTGCTGTGACTTAGTAATTATTTTTTAATGGTCCTTGAATGCCAAAGCAGAATATGAGTGTATATGAAAAATTCCAAATGTACTTTTTTTTCTTATGTTAGTGGTATGGATTTTAAATGCCTATGCACTTTTCTTTATAATTTCAATGTGCATAATGCTTGACAGTGTTAATGAAAATATACCTCAAACGTTGTGCTTGTGTTGAATGAGTGGCTGTGATTCAGACACTACAAGACTCATCATCACCCATAAAAATGGCTTTTTTTAAAGTATACTTTTGATATGACTGCCATAGGTGGGCTTTTCAGCATTTGACTAGTGCTGTGGCTACTTTATATTTTATAATTTTGTATTATATATTTTTTTTAGTTTCTGTTTTCATATTGTTTATTTTTGCTTAGCCACCAAAGAGTTTCTATTTTTTTCCTTGTTTAAAAATTAAAAAATATGTATGGAACTCAGTTTTTAACTATATGGGATTTTGCATCTGACCAAAAATGTGAACTGGGTCTATGTTACTTGCAATAACAAAGAATTAAACTCTAATTGTAAATTATTTTGATACTCCTAAAAGGGTCAAGCCTGTGTTTAAAATGTATAAGTTTTAAAAGTGCATAAATGGAATGCAAACCAATATATTTATGTAACAGAATCATTTGTTGTGTATAAGATTATGTATTGAATCTATGTTTTTATTGATGTTTTGAAGACAAATACAATAAATTTATAATATTTAAGAATATTGAATAATCACATTTAAAGTGTTACAAACGTGTTAGAAAATGTAAAGGGTACAATACACTTTCAACACTCAAAGATTTGCTCTCATTGCTGTCAAAACGGGCGCTATCTTCTCCATAACTCATTTCATTATTAATAGTTTTAAAATGGGTGGCACTGTGGTAGCGCTGCTGCCTCGCAGTTAGGAGACCCGGGTTCGTTACCTGTGTGGAGTTTGCATGTTCTCCCCGTGTCTGCATGGGTTTCCTCCGGGTGCTCCAGTTTCCTCCCACGGTCCAAAGACATGCAGGTTAGGTGGATTGGCGATGCTAAATTTGGCCCGTTTGTGTGTGTCCTGTGGAAGGTTGGCACCCTGCCCAGGATTGGTTCCTGCCTTGTGCCCTGTGTTGGCTGGGATTGGCTCCAGCAGACCCCCGTGACCCTGTGTTCGCATTCAGCGGGTTGGAAAATGGATGGATGGATAGTTTTAAAATTAGAATTATTACAGATCAAATAATCAGCAGACAGTGTGTACATTATTATGAAATCCTGGCCCTCCCCTGGAACTATAATGAACAGGCGTTGAACCACTTCAGAAAATAATAAGAATAATTCTTTACATTTATATAGCGCTTTTTTCACTACTCAAAGCGGTTTACATGGTGAGCTGAGAGCCACTTCCACCGCCATTAATGTGTAGCATGCACCTGGATGATGCGACGGCACCATTTTTGTGCAAGTACACTCACCGCACATTAGCTGTTGAAAGGGTGAGAGATAGTAAGCCAATTAGAGACAAGGGATAATTGGGGAGCCAGAATGACTAGACAGGTGGGCAGTTTAGCCAGGACATCGGGATGGAAGGATTCTCATGGATCTTTTATGACCACAGAGAGTTAGGACCTCGGTTTTATGTCTGAATGACGGCACCAGTTTTACAGCATTGGCATCCACATTCAGACCACGAGGTAAGTGCTCCTTGCTGGCCTTGGCAACTCCTGTTCCAGCAGCAACCCAAGCTTTTCCTGGGTCTTCTTGGGTCTCCCTTGAGTTGGTCTCCCATCCAAGTACTGATCAGGCCCGAACATGCTTAGCTTCAGGTGGACAACCTGTTCTGATGTGCATGGGGTATGGCTGCTGGATATATCTTTGAATAAGCCAATATGACAATCATACATACAAGCTATGAAATGGAATTTACAATCTAAAGAGTTATGCTCCTCAGCAATGGGCAAATTTGTCATCATTGAGTATGTTTGCACACACACACACAAACAAAACTGAGATAAGTTGAGTAACGCAGATATGGCAGAAATTTGGTTTCCCTGTTACATGCATGAGTTCTCCTTTTGACAACATGCTCCAAAAAATCCAAATTCCTTAAAGAGATTCAAGTCCGATATCATACATTTCACTGAAAAAAAGATTAAACATCATCAACTGAATCCTAAAACAAGCATGAAGCATGCAGTTTATGTCTCCTGAGATTGTGTGGCTGTGATTTCTGCTCATCAACATAAATTTACCCTTTTATGAGTTGTTGATGAGATATGAGTATTTCATATCCCAGTTTCTCTTAAGGGTATACGTAACATTTCTGTGAATCACTGTTTTTTAAAATTCCATATAAATACATTAATTGTGTTATGCAGCTGTGATAACTTGTATCTCCAATCTAATCAATAATTTGCTTAAATTTTTATCAGAAGCACGAGTTGAAAAAGTCAAGGAATGCTGGCACTAAAATATTAAAAGATAGATGACTTGTGGCATGATTTTTCCATTTAAAATGAATACACTTTGTCTTTAAGGTTATGCTTCAGATTTATCTGTTCTGGTACTGCAAACTCATTAATCCTTTATTAAATTGATATTTGAATCATGCATTTCAATATGTATCAAAAGAAGACAGATTCTGCCTTGAAATGCTTGCTATAGTCATTGTAAATGGACATTATTGTGTTTTCAGTTGATTTTTTAAAATCATATATTTCAGACCATTTTGTATTTCATTAGAAATTAACAATATTAAATTAAACAATAAAATTAACAATATTAAATTATTCCATGTAGTGCTCAGCTTTCACAACAGAAAGCTAATATAAAGAATAACCAGGCAGACAAAAAGTGTAATTCTTGTGCATGCTTGTGCATTTACAACATGAACTATTTTATAAATCATATATGATGCAGTATTTAAAAACAAAAATTGTATACCAGGAACTACAGAGTGTGTTTTATATGTTTAGTAGTGTGTTGTGTATGCAGAAATATACAATCTGTGGGCCTCCTATCATTTTAACATTTCATATTTGAATACATATATATATATATATATATATATATATATATATATATATATATATATATTAGTGCAGAAATTACACAAAATTGTTCAATGGGATATGATTTTTTTTATGTCATTACCGTTTCCAATGAATTACTCAGTTGCAATATTTGTCTCTTGCATTTGTCACAATCAAACAGCATGTAAGGAGTTTAAGCCACCGTAGAAAGTAACCTGGATGGGGTCTCTGAGTAGCTTATTCTTGAAGCCAAGTTGAATCTGATGCATTTCTATGAGGAAAAATAATCAGCAGTGACTAAAACTTTATAGTAGAGGATATAAAATGTTATATTTAAACAAGAATACATTGCTATTCTATTTTTCATGTCAAAGTGTTGGTTCTAGACAACAGATACTGCAAAATCTGTTATTTAATTAAGACACAGTTAATCAAGTATGACTCAAATGACTTACTAGCAAGCACTTCTTTAATAAAAAAAAGTAATAAATACTTGTAAAATAATGGTGTAGTTCATGGGACAAACCACATTAATAAAGCATTACTTATTCTCAGACAGCTGGAAATGTCAGATAAGAAAACTTTTGTTAATGGAATATTTTCCAAAACTGAGAATTATTACCGTAGCAACCAAGTGAGAATCTGTATTGGTATCTGTCTTTCTCCATGGCTAGATCCCTTCACTGTTACTTTAGTTTCCATTGCAATATCCGTTTCCTCTCCAGATGAATTTTGTTATTAAAACAATATAATAATAGAGTATAAGTAGAGGAAATATATATACTGTCCATTTCAACAGTATCCATTGTTGTGGCCTAATTTTTATTTAAGCTTAGCATGTAAAAACTGCAAGGTTTGCAGAAATGAATGTTCAATAATAAAGTTAAAACTCTCCAAAAGGGAAAGGTAGATGTAAACAATGAAGATAAGAGCGAGGCTACCCCCACCAGAGTCCACTTTGCACTGACCTACCTTTATCACTACCCTGAACAGTTAAAGTGGGAAATATATAGACCAATGATGCCTGGACACACCAAGGAAAGGGTGCAACACAGAGATGAGATGACCATGACAATGAAGGAGGGTGGTGGTGAGGATCAGAGGACACTCATCACCAGATTAACTATCAACAGTTTCCATGAAGAGCAACCTTCACAAGTGCTCACGTGAATTATTTATGTAAATGGATTAAAAATCTGTCAGCCCTTACTGCAATTTGTATGTTGCAGTCATTTTTATTATGACAACTGAATGTGTTGTGATCACCTGAAGGTAGGATATTGCATACATTATGTATAAAAATTTATATTAACTTCATTCACACATTTTATAAGCTCCCTGTTTCTTCATCTAAATGATTGTCAAAAGTAGAATACATTTTTCAATTAAATCAGTGTAGCATTTTACCTTCATTGGGGTAGGGTTCATTTAATTCAGTTTAACTTTTAACGTCTGATGCTCGCCTAAAATGATTGTCATAAAAAGGCTCAACTCATTTCCATCAAGACCTGTGTGCAGGCAGACAATTCATTTAAAATTTGCCAATGTGCTGAAAAGACATGTTTATATATTCCTGTGATAAACTGTATCATAGTTGTGGATTTTATTATCGATTATAACTGCAGTGGTGCTTCGTACTTGAAATGATTCTAACTTTGAACATTCCAAAGATTGAATGCTAAATTCTGAAGAAAAAGAGTTCAAATGATGCTTCTATGTTCAAACTGTGCACACAGTGAGAAAAAAACGCAGCAACAGATGGAGTTTACACAGCGAGCGTAAAACGTCATCAGTTGTGCGCCCAAGCTGTCTCTCACTCTCTCTGTGACATTTGGATGTTTTCAGTGCTTTTTTTGCTTTATTTTTGGTGTTTTGGGTCATATATATAACCCCCATCTATTAACCATGGCATCCAAGAAGAGTGTGTAAGGAACAAAGCCTAAGAGGAAGGTTGTAGTATTGACGATTGAGGTGGAAAGGGAACTTATCCTGAAGTCCAGTTATTTGGCATGTTTATGGAAGTTGACTCACACTTCCAAACAGTAAAATTTCTCTTCCTCTCCACCAGCCACATGGGACATCACCACTCCTCACTAAGTTGCAGTAAATGCAATTTTCATTTTATTACACAGT
This sequence comes from Polypterus senegalus, assembly GCF_016835505.1. Lineage (NCBI taxonomy): Eukaryota > Metazoa > Chordata > Cladistia > Polypteriformes > Polypteridae > Polypterus > Polypterus senegalus. The sequence goes on from NC_053168.1 coordinate 84,323,620, forward strand.
ATTTATGCATTTTATTTTTTGTTTTCAGGTTTTAATTTATTATTTAGGACATAAGTATGTTATTGTTACCTTAAACTATGTGTATTTGCTGTTTAAGTTTATCGAAATGGGTGTTGTTTAGGGTCTGGGAATGGATTAATTCACTTTATATTATTTCTAATGGGGAAAACTGATTCAGACGTCAAGCAATTCAGAGTTCAAAAAGGCCTCCTGAAACAAATTAAGTTTGAAGTAGGAGGCACCACTGTATTTATAATTATATTTATTTTTATAATTAGTAATGCATGTGTGTTCAGGAGGTAGTGATAGAATAGGCTCCGGGAAGAAATGGCTGGGCAACTACATGAATTTACATGTCAGATGGAGTTGCAGATGGCTAGTGGTGAGTCCTATCAAGCTGTATGTACACCAAGTGCCAAAGTGCCAACATTCTGTTGTTACTCCATGGCTGCAAAAGAACAGATTTCTACTTAAGTCCGTGTGAGGAAAGCAGTTGTGCAAAGAGATTTAAGAGACAGGAGGATTCAAGGAGGTTCCAGAAACAGGAGGCAAGTACATGCGCACAACAGAGAAGACAAAGCTATAGAGGGCATACACATGCAGGATAGAAGGTGAACATCACAGAGACTTCTCTGATTGGTTGTGCAGGGCAGTTGTGTAAGGAACTTGGCCAGGTTAGCAGTGTGTGGCATATAAAACAATTAGAACAAGCTGGGGTCACCTTTTGACTTTAAGCCTATTGTGAGGGCAGAACTGCAGAGTATATGCTTATAATGGGCATTCCTTGTAAATTAATGTTCTGGTTATTTCTGTTTTTGTGCTTATTTTTTACTTTTTGTCTTATTGATTTTGTTGGAAATGGGAAAACAAGACTTTTTGCTTGTTTATTTTTCTGCACTTTTATTTTACAGATACTGTACTGCATAGCAACTCTAAAACTTAATTTTGTTTTGTGTATATACATTCTGTTTCATTGCAGAGAACTGTGTTGTCTTAGTATGACACTGGAATATTAATCTGGCAACCAATAAAGAAGTACTGTTTTTTTTCTGCTGTGTTTAAATCCACCACTTGGGTAGGACTCCAGAAACTGGATTCTGAGCGTATAAAAGGGTGCCTGTACACAGAGCATCATAATTGTTAGGACAAAGCGGGCACACCAGGCCTGTTAAGGCAGCAGATTAAACAGCCACCCAGCTGCTCCTTTTCCTACTTGAATTGTAAACTAAGTGACTGAACTCCAGCTTGTACCAGGATCTGTCTGCACTTCATTTGATAACAAAGATGTTAATTAGAGTTGAACTGACATCTTTCCAGAGGCCCTTCTGCAACCTTCTTGAGCCAGAAGGCATGAAATGAACTCAAGCAAGAACAAAGACCTATAAAGGAATGACAACTAAGATGGACAGCATAACACACCTATCAGAAGACCATGATTTTGTAGCTAGTAGTGACTTTAATAAGGTTACACCTTTCTTCATAAGCAAGTTACACTCATCCCATCTGAGTTTATTCTTTGGACGTGTACTGAACTTACTGGGATACTCTCGTGAAGGGAAAAATCTGCAAATTGGCCTTCTGAAACATGTTCTCTGAAATAAAACTAAAGATGATGAGCTGTTCCCTGTCTGGGGAACTGAACAATAACACAATAACTCACACAATAACTTCATTGCCCACCTTCTGAGTCACTTTTTTCTATCTTGAATCAAAATTAAAATTCAGAATGAAGACTCAGATTCAACACAAAGACTTGGTATTTTTAAAAGAATATGTACTGTATTTAAAGATTTTTTGATTTGTGAAGATCACAAAATGATGTTTAGCCCCCACCAACCAACGGCTCCACTCCTGTAATGTGAGTTTCAAAGCCAACAATTCTCTTTTTGCTCTGACATAATAAATGCTTTGCAGGAAACACTTCTCTGGAAAAGTAAGCTCCTATCCCTACACTGAGGGCATCAAATTCACAGGAAAGGATGTTGTCTGGTTGATGATGAACAGGAGCTGAAATAAACAATGAATTAAGTGTTACAAAAGCTTCTTGGGCTTTGGTGGATCAAACAAAATGCCTTTGTTGTTGTCCCTTGGAGATAGATGAAATAAGCAAACTAAAATGTTTGAAAAGTCATTAATAGTAATTTGAAAAATATAACTAACCTCATCATTGAATGAAGGTATCGGCCTGTTCTGAACAGCTTACATACTGCAATACATGCTAAGACCTTGAGAGATGCTCTGGACGCAGTGGCCCCCCCTTACAACAAAAGCAGTCAAAGCACTTAGAAACTCACCTTGGTTTAATGAGAGCATTCAAGAGTTTAAATTAGAGCGTTAAAAACTGGAGCATTGATGGAGAACAACAAAGCTGCAGGTCTTTCAAATTGCATGGACAGAGAGTGTTTAAAAAATATAAAAAAGCTCTATTTAAAGCTCTCTCAGACTACTTTTCTAAAATAATATATAAAACATCTTTAATAATTCTCATATACTGTTTAGAAGAGTGGCTAATCTAATAAATGGTAATTAACAACTATGGTGCAAAAGACCAACAGACATTAGCAGTACAGACTTTATGAATTTCTTTAATGAGAAAATTTAAAATATAAGATCCCAGATCTCAGAATCACAGCGGAAACCACTGGCAGACCCGGTATTGCCTTGCATTCAATACTTTAGAAATTTTAATCCTGTAACAGAACATGAAGTCTTAATATTAATTTCTAAAATTAAACCAACTACTTGTTCCCTAGTTCCAGTGGCAACAAATCTAGTGAAATTTGCAATGGATGTTCTTGCAGCAGCTATTCTTAGCATTATCAATAGTTCATTATTGCATGGCACAATATGTGATGCACTAAAAATGTCATTCATCAAACCATTACTTTAAAAGTCAGACCTAGACCCACATATGGTTAATAATAATAGAGACATATGAAATTTACCTTTTCCCTCTAAAATACTTGTGAAAGTATCAGCCAATCAGATTCAGTCACACATCAAAATTTACTTGAGAAATTCCAGTCTGGCTACCGCACAGTTATAGTACAGAAAAAAACACTAATGTGTGTTATAAATGACATTCTGATATGATCTGATGAAAGAAAGTTCACTTTAATTATGTTAATAGACTTAAGCATGGTGTTTGACACCATTGACCATTCCATTTTACTACACAGGCTGGAAAATGACATTGGGCTTACAAGCAGTGCCCTTGCCTGGTTTAGTTCTTATTTATCAAATCAATTTCAGTACATAAATGTGCCAGTGCTCCATCATTAAACTCAGAAGTTAGATATGGTGTCCCGCAGGGCTCAGTACTGGGACCTTTACTGTTTTCACTTTACATGGTTCTACTGGGATCTATCATTAGAAGACAATGTTAATTTTCACTTGTATGCAGATGACAAACAGTAATACCTTTCTTTTAGACCAAATGACGTTGCTCCGAAATTGCCCTTAATTAGATGTGTTAGTGAATTAAAGAAGTGGATGGATGAAAACTACTTGTCATTAAACACAGATAAAACAGAGCTGTTAATAATTGGAAGGAATGATGCTGATCACAATATTTTGTCATTATTTAACTCTGTTGGAAACACCAGTAGTATTACTGAATCATCCAGCAATCTAGGCATTATCTTTGACTCTAGCATGTCGTTTAAAGTGCACATTATAAAATTGTCCAAAATTTGTTTCTTCCATCTTGAAAATGTTGGGAAATTAAGCTGTTTTCTAAATATGTGGAATACTGAAAAATCAATTCTTTCATTTATTTCTAGTAGGAGTGCAATGCATTGTTCGCTGGATGTTCAAATTGTTCTTTATACAACTTTTAGTTAATTCAAAATACTGCTGCAAGAATTATTACAAGAACAAGAAAATACAAACACATAGTTCTTATATCCTTACACTGGCTCCTGGTTAAGTTTAGGACAGATTTTATAATTCTCCGTTTAACATGGAAAGCCTTAAATGGCCAAGATCTGGCTATCTTATCTGAACTTATCATTACTTATAAACCGGAGCTCACATTAAGATCTCAACATAAACCAGTGGGAGGTTGATGTTTTAATTACAGGCCCCTGAAGTTGTGGAATGGTGTGCCTGCTACCATAAGAGGTGACCCATTCAGTCTCAGCTTTAAAATCCCAGCTGAAGACTCACTATTTCAGTTCAGCATACCCAGACTAGAGCTGCTGATTAACTGTGCATACTGCATCTCTGTTGTTAGTCATTGGTACTAAAACATAAGTAATACAAAATTTATAATTTGTTAATGACACACACCTCCTTTGTTTCTCTTCTCTGTACTCACATGTGGCGCTTGGTGCCACTGCTCTACTGCCAAGTTGTTCGCCTGCCTATGGAAAAGTCATCTCTGATAGGAGAGCACTGGAATCATCAGGTAGAAGGGCCCTTTCATTAGATGGGCTTGCCCAGCACTGACTCAGCTGTGAAATGGCCATTAGGTGGGAGGCAGCTTTCCAGGACTCTGAACAAATCTGAATCCCCATATGTGATATAATTTACCCTTGCATTTTACTTTGTAGCTTGTCCTATTACTATTGTACTATTGTATTGTATCCCAGAGTTGGCAATGACAGATTGGCCTTCTAGATCTATGAAGAGGATTACTTGTGTTCTGTTTTGTGTATTGTATTTATCCCATTTTTTGACACCTATTGCATGCCCAACCAAACCGGAAAAGGGTCTCTCTCTGAATCGCCTTTTCCAAGATTTCTTCCATTTTTTTCAATACAAGGTTTTTTTGGAAGTCCATTCTTGTCATCTTAAGGAGTCAAGGCTTAGGGGCTGTTAAACCTCATTGCTGCACTCTTTATGTGATTTTGGGCTATACAAAACATAACATATTGTTGTTGTTCTAGGTATTTAATATGCTTAAAGAAAAAAAAAACTGCTGAGCCATGAAACTTGAATTTCTCCAATTTAACAAACACATTATTTTTCAAAATGTCAGTAACAAAGGTCTAGAAGACAGTATTGCCAAATATCAGTACAGCCCCCCCAGAGGTAATATTAAAAGTCATCTTCCTCTCATCCCATTTTCTGTTTTCAAATTAAACTGTATAGACTTTTAAAAAGTAGGAAACATTTTTAACCCAAGGTCTGATTCAAGAGAACTGAAGCCTGAGAAAAGGGATGGTTAGTCTTTAAAGTAATTCTGTTAGTTTCTTTCTAATGAAACAAAATGCCTTCAGATGATATTGCTGCGTTTCCCCTAGTATACATACTGTATTCCCTGCAATAGGTTCAAGACAAGAAAGAGAAGTCAAAACACAGCTGCTCTGAAAAATTATTAATAATACATTATCTATAGACATATTCACATTCATCCTATGATGTCAATGCCTATGATGGCACTCCAATATTTGTCTTATAGGCAAATTGCAGTGAGTCAAGGTGGTCTATCACAAGAGGACTCATATAGTCCAGGACCAGCCTCTCCAAGGGTCTTCATAATGTGAGACGTAAATGCCACTGGTCTGTTGTCATTAAGAGGCCTGCCTACTTTCTTTGGAACAGAACAATGTTGTTTTCCATAGCAGTGGCACGTTCTGTAGACTTAGGACAGACTACAGAGGTGATTGAGGATATCACAAAGTTGGTCAGCACAGGTCTTAAGAACTCGAGGTCCTATGGCTTTTCCATTGTGTAGTTCTGTCAGTTGTTTCCTCACTTACTGTTCAGTTATCGACATTTGATACTGATGGTCACTGGCCATTCCAGTTAAAGAGGTAACTCGTCATTGGAAGAAGGTGGAAGAAAGAGGGAAAATCTATTAAGAATTTGTTTTAGCTTTGTCCACATCCCCTTCTACTATCAGAACCCTGGAATACTTGAGTCCAGTAATTATGTCCTGTCCATTCCAGACATTTTTCGTGATATCCTGAGTGAGTTTGTTTTTTTTTTGTTTAGATTTGTAAGCTCCCTTTCCTTCACTCAGCTTTTTCTTCAGGATTTGCTGTGGGTCTTTCAGAGTCTCTGTCGCCAGATTTGAATGCCCTCTTTTTCACATTCAGGAGAATTTTTAGCTCCTTAGTAATCCAGACCTTGTTGTTTGGAAGCAATGCACTGTCCTTTAGGGTACCAAAGCGTCAACACAAAAGTTAACATAGTTTGTGATGCAATGACTGGTGCACTCAATATCATCCTAATGTGATTTGCACATCATTTCCTAGTCTGTCATTTGGAAGCAGTCATTCAGACCCTTAATGACAATTTCATTGTAAACATTCACAGTCCAGTTCATTTCTTTTTTTTTTTTCACTTGCATGTAACAAAGAACCAACATTTTTAGAAAAGAGTAAAAAGCAGAAAACATATGGAATCACCATCTTTCAGATTATCGTAAATGATGAGGAGACAAAGTGTAAGTATTCATCTACTGTATACTATGGGGGGGGAGGATTCTAGGTGGGTCCTATTAATTGTGGAGCCTTGGTAAAACATTCACAGGAGTCAAGTGTCTTTTTTACTTGTGTCCAATTGTCAGGCAAGTAGAAGTCACCATTCAAAAACCGCATGCCCCATAATACTTTGCGGTGAGATGGGTCATATCAATTTTTGATAAACTAGTGCCCTGTCTAGGGTTGTTGATATCTTGTGCCCAATGCTCCTCTTTTGTTTTTGGGCACAAGATGCAAACAACCATTACTGGACACAGTTATCCCCTGTGGAGGACTGCCGGCTTCGTGCTCCGGCCCTCACCCCCAGGCCACCAGGAGGAGCTCTCCCGACAGCAGGATCGTGCTGGGCCTCATTGACTATGTAGTATTTATATTCAGCCCTGCTGGATACCTTGGGGGCCACCGGGAGTCGCTGTAGGGGGGCTCGTGGGCTCTTGTGTGCCCTATAACCTGGGAGTACGTCACGGTCACGTGACAGGAAGGAACGACGTGCTCCCGGGTCAGGGTGTATAAAAGGACTATGGTCCAGACACTGAGCTGAGCTGGGAGGTAGGAGGGCGAAGTGTCTGGGCGAGGAGGAGAGATTATTATTGTGTTGTTTTTTTAAATCTATGAGTAGTGTGCAGGGTGCTTGGTGCACTGTGTTAAAGAAGAATAAAGAGTCTTGGACTTTTACCTGGTGTCTAGCGTGGTACCTGAGGGTTCAAGGGAGCACTAGCGCCCCCTACTGCCACACCCCATAAATGATAACACCTTTATTCACTCTTACAGGTCTACTTTCAGTGAAACCATAATATAGTCATGAGTAGAAATGTATTTTTTCTTTTAAACAACCATTCACAATGACACTGTGCGAATGGGGAAGCCAATAACCCCTTAATTTAGTATATGCATGTGCTTATGCAAGTGAGAGAAAAATCCACTTATACAAATGCAGAACATTAAAATACACTGAACTTAGTGCTGCAGTGCTAACTAGTGTGCTTTTCAATTTCAATAATGCTTACTGTAAAACTCATTTGGAACCATCAGGGTACATTTTCCTATATTAGTTCAATACCAATATAAGGACAAGTCCTTAAAAAATGTCAAAATGTTTGCAAAACAACCACTTATGTAACTTAACTGCTTAGTTACATAATTCCAAATTAATATAATATCAAGTGGTATTAAATCAATAAAATTTTTACAATAATAGCTAGTGGTGTTCTTATTGAATGAGTTCTTAGGAAATTACAATATATTATACAGTACATTTTTGTGAAGTATAAAATATAAGCTTTGTAAAATCAGCACAAGCACCTTAAATCAATTATACATCATAGTATTAGTTCCAATGTTAAAAAACATCATGCAGAAAATAGTTTTATGAGGAAGATGGAATGCTATTGAGTATGTTTTCATTGAGTATTTAGTTGTAGTGTTAATACCATCTGCAGTTTTTTTATGGTCATATTTTTAATGCATTCTTGAGTGCCTTGAAAGGCATAGTTAAATAAACTATTTGTGTTATTTTGTATTTTTTGTTACCTAAATTTACTTTACATTTTCTTTAGGAATTAAAGGCTGAAACACACACACCACTTTCATAAGCTTTACTTTAATAATAGTTTAAAATCAATAAAAGTCTAGTCAAATGAATTGGCTTTTTTATCATACCATCCATATTGCACCATACAGTGGCATGAAATAACATTGCCCAGGACCATGTTGCAAAATATACTTAAATAAGTAATACAGAGTCTGGACAGCTAAGGGGTAGAAGCTGTTGTAGTACTTGGAAGAACGGTTTTGGATGCTACAGTTCCTTCTACGAGATGAAAGTGGAACAAAGAAACCATGGGTGGATAGGAGCAATTTTTCACAATGCTGTAAGCTTTGCCAACACTATGCTTTACAAAGATATCTTCAATGGAGGGCAGAGAGGTCCCAATGATCTTTTCTGCAGCAAACCAGATGGTGAAGCAGCCGGTTAGTATGCTCTTGATGGTCCCCCAGAAGGGGGTTGAAGTCTTGCCTTTTTCAGCCCCCAAAGGTAGTGGAGACACTGCTGCACCTTTTTGGCTATGAAGATGGTGTTAATTGGCCGAGTAAGGCCAGTTGCAAGGTGCTCATCAAGGAATTTGGTGCTCATGACCAATTTGACCAATTCCATTGAAGAGCCCTTGATATGCAGTGGGGTGTGGACAATGTGGGCCTTCCTGAAGTCAACATTCTGGCCACCTTAAGAGACAGATTGTTGATGATACCCACCACAGTTGTGTCATCTGCAAACATAATGATGGGGTTAGAACTGTAGAGTTAGCAGAGTGAACAGAAGTGGGCCGAGTACACTCTCAGCATGATGGTACTGGAGATGGTTGTCTGGAAGCCCTGCCAGGAAGTCCAGGGACCAGCTGCAAAGGGAAGTGTTATAACCTAGCAGGCTCAATCTTCTGAGGGGTTATGATGTTGAAATCTAAACTGAAGTCAATAAAAAGCATCCTAGCATAAGTGTCTCTTTTGTCCAAATGGAACATGGCCAAATAATGGAGTAGCGGATAATGGCATCTTCAGTGGAATGATTCTTGTAAAAGGCAAACTGGAGAGGGTCGTGTGATGTGGGCAGTCCAGCTTTCAAGTGACCAAAGACTAGTCTCTCAAAGCATTTTGTGATGACAGGCGTGAGTGCTATAGGGTAATAATCATTGAGGCAAAAGACAGAGGATCTCTTCGGTAAGGGTATGATGGTAATGGTTTGGAAGCACTTGGAGACGACTGCCTGCCTCAGGGAAATATTGAAGATGTACGTAAAGACACCCATCAGCCAATTTTCACACTCCCTGAGCACTCGGCTAGGTGTGTTGTCTTGTCCAGCTGCTTTGCGTGGGTTAACATTCAAGAAAGTTCTTCTCATCTCAGCACTTGTTCTCCCTGAGGAGGGATAAACTTCCTGACAAGTATGTTGTGCAGAGCATCACACTATACATAGAAGTTGTTTAGGACATCTGGAATTGAGGAATCACCACTGCTGGCAGGTGTTGTGGTCTTATAGTCTGTGACGGGTTTTATTTCCTGCCACTTGAGACGTGTGTCCCCTGTATCCTGAAAGTGGTAATGGATTTTCTTGCCATACACTCACTTAGCTGCTTTGATGCACTTAAATAGGTCACACCATGATCTGTTTAAGAGTTCCTTTGGACCATTTCAGCAGAGTTCTGTATGCAGGCAGTAGCATCATGAAAACATGATCAGAAAAACCAAGAAGTGGGCAAGGTACGGTTTTGTTGGCATCGGGAGAGTTTCTATACTTGGAAAACAGCTGTCACCAAGCCTTGACTGAGATTTGAATTCAGGTCTTTTCTGTTTGTAGTCCACCTCCTCCACCTACACCTTTAGGCTTTTGTTGATCCACCTGGTGGTTTTACGGACTAGTACAGTCATATCACTGAACATTTCAAAATGGTGTGATTTCCTGAAGTCTACTGTAGGCAGTGCACTGTGAAATAGCACAGCATTTCTCAAGCATTTTTAATTTCTACATCTCTAGGGGACTTGTCTGACATTTATTTATTTTTTTTACCCTGTGACTAAAATATTATCCTTCAGGATCTAACCACTGTAACAAAAAGCATAAAGAAATTAGAAAGATTTGGGGAATCACAACATAAACCCTGTATATTTGATGACAAAACAAAAAAAAAAAAGGTTAACTTTTAGCTCATCTTTTCTGATGTAAGTCAACAATCAGAATTCCCCAAGTTGGTGGTGGAACCCCTTAAGTGGAAGCCAGAGCAGAGGAGGCAGGCTCAGGGGTTTCTGACACAGAAGGGACATCACTGGTTCTGCCTGTCACTAGATCTGTCAATGAGAGAGGTGGAGGAACATTAGGCAACACCGCCAACCCTTGACTCAGGATGGAATCAGAATATGATGAGCTCCCAAGCACATGTGTATGACGCCACTAATACATTTACCATGAATTTAATGTTCATTAAAAGTCATAAAGTTTGGTGACTAGATGAGAACAGTATGCAGGTTTTCTCTTTTCCACTATAAAATTTTTGCCTGTAAATCAAATTGACCTGGTGGACGGTGTCAAATAAAACATTGAAAAGCATCTCACAAGCTGCCTTTATAGTTACATGATTTCTTTCCTGAAATGCTGGATTGGCAGTCCTTTCAATTGCTGTACTAGCATCACATAATCTCTCATTAGCTAGGCAGGAGAAGTTAGCAGAGAGTGCTACTAATGGGAGACTTCACAGGTGAGTATCAACAGAAAACCACTGGCTGATATTTGATTAAATTGATGTGTTGAATACCCTGAGATTTCAATCACGGCTATAAAATGTCTGATGTAGTTCTCTATCACTTACATGTACCTCTGTGAATATTTTTTAACCCTTACTGCACTAAACTCGAACTATAAACACTGAATTTCTATAAAGAACATCTTAAGATTAAAACCAACATTCATTTAACCAAACTTGCAGTAGATGAGCTCTGAGAAGCAAGGGGCACACATCAGATAAATGATGTTCGTTTGTGGTACTCTTATTGATAACAGTAGGTGCAAGGCATTTTTCGTTGGAAAATATATTTTGTTAAAAAAGGGCTTGCAGACAGTCTGTAAAGCTGAGGAGTAGCAAGTCGTGAAACGTTTGGGAATCACTGACTTAATTCCTTTACGAAAAGCAGCAGCCATCACAATCTGTTGCTAAATTCTATAGAATTGGTTCCCAAGTTCAGTCCTGGGGGCCATGTGGCTGCATTTTTTATTCACAACAGTTTCACAATCTGTACATCATTGTTACTTTTAATTGATCTCATTGTTGAGAGAGTTGTCCTTTTTATTGTCTTATTCTAAGAAATTCAGAAATATGTGTATTTCTGCCAAAACTTTTAAAAGCATAAGTTTTCATTGTTTTTTTATTTCTTTTTGATTTGCCGTTTTCTGTAGAGCTGGCTCACTTAATTACATCCAAATGCTGAATGCTGAAGGGGGAAATCACTTCATGGCCATTTTCACTTGCCTCCTGGTTAAGAAACACTTCTTACAAATGATCAGACAATTGAATATGGCACTGAAGTAATGAGTGTTAGTGGGCCTTACAATGGAGTGGTGTCCCCTCCGAGGCCTTGCACCCAGTGCTGCTGAAGTCACCCACGTAAACCTACGATTAAACAGCTTTGTGAATTTTATGTTATTGGTGATTTATGATTTCAAATTAAGAAACAAAAGAATGGTGGTTTATTCAATGAACGCACAGATCACAGATGTTTTAATTAAGTTTGTAATTTAAACAACTGAAACAATTTTGCAGTTTCTCTCTGTAGTTCTTTTTATGCACTACACCAGCTTTCCTACCACCTCCTCAAGAATCAATTACTGCTTGTAAGATGGAAGCTGGAGTGCTGAGATATAGTCTATGTTGGTAAGAGGCGGTAGAGGTAAATAAATACAGTGGGATGCAAAAGTTTGGGCAACCTTGTTAATAGTCATTATTTTCCTGCATAAATCGTTGTCATTTTATTTAATTATTGGAACTCAAATTGGCTTGGTAAGCTCGAATCCTATAATGAGAAAGAGTATTTAAAAATGTCAGTTAAATATATCAACCCACAGACCAGCACCAAAGACCTACAACATCATCTTGCAGCATATAGGATTCCACTCAGATCAGTGACAAAGCTGAAGCTGCCGGGCTGGATCTTTCAACAAGACAACGACACACAAAATCCACGTGATATTTGAGAAGTGAAATGAAGTTTATTGGATTTACAGAAAGTGTGCAATAATTGTTCAAACAAAATCAGGCAGGTGCATAAATTTGGGCACCGTTGTCATTTAATTGATTCCAAAACTTTTAGAACTAATTATTGGAACAGCGGGTTAGAAAATGGATGGATGGATAATGTCTTGCAAATATATACAATGTAATGCAATACAAAAACGAGAAAAATATGCTCAGGTGCTATATACAATAATTATAGTGACTCCAAAGCAAAAAAATATTGACTCCAAAGCAAAAAAAAATTGACGAGACAAAATCCAACAAAAATAAACAAAAAGTCTTTTCTTCCTCCTTCTTCTTCAACAGACAGTTCATGATAGATGGGCATAAAAAATAATCAAAAACAAAAAGAGAAGAATGATGAACAAAGACAATAAAGAAAAAATGAGCACCAACAAACACAGATTACTTACACCCAAAGATATATATACAACTTGGAATTAAACTGTCCTATTTACAAACTTAAATGTTCTTCTCTCTGCTCTATCAACTCAGCAGTTAAGAAGTGTCAGCAAGCCGGAAGACCACTGAAAAGACAACCCTTGGCAGTGTGGACTTCTGTTTAATACTGCTAGCCGTTTTGCCTAGCCAATCATCACACACATCTTCCAGGGTCACCCAATAACAAGTAACGTCAAGTCACGCAACCAACATCCTCCTTTGATCAGGTGCAGTTGTCCCTATTTTAAATCTCCATATTTCCCCATGTTAGTCTTACAACCACCTTGTGCCAGCTGCTCGTTCACCTATGCAGGAAAGTTACATGGTGACCTTTCACCTACTTCACTCCATGCTTTCTTTCTTTCTGCTGGCAACCTCCTAATGTATTCTCAGTGCTCTGACCTGTTCTTCCTGCAGAGGCTTCAGGCATGTGCTTTGCCATTGGGCCACTCGAATTTTAAATCACTCCTGGGTATAATATAGCTCCATCAGAAGCTCTAGAAAAGTCCAGAGAAGAGCAACTAGGCTGATTACAAAGATACAGGGGATGAATTATGAAGAAAGATTAAAAGAGATGTGAATGGTCAGTTTAAGCAAATGAAGATTAAGAGGAGACATGACTGAAGTGTTTAAAATTATGAAGAGAATTATTACTGTGCATCAAGACTGTTATTTAATAATGAGTTCATCAAGAACACGGAGACACAGTTAGAAACTTGTCAAGGGTAAATTTTGCACTAACATTAGGAAGAGTTTCTTAACACAGAGAACCATAGACACTTGGAATTAGCTCCCAAGTAGTGTGGTAGACAGTAGGACTTTAGGGACTTTCAAAACTCAACTTGATGTTATTTTAGAAGAATTAAGTGGAAATGAATGGCAAGCTTTGTTGGGCTGAATGGCATGTTTGAATGGCCACTAGATTGTTGAAATTTCTAAAAAAAACGTTCCCCTCTTACAAATGGGGTGACCCACATGGGAAGACCAAACACCAGATCAACATTGCTCCACCACTGCATTCTCCCACACTAAGGTGCTAATATAACAGGTAAGTAACTGTCCTTACATTCTCTACATCCCCTTCGTTTTTGATTCCTAGCTTTTTTTATCCTGGAGATTCTTGTTGGTTCATGCAGGTTGTATTGGCTATAGTTAACTGAAAATAAAAGGGCCTGGCAATCATAATTAATAACCATAAAAATGGACTGCACAAACAATGAAAAAGCAATATCATGTGCAAAACATTCAAAGTCTTCAAATGATAACATGCAACGTATCACCTCTCTTAGGACCATGATATTGTGCACCACCAGGCTGGCAATGCCAGATTAACCTTACACAGACAAACGTGGGACACAAGTTCAAGGCACACACTGATTTTTATTTTCTTTTTCCCTTGTGGGAAACGCCTTCCCCGTTCTCCACAAGTATAACACGGTCCCAGCACAAGTAGAGCACAAACACAATATTCTCTTCCCTCACTCTTTTCCTTCTCTTCCACTCCTCTGTCAAGCTTCGTTTTCCTCCACTAGCCTCTGTCTCTTTGAGTAGGGGCTGCTGGCTCCTTTATAAGATCCTGTATGTGCTCCAGGTTCTTGATTATTCACTGTGTGATGGAAGAACTGCCCTTAAGGGCTCAGCAGCTCCTGCTGCAGTAACCCCTGGCGGTGCCAGCGGATCTCAACTGAGCTGCACCAAACTCCAACTCCCATGAAGCCCTGCGGCAGTCTGAGGCACCACTGTAACCCAGGGGGAGGTAACGCTCTGGCCACGCTTGCTCCCTCGGTCCTCGCAAGCATGGAGGTGTCCCAGCTGGGCAAGGGCCCTGGCTGCACGCTACAATATATTATTCCACTTTGATTTATTTATTCCTGTGTTCAGTTTATGTGTATATTTCTTTATGTGATCCTGTGCAGAGCTTCTTTAAAAGTTGGCACAATTTTATTAATGTTATTTTAAATTACCTTTGCTAAATCCCTGCTTGCGTCTCTGCTAACCTCCTATTGTTTTAATTAATAACAGGCTGCATAACACAGCATGCCTCATTTGTTTCTCATTTTATTAAAAATGTGCTCTCTTTTCTGGTAGGGGTTGGGGACTTTAGCTTAGTTTGTGATTACATATTTAATTGTTTGATATAAGGAAATGATATAAGGTGTTGATTTTTAAAAGATTTTTTTAAATCTTGTAGTTTTATGTTATTGAAACCTATGCTAGAATCCAAAAACTTCTGTATGGCATTTATCTGAACACATAAACAGTAATTAAAAAAAAAAAGAATGCTAAGAATAAAGAATTATCAATTACTTTTAAGTGTAAGTTTGCAGACAGTACAAACCAGAGAAGTTCATCTAGCTCTTTTTTATTTTACATTTTTGGATACACATTCTTTAATTGTATTACACATGTTATTATGTTTTGAAATTTCTGTAGCAACCACAAATAGGAATATGAACACATCATGGGGTTTTGTAGCAAATCACTTTGATTTTCATTGCATCAAAACTGGAGTGCAACATAACAATATGCTGTGCCAAATTCGGACTCCCAGTCCCAGCCAGAATCCTCCCTCTCTTCACATGAACATGCACACACTGTACTAATAGTGCTGCCTGCCAAAGCTGCAACAGCTTCGCTGGTCTTATTTTGTTAACTGATTTAGTCATTCAGTCATCTCACATACACAATACAATCAACAAGAAAGCATGTGTGTGATAAACAATTTTATATATAATAGTTATATATGTTACTTATGGCTAAAATACAAAGTTTAGGATCCTGCCAAAATATCTTGTAGAAAAGTATAAATTATTTCTTTTAATATTTTATACCTTAAGCTGTGCTTATTTGTCAAAGACAGGCAATTCTAACCTCATATTTGATGCACATTTAAAGAAATATATTTAACACCAGCAGTATGGCTCTTGGAAATCTTACTGTCACTGTATTCTGAAAATGTTGAATGGGGTAGTTAGTAACAACATTATGTAAACGTGGGTTTGAGTTCAATACATCTGGATTAAATTTCAGTAATACAGCAGGGAAGATTCATTTCACGTAACCGAACGCAAAGTGCCTGTAACAAACATGCATTTCCTTGGGATTTTCCACATTTTACTGCTATCCATCCATTCATCATCCAACCCGCTATACCCTAATTACAGGGTCATGGGGGTCTGCTGGAGCCAGTCCCAGCCAACACAGGGCATAACGCAGGAAACAAACCCTGGGCAGGGCACCAGCCCACCACAGGGCTCACACACACACACACACACCAAGCACACATAGGGACAATTTAGAATCACCAATGTACCTAACATGCACATCTTTGGACTGTGGGATGAAACCGGAGCACCCGGAGGAAACCCATGCTGGCACGGGAAGCGAACCCAGGTCACCCTACTGCGAGGCAGCAGCGCTACCCACTGTGCCATCATGCCACCCCATTTTGATGCTATACAATATTAAATCACATTGGATTTAATTTGGCTTTTTTGACACTAATCAACAGAAAAAGACTGTTTCTGTTTGTATTCAAATACAACCTTAATGACCTGAACAAATGTGCTACTGTACTTCATTTAGTGTTAGCTGGAAACTTTAATGTTATTAAAATGAATATTTTATCTACAGGGCGGCACGGTGGCGCAGTGGTAGCGCTGCTGCCTCGCAGTTAGGAGACCCAGGTTCGCTTCCCAGGTCCTCCTTGCGTGGAGTTTGCATGTTCTCCCCGTGTCTGCGTGGGTTTCCTCCGGGCGCTCCGGTTTCCTCCCACAATCCAAAGACATGCAGGTTAGGTGGATTGGCGATTCTAAATTGGGCTTGGTGTGTGGGTGTGTTTGTGTGTGTCCTGCGGTGGGTTGGCACCCTGCCCAGGATTGGTTCCTGCCTTGTGCCCTGTGTTGGCTGGGATTGGCTCCAGCAGACCCCCGTGACCCTGTATTCGGATTCAGCGGGTTAGACAATGGATGGATGGATGGATTTTATCTACATTTTACTAACTTTTCAAGTGTATTTTAAGCCATTTTGACCGATACTTTTTTAAAAACTGGATGTAATTATAACTTTGTTTACTTGGAGTACAAAGAAGCCACAAACAAAAATGAATTCTTTAGGGGGATAAAGCAAAGGAAGCAATGGCATCACTTATGCTTTAATTTTTCTAATGGCTTACAAATACATGTAATATAAAATTATGGAAGAAATCAGTTAGTTATGAAATAAACATAGAGAAGAAATCCTACACTACTTCCCATCCACCACTATATATAAAGTTTGTGGACAACTGACCATCACACTTATATAAGCTTGTTGGACATCTCATTCCAAAACCATGAGCATTAACATGAAATTGGTCCCTCTTTTGTGGCAATAACAGCTTCCACTCATATGGGAAGGCTTTCCACAAGATTTCGCAGTGTGTCTGTGGGAATCTGGGACCATTCAGTGAAAGGGCATTTGTGAGGTCAGGTGCTAATGTCGGATGTGAAGACGTGGGTCACAATCAGGGCTGTTTCTGACCTATTTGGTGCTCCAGGCAAGAAAATCTGTTTAAACCCCCATCACACCACCATAAACAGACACAGACACAGACACACACACAATATGTTACTAACACAGGTTAATCACTTATTTAATTGAAAATAAATACATGTAAATAGAATAATAAAATAATAACAATAGAACTCTTTTGCATGTAGGTATGAAAACGCAGAAAACGTATATATAGAACAATGAAATAACAAAATAGAACCAGTTTGCATTTAAATAACTTATTTAGCAGACTCTACAAACTTTATATAGAAACATGAAGTACAACGAATGCAGTAAATAATATTAGAAACTCGAGGCTGGAAACATTGCACTTAAAAGTCTTTAAAATTGGACACACCTTGACTTTCTTGCAGCAAAATCACTTATAACATCGTCATATGATATATTCCTAGATACATCTCTGTTAATTCTCATCATTGCAAGGCCATTGAGACAGTCTTATGACATTATGGACCTCAAATTATTTTTATGAGCTTTGGTTTTAAGAAGATTCTCTCTGAAGAAGCTGTAGTTATGGGAGTAGCGGTTGCAATTCTGAAGGCTATCCATGTATTTGGTTGCATTTCATTTAAATTATTTTCTTCCAAGAGAGATAAGAGTTCCAGTCCTCTGGAGTGTATGTAGTGTTTAAAAATCCGTCGAGGTATAGTGGCGACAGTGTCCCTGCTGAAGTGCCAGTGATCTTGTCTCCAAGACCTCCTTTCCTCACATTGCTCATTCTCTCACCTTAGTAACTCCAAACCAAACAAACAAGCCAGTCGCTCACTGAGTCGCTCATACAGTCGCTCACTGCACCCAGGTCAGCTGTCAATCACCCCGCAGCTCCACACTTGAAAAGGAGGAGGAGGGGAAGGTGACCCAGTTCTGTGTCCGTCTGGCAGGCTGCAAATCACTTGGAAATACCAGGGGGTGAGTCCTGACTTCTGGTCCTGGCAGCGGCTTGCTGCCTGCACTTGTGTATGCAACAGCACACAGAATGTGCTGTGTATAGTGCAGATAGTGCAGGTGTTGCTGAGCTGCACAACATAAACATTTCTTTGTGCTCCAGTCCGGTCCAGGCAAATTTTTCTAAACAAAATAATGATAGAAATCTCCATCGAGGGCTGCAGTAATGCATCCTGACCACTAGAGGGAAGCCTAGGCAGTCTATACCAAGAAATGGCCCCGGTCACAATCACCATTTGAAATCACCCCAAAGGTGTTCAACAGGATTGAGGTCATGGCCATGTATATCCACTCATGTCCCTCCACACTAAATCATGTATTTAAGGACCTGGCTTTGTGCACAGGTAAATATAATAGGCCCCTTCCACAAAGATGGAAGATTGCATTTATCTAAAATGCATTGATATGTTGTGACATTCACTGGAACCAAGGATCCTATTTAAAACCCTGCAAAACAGCCACAGACCATTATCCCTCCTCCACCAAACTTTATAGTAGGCACTATGCTACCCAGAAGGTAGCATTCTCCTGGCCTCTGCCAAACTCACATTCGTCCATCAGACTGCAGGATAGTGAAGTGTGATTCATCACTCCAGAGAACACTTTTCTACTGCTCCAGAGTCCGTTTTGGCATACTTTACACCACTCTGTCTGACATTTGGCATTGTGCATAGTGATCTTGGGCATGTGTGCAGCTGCTGGAAACCTAGGAGGGTGATGGACAGAAAAGATATTATTAATGCTATACAAGCTTTGGGAAAGACAGAAAACGAAGGAAAGGAGGAGTTGTGGCACTATATGAGAAAAGTAATATTCAGACCAATAAATTGAAGATGGAACAAGGGAGCACAGCAGAATCACTGTGAGTTATGCACTGGTGTGGAGTGTGGAATGTGCAACACATCAGCAAATTCTGAAATTTTAGTCAGTAGCATATTATTTAATCAAAGACTTATCTATACTAATAAAAGGCAAAGCCCTCACTGACTCACTCATTCACTCACTGACTCACTCACTCATCACTAATTCTCCAAGTTCCCGTGTAGGTAGAAGGCTGAAATTTGGCAGGCTCATTCCTTACAGCTTACTTACAAAATTTGGGCAGGTTTCATTTCGAAATTCTACGCGTAATGGTCATAACTGGAACCTATTTTTTCGTCCTTATACTATAATAGACTTCTGCTCGATGGCCGTGGGAGGCAGAGTTACGCCTCCCATGTAATTTAGTGCCTGCCCATATAAAGCCGTCCGTCAGCAGCAATCCAATAGAAACAGTGCTGCTAAATATTCACGGGTGAAGGACTGTGCTTATGCAGACGAAGATGAGATGGTCAGGGTGGTGTTTGGCACACACTCACGAAACTGCGAGAGAAACTTTTAAGTGCCGGGTCTTAACTAACATTAAATACAGCCGTGGACATCGCGCGAGATGTGAGAAAATGTGTTCAATGTGCTGCCCATTGTGTTGGATTGTCAATGCAACCCTCTTCTCCCACTCTTCACACACTGATAGCAACACCGCAGGAGAAATGCTAGCACAGGCTTCCAGTATCCTTAGTTTCAGAGGCTGCACATCTCGTATCTTCACAGCATAGACAATTGCCTTCAGATGACCCCAAAGATAAAAGTCTAAGGGGGTCAGATCGGGAGACCTTGGGGGCCATTCAACTGGCCCACGACGACCAATCCACTTTCCAGGAAACTGTTCATCTAGGAATGCTCGGACCTGACACCCATAATGTGGTGGTGCACCATCTTGCTGGAAAAACTCAGGGAACGTGCCAGCTTCAGTGCATAAAGAGGGAAACACATCATCATGTAGCAATTTCGCATATCCAGTGGCCTTGAGGTTTCCATTGATGAAGAATGGCCCCACTATCTTTGTACCCCATATACCACACCATACCATCAATTTTTTTGTTCCAACAGTCTTGGAGGGATCTATCCAATGTGTGTTAGTGTCAGACCAATAGCGGTGGTTTTGTTTGTTAACTTCACCATTCACATAAAAGTTTGCCTCATCACTGTCAAAATCTTCTACGTAAACTGAGGGTCCTGTTCCAGTTTTTGTTTTGCCCATTCTGCAAATTCAGTGCGCCGATCTGGGTCACCCTCGTTGAGATGCTGCAGTAGCTGGAGTTTGTAAGGGTGCCATTTGTGAGTAGCTAATATCCCCGAAGGGATGTTCGACTAATGCCACTCTCCAGTGACATGCGGCGAGTGCTACACTGTGGGCTCTTGCTGAATGAAGCTAGGACAGCCACTGATGTTTCTTCATTAGTGACAGTTTTCATGCGTCCACATTTTGGCAAATCCAACACTGAACCAGTTTCACGAAACTTAGCAAGCAGTTTGCTAACTGTAGCATGGGAGATGGGTGGTCTCGTAGGGTGTCTTGCATTGAAATCTGCTGCAATGATCCGGTTACTGCGTTCACCAGACATCAACACATTTTCTATCCGCTCCTCACGTGTTAACCTCTGCGACATGTCAATGGCTGTAAACAAAGAGAAACTTGTAAATAACTCATGAAAGAATAAAGTTATGTTAAAACCAAGCACACCATTGTTTTTCTTGTGAAATTCCCAATAAGTTTGATGTGTCACATGACCCTCTTCCTATTGAAAAAACAAAAGTTTGATCCAAAATGGCCGACTTCAAAATGGCCACCATGGTCACCACCCATCTTGAAAAGTTTTCCCCCTCACATATACTAATGTGCCACAAACAGGAAGTTAATATCACCAACCATTCCCATTTTATTAAGGTGTATCCATATAGATGGATTATATATATATATACCCCGATCTACATACTCTCAAATAGACAAACCACACGCCGTGGCGCAATGGAAGAGGCTTTGCCTCTAGCGTTGACGTCCGAGGTTCGATTCCCAAGAGAGGGTGCACTGAGTATGTACGCCTGATGACCCCAAAATTAGGGCGAAACACTTGTCACGTACTCTTTGCATTATTTCACAGTTAAACTATTTCAATATATATATACATACATATATATATATATACACACACATATATATATATCAGCGCTTCCAGATTCATTTTACCCTCGCACCCCCTTGGTTTGAGACGTATGAAAAAATATGCGGTTAACGCAGAAAGACAGATCACCAATTGAAGCTTTATGAATAATGGATACTTTATTCGCCATCAATGATTGTTTTGGTTAAGCCATACTCAGTGTAATCATTAGATGAATGGTAAAAAAGTAAGAGCGAGGTAAGGGTGATTTATTGAGGCACGCAGGCGAAAACCACAATAGCACGCAAGCTCAATGTAGTGCGCGTCAACTCGATCTGAATTGCGCGATCACGTTAGAAAAAATATATCTTTTCAAGTTCTATTTAGTCGACACAAATATCTTTCGTTGGAATGTAAGGCAAATTTACTCTTTACATTTCTATGGTGAAGAAAAATTTATGCAATGATGCCTACATTTAACTTACATTCCTATCAAAGACATTTATGTTGACTAAATAAAAAATCCTTCTATTTAAAATTTAAATAGAACTTGAACAGATACGATAGTTCATAATATCCACGCAGACTTGCACGTAAGAGCGGGAGTCATCCGTTTTAACAAGCAGCTTATTGCATTGATACGAAATAGCCTGCCCATTTAATTATTTAGGAATGGATAAATAAATGAAGATTTTGTACAAATAATGCTTTTCATTTTTATTCCATGATGGATTCTGGCACCCCCAGCAACAGTTGCTCACACCCCGAATCAGTGTATATATATATATATTTATATATATATGTGTGTGTGTATATGTATATATGTGGATATGTATGTATATGTATATATATATATATGTATTTGTGTGTATATATGTGTGTGTATGTATATGTATGTGTGTATATGTAGATATGAATATGTATATGTATATACAGTGAACCCTCGTTTATCACTGTTAATCCGTTCCAGACTCTAGGATTCTTTATTTATAAATTGAATATTTTCGCAGTTAGAGTATAGAAAACCTGTTTACGACCTTCTAAATACATTTTTTAACATTATTAGAGCCTTCTAGACATGAAATATCACCCTTTAGTCACCATTACACTCGTATTACCCAATATATTAGACAAAATAAAAGAAAATAAGACATATTAGACGTTACAAATATCATATTACTAGGCGCACTCTCCTTTCAAGGCGACCGACTTTTATCCTCAATTTTTGTGCGCTCCATGTGTACATCAGGCACGTAAGTGTAGGGAATGAGAACATCAAAGTGCCCATTCATAACATCTCATCAAGTGCCTGTCCAAAGTCGTACAATGTCAGCCCAAATCTGTACCGCTAAAGACGGAGTTTCATGCACTAAATAAGCTATAGATAAGACTAAGCAAGCACCATCTCCGCTGATATTTACTACGCGGTGAGGCATTTGTACTCCACCAACATTAATTATTTCCAGAGACATCATTTTGTCTATTTTTCCAGCGCATCGCGCACAAAAGCAAGGGAACGATGAGAGCGCCAGAACTCTGCTCACATCGTGCTGCTTCGTACCTCAAGCCGCAAGTAGTAAGTCTGTAATAAGCGGAATACCGCTACGCTTTCCACTCACGGGACGGAAGGACAATCCCGAATGCTTTTATATAGTAGATTATTGTACTGTACATTTAATTGCACACAACCACTAACCTATGAAGGCACAACCTCAGTAGGAGAGTCTTAAGAGGTGGTGCAGTATCTTCAGCAGGTACGTTGTTGTCTTTTTCCGTTGAAGGAGTACTAGGAGTAGGCAGTGGGTGTCTGGGTGCGCGGCTGAAGAACATCTTGATAGGCAGTTGCTGGCGCTGTCTTTTCATATGTGTGAGGAGGCTTTTGTAGGGTATTGCCATCTTTAATCATATCCAAGAGTTTCACCTTCTCCTGGATAGTAAGCATCTTCCTCCGGCGCTTAGTTTTATTGTCAGAAGGCTTAGAAAAGCAGCACGTTTAGGAGCCATCGTAGGGCTTAGATAAAAGTTCTCAGAAAGCGCATGCATAGTGACGTAAGCGTGTATGAGAAAAAAATCGTGATAGAGTGAAGCCGCGAATGTCAAAGCGTGATATAGCGAGGGATCACTGTATATGTATATATATGTGGATGTATGTGTATATATGTATATTTATATATATATGTATGTATATATATGTGTGTGTATATATATATATATGTGTATATATGTATATGTATGGATATGTATATATATATGTTTATATGTGTGTATATATATATATATGTATATATATATGTTTATATGTGTGTATATATATATATATATATATATATATATATATATGACAGCAACACTCATCACTCACAACAGTGACAAAACAATTACATTGACAATCATGTTACGTTATTTTCAAAATGTTTCCTTTTCTTTTTCATTACTTCTTTAGCACACTACTTCTCTGCTGCGAAGCGCGGGTATTTTGCTAGTATGCAATAAAGAAGAAGTAGTGATAATGGGTGATTTTAGCTCTCCAACCATTGCTTGGGAAACTCCTATCCGAAGTAAAAAAGAGGAAACAGAAATGGTGCTGATAGCAAATCACTGTTCTCGCCAAGTTTGTTTCAAGCCCGACGCATGGAGACATCTGCCTAGATCTAACCTTTTTGAACAATAAAAATAAGAGTAATAAAATTAGATGTAATTGATAGTGTAACTAGCAGTGATTGAAAGAAGATAAAATTTGAGATCATCTTTGATACCATTCAAATGTATACCAAAACAAAGACTTATAATTTGAGGAAAGCAGAGTTTATGGAAAGGAGGAAGTAGCTAGAAACACAGAATGGAAATAAAAACTAAGCAACTTTAAATTATAGGCTAATAGTAAGTATGTTCCTAAAACCAATAAAACAAAGAAATTTAAAAGTTCAACTGAAATGTATAAATAAGGGACTGACTTAAAGGAATAACAGATACCACAGCAAGAGATAAAAAAAAAGCATCTGGGAGGTCATCAGAGAAACAAAAGAAAAAGTTAGTGAAGCCAAAACAAGCAGCAATAAATATTTTGAGAACTACTCCAGTAAAAAGACAATAAAAGAGAATTTAAGAAACCTCAGGAACACAAAAGGAGACATAAATGAAAATAAAAGGAAACAGCAAATGAACTGAACAAATACCTCACCCAAGTATTTGTAAAGAAAGAAACAAATGGAATACCCAATGCTTTTAAAATAGAAGAGTCAAATGTGCTACGAGTCCTCAATATGTTGAAGACTAATAAAACCCTGGGACATAATGGGATTTTCAAAATTGTACTGAAATAAATGAAACACATCATTTACAAATCCCTATTAGGCCCATTTAAACAATCACTTGAGAACGGAGTAGTACCTGAGGACT
The DNA here is from genome assembly GCF_016835505.1 of Polypterus senegalus. Taxonomy (NCBI): domain Eukaryota; kingdom Metazoa; phylum Chordata; class Cladistia; order Polypteriformes; family Polypteridae; genus Polypterus; species Polypterus senegalus. The sequence goes on from NC_053168.1 coordinate 84,348,148, forward strand.
GAAAAGTTGCAAATGCAACTCAAGTCTTCATGAAAGGAGACAAAGGATAACCTTTGTAATTACAGAAAAATAACAAGTCTTACTTCTGTACCATGCAGAATTATGGAACTTATAATAAGAAATACATTAGAACAGTTCCTACATTAAAACAGCATTCTAAATAACAGCCAGTATGGCTTTTTGCCACACCAATCTTTTACATTTTTTACAACACTGGAGTAGTTGACAAAAGCAAAGCATACAACATTTTTTACCTAGATTTTTAAAATGTTTTTGATACTGAATATTAATTCTCAAAGTAGAAGCTGTTGGCATCAGAGACAATCTACAAAACAGGATCTCAATTTGGTCAGCTAGCAGAAGACACATAAGAGACTCCACATGGAGAGAGATCATCAGTGAAGTCCCTAAGAAGTCTCTTCTGACACTGGTACTTTTTTGATGTATATTTGTGAGATAGATTTTGGTAGATTTTGAGAAATTTGCATACTGGCAATGGAGGAATGGCAGACACTGATGAGGAAGCAAAAATTATTCAAAATACTTGGACAACTTTCAGAACTGGGTGAACATCTGCAAAATGCAGCTTAATGTAGAAATGCAGAAAGTGTTAAACATGGGCAAAAGGAAAGTCAATTATACATACAAAATGGTGCACAGCAAAAGAAAGCCAACTCTGAAAAGGATTTAGGAGTTTATGTTGACACAACATTTTCATCATTTAAGCAATATGCAGAAGTTATTAAAAAGGCAAATATAATGTTTGGGTCTATTGTAAAACCTGTTAAATATAAATCAAGAGAATGTTATACCCTATACTATATAATGAACTGGTCACCACACTACAAAAAAAGGCATTGTCACACTTGTAGCTGTGCAGAGCAGAGCAGCCAATTGTAACCCATTAAAGAAGGACATGTCATACTCTGACAAACTCAGAGAATTAAACCTGTTTAGTTTCGAGCAGAGGAGACTGTGTGGGGACCTAATCCAGGTCTTCAAAATTGTCAAAGGCATTGAAAGTAGATCCAGTAGTATTCGTTCAACTAAATAGTGAATCACACACTTGAGGACACCGGTGGAAATTAAGGGGAAGTGCAGTGCATTTAGGACTAAAGCCATGAAGCAGTCCTTTGCACAAAGATTTGTGGGGAATCTGGAACAAAGTACTGAAACATGTTGAAGCAGAATCCTTGACAACCTTTAAGAAATATCTAGATGAAATATTGGGACAACTTAGCTATCAGCTAAACAAATGGGTTAATGAATTGAATGGTCTCCATTCATTTGCCAAATTTCATATGTTCATAGGCTCTTATGAAACCCATTTCATGAAGCCCTTGATGCACAGGTCTTGTACTGATGTCACTTCTGTAAGTAGTTTGGAACTCTGTTGTGAGTGATGCAACACAGGAGAGGCAATTTTTACATTCTATATGCTTTAGCACTTGGTGGCTCTACTCTATGAATCTGCGTGGTCTAACACTTTGTAGATGAGGTGTTCTTGCTCCTAGAAGCTTCCACTTCATCACAGTAGTAGCACTTATAGTTGACTGGGGCAGATCTAGCAAAGCAGAAATTTAATGTACTGAATTGTGGAAAAGTTGTAATCCTATCACAGTGCCATGTTTAAAGTCACGGAGGTCTTCAGTATGACCCATTCTCTTGCCATGTTTGTCAAATTAGACTGCATGACTATGTGCTTAATTTTAAGCACCAGTTAAGAATGAGTGCAGATGAAACCTCAGAACTAAATAATCTGAAGGGATGCCCACCTACTTTATCCAGTCTGCAGCAGTCCACAACTGGTATTTCAAAGCCTTGTTCTTGTCTTTTAAGGAGTGGCTTTCTTACTGCCACTCACCCTGTCAAACCAGCAGCACAAAGTCTCCTCTTCACAGTAAAACCCGAGACTTGCTTTTTTTCAAATATGTTAAGCTGTGTTTGAAGCTGTTGTGCTGTGAGGTGCCTATCATGCCTAGTAGTAGCCCTCAGAAACGTATCTCTTCCTATTAGAGTTTCTTCTAGTTTCCAATTACCTTTGGATTGTGTAGGACACTGTACTCACTGAGCCTTTGATTTTTTTTAACAATTTCTCTTATTGGAAGGCCACTTCTAATGCTGTGTTTCATGTAATTTGTTAGTTGCCATTTTTCCCATTATACAGTACAGTGTACTATTGTCCAAGTAGCACTTCAGAGGGTGTAGTAACACTGTTCCAACTCTGCTTTAAGACAGACAGAAGGTTTTTAAGTATACAACAGAAGTCATGACACCTAAGCAAATTGTTTGCTTCAAGTTGCAAGACTTAATTTTCTTTAATTGCTGCAGAACATTTGTAGGTTGTAACCTATTAGTTGTCCCTTGAAGAAGGTCTATTTGTAATATTCTGAAATTTCAGTTTTTGCTAACCTAAACTTTATATTTAAACCTCTGGCAGCTTACAGCTTAGTTTTTCACCATTTAGGTCATTTATTTCATTTATCACTGATTAAAACTAAAGAAAAACTGAGGTGTTCTAAAACTTTTGATCTGTAGTGTAAAACTTAAAAATAATAGAATTTAAAATTTTTTATAGTATACAAACCACAAACCAAAACTTGGAAACTAAAAAAGTAAACTAAAAAAATAAATAATAATAACCTTCAACAGCTGCTCAACGTGCCATATTTTACAGTATCAAACTGCGCTTAAGCAAGCCAAAATCAGACACAGCATCTTGTATCCTGCTAAATTGAGAGTGAACACTCAAGGCAAATTCTGCATTTTAGTTCTCCAGATGAAGCAGAAAAAGAGGTAAGAAAACTGATACTGACACTGTGAAATACGATTGTGAGTTACATCATGTCCTGGCAAGGCAAAAAAGATTTTACCTGCAATTGGTCCATTCACAATGAGACTTTTGCCACAGTAATGCACTCTATTTCCTTCTCAGCTACTTTTACATTTTAATTACAATTTTAATTATAACCTTTTTTTCCAGCAGGAGACTGCTTAACTGCCGTTGGTTTATTATATTAGGATTATACTATCATAGGTTAGGATTAGGATGTTGTATACTGAATTAGGATTGTACCATCATACATTATCTGCTTCACTATGGGTTTAACATCATTCCCAGTTGTTTATTCTTTTGGGGGCTGTTTAAGATTATAGTCTAGGTTTATAATATTTGGACTTGACTGCCAATAGAGATATCTATTTTAATCCTTCTACACTGCTGCTGGGGGTCTTGTTGTGTTTTGGACTTGCTCTGTCTCTAGGCATGTCAAAGGACTGGGACTTTGTGAAGTGTGGTCTAGCCTACCTCAGACAGACAAAATTAACATTAAAACTACCTCATGTAATAATGTACTACCTTAACCTAAGACTATGAAATGTTAACAAAACTTCAGAAGCAATGTTTCTATGACCAAACAGTGAACTTAGTGAGCTGTAATGTCAAAGGTCTCAATCACAAATTAAAGAGAAAGGAAAGTATTCTCTCACTTAACCGGTGTGAATGCCAAGGTAGTATTTTTTAAAAGAGACTCACTTAATAAGCAAGGATCAGTTTTGGTTGCAAAGAGATAGGACTGTCCAAATATTTCATTCCAGCTATACACACAAAAAAAACTCAGAGATGTGGGAATCTTAATACACTGAACAATTTAATTTGTAGTATCAGATCCTGAGGGGCAATATGTGATGGTGATGGGTAATTTATTTAATTGTAAAGTGATTTTGATAAATACCTGCACACCCAATGTGAATGATAGAGACTTCATCCAAAAGGTATTTGCAGCCATTCCTAATGTGAACATTCATAAAATTATAATGGCTGGAGACTTTAATTATGTTTTAAATCCAGATCTGGATAGGTCTATAGACATCTAACACTGCAAAAACAATTACACAGTTTGTAATCGATCATAACTTACAAGACCCATGGAGATTTCAAAATCCAAGCTTAAGAGCATATTCTACCTTCTCCCTAGTACATCACTGCTACTCAAGAACTGATTATTCCTTTATAGATAACAGTTTTTTGCCCATGATCAACTCTTGCAAGTATGACGCTATTGTTATCTCTGACCATGCCCCTGTAATCATGGAGCTCAAATCACTATGCCCCAAATACTCATCTTGCAGCTAGCATCTTAACCCAGTTATTAGCTGAGAACTGTACAGAATTTATATCCAAGCAAACTGATTATTCTTTAAAGAGAAATACATCTACATGCCAGGTTTCTAAATTAGGCACTTTATTGGTAAAGACAGGCTTTGAAATCAGAATTCAACCTCTTGACAACAAAAGAAATGGAACAACATTGTAAATTGCAACATCATTACTATAAACATGGAGAAAAGGCTAATAAGATCTTAGTTTAACAAATCCACAAGCACGAAGTTCACAATGCAATATCAGTAATAATAATAATAATGATACATTTTATTTATATAGTGCCTTTCCCATGCTCAAGGCTCTTCACAGAGTCTTAGAAAAAAACAGCAGGGTATATGTAACATTGGATACAAATGTTTTCCTGAATAGAACAATGAAACAGATAACAAAGCATGAAATAGAATAAAGGACAATAAACCAGAGTAAAATACTAAATTCAATACTAAAAGAAAAACTTAACAAATAATTTGTGATATAACAGAAACACAAATTATCCTGAGCACCTGGACAGAGAGGTAAACTGAAAGAAAGGGCAGAATGTTAAGTTAAGTTAAAAGCCTTCCTAAATAGATGAGTTTTAAGTTGTTTTTTAAAAGAACAAATGAATTCAACTGATCTAATTAATTTCGGGATGTCATTCCAAAGTCTGGGCGCTATGGAGCTGAAGGCCCTATAATCCATAGAATGCAAGTTAGTGTGACGCACAACTAGATTATCAGAAATAGAGGACCTTAGTAGGCGAACAGGAGCATAATGATTTGGAAGGTCACTGATGTAGTCCGGTGCAAGGCCATTTAAAGCTTTGTAGGTTGTTAGAATTTTATATTCAATCCTGTAAGACACAGGGAGCCAGTGAAGGCGAAGCAGGATGTGTATGATGTGCTCGCTGCTGCTCGTCTGTGTAAGGACTCTTGCAGCAGAGTTTTGAATCAACTGGAGCTGTAATATAAGATTAGAAGGGGCACCTGCCAGCAGTGAGTTACAATAATCGATGTGGGATGTAATAAAAGCATGGACAAGTTTCTCAGCATTAGAAAACATTAGAAATCACTAACACAGAGATAAAATCATTGACCATAAAATATAATGCACACATTTATAGACTATTATAAGTTATTATATTCTACTCAGTTTAAAGAATTCAAAACAAAATCTAATGCATTTTTGATACATTATGAATGCTACAGCTAGATACTCTTGGTGCAGAGGAATTGGAAAAACTTCTGACACTGTCAGAATAACTAAATGCTATAAACTCACTTCAGAGTGGGAAAGCAGCAGGCCCTGATGGATACCCTACTGAATTTTATAAAAAGTGTTCCATAAATTTTGGGAGCTAACTTAATTGAAGCCAGAGACAATAAAATTCCTCAGACAGTAATACCTCAATCTTTTGACTAAGCATTAATTACTGTCTTTCCTAAGAAAAATAAGGACTTATTGAAATGAGCATCATACAGACCAATCTCACATCTGCATAACAATGTTAAGATGCTCTCCAAAGTTCTAACTAGAAGGATTGAGAAAGTGCTTTCTTCAGCAATATCACAAGACCAAACCGGATTTATTAAAGGTAGACGCTTAGCCTCCAATCTTCAATGTCTGCTTAATGTAATATATTCACCCATAAAGTCTAACGCCCTGGAGATCTTATTATCTTTGGATGCAGAAAAAGCATTTGATATGGTTGAATGGCACTACCTATTCACTACATTGTACAAATTTGGGTTTACCCGAACACACGTGCATGGATCAAATTACTATATACCAGTCCAGAAGCTTCAGTTGTATTAACATTATTTCAGACTACTAGAAAGTTGTACTAGACAAGAATGACCCTTGTGAACACTGTTCTTTGCAATTGCCATTGAACCATTGGGGGATTATCAGAGAAGGACTTGAACAGAAAATATCACTATATGCAAATGACATGGTATTGTATATATCAAACCCACAAAATTCTGTGCCTGCAATCCTAACAGCACTAGCAGAATTTCAAAATATATCTGGACTTAAAATGAATTTAAACAAAAGTGTTTCCAATTAACACTCTAGCACATAATATCTGATTGGATACCTTCCCTTTTATCATCACAGATCAGTTTAAATACCTAGGGGTAAACATCACAGGTAAATGTAAAGCCTTTTTCCATTAGAATTTAGCTGTCTGCATTGAAAAAGTTCAACAAGACGTGCATAGGTGGTCTACCCTCCATCTCACTTTAACAGGGAGAATCAACAACGTCAAGATGAATATCCTTCCCAAGCTTCTTTTTCTATTCCAAAGCATCCCCATATATGTCAACAGATCATTTTTTAAGAAAATAGTTTCAATTATAACCTCATTCATTACTGCAAAAATGATGTATAAAATAAATATCATACATGTGTAAGTGGACATGTTCTTTAACAGCAGTCACAGACTCAGCAGTGTAACAGCAGTTAGGTTTTTCTCTTATGTATAGTTGACTTCTTACGAAACTCCTGTGCCTTTTGATTTTTTTTTTTGGGTTGTTCCCTAGATGTATCTGTCTATAATCAGATTTAACTTATTCTAGTTTTTTTTCATTTTGAAACTTTATTTTAAATTTCTCCACCATACTGTGAGCTTGTGAAGTGTGTGAGTGGCTTGGATTACCAGAAAATGTTTTTAGCATTATAACTGATTCTTAGTAAAGCTAAAGTGTATATACTGCATGGATGCTAAGGGATGCTTGAAAAATCAAAATGCAGCACTGTTAAAACTGTGTTTAATAAGAGACATGCACTGGTGATAGTTGTTTCCACAATGGTAATAGCATCCAAGTCATTCTTACCTCCATTTATTGGGTTTATAAGGTTCTACAGTGAAATTGCTAATCCACATCCAATGCAAAACTACTATCTGGGCCAAAACTCCTGTTTTCCTTACCTGAAAAATCTCAGAATGCCGTTTAGACTGCATTTTATAAATCTGCAATTTCTACACTATCAGCCAATGGGGCACAGCTCCACTAGATGTAGTGGGAACAAAGTAATAAGCTTCCCTGAATAAGTGAACTTATTATTAAACTGTTCATAATAACCATCAGCTTTGTTTTCTTAACACACTGACTGCTGTACCACTTACTACCAGGATGCTGAAGTATAGGTCTATGCATATATGATAAATAATAAACCTTATTATATTCGCAAACATAAAGAAATGTACTAGAAAGCAATGGTTTTGTTATCAACTGTAGCTCTGTCAAAAATGTAAAGAAACCATTAATTACTTTATTTTGACCAGCAACATGATTAAAAGTCTGCAGTTGTATGAGAATCCTTGAAGAATGGCACCACACAGAGTGCAGGCTTAGGGTGTACTCACACTAAGCAAGTCTGTTCTTTACCGTGCCCTAGAGCGATTGTCTTTCCCCGGCTGGCCTGCACTCAAGCTGCACTTAACATTCTGGGTCTGGGCACGCTATAGTCTTGACCATGTGACTTAGTGTAAAGCCAATACAAGATCCGAGCACGTAGTGACAGAATGTATGTCAAAATGATTTTATTTACTCGTGGTTATTTTAGAGTCATGTAGGGAAAGATAATGCTCTGCTCACTTTGGTGTTAATTGTGCTGCATATCCGAGAAGATATTTACAGTGACAAACGATGTTAAGGGAGGAATATGTTACTTTTCATGCCATCTACAATTCACGTTCATGTGTAGTGAGAACAAAAACCTGTTTTTAACTCAAGAGATATTGAATGAATGAGAATTGCACTGACTTGTCACATCATTGACGTCATGTCTGTTTTTCATGCTCGGGCTATTCAACTGTGCTTGGGCCCACCTCTTCCAAGTGGGCCAGGGCACAATACGGTTGGCCCAGCACTTTGCGGAGTTACATGAGGACTTACGAGCTCGGGCACAGAATGAATTACCAGTGTGAGTACACCCTTAGAAACACATCCATCCATCCCATCCATTATCCAACCCGCTATATCCTAACTACAGGGTCTGTGGGAGCCAATCCCAGCCAACACAGGGCGCAAGGCAGGAAACAAATCCCGGGAAGCGCGCCAGCCCACCATAGTTAGAAACACGTGTCCCAAATATTTGCATTGTCCACGCTTGTTGCACACAACACATTTGATAGTTGGTGACTGTTTGCGTTCAGTTAGAGGCACAGTGTCCATGTAGTGTTGTCCTGACAGTTGTGACAAGTCGGACCCCTAATAATGATGAAACACATTTGGTGCATTTCCATCAGTGAAAGATTCTACAGGTTCTACATCATCCAATTGATTGTTATTATCTCGATCACTGTCATTATCATCAAAATATTAATCTTGTTTCAGAATATCAGCAGTTTTATACCCTTTTTGACATTACTACAGACACTCTATTTATAGCATTACTTTCTGTAAGCTGTTGCATCTAAAAACAAAGAAAGAAATTCTATGGCTATCCACTAGATGGCAGCACTGTAGTAGAAAACTGGGACACCGTAGCAAAGCTCGCCAACAAGCTGGCTGCATCTAGAGTGGCTCCTTACTGAAATATGAGTTCATCCAAATAGGAGATACATTGTAGATCGTGCCTTGACAGGCTTAGTGAGATCCGACTCATATCTCGCGTTCAAAGTGTTTAAGAATTTTTTTATTCCAGTCTTCTATCATATGCTGAATATAATTTCTTAGAAAAAAATAACTTTTTGAAGTACATGAATGAGTATTTCCAGCTGAGGGATTAACTCTATTGGTCCTGCAGAGGGCTCTTGGTTTACCCTTGCCTGTGTGTTCACATGTTCAACTTGAACTTCCCAATTTAGTGATGGTGCTTGAAGGCTCCAGCTTTTTTATGTCTGCATAAAAATGAGGACTACACTTTTTTTTATCACGTTTGCTCTTCTTATTCAGTTTTTTCCCAGTCAAGGCTCTGCAGCGCAAGCCATCAAAGGTAAACACATTCTTGTACCATTTTTCTCTTTAAGAGAGCCAGAATAATTAAAAAAAGAAAGTAGATCACTATCAGGAATAGATTAAGCACAAAAGATTAAGCTGATTAGAATAGCACTAATAAATTGTCTTGAACTTCACCACCTCTAATGAGAAACACTTGACGTCCCTAACTGTGAAAAAAACACCAAGAAAACTCATGTGCTCCTTCCGTTTTGTGAAAAAAAAGCCATCAGTTTGATGCCCCTATTTTAAAGAAACACAGAGTCCTGGTGCAGAAAGAACACAGATGTAGGAAATTACTTTTTCAGTTGTTTTCCAGCCTTGCATTGACCAACAATCATCTGGTTGCATTGAATTGCAGTGTGCAATTTGAATTGTGCAATGCGTGGCTTGTTCTTTCTCACCTAAAATGACATTTGATTCAACACATCAGGTGTTGCTGTTTCAATTTAGACAGTTCATGAAAGATTTCTTTTTCCCTGTGGAGCGGATGGTTGCAAAGCTATCAATATACTTAAAGAGGGCACTCCAGGGAGCACTTTCAGGAAAGGCTGAAGCCCCACGAAGTAGGACTCCCCAGTCCACACAGCACCCCATGGCAACACCCACGGAACCAAACAGTGCTATGCCGAAAAACACTAATTCCCAGTGTGCCTTGTGGGAATCTGTGGTGCAGCAGCAACCTGGAGAGGTGCCATCCACCTCTCTGGGGGAGATAATGCCATGTGCATGCACTCTTACAGATCCTTCCATTATTAAAGTGCCCCAGCTGGGCAAGGGCCCACATTGCCCCTCCTTCAGCTGAGCCTTGTAGGACGAGACGTCAAATCCCACAACGGCTGCTCCACACTTAGGCGGCTTTCAGGGTTGGCCAGTCCATGGCTCCATCCTGGAATAAACACACAATATGATAATGGGAATGTGCTGCACCAACACCACCTCATGCCTCCTACTTCTGCCAAAAACAGGCAGTGCCTCCAGCTATGCACTGGCTGGCCACCACAATCTATGTGGCTGTATTCTTTAAGATGATGACAATGACCAGATGCCAATCGTGACAGACCAGGCACCAACATCCTATAGTTTAACTGATTCGTTTTTTTCTTGTGACATGAACTTACATGTTTCAGCAGTCATTAGCAAAAAAGAGACATATATTGTGATTGTGGTAGGTTAAAGTTAACATTAGAACAGTCTGCAATCATGAAGGAACATTCTAGTATGACACCACTAAAAGTTTCATATAAAAAATACCACTGGGAAAGTGGGATGAAATGACTTACAAAAACTGAGTGCCATACAGTATGTCCAGTTAAATATTCAATGCGTGTACTTTGTTATCAAAGGGGAGAGTTTGTTTTAATATAATACACCATAAATTCTCCTCATTAAATATGTTCTGTTCTGTTTGGCAGCAATGGACAACATGCACTTCTTTCTGTCCTATGTCATGTTTGTAAGCTTTGGCATCGCATAAACAGAAGGGGTGCTTCCTTTCTTCTCCTTGTTGACCTTCTTGTTGACTCTCATTCCTCTGTGACGTATGCTCCTCATGGGTGTGTCCTTCTTGATGCACTTCCAAGCCTCTTATAAAGTGAGCAGAACATGCTATGAGGCATCTAGAATTCTCAGCTTCCCCTATGCCCTGAGCACCATCTGTCAGAGGAGACGGTGAGATGGAGCAACTGTTAAAATGTATGTACTTTGATCAATAACTAGATACAAAAATTAATAATGGCATTTATTTCCAAATAGTGAATACACACAAATATCTACCACAATATCTGTGTCTAATCTACAGTATTTTGTCTTGGTGTATATTTCCATATTGAAGCCCAAAGATAGTACTGTCTTGCGTCTGATGTGGCTGCCCCCCCATGTTTCTGAACTGGTTCAATCAGGTTATGTGAAATTATGACTTGTATGCAGCAGTTCTTTATTTGTAGAATTATTACAAATAATACTGGAATAAAACAGAATCTTTCATTTTAATGGAACCTCTTTTATTCCCAATTTGGAGATGGGTGTGACTGAGACCAAGAGACTTTAGTAATGTGTGAGTCATACTGCATGTTGAGTCACAGCCTGAACTAAGATTCCCAGCTTTGTATCCATAGACTTTTTTTTTTGTTTTGTTTTAATTCATCACATCTCATGTCATTTTTTTCACATGGATTTTATATTAAGACACTCAGGAGGCACCATCTATCCTTCTGGTGGTATTTTGTAGCTACTAGCAACTCAGTTTAAACTGAACATAAAGTATGACCTAAATTCAGATCTATTTACAAGTTTTTTTATTTACACAATAAAAGTTAAGAAAGCATGAAATTGTATTTTGTAACTGAAACTTGACAGGGAATTTCCTGGAACATTCCAGTTTAAGACGTTTTGGCAAAAAGGTATAACAATGTTTTAATCACTGAATGTGTCACATTAACAATATAGAAAATAACAACACTGGTGAAAGAAAAGAAAAATTAGTAAAACAAAAACAAGTCCCAAAGCATATTACGCTCAGTGGTGCAAGTTGTTATTAATATGATAGATTTATGGCGTGTTGAAATCAGTTGTCAAAGACTTCAATTTGAGTCATACTGTGTACAAAAAATGTTAAATAATATATTTTAGAAATTTTATAAGCTATTAAGTTTTCAGAGTTAGAACTTTTTGTTGCAATGATCATGTAGATCCTATTACTTTAAAACTATCTGTATTAGTTGTGAGTCATTTGAGAGAAAGAAAAAGAAAGGTAAGCATGTAGGTATGGCTTAAAAAAATAGAAAGAGAAAAAACAGAGAGACAGAGCATGACAGGAGCACTCATGAGCTAACCTGAGTCAGGTGAACCACCTGAAATGGAAAACACAGCAAATCAGGTATAGTCAGGTGAGGCAGAAAGTCTTTTTTATGCAAATTTCCTTTATTACAACCCCCATTTCCAAAAACGTTATTACGGTATGGAAAAGTTGGATAAAGTAAAAAAGGAGTGATTTACATCTTCACTTTGACTTGTATTCAAACAAAAACAGTATAAAATAAGGTATTTCATGGTTTACGTAATTAACTGCTTTACTTTTTAAAAATGTATTTTTATTCTGAACTTGATTCCTGCAAAAAGTTCCAAAAAGGTTTATGACTAATGATGATGTGACAAGGTGAAATAACATGGTGATGTTAAACAGGTGAGGCCATCGTATTCCAGTATATATGGAGCCACTGAAAAATGCTTTGTCCTCCAAGACTAAGGATGGACGAAGTTTGCCAACAGATGCATCAATAAATAATCTTGCACTTTCAGAACATTACCTAAATGACAGATTGGTAGGATTTTGGTCATTTTACCTTGCGAAATAAGGTGCTATATAGACGCCTGACCCGGCACAAATTCACACTGAGGCACGTGTCAATCCCAAAACACTTTTATTTTTCTTCACCTGTGGGGCATGTCTTCCCCGTGAACCCCACAGGCATAACACAGTCCCAAGCACTTAATCAAAACAACCAACCCTTCTTCTGGCACCACCACTCCTCCCAGGCAACCTCGTCCTCTTCCTCCCGATTCTGGCCCTGAGTGGTGGTTGCCGGCCCTTTTTATAGCCCACCTGGAAGTGCTCGATCATCTGCATCTGATTGCACCTGCAGATGGGGCTGTAGAGTTATCCAGCTGGGCTGTGGAATCCATGCAGCACCCCTTGGCGGCCACCCCAACTCCCAACTGGTCTGTTGAGGACTCCATCTCCCATGGAGCCCTGCAGGAGGTTGAGGCATCACCGCCGGCCAGGGAGGCTGCCACCAAGCATCCCGGGGGAGGTATTGAGTTGCCCATGGTTGCATATGCAGCAGGGGCATCCCGACTGGGCATGGAACCCGGCCGCCTGCCACATTGCCCCTCTCCCAGATGAGCGCCAGGGAGGTGCTGCCCCGACATCCCTGCCACTCAACGTCCTCTCTGGACAGAACATCCAGACGTGGCCACAGCGGCCGCAGTTGTAACACGGCCAACCCCCTCCAGTTCGACCCTTGCGGGTGTGGAAGCAGGCAGGTAAAAACCCTGCCCCTTCACCCGCTCAGCAGAGGGCTTGTGACGTCTCCGCCCCCTTCAATGTAGCCCTCCAGTGCTCTTAAGCTAACGGGCCCTCTGTCAGCAGTTCCCAGTTTCTTCTTCTGAGTCCTTCTCTTTCTCTTGGGTGCTGTGACGGTCTGGATCCCTCTATGGGAAGAAGAGGGACCCCTTGCCATCTGCACCCCTTTAGATGGCCGCAAGACCGGCACAAGCAGTCGGGGCGAGGTTGTTTGGCAGCTGACATCTACCAGCTGCCTCCCTGCATGCTCCCCTGCCATGCTGTCGGTCATCGCGGCAGCGTCTCGTGTAGGTGGCGGGGCGACCTGGCAAGCAGCATTGATCACTGCTGCCTTTGCGCCCTGCCCTCACCTTTCACATACAGCACAGGTTTTACTTACCTGTACCATCGCCTCTTTCGGGCTGGAGGAATCAGTCTCACGTTGCCTCACCCGCTCCAGGATGGCTCCTATCGCCGCACCGAGCTTCTTCTCCAGCCCTTCCTTTGCTTCCTGCAGGGCCTAAAACACCTGAAAAAGGGACTGCAGGGGTAGGACAACGCCCTCCAAGTCCCATGCAGCACAAAGCAGGTTAGTTTCTTCGGCCGGCAGTGAATTTGGACTTACCTCATCCTCTCCCGCTGGCCACGAGTCTTCGAGGCCCTGCATGACACTCGCTGGCCTCTTCATGTGTTCTTCGAGTTCGGGGTGGAGGTTCGTCATCTCTGCCTGTGCGTTTGTACAGGCGGGGAGTCGACACCCATCCTCCACCCCCTTACTTGACACGGTGAGGTATTTCTGGCTCTCCACTGCCCCCTCCTCCCTTGATGTGCTGTCATCGGGGTGAGACTTCAGGTGCTCGTCCACCAGCCATTGTCTGTCGGACCGGAATCCTGCCGGCTATGCCAGTGTAAAATAAGGTGCTATATAGATTCACACACGTGTCAAACCCAAAAGGCTTATTTTTCTTCACCTGTGCGGCATGTCTTCCCCGTAAACCACACAGGCATAACACAGTCCCAAGCACTTAATCAAAACTACCAACCCATCTTCTGGCACCACCACTCCTCCCAGGCGACTTCGTCCTCTTCCTCCCTATTCTGGCCCCGATTGGTGGTTACCGGCCCTTTTTATAGCCCACCCAGAAGTGCTCCAAGTACTTAATCACCTGCATCTGATTGCACCTCCAGGCGGGGCTGTGGAATTCATGCACCCAGACTACCAACCGCTCTGTTGAGAACTCCATCTTCCATGGAGCCCTCAGGGGGTTGAGGCATCACCGCCGGCCAGGGTGGCTGCCACCAGCATCTTGGGGGAGGAATTGAGTTGCCCATGGTTGCTCCCCTGGAACATATGCAGCAGGGGCATCCCGGCCACCTGCCACAAAATCTTACAGCGCATAATATAACTGCTAGATTCAAGGAATCTGGTCAGAACTCAGTTGTGTGAAGGGCATGGCCAAAAACTGCTTCTAAATGTTCATGATCTCCGTTTCCTCAAGCGTAACCATCTTAAAAACCATCATGCTTCTGTGATGGATATCATGACAAGGGCTAGAGAAACCTTCAGTAAAACTTTGTCAATCAACACCATTCTCCACTGTATGCACAGATGTACTATAAGTTAAAACTTTACTGTGCAAAGCAGAAGCCATACATCAACACTGTCCCAAAGTGCGGCTAATTTTTCTGAGCTCAGTCTCATCAGAGATGAGAAGTTGTACAGAGGAATTGTGTTTTGTGGTCCTAGAAGTCAACATTTGTCATGTTCTCCGGGCCAAAGAAAAAAAAAAGATCATCAAAGTTGTTATCAGATAAAAAAAACCTACATATGTCATGGTTTAGAGGTGTGTCAGTGACCCTGGTATGGGTTATTTGCACATCTATGAGGACGTCATTAATGCAGAAAAGATATGTACTAATTTTGGATCAAATTATGCTGTCATCCAGGTTCCCCCTTTTCCAGGTATATTCCAGCATTTTCCAGAAGGATATGTGCCTGGTGTGTGGGTGTGTGTGTGCCCTGCAGTGGGCTGGCTGAGTTTGTTTCCTACCTTGTGCCCTGTACTGGCTGGGATTGGCTCCAGCAGATCCCCGTGACCCTGTGTTAGGATATAGCGGGTTGGATAATGGATGGATGGATAATGCCAAACCACATTCTGCACAGAGGAAACACTGCATGGCTGTGTAAGCAGAGAGTGTAGGTACAAGACTGGCCTGCCTGCAGTCCCAACCCGTCTCTGACTGAGAGTGTGTGGCACATTATGAAGCACAAAATGCGGCAACAAAAGCCCATACAATTTTGCAGCTGAAGATCTGCATAATGAGTGAATGGGAAAAAGTCTGCTTGCCAAACTTAACCAACTTGTCTTTTCAGTGCTCAAATGCTTAATATGTCTTCTTAAAAGAAACTGTGATGCTACAAAGTAATAAAGACTTGACTGTCCCAACTTTGTAGGAACATGTTGCAGAAATCAGATGTGACACAAGTGTCATTTTAAAAAAAAATTAATTCACAAGGTAAAACATCAATTATTGTGTTGTAGTGTTTTAAATATAGTAAAGGGTGAATAGAATTTACAACATATTCCTTTTTGTTTCTATTGGCATTTATTACCACACTGTCTGAATTTGTTTGGATTTGGCCTTATATCTGTTTTATCATGGGGAGTTCCTCTCCTGGAATTGTACAACCCCTTTTCAAATCCACACTTGATTTTTAATGTGGACCCAATTCTTTTTTACTCAGACCTTTTAAGAGCACATTGTGTATACAGCCAATACTTGATTCTATATCATACTGCTATTAGATTTCTATATAGCCCACACTATATTCTATATCGTGATAGTGTAACAAATCTATTGGAGCGACCTCCTCACTACTGACCTAACTAATGCAATTAATTTTTAACAGTAAGGAAAATAGAAATGCAAGTCCCAGGAGCAACCTGTTAATTACATTTAATATTAGAATAATCAAAATATTAATATTGAATGATCTATTATGCCAAATGGAAAGCAAATCAACATGTGGTAATCCACACCATACAACCTGATGGTGCTAGATATTCATTCTGCCAGGTAGTTCTGTTCTTGAGTTGCTGATCAGCATCTTAACTACTTCTATAGCGCTGTGTACCTCAGTCAAGAGGGCTGTGAAAGATCTCTGATCGGCTATTCTACTACCCTTATTAAACTATGCTTATGCCTAATTTTGTTTCCAAGGAAAGTTTTCTTTTTTATTGAGGCTCATAAACATATTCTATATCTAAAAGCATCCATAAAATAACTTATTCTTCGGACATAAGAAATGGTTGGCTATAGTGAGACATGTTTGTATTGTACAACTACATGTGGTGTTGCAGGAGGCACGCTTATTCAACTGTTAATTTCATACAGTATTTTAGCAGTTCTGCTTATGCATTTGATTTAAAGCAGTTCTTTTCTCTTAACAGCAAAAACATACACACCAAATCTATACCTTACATAACACCATACCCCAAGCTCAACAGTTGTAACATCACAAATTAAAAAAACAGAAGATTTCCAGACAGAAAGAGAAAGGGTATCAGGTATTTCTAGAAAGAAGCAAGGATAACTTTTATTGTCGTTGTCCCTAAATCAAATAGCCTCTGCTAGATAACAGATGAATGAAACAAAGTACAGTCTAGAAGTTTAAAAATGTGATGAAGCAAAGGAATGTTAAAAGTGAAGAAAGATGTAAGAAAATCAGACACATCAGACCAGCACTTGAACACAGAAGGTCAGTCCACAAGCGTATACATAAATGTACCTGGAGTGATCTGAGAACAAAAGTGACAGTTAGGGTCAGCCCCCTATGCATATGGTTTAAGGCAGTAGGGGATATAATCAATAAACAAATGTAAATTGGGCTTGTTGATAGTTAGAAATATTTGATACCGAGGGGACATTTTTAAAATCTAAATTTTATGAAGCAACTTTGATACTTGTAACTTAAACTTATTATCAAAATATTCTACCAATTCTTATTGAAATACCAAAGCATTTATAAACAGGGTGGATTTTGCTTATAATTGTATAGGCTGTTTAAACATAGAGGAGGAATAAGGTTTCTTTTGTGAAAGTTCTTAAGTTACAGGTTAAGTCACACATTTAAATGTTTAGAAGTTATACTCCTTCCACGTATATACTCATTTGTTGATGAATCTACCAATTTTAAAACCAAATTTAAAACCAGTTTATTTTCTAATATTTCCTTATTTTTGTTGCTTTCATCTGGGATGGAGAATGCCCTGTTGGTGCGAGTATTAGTTTGCTTACATGCACAGAATAACCGGATTAAGGTGAATAACCCAGTTAAGGCAGGAGCCTTGTTTCTTAAAAAATGCGTGTTTACATATATTGGAATTCTCCTTTGTCACAAAGCTCCCACGTCATTAAGCTATTTGCTTTTTGTCAAAATGATGCTTTATCTATACATTTCTTGCACACAGAACACATTTTGCTGCTTGGCTATGAGATTGCACAATGCAAAGTACCTTATATGTGTGCTTCTTGCCTTTCACTCAGCGCTGCTGCAATAATAATAAATGTTGGTATTTTTAGTTCAATAAGATAAGTATTGCATTAGGTTTCTTGTTACTTTAAAAAGTAATTGCACTACATAACACACATTACTTCTCTCTCGAGATTGTGTTGCTGAGTTTAGCATTGTATGTTCAGCTCATTAACAGCTCATTAACTCATCTGAAATGTTGAGACAGATTACTAAGTGCAAGGCAGGAAAAGCTTTGTGGGGCCCACAAACCCACATGTTTTTGGGATTCAGGAAGAAACCCAGTGAAAGCCGAGGAAAACCCACACAGACATGGGAAAAATATGCAGATTTCACACAGACAATGACTGATTTTACCCTGGGATTTTGGATCCATGAGACAGCAACACTATCCAGTGTATTACAATCTCTGTCACTCACAGAGCTCAAAAATGGGTACAGGGCTCAAAACTATCAAAAAAGTGGCCTGCTCTATTGCTGGTCTGAACCCACCAATAGGCTTCATTGTTTTCAACTTAGTCGCAAACTTGAATGATTGGCTTCTAGTCTAAACAGGCCCAAAAATGAGGCCTAATACTTTTTAACACTAGAATTACCAAAGCCTACGAACAATCTCGTAATCCTGGCCCACCTTAAATCCCTTCGCACCTCTCCATCAGCATCTTTTGTTTTGTAAATGTGTCAATAAGCACAAGCAGCTAGTAGCCTGCTATCCCATCCCCCAACCAAAGCTGAAAGGGCAGAAAATTCTCTCAGCTCAAGTCTGTTTACCTGCGTGTGAGTAGCCTGGAATTGTTTTGGGTAAATTTTATATGTTCATTTGAAATACATGCATTTCATGTGTGTTTCATGTCTACAACAAACTATGTAAACACATTATTAAAACAGAAACGTTTTTCATGGTTTAGTAATAATTGACAAAATGTAGACATGAAGTGTATAATGTATGAAGCCTGAAGTCCAAATGTCAAATAAACACTTTCACAAAAGGTGCAAGTATAACAAAACAAGTGAGCTTTTATTCAAGAATATAACTGCAGAAAAAGAACTTGCGTTAGGGTGTGATATTGACATGCCTTTAATACAACCGCTTTGGTGGTGCAGCGGTAAGAACTGCTGATTCATAATCAAGATGTTTACGGTTTGATCCCGGACACCTCCATTTTGAGAAGTGAGCTGCTGTTATTCTAACTATTATAGGATAAAAACATACATTTGATTTGACTCTGTAACAGCCGGTGTAAATTTATGGTACTTGTAAAGCAAGATTACATCTTGGCTGAAGGGGCCTGAGTTGCCTCGAAAGCTTGCATATTGTAATCTTTTTAGTTTGCCAATAAAAGGTGTCATTTTGCTTTGCTTTTCCCTACATTCAAAATGGCTAACATGGTACAATACCCTAGTGGTACTTGTAAAGGTTAGCTTTTTTTTTTTTTATCAGTTTTATTCTCTCAGTCATGTTCACACTCCCCCCGATCGGACACTGCTGTTTTCACATAAAGATGAGCTATAGCAGAGGTGAGCTCAGAGGAGGACAAAGGTTCTACATCAAAGAAAGAGAACAGAAGCCCTCCCTGCAAGAAACGTCCACTCACATATAAGAACAACACAGCTGCACCAAGCGTAAAGGCGAAAGATAGCATTGTCTGAATGCAGCGAGAGGTTGGGCGTCATCCTGCCATTCAGTCCGCCCCACACCTGTCCTTCAACAAAAAAGCACAGCTTACAGAGTTTGTCAAGGTATCATGCAAAGTCCTGTTTGTGATTATGTTTTGTGATGGTCTTTATACATAAAAAACATTTATAAGTTAGTTATATAAAAGCCAGATCAAATGGTATTTACCTATATTCATTTACTTATCTTCCTACAGTGTAAAGTCACAAGTAGACTGCAGAGCTTCCTCTGTTTGATTGACACGGGCATGCTGACAAAGTACATGTGTACTGAAGTGACTTTAGCTGCAGGTGGAAGCTCCTCTCGTACGCTACACAGCTGTGTTGATCTTATTCAGGAAAAGATCCCAGTCGCCCCACAGGAGAAAGGCTTTCCGAGACTAAGGTCATAAAGTTTATGAAACCATTTCTGGACAAAGGCAGAACCGTAACAACAATTGCGTGGAGCTTGCGTGGCCAAAACCTAATGCAACAATTCCACAAACCATAAACAGGGGACTAAAAATCAGGAATTCCAATCATCAAAAATGGGAATTGTAAATCAATAACATGAATCCAGAAACGCTAAAGATGTATGTGACCACAGCGTCCCCTTAAATATTTTCTGGGGCCAATATCCCACCTGCACAATCAGGTGGTACTGCCTCGTTGGGCTCCACATACAGGAAGCAGGACAGATGAAAAAGAATTAGGTATTACATAACTAATACATACACGTAAAACCACTAACAATACTAACCTAAAATAAGGTGAAAAAAACCAAACCTACATGGCCCTGTGTGAAAAAGTAATTGCCTCCTTGTTAAAAATAACCTAAAAAAGAATTAGGTATTACATAACTAATACATACACAGAATAATACACAAAAGAATCCATAACATAACATTAACAATAATATTAAATAAACAAAGAACATGCTTCAGACAGATAAGAAACCCTGGCTAAAGTATAAAACACCGCACCACTATGCCACCCTAAAATATTGCTTTCTAACCGTAATTCATTTACACCCTGAAACTGTCACTTTCAATGCACAACTTATTTTAATAAGTAATATCACTGTTTTATTTACATTAAAAGTACTTCAATATGTTGTGTTTGCTAACAGCAAATCTAAACTATCTAGTAGCATATAACTTCTGAAGTATACTGGCTTTTGTTTGCTTCTTTCAAGTCTGAGGTTTGTTCTTTCAAAAACTACTTTTTCATCCTTTTATTAACAGTTATAATTCCATCTATCTCTTTTCTGTGTTGGGTGGTTTTCTGAGATATTTGTAGTGTACAAGCATCAGAATAAAAAAGCAAGGTTAAAGAGAAGCCAAAGATGTAACTAAGAAACAAAAAAATCAAACTGCGCAATCATCAAGTTTAAAGCACCAAGCTGTTATCAAAGACCCTGATGCCAAAGAGAATATTTGTTAACCAAAAAGAGTTTAGAAAACAAAGTAAATACACTAACAACATTATTATCCAATATGTGGTTAGTTGGAAACCATAAATGTCGGTCTTTAAATGGTCATGCCAGTGACATTACACATTGTGCACTCCCAGGGGCTTGTAGGTAATTTGCAATAGCAACAGATAATGTGACTTCAGCAAAACAGAAGTGCTCATGATGAAAACAAAATGAAATTGTATGAAGACATTAAAAATGCTCAACTGTTTTTTCAGATGTATATTAGAAACTAATGCCAGAAGGATATTTTTGGGTAAGAAAACCCAGAATAGACATATAGATTGTTAAAATCCTTCCTGGATTTCTCACAAAAATAAACTCAGATCATAATGGGTGGCATGTTGGTTAGTGCTGCTCTCTTGCAGATCAAGCATTCCGGGTTGGAATCTCGGATATTTCAACTGTCTGTGTGGCTGGGGCCATTTCACTGTTTCTCTTCATACTTACTGTTATAGTTTTATACAATTGTTACTGTCTCATGAACAGGGCGCAGTTCAATTATTAATTGCATGTGCTATCAACATGCAGCATGTTGCCACTCTACAATGCCATGATTAGTTAAGAAGCATATATCTTTAGATGCTTCCAATTCCTTCCTAAAGAAAAAGACAACATGCTTCCAGGCATCTAGAGTCCTTTGTCTTTAACCTTATTGTTATCCCTCGGCTCCCAGAGTGGATCTCTCAAGGACACAGTGCAAACTGTGAAAGATGTGAAACACTAGATAATATAAATTCAGGGGAAAAATGCCTTTTTGATTTTTAACAATGATTTCTAATAACAAGATAATACAAGCACATCTTAATGGAACTGAAGATTCTTAAGTCTGGTTAAATCCAATGTAATGGATAGCACACATGTACTGGCATCCCGACCATGGTTGAACAATGATTCTTACCCAGCTGGGAGGCCAGTACAATAGAAGGCCTGGGGAAGATAAGCACTGTTGAATACTTTCTCCCCCAATTATGCTAGGTGGCAGCCGCCTTGGGTTAGGATTCCCACACAGATGCCCACAGGGCATGATGGGACCTGTAGTCTCATGAAGCAGCACTTCTGTGGGGGAGCTGATGGGATTTATAATCCCTACATTTTGGGACTTCTGATTGACCCAGGCGTACTTCCATCGAGCTGTGCTCTGCCACTAGAAGTACTCCCAGGTCCAAGATAAAAAAGACCACTCGACCTCATCCAGGCAAATCAGAGTCGGGAGGAAGAAGACAAAGCTTGCCATCAATGAATCATTTGCAACGAGTGCAGAATGCAGCTGCTAGAATCCTAACTAAGAAAAGAAAATCCAAGCACATCTCTCCAGTTCTGATGTCACTACATTGGTTACCTGTGTCATTTAGAATTGACTTTAAAATACTGCTTATGGTTTACAAAGCCTTAAATAATCTCGCTCCATCTTATATTTCAGAATGCCTTTCACCTTACACTCCAAATCGTAACCTTATATCTTCAATGAGTGTCTGCTTATAATTCCAAATGCTAAACTTAAAAGAAGTTGTGAGGCAGCCTTCTGCTGTTATGCACCTAAAATCTGGAATAGCTTACCGATAGAAATTCATCAGGCTAATACGGTGGAGCACTTTAAAAAACTGCTAAAAACTAATTATTTTAACATGGCTTCCTTATAGCTTCATTTTAGTTTAACCCTGATATTCTGTATATGTATTTAATTGACCTCTTTTTTTCTATGGCTCCAAAATCCATACTAACTCCTACTTTTTCTGTACTTTTTCCGGTTTTCTGTGGTGGCAATCTGCGCCACCACCATCTAATCAAAGCACTGTGATGTCCCTACATCGATGGATCGAAGGCCAGAGGTCTACATGACCATCATCATCTAATTCTTCCATGTGAAGCCTGAAAACCATGAGGACTGATTTAAATCATTTATTTTAGGTAGAATGGCTAGTGGGGGCTGGGTGGTCTCATGGCCTTGGAACCCCTGCAGATTTCATTTTTTTCTCCAGCCATCTGGAGTTTTTCTTTCTTTTTTTTTTCTGTCCTCCCTGGCCATCGGCCTTACTTTATTCTTTGTTAATTAGTATTGCCTATTTTTTTTATATTTTTTCTTTCTTCATCTTGTAAAGCACTTTGAGCTATGCCATTTGTATGAAAATGTGCTATATTAATAAATGTTGTTGTTGTTGTTGGAGGAGTGGAAGGAGAGAGAGAAAAAAGAGATGGAAGATTATATGGTTTATGTCACATTTAGTGGCTTTTGAACAAGGTATTTGTGCTAATAAATCCTTTACTTATACTGGGACTTGTGTCTTGCACCACCCCTAATGGCCACACCACACAAACATTTAGGCTTAATCTTTTTTCTCAGATTAATGAGAAAGCGAATGTGATGTCATCCAAGTGCAAACTTATGTACGTGCATGGCAATGAGGCTGTGGCATTCACCCAAAAATAATATAAATTAAGTAGAAACCAAGCAAAAACAGAAAAGTCAACACCTAGCATGGTAAGTTTTGAAAAAGTACTTAAAACCCCCACAATTCAGATATAAAGTGCTTATCATGTTAGGTTGAATTGCAATCACGCACAAAGTAAGGGTTGTAACTGCCATGATCCAGTCAATATAATTTTTTTACATTGTTGGATCATTGATGTTAATGCAAGTGTCAGGGGTTAAATACATACATGTTAATGAATCATTGTCTAAAAACAAGGCAGGTGTTTACCAAAAGGTGTTCAAATCAAAAAATATGATTTAATATTGAAATAACAGAAGATAGTGTTTGGAAAAGCATGGGTAAAAAACGGAAGTGTGTCTTAATCTTACGCAATGGACACACATAAATTCACGAGGCATAACAGTAAGTCAGACCAACTGATCATTGACTGAGGACAGGCAACTGAGTACACTAACAGAAACAAAGCAAGCAGTGGCCAGTTAGCTATGGGGTAACCAAACTGCAATGTCATACGTAAGCTTAAACTAATTCACATCCCATACTTGGAAATATTAACACATAATCCAATTGTTAAGATTAAAGACAAAGACCTAAACAATCAATGGCCAAAAAATGTCAGGGAAACCTGCAAAATCCCTGGGCATAAACCATCAATGATTTAAATTAGTCTATTAAATTAAATAAAGAATTAACATGAAAAATACCCCAAAAATCCAAAATAATAGAAACTAAATTTTAAAATAATAGTAACTGAATTTAAAAAAAATTAGAAAGCAAAATATCACAACATAAAGAAATGGAAACCCAGCCAAACATCACATCCCCAAGATATCAAAACAAAAAGGTTAAAAGATCAAAAAGGAACAATGCAAGAATAGTTAGAAAAGCAGAATAACAAAGGAAAGACCAAGGCCTAACTGAGGTCTAACTTATATAGACAACAGAAGCACATATTGAGACCCTGGTCACAACATTCAGGCTTCTAGTTTAATTAAATACCATGCGCCCCAAGCACATCGAAAACAATTCCGTGTTTAATTACATTATTGACAGAAACCAGGGTGAAAATAATTACATTAACAAAAGGGATTCACACAGGATAACTCCATTAGTAGTGACGAGGGAACCCTGCTGAATTTGCTTTGATTCACATTTGGCATAAGCACAGAAATGTTCAGGAACTTCAGTGAACTCAGAAATGCACTGAAGTCCATGAGGAATGAGTAACTGAGCTGTTTTGAGTGGATTGTAATGGTGTCATTGCCTTTAAAGTGTCTCTGATGGTTAGGGGAGCATCTGCTGACTATGATGAAAGGATTATTATGGCCAAAATATGACCTGAGCAGTGCTAACCATTGCACAAGCATGCCTCCCTGAGATAAAATGAAAAGAATTAAATATCAGAACAGTAAAATTTCTTGAATACAGTGGCAGTCAGGAAGCATTAGGGTTTACAACACACGGGGCTTGAAAGCAGATACTCATCGTTTTTCATCCCAAAAAGTACAGTGTGTTTTTTTTTCCCTGAAACTTTCTCTCTTTCACTTCTGCCATTACCAAATACGCACAAAAGTTCAGTTTCTGCTGTTTTGATTTAACTGGCCATAACTTCATCATACTAAAAGCAATGTTCATTTTTCACATATCAAAATTCTGTTTGATGTTTTACATCTGAAAAATGAATTATCTTAACTTAGAACACAATATGTTGCAAAACTGAATTATGTATTTAGAAAAATGCATTTTGGTTTAATTTAAAAGTTGAAATAATCTTACAAACATCATAAAAGTAAAACAATAAATAAGGAACCATCATCTTTATTTAAAACTCTTGCTCCATAAATAAGTCCATATGTTGAAGGTCAGGCTTTGTTCTTTAAGAATGTATAAATATTTTAATTGGACCGCATAGAGTATAAACATTATAATATAATTGGTTGAGCCTCCAATAAATGAATACAATTTGTAAAATAAAACTATAAATTTGGAATGGTTAATGATTTCTCTTACCATGGAATAACCTGAAGAACAGCAGAAATTGAAAATATTAAATCAGAGGAACAGGAAAAACTTGCATTAGACTTTCAAGAGAAAAAATATATATTTAATTTGCACTCAAATATGCCAAAGCTAATAAAATTGAGTTGAAAAGTCTATTTGAGTCTATACATTGTTACAGGTGGATTTCTATTTGACTTGTCAGTCTAAGGGGTAGCCTAAGGTGAACAGCAAAATCATAGGCTTAAATAAAAACCAAGCCACACATATTTAATAATGACAAATCATAAATCCATACTTTAGAGTGCGTAATGCACCATAGTCATATTCCAGAACTGTTATAGGCCAGGGTATCAACAAATAAAATAACAAACTGGGAAATAACTGGGAACTGACAACAGCTATTCTTGCGCTGTCATGCGACATGTTCAGTATCTCCGATCATCTTCCCACTGTTATGGTGTGTGTGTGTGTCTCTCTCTCTCTCTGCGATTCAACGAAAACCAGGATTGTTTGTCAAGGGAGGCTGTTGAATGCAGCCAAATGGAATTACTGTTATTTATATTACAGTCTATAATTGTTTGACACCAAAATGTTTATTACAAATCTCCCATATGTTGTAACTCAACAACTCTAAAAGATATTTTTATTACATCTATAACTAAAAGTAAAGTGTGCCTGCTTTGTATTGTTCTGAGAATTTCTCTCACATAAATAAAGAAATGCTCACCATCTTTTCATAGCATGGAGTAAATTCTAGGCAAGGAGGCCATTTCAGAATGCTTCTTATGTTCATTTAAAGTTATCTATTCACTCCAGAGGAAAATATGAGGAAACTTCTAAGTGGTAATCTAAGCCTTTCTTACTTAGTGTATCTATATGCACTTTAAGAACCCAAGTAGAGGTGGAATCCAGTTATAACAAAACTTACAAAAATATAATAAAAATGGTGTTATAACTGAAATTTCATTCTAATCAAAATGGGGAAAATACGTATAGTATGTGACCAGGGCTGCTGGCAATTCGCATAGTCTAATGGCAGCAGTATAAGGACAGCTCTGTAGCTGCTCTGCTGCATTTGGTAAACAGTAAACCAAAACCAAAGTAATTGTTTGTCCTCTGCAGGATGCAGCTTACCGTGTAATGTGCTTGTTGCAGAATGTTTAACATTTAACACAATTTGATCTGCTCTTCCTCACACTCTCCTGATCTGTTTTCTCCAGACCACGTCTGCTACTCCGAGCCACTGGTGTTCTAATCTGAAGATGGGAACTAAAGCAGGATGATTGCCCGTGACACAGCTCCTAACAGCTCCTATTCTGAATGAAGTCTTGAGACGGTACCTACCTTCTCTACGGTAATAAAATACCTGTATATTCTTTGAAAACCTGGTCTCACTTTCCTGTCTCTTGTGCAACTCTGTGACCCAAATTTGACAATACCTGTATAAAAAAATACTGCAAAAAATATTTTATTTGAAAATGAGATGTTAGATATAACTTTTTTTAATACAGGTGTGAAAATACAGAATGAAAACGAGATGTTAGATATAATGTTGTTAAATAGAAATACAGGTATGAATATAAAATGAAAGCGAATGATTCGATGAAAATAATTCCAAAATGCTTTCTCATTTTTCTTCATTCCAGAATCAGCTTTTTCCAGGATTGTGAATTTTTCTTTCAGCATAAACTGACACTGTTTCTCACTTTTTGTTTTTTGTTCATCTCAAAGAAAACTCTGGGAAGCACTATGAAACTCAACAGAACTTCCCAAGTGGATGCTCCGTGGAGCACTGACTCTCTCCACTGTGTATGATGTCGTGCCTACACACTCATCAAGCCTGCTTGATACTACCTCTTTCTTTGAGAAAACATGTTGTAGGGTTCCTGAGAGTTGGCGCTGAAAGTGTAGGAGTGGCATTAAATATTTTTTACATCTTGGTGCAAAAATGCCTGTTATACTGCGATTTACATTTAATTAAAATGAGATTCGTTTAACATGATGTCCTGTGAACATTTGCCCAGGCCCACAAAAAGCATTCATTATTCTGAAAATTGCGTTACTTCGGTATTCGCTATAATGGGATTTAACCTGTATTAAAAAAAAACAGTGTCAAAAATGCCATGTATGCCATTATTCCAGTTAGAGAAACTTGAATTATTGGTTTCTGAGAAACTGAGTTAACAAGTAGATTACTCTGTGAGTAACCCTGTTATGTGGTCATGTAAACCCTTAACCAGTTTGCAGATAAAACTTTTGTAGTCTGTATATGTCTTGCACTCTGTTAGCCTGCACATGTCTTCAGCTACCATGGGTAGACAACCAAGTAAGCATCCAAAAAGTTTAATTTCCTCAGGCAAATGCTTGGATTATCACTTTAAAAATCTAAAAATAGCTCAATTTACATTGAAGAGGAGAATGTACAGTACTAAGCTTAGCAGCCCAATCTTGGATTTAGATCCACAATGGCAACTGCTGATCTTTAATCTTTTTTTAGCTTATTTTTATGACATCGCAGTGTCTTGTCAAAGGAGAACTCCATAAGTGGGCTTGCACATGCAAACGGGGGTTTTTATGAAACAAAGCTTCAGCCTTAACCAGGCTACTCACTTACCCCAGTCTTGTGTGTCCATGTAAATGCACTGATTCTGACAGCAGTGAGTCTGCAACCTACAAGAAGTGTTTTCTCATACTAGAATACTAAAAATGAAAACTTGATAAACACCTGACGTTTTATGGAACATACTCTGCACCCCCAGGGAGGTAGTGGAAGGAGAAAATAAAAAAAAAGCTGAGTGCCATTATGAACAATGTTATCCTCTCTCCCTCACACTAACACTGAGTACTTTCAGTCAACAAATTATTCAGCAGAAGTGTGTCAAGAAACTCTACTGGGGCTCCTTTATACCAACAGAAATATGTGTGCATAATGCCTCACTATGACTGTGACTGCCAAGTTAGAAAGTTTTCATTTTAATTTTCTTCCTTTTTTAGTCATTATGGTGTATATTCAGACTATGTTCATGTATTTTTTTAAAGAGCTTCTGTAAAAAGTAAAATTTCCCCCAGGGATAGATAGAAGTTTATCGATTTATCTATCCTAGCTTATCCGTCTATTCAGCACCCCATCTCTGTTCAGCTTGGTTCACTAACACCTGCCAAGTCAGTGCTAATCTTGGGGTGGTGATTGATGACCAGCTGAACTTTAAGGACCATGCTCCTACAGTCTCTCTGTCTTGCAGATTCACTCACTACAATATCTGCAAGTTCAGACTGTACCTGACAGAATATGCAGCACAACTCTTTGTCCAGACTCTGGTTTTGTGGACTACTGGACTACTGCAAATCTCTGCTGGCATTTTTTTTCAAAAGGGGGGGTTACATGTCACTCCTCTCTTCAGATGTCAACACTGGCTTCTATGCTGGCTTCCTATTGTGGCATGTATTTAGTTTGAATCCTTTATGCTTGCCTATAGAGTAGTCACTGGGCCTGTACCTTGTGGCAGTAGGGGGCGCTAGTGCTCCCTTGAACCCTCAGGTACCACGCTAGACACCGGATAAAAGTCCAAGACTTCTTTATTAAATGATAACGTGCACAAAGCACCCTCCACACTACTCAATCTAAATAAACACAATAATCCTCTCTCCTCCTCGCCCAGACACTTCGCCCACCTACCTCCCAGCTCAGCTCAGTGTCTTGACTGGCCCATCGTCCTTTTATAGCCCGGGACCCGGAGGTGTTCCTGTCTAATCAGACCACAGTCCCTTATTCCTTCCGGGTCAGGGTAAACTGGGCACACAAGAGCCCACGAGCCCCCCTACAGCGACTCCCGGTGGCCCCAAGGTATCCAGCAGGGCTGTGTATAAACACTACATAGTCCATGGGGCACGATCCTGCTGTCGGGAGAGCTCCTCCTGGCGGCCTGGGGGTGAGGGCCGGAGCACAAAGCCGGCAGTCCTCCACAACCTATATATATGGAGACACTTGTGAGGTTCTATGCTCCTTGACCACTCAGATCTGCTTATGAATAGTGTCTGGTGATGACACCTTTGTGTGGTATCGAATTCCATTTCAGAATTTTTTCATGTGTGTTTCCTGGCTAGTGAATTGAACTGCCCACCTCTGTTTGTAACTCTGACTTCCTCAAGGTTTATATGGCTCAAATTCCAACTATTCACCATCAAAATGCTCATTTGATTGAGGCATTTAATCAGCATCTCTTAAGTAATTTTTAAAAGGGTTTTTATTAAACCCAGTAATTAAATTGAGTAGATCTCAACAACACCCATGCTTCTTGACTCTGAACTCGGCTAATAGTCTACTATGCATATGAATGGCAGGGATGTAAAGATTCTCCTACCCCCCCCAATACCCCTAAACTTAACCTAACTATTTTTATTCCTATTATAACCCCACAGCCTAATCGTAAAAGTTTGTATGTGGGGCCCAAGGTTAAAAGTTACTCCTCAGGGCCACACTACTACCTTTCCCTATACACTTAACCTCAATATTTTATTCCTATCTTTCACCCCCATCCTAATACTAAAGTTTAAATTTCAGACCTAATGTTACATTTGTATGGGAAGCCATGAGGTTAAGAAGTTACTCCTCTGTGTCCCACCACTAATCCTCACATTCCTTTCTCTTTTAAAAATATTTTATTTATAATATATTTAAGTACTTTTAGATGCTCTGTTTGATAGCTTTGTACATTAGTTGAACTAAAATCTTAATTGAATATAATTAAAATGTAAAGGATCTGTTGTAATTTTGCAATTTTAAAATAATTTTTAGAACATTATTTTATAACAGATTTTTTACATATTTTACGATATTGTTTAAAGATACAATATACGACTAATTTACAGTATTAATTAATATAATTATTTTAGAGTGGTACAATAGATATGGGCACAAAAAGATTTAAATAGAATTCTATTTGTGGAACTAGAGTGCCAGAGCCTGCCCTTGTGGCATTTTAGTCCTTTAATTCTAAATCTGACTTTTTCAATGTATTCAGGGGCCTCATGTATAAACGATGCGTACACACAGAAATGTTGCATAAGAATGTTTCCATGTTCAAATCACGATGTATAAAACCTACACTTGGCGTAAAACCACGCACTTTTTCTCGGTACCTCATACCCTGTCGTACACAAGTTCTCTGCTTGGTTTTGCAGACTGGCGGCACCCAGCGTCAGAGCAGTGCTACTGTTCCTGTGTGGTTACCCTTTATTTCTTAGAACCACATTTCTGAAGCGGCTTTAAAAATACACTGAAAGTAACCACATATTGTTTATTAGTGTAATGCATCTGATTGTAGATTACCTGTAATAACATAATGGCCCAGGGAATAGCCATAGTATTCCAAATACCATAAATGCTTTAGTGTTGTTACTCTCACTGCACCATCTTCTTCTTCTTCTTTCAGCTGCTCCTTTTAAGAGTTGCCACAGTGGATCATCTTTTTCCATATTACTCTCACTGCACCACTCAGAGTATTAATATCACTGTATCTGAGTGGGGAATCACAGCAGCAGCTGATCGGAAAGAGAATTATTGGTATACAGCATCAAGCACACGCTGCCTCAGCCACAGCAAAACGTTTCAAAGCCTTTCCTATACGGACCTCGCGGTTCAGAAACAGTTTCATCCCAAGAACTATAAACGCACTCAATCAATTGCTCCTTGTAGAACTGTTTGTACTTATAAGTACAATTACCCCACTATAAACTTGCACTACAGTTATAATATTGCACAACCTGCGGCACTATATAAAGCGCGTATTTACATATGATGACGATATAATTTTTAAGATGAAATGCAGCAAAATATGTTGATTATATTATACAGATAAAACTTTTCATTTAAGCAATCAGTATTGTTAATAATTAAACATGTGAGGACACGGTGCCGCAGCACTAGCAAGTTCACGTATTGTTCCTGCCTTGTGCGTTGTATAATTGCTGAGGCTGGCACGACACTGGAAGGATAGATGGATAGAATAATTAAACACGTACTATGAAGATATTTCAATGTTCCTTAAAAGTTTTGAAGAATCATTGTTGTAAGCTTACAGATGGCTTAACATCTATTACAGAGCTGATTGTGTGGTGATTGGGTATTTGGGGAAAGAAAAGTAAGGACAGGAATTGAAGGTTAGTACGTTTGAAAGAGACAGTACTACTACAATAAATTATTTCATCGAAGGTCACGCATGGCACAGCAGCATCTTGTGTGAGACATGAATAATCACTGCACCGTCGTGTTCCCATGTTTATTAACAGGCTTTCATTCCAATCATCATGAAAAATGTTTATGTTTACATCTCAGTATTTTAATTATTCAGAGAGCTGTAATATCACAAATGTAATGGATTCTGTGCCCTGCCGGAGAAAGAGAAAGAACGGAAGCACGTAGTGATTCACACACATAGAGCACATTGAACATCAAATACAAAACAAAGCATTTAACATGCTACTTTAGTTACAATGGGATTTGAGAAGCTAGTAAATTAAATGATTTTAAGATGAAGTTTATGATGTTCTACTTTAATGAGAAAATAAATTACGTGATTAAAGTGGAAATTTCGAGATTAAAGTTGACATTTCGTGCTTTTTTCCCACTGTGTGCCTATTTTTTTTTGTTTGTACCCTAATAAGCTCAGACGGTGGGCTACAACTCGCCTTTTCACGGCGACTTTGATATGTGACTTCTTTTTTATTTTGGCACTGTGTGACTTTGAACTTGAGCTATCGAGTTTCTTCAACACACTATGTCACTCGATCATCTTCCTTTTGTTGATTATCATCATCATCATCATCATCGGTCGGCTGCTCATGCGAGTATCACTACATGATGGCGCTTGTACAGGCGAGAACGATCTTCCGCCACGCAACCCGGTCCTGGGTCGCCTTTTAGATCTTTGTCACAGTCATTCTTTAGTTGCAGATAGATTTGGAGATGTACTGGGCATAAGTGAGCGCGGGCCTTCCACGTCTGGCCTTGCCTAGTTGTACCGGCGGGACGTACAATGAGTATTTCCTGATTAGTTCATCTGGTGGACTTGGGAGTGTGTAGGTGGCTGAGGAGAGCTTTCCATTTAGAAGATTCTCGAAGTACTTGGTCCATTCTTCGAGTAGTTCACCTTGAGAGCTAGGCATTGATCCATCTAGCTTTTTGACAATTGCGTGCTTCTTTTCTCCTTTGACACTAAGTTCGTTTACAATCTCCCAGGTTCTCCGGAGCTTGTTTGTTTTTGCTTTTTTTTTTTTTTTTTTTAGAATTGATGTCTGAATGCTGGCGACTAGCCTTACAGTTTTTCTCTCAGGTGGAGCGTTACAGCTTCTGCTGGCGTCCGCCTGATACCAAAACTTTATTAAAAATATTTTTAGATGTTTTTAAGATTCGAACCGGACACGGAGACAAAAGTGAAAGAAAAAGAAGAGAGAGAAGGAAGAGATGGAGGTAAAGGGGAGGGTTTCGTATAGAATAAACAATAAATGAACCAGAATCCGCTTCTAGACCTGCAGAAGAGAAGGGGAAAAAAAAAACCACAAGACAAAAACATTGCTGCATCAGCTACATGAAGATATATAAAAGTAAAAATGTTTGCTGACAATCATACAGTAATTATTACTGAGGCATTTAGGGCCACCACAACCTTAGATCATGTGCTGAAGATGTCCAAGTCATACTTATGAAATCACCATGTGAGCACCTGTGTGCGTCGCGCTTGTATGTGTAAGGTTTCTCTATAGGAGCATCCAATAGTGAGTGTGAAGGGCCACAGACCTGCCCCCAAAAACGTGCGGAAGATGGAGGGAGTTCCAAGCCCAGAGATCCAGAAGTCACCCCAGAGCGCGGAGACCCCAGGGAGGCCGTCACCAGAGAAGCCCCAACCCCCACCCAAGAGGCGCAGAGGATCACCCCGAGGGTCACAACCAGCAGCCGGCAGAGTCCCGGGAGATATCAACGGCAAGCCCTCAGGCCCGCCCGCAGCCGCTCTCCCCGAGTCGGCCGGGCCCGAACCAACAGCCGGGACCCAAGGCGACCCACCCGCCGAGGACCCAACAGAGCCCAGGGAACCAGATCCCACCAGGCAGCCAGGCGACCAGACAGATGCTTAAGGCAGGGGGAGGGTAGGCAAAGATGTTGTAGTATTGCCAGATGTCCCAGGAGAGGGGAGGAGTCCAAAACCCCACCTGACATATACAGTCACACACAAACACAGTCATACACTCCCTCCCTCATGCTCTCACATACACATACAACCCAAGACTTGTTTGTTTTTGCAGCGAGTTCGAGTTCTTCAAGTTGTTTATTTAGGTGGGCAGCGGAGTCTGACTGATACGAATCTGAGACTTTATCGGCTAACTCCCTCCACTGTTTTCGAGTAGCACTAGATCTATTTTGGTTGAACTTCTTCTTGGCCTTATCCCGTTCATCCAAGAAGTTCAGTGTTGTTGTGCTCACCCAGTCAGGGCCCATCCTCTTGCGTTTTACTCCTAGAACTTCAGTGCATGTCGTCTCGACTGCTCTCTCAAGATAGTCATATGTTGATTGAATGCTGGTAGGCTTGCCTTCTTCCTCCAGTGCACTGAATCGGTTTTGGAGCTCTAGATCGAATCTCTGTTGGAATTCGGGGTTTTTGAGTAGCTCAACGTTGTACTTCCGGCAGATAATTGGAGCTTTACAGGTCGTTCGAAAGCTGATCTTGATGTGCGCAGTTACAATTCTGTGATCTGAATCAACATCGACGGTGTTATATGCTCAGCAATTTCTTAGCGAGTTTAGCCATTTGCTACTTATGAGTATGTGGTCGAGTTGTGGGTGAGGTTCATCCAGCTTGTGGTTTGGATGCTGCCAAGTCCAAAGTCTACTTGGGCGGTGTGGAAAAATGAATTGGCTGGGCGTAGACTGTGGCTCTCGCACAGTTCAATTAGATGATGGCCATTGTCGTTCGTGATCTCGTGGAACGTGTGTCGACCGACGATACTTGGGTTGGTCTAGTGGCTATCTTTGCCTAGTCTGGCATTAAAATCAGCGAGTACAAGGACAACATTGTGAGGTGGAATTTGGTTTAGAGTTGTTTGCAATTCGGTGTAAAATCCGTTCTTTTCAGCTTCTTTCTTCTTCATCTCTTCTGTATTGTTCTTGCTGCAATTTGTTGGGGCATAGATCGCGATTATGGTGACTTTAGGGTTGCCGTTTAGGTGAACAACGACTATGCGATCTGAAACTTTTTGGGCACTGGCTATGGTCGAAGCTATACTCGGCTCTAGTAGAATACCAACTCCTCCTGTGCCCTGAGTTGTTGCTGAGGAGAATACTTTTAGCCATTTCCTTTCGTTGGTCCATTCAAATTTGAGGTCATCGTCAAAGATCTGCCGGTGTTCCTGAATAGAGAGAACTTTGATGTTGAATTTCTCGCACCCGGATATTAGTTTGTGTTCTTTACCAGGTTTCTTGAGTGTTCGGACGTTCAGGGTGGATATTCTGAATTCTTTGCGATGTTGATGGCATTTTGGTGCCGTTGGATCTCGTGTGTGGTCAGGCTTCAAGGTTCTTGCGATTTGCCCTGATTCCATCATGAATGCAGAGTGCGTCCACAACACTTGATCTTTCCGGCGACGCAAGTGATCGGATGCCTTCCGCGGATTTTCATTCTTGTCTAGAATCTGGTACTATTTTACTGGCCGGGCGATTACCCCTAGCCAAACTCTTCTCTTTTACATGGGCTTGAGAACGCTTACTGCCAAACTCCCCCGGGCTGAGTGCCCAGTGTAATAACGCTCAGCGGTAAGCAGAGTTAGTGCGATACAAACATACAAATAGTATGTTTTTCCTTTGCCTCCACTTAGTATTCACTGAAATTCTTATATTTCCCCCATGCTTTTCCCATTGTCTTTTCACAGAATGCTGAGCTTAAGGGTTATTTATATTGATTTGCATATTCAAAGAGGTGTAATTCTTTGAGGAATTGGGGTGGGACAGCAGGCGCGTGCATGTGCGTTACTTTTTACGCTGACCAGGACTTATGGAGCGAAAGAACGTGGAAATTGGAGTACGCACAGATTCCTGCATTTGGATTTTTCTGTGCGTAAGCACATTTCGGCTTTTGTGCTTACGTCATGTTATAGTGCGAATTCTACGCACGCCATTATGCATGAGACCTCAGGAAGTGCTTGAAGACTCTCTTGTTTGGTGAATTTCTGTCTAACTGATAGCTGTTAGGTTTTTTATATCTGGGAATTGTAACTAGCTTATATTTTGTTTTGAGCTTTTCACTTTCTGGAAATCAATTTTGCATCCTTGTTCTCTAACACGTGTTACAGTCACTTTGGATAAAAACATCCGTTAAGCAAATTTATCTAAATGTAAATCTTAGTAAAGACCAAATGCTTTGCACTGAGCCTCCTTTGCGGAGGAAAAGGAAAAGTGAATCAGGCAGTGGAGCCAGTGCTGTAAGATGGAGGCACTGTAGTCAGGGATGCTCCAACATATATTGAGAACTCCTGTATGAAAGTATCAATGCTGGGGGATAAGGATATCCTGTAAGAAATGAAAATATCCATGAGAGGTTTGGAAGAATGTGTTTTTATTCAAAAGAAGTCATCAGCCTTGGAAAAATGGTCTTCTACTGTAGGACAAACTGGCATTACTAATTTTATCATGCTTTGGCATACAAGACTTTGCTAAAAAGCTGTAAGACACAGTGTTAAAATGATCTATCACAAAGTGACACCCAGCAATGTCTCATTGGAGACATCTAAACCCCCAAGTTAACAAACAAATGATGGGCAACATTGATGGACAAAACTTTCCACTAATTGTCAACTGAAAGGTTGGGCTTATCTGACCCTAAAAAAACAATGGCAAAATACCTACTATTTCCTGTACAAACTGTTGCATGCACCATATCTATGCTCTCTCCAACAAGCTCACTTTATGGACTTGCCAAGTTCTGCTCTCTAATATCAGGGACTCCATTACCTACAGGGTGTGTCAGTAACAAAGGCAAGAGCAATCCGTTTTACTCTGAAGGGCAACCTGGTGCTGGAAGAATGGAGGCTTGTCTATTTTAGAGTTAGACAAGGGTGCCATTAGTCCAGACCTTGCTAACAAAAAAGCAAGAGAGAGAGTGTACATAAAAGCCACACATTCGTCTTCCTAAAGACTGATCACCAACCACCCAGTAGATGTAAACTTTATGCTAGCTAAAAAGACCACTTTGGTGGCTCTGAGGCTAAGGATCTGCGCTGGTATCCCGAAGGTTGCCGGTTCGAATCCCTGTCACTGCCAAAAGAGATCCTACTCTTCTGGACCCTTCACCAAGGCCCTTAACCTTCAATTGCTCCAGGGGCGCTATACAATGGCTGACCCTGTGCTCTGACCCCAAGGGCTATGCGAAAACTAACAAATTCCTAATACAAGAAATTGTATAAGGCGAAATAAATAACAGAAAAAAAAACTCTGAAGAGAAATGTCAGTACTGCCTGCAACCAGAACGTGCAATCAAGACAATGAAGGAGAAATACTCCTGAACATAGAAACGAAACTGCACTTAAACTTCCTTCATGCGTGCCAGAGAAAGTTGACCAGGAAAATAACAAAGCATTGCCTACCTCTAAACACAAGCATACCTATTTTGAATCCGCAAACTATTAATTGTAATTTAGTAGTTAGGAAAAAGCCAGTTGATGTATTATGGTATTGGCATCAATCTAAATGAAAAGTAACACTTGTGAAGGATAAGTTTTTATCTGTCATTAGCTTTCTCCTAAATCCAGTAGGAAAATTCAGAGCAGTGTTTCACATGCACACACATACACAAAGAAACTCTTTGTATTTGTGTGTGGGAGGGAAGGTAGTGTAGCTAGTGTAGACTAGCTTTGAGCAAATGAACACTACAGTATTGACACTAGAAGCTTAATAACTAGCTAAATAATGAATCCATCTCGACCATATGAATTGAAAGATCAGAATTCATAGGTTATGTGCCATTTTCTATAGGAGAGAAAAAGTTAATATAAGCTTTTGTAATTTTATGTTTTGTATTGCTTTTGTCCTTGGTCTATAGATCTACTGTATATATACTTGCATATATGAATATTCTATTATCCTTATGTTAGAAGAAATTGCATTGCTTGCTTTATTGCGTCAACCTTGTTTGGGTCTATCACCATGTCCAGATTGCAACAGAGAAAGTTAAAGGTATTTAATGTAGAGTCTTGCCAATTTATGAACCTCGTTCATAAGTTGTACCAATGTTTTGATGAAACAGAGATCCTTTGGTGAACGGAAGTAAAAATCCAAACACACATTATATTCATTTGGCATCCATGGGTGGGAAACTTTTACATTAATTACCGGCATTGCTAAAGGCAACACTGATAATGCATTAACTGATTAATTAACAGCAATACATCACTTCTTCTAACACTATATATATATTCCCTACACCACAACAAAACCACCATGAATCATTCAGAATATGCCAAATCATAAATAAAACCTGTCGACATGGCTGATCAGGCACCGGCAAAATGGAGTAAAATTGCTACAGCAAGAAATTGTGCTGCGTATCTTTGACAGATCTTCAAATAATCCTTATTCTGGCTAGAAATAATGTACCTAAAGGTTAAAGCTTTGATTGACGTAATTTTCGGATATCATTTTCTAGACCTAAGCTGTATAGGTATGAGATAATTGGCTACATCTCAGAATGTTTAAGTTGCATATTTAATGTTACTATGGCTATAAAAACAAGCAGGTTTTCTGGTAATAACACTCTCTGTTCTTCATGTGAAGCAAAATGTGATGTTTGTTTCTTTCACAAAACTCAAAAAGAGTGATTTCTAATCTAAATCAGAAAAGCTGACAAAAATGGCTGTTACACATGGACTCTTTTGACCACGTGCACCCCGATTTGTTGCCCCTTCCAATGTTTAATGTTTTAACACAAATGTATAAACAACATTAAGTAACAAAGAAATAAATGATTAAATTGCACATAAACAATGTGAAAACATACTCAGCCAAAACAAGAACCTGGCAATGGTCTATTGCTTGCGCAAAGAACCATTGACACATATAATAAATTACAAAGTAGTGTGGTAGAAAGTAGGACTCTAGGGACTCAGTATTATTTTGTATAATCTAGGTGAATAGGTCACCATGTTGACTCTTTTCGACAAAATTTTTATAATGTGGATTGGGGGTTGGGGCAAATAGGTTTTCATACATTTACGTCACTTTTATCATTATTTTGGACTTTTACCATATTCCGTTTTGTTTGTGTTTTTATTTCAGTAAAATGTCAGGTTGATGACATCAATGGGAGTGCTGTGTGAGTACTCATTGCTGTTGCAACAGTTATCATTGCTGTAGATATACATACATGCCAGATGCAGTATTGTCTGCTGATGATGTGTTAAATAAGGGCAGATGAAGTTGTTATAAAAAATAACAGAAAATAAAACTCATTTTATGAACCAGAGCAATGGCAACAAAGCAGACTTTACTTTTTGCTTGTTAATGACCAACAGAACGCAAGAAATGGATAGTTCAGTCTTATATTATTGTTTTTGTTCAATTGTCCAACATTGGTCACCTTCAACAGATCAGCTCCTACACTTGTTCATTAGAGTATTACATGAATAAGGGTGACTATGCTGTTTCTGCCTAGAGAGTCATCTCATCTTGAATGGTGCCAAATTTGTTCATTACCAGTCATTTATCAATTCATTTATAAAAAAAGGCAGAAACTGGCTCGTTTGGTTTTATTTGTGTAGCCAGTCAACCCACAACCATCTTCTTTGTAACCAATCTCCTATCTGACAGAGTGTGGTAACTACCAAATTTCTGCCAGTTGTCTGCCTAGCAAATGATGGCATTTGTGAAATGAACAAGAAGGCTTCAATGAACTTTAACAGTGTTTTTAATGACTGCCAGCAACTCCTAAGAACAGCACGCGCTTGACTGTACACACGCAACCCCACTTACAGCCCATCTTTGTTACTCTCCCAAGTCTACCGTGAAACACACAACAAATGAACAATGTCATTTTTAACTACTGTATGACAGTATTAATCTATTTTGTTTGAATTTGCTCATATAAAAAAATGCAGTAGCTGCGGTGACCATTTTGACTTTTTAAAAAAATGTAGACCAAACTTTCTTTTCTTGTTTATAGACAGAGGCTGAAAATCAAAAGGGAATAAAATAAAGAAAGATCAGGACACAACCACACTTACCCAAACAGGATCATGTTGGAGTCACCAAACAAACGTTTTGAGTTGTGGAAGGAAAAATGTTAACAACTACAGAAAGCTCTTCACACACAACGACCAGACTTGAATGCAGACATGTAAGGAAGGCACTGTGCCACCCTACTATTGTTGATCCAATTCCTATCTCACCTAATCCAGCAAGGCAAGAAACAAACACCGGGCAGGGCGCCAGCCCACCGCAGTAACGAATACTTATTTTTTATACATTTGTTATTTTGGGTGAAGTTCATAGTCATAAATAAAAATAGTCCAAGAATACTCCTTTTGTGGCATCTTTGCAGTGGACTTCAAATATTAACAAAATTCCATAAAAAGTTTGGAAAATTCAGAAGCATAGAAAACCTTTGAATGATGCAAAAGTATCATTTGGTTACACAAATGCTTCATTTGTTACCTCTGGATGTGATTAATGTCAGTTCTCTATTTGTATGAAAATAATATCTGTATTGTTTCTCTTTTGTTTGGATATTTATGTAAAGCTTTAGAAAACTCCTTAGAATAAAAAATAATAATTTACTGTAAGAAAACGCTAATGTTACACCCATTAACATTATCTTTGTTTAATATCTTAACTAAAACAGCAAAGAAAAGCCAAAACCTAAACCCAGGTCTAAATATATTAAGAAGCACAACTACATTAAAAATATAGAATATTAATTCATGATTCAGCAGGCCTATCGTACTGAGGCTTCCTTCTTGCCAAAAATCTGACCTTTCAGGACACTCGAAATCCTTACCCATGCACCCAGGCTCAGCTTCCAGAAGTCAGCTGGATTAATTTTCAAGAGAGCCCCACTGATCTTTAAGCGTGTTCAGGGATCTGTCTATGGTTAGTGCAGCTCTGGTGTCATGCTGGCCTCACAAATTCTCTGCAAAAAACACTTTGGAGAATTTCACTGATCAACATTAGTCATAACATAATATTCACAAACTTCAAAAATCCTGCAGTGGGTTGGCACCCTGCTCAGGATTGGTTCCTGCCTTGTGCCCTGTGTTGGCTGGGATTGGCTCCGGCAGACCCCCGTGACCCTGTATTCGGATTCAGCTGATTGGTCAGTTTGGCTTTGGTGATGCGATGAAAGAGGAGGTGTGAGCGTGAAGCACACAAGGAAGAGTAAAGGTGCACGCTGAGAGAGTGACCTTCAAAAGACGGCAAGTATAAAACCAGACAGGAAGCAAGAAAGGGGCCTGGACAATAATGACAGAGTCTGAGAAGCAGGTTTTATGAGGGCACGTTTGGCAGAGGGAGTACTTCTGAAGAAGCCTTCAGAAGCATACAAATACAGAAGAAAGGTACTGAAGGTACATGTAGGGCAAGAGATAACAAATATTTTTTAATTATTCTATTACCTGTCTTCAACAGGTACAGTGGCTATTACTATATACAGTTGTAGGTAGATGGAATGGAGTCAGAAAAAAATTTGGGGATGGCCACCCTGTGTACTTGAAAAACTGGCAGAAAAAAAAAATGTCCAAAACAGAACTGACTAACAGGTTGAAAAGCTGAATGGAGGAAGAGATAGAGTTAGAGGGGCTGGAACAGGAACTGACGTGGCAGGAATAGTGGTTCTGGGTGCTGGATATGTTGTCATCAAAGAGTGTTGGAAGTGACATCAACAGGGGCTGGACTGGTGCTGCTGTCATTGGGAGGCTGGTTCTTTGGCTGGTCTGCAGAGGGTCAAAAGCAGAAAGGATCAGGTGACAGTGCCAACCTCTGTTTCCAACTGTCAACCGTCTCTTATTCACATATGTGTGACACTGTATGTGTGTGTATATATATTGTAAAAGGCACTATATAGCGCCCGACCCGGCACAGACCACGTAGAGGCAACGTGTACAAAACACACAGGCTTTTATTTTTCTTCAGCTGTGTGACACGTCTTCCCCGTGCCACACAGCCCAAACACAGTCCAAAGCACCAAACAGAATACACACCACAATTCTCCTTCACCTTTTCTTCCACCACTCCTCTGCAAGCTTAGTCCTCCTCCTCCCAACCCTGGCTCTCCGAGTGGTGGTGGCTGGGGCCTTTTATAGGGGGGGCTGAAAGCTCGTCCAGCCGGGCTGTGGGAAGCAGGCAGCTCCCCCTAGCGGCCATGCCGGGCCCCAACCAAGCTGTGGAGGACTCCATCTCCCATGGAGCCCTGCGGGCGGTTGGGGAATCACCGTCGGCCAGGGAGGCTGCCACCAAGCGTCCCGGGGGAGGTATTGGACTGCCCATGGCGACTCCCCCGGAACAGAAGCAGCAGGGGCGTCCCTGCCGGGCATGGGACCCGGCTGTCCATCACACTTCCCCACCCTCAGATGAGGCTTGTGGGGCTCATCGGCCTGCCCCGCGAGGGCCGGTCCTCTCCAGGACAGGGAGTCGGCATCCTTGGCTTCATGGTTGCGCCCTGTAAAAACATAATGAACAGGTCTGGGGGTGCTGCCCCGACGTCCCTGCCACTCGGACGTCCTCCTTGGACAACCCCTCCAGACATGACCAGCGTGACCACAGGAATAACACAACCGACCCCCTCCAGCTCGACCCTTGCGGGAACGGAAGCAGGCAGGAAACTCCTGCCCCTTCGACCACTCCGGGGAGGGCTTGTAAGGTGTTCGCCCCTCCGCAGTGAAGCCCTCCTGTACTGTCACACTGTCGGGCTTACGCTGCACCTTGTCAGGAATCCCCAACCTCTTTGTCCGGGTCCTCCTCTTCCTCTGGGGTGCAGTGACGGTCTGGGTCCCCTTATGGGAAGAAGGGAGACCCTGCGCCGCCTGCACCCCTTTAGGCGACCGAGACCGGTGCAGGCAGAGGGGACGGGGTTGTTTGGCAGCCGACATCCACCAGCTGCCTCTCCACACGTTCCTCTGCCACCGCATCGGTCCACACGGCGGCGTCTTGTGTAGTGGGCGGGGCGACCTGGCAAGCAGCACTGATCATATCCGCAGCCGTTGCGCTCCGCCCCCTTTCCTCTACGGCCCAGGCTTCACCTACCTGAACCGCTGTGTCCTGCAGGCAGGAGGCTGACGCCCCGTGTCTCCAGCCATTTAACAAGCGGCCGCCATCGGCGCCGATCTTCCAGTCCAAGTCCTCCTTCGTCTCCTGCAGGACCTGAAAAACCTTAACTAAGGACTGCAGAGGAAGGAGAAAATGTTTCAACTCCTCTACAGCCCAAGAAAAGGTAATGCGTTCGGTCGGCGCTGGACTTGAAGTCCCCTTGTTTCCTCCCACCGACCACGAGCCAACAAGACCCTGCGGACCCTCCGCAGGTCCGTTTGGGAGTCCGAGAGGCTCGGGGAGAAGGTCCGTCACCCCCGCCTGCGAACTGTCCTCGGCGGGCGGCTGACACTCCCCTTTACCTGTTTCAGAGAGGAGCTCCTGCTCCTCTAGCTGAGTCACCGCATCGGGAAGCTCCTCCGGGTTCTCCTCCTCCGGCTGACTGGCCGGCCCGAAGGGAAGACACAGCCCAGCCTCGCTCTCTGCGCCGTCACGCCACGAACAGAGGCCATCTGCCCACCAACAGGTGGTTCGTCCCTCGGGGTCCAGGAGGTAGGCTGATGCAAACGCGGAAAACCCTTCCCATGGCCCTTCCCTCTTGAGCCCGTCACCTACCTCCGGTTGCGACCCGTGGAGCGGGCTGGCATGCCGGCGTCTGGAGGCTGGCTTCTGTGTCCGCCCGGCTTTCTTTTTCCCCATGGCGCGGTGCCTGTAGGAGATCTTTGGCGGCCTCAGTTGCGCTGTGCTGTGCTGTGCTGCGCTGGCTGGCTTGCTTGCAGCTGCGAGCGTGTTCTCTCAGCGCTGTGCTGCGCGTGTCCGCCGGCAAGTCGTGCAGGCTCGTGCCTCGCGCTTCGGCCTCGGTGGCGCTCTCTCGTCGGGAGCGTGCCCTGCTGCAGTCCAAAGGCCGCTCTCAGCGCTGTACTCACAATAGAGCACGCTCTCTGCCTCAGGAGCACGCTCGGCACTGCAGTGCTGTGTGCGCTCCTGCGCTGAGCTACACGTGCCCCCAGGTGTTGTGCCGGCCCGTTACACACAATTTTTATGCAGGTCCCGGTCCAAATGGACGGGCGGAATCCTACCGACTCGCCAGATGTAAAGGCGCTATGTAGCCCGACCCGGCACAGACCACGCAGAGGCAACGTGTACAAAACACACAGGCTTTTATTTTTCTTCAGCTGTGTGACACGTCTTCCCCGTGCCACACAGCCCAAACACAGTCCAAAGCACCAAACAAAATACACACCACAATTCTCCTTCACCTTTTCTTCCACCACTCCTCTGCAAGCTTAGTCCTCCTCCTCCCAACCCTGGCTCTCCGAGTGGTGGTGGCTGGGGCCTTTTATAGTCCACCCGGAAGCATTCCAGGTGATTAACCACCTGGTCCTAATTGAACTTCGGGTGGGGCTGAAAGCTCGTCCAGCCGGGCTGTGGGAAGCAGGCAGCTCCCCCTAGCGGCCATGCCGGGCCCCAACCAAGCTGTGGAGGACTCCATCTCCCATGGAGCCCTGCGGGCGGTTGGGGAATCACCGTCGGCCAGGGAGGCTGCCACCAAGCGTCCCGGGGGAGGTATTGGACTGCCCATGGCGAGTCCCCCGGAACAGAAGCAGCAGGGGCATCCCTGCCGGGCATGGGACCCGGCTGTCCATCACAATATACAGTATATATATATATATTTCATCATAATAACTATTCATAGTGGCTCCAAAATCCGTACTGACCCCTACTCTCTCTTCTGTTTCTTTTTCTGGTTTCTTTGTGGTGGTGGCCTGCGCCACCACCACCTACTTAAAGCATCATGATGCACCAACATTGATGGACTGAAAGCCAGGAGTCTACATGACCATCATCATCAGGTCCTTCTATGAAAACCCTAAATACAAAGAGGACTGTTTGATTTATGTTAGGTAGATTGCCCAGAGGGGACTGGGCAGTCTCGTGGTCTGGAACCCCTACAGATTTTATTTTTTTTTTTCTCCAGCATTTGGAGTTTTTTTTTGTTTTTTCTGTCCACCCTGGCCATTGGACCTTACTTATTCTATGTTAATTAATGTTGACTTATGTTTATTTTTTATTGTGTCTTCTATTTTTCTATTCATTTTGTAAAGCACTTTGAGCTACATTTTTTTTGTATGAAAATGTGCTATATAAATAAATGTTGATTGATTGACTGATTGATTAATTGATATATATTGTTATGGATGGTTAGGGCCATTATCTGGCCAG
Source organism: Polypterus senegalus (assembly GCF_016835505.1). Lineage (NCBI taxonomy): Eukaryota > Metazoa > Chordata > Cladistia > Polypteriformes > Polypteridae > Polypterus > Polypterus senegalus. The sequence continues at coordinate 84,392,896 of NC_053168.1, forward strand.
GAAGCCAACTGGGTGGAAGAACAGAGGGAGAGACCACATTAGAGTTATTATCTTCCCCGAGACACTAGAAGGAAGCCCCCCTGGGATGCTACAGCACCATGGATCCCCGCAGCGTATGTCGGGAGTTGTAGTTTGGAGCAGCCCTCTCTGGCTCTGTAGGCGCCACCAGGGGGTGCTGCAGGAGCAGCTGAGTCCAGAAGTGCAGCCAGAAGAAGGTCGAGAAACATCTGGAGCACTTCCAGATATACTATAAAAGGAGCTGCTTCACCATTAGTCAGAGAGCCAGAATCAGTTGGTGGAGGACAAAGCTTGCGGGAGGAAGAGTGGGGAAAGAGTTAAGAGAAAAGGACTGTGATATATTTGGTGCTTTGTACTGTGCTGTGAAGTGGGGAGAAAACAGAAAACACTTCCCCACTTAAATAAAGGTGTGTTCTCTGGCAAGCCTTGTGTCTCAGCCTGTCTGTGTCAGGGTTTGGGGAGCGGTACGCCCCCTGGGCTTCACAAAATATTGTGGCGAACAGCCAGCAGCGCATCCCGGCCAGGACTCCCCATAGATGGAAGAATGGGGGAAGGCAGCTTTTCCAGGACACTGCCTCCCCCAAAATGCTGGATGGCAGCTCTGCTGGAATTTAATGGTGCCCTGGATTCCTGCAGTGCATCCTGGGACTTGGAGTGTGGTTTCTCAGCCCTTTTGGGTACCATGGGGGCCAGCAGGAGGAGCTGTGAGAGGACCAGAGGAGCCATACCTTATCCATAGCCCGGAAGTACTCCTAAGTCACGAGGACAGGAGCCCAGAAGTACTTTCGGGCTGAAGAAAAAGCCAGTTCTCCATTTGACCCAGAAGTGCAAGCAAATTACATGGGCAGAAGGACAGAAGCAGTTCCAGGTCAAGGACTATTTAAAAGACTGTTGGAGACCCAGCAAGGGAGCCAGAGTCGGGTGGAAGGTAGTCGAAGATTGCTGAGGAGTAAAGAGAGAGAAGACTTGTTAGTATTGTGTGCTTTTGTTTTTGTGGGACTGAGTTGTGCCTGTGGGAAACGGGGAGGGCGTTTCCCATGTGGTGAAGAAAAATATAAACACATCTTTGTTTTGTCAGTGTGCCTCTAGCATCTGCCTGTGTCGGGTTGGGTGGCTGGCACACCCCCTAGAGTTGTTAAAATATATAATCAAAAAATTACTTCCATCAGTAGTAAAGGTACCAGAGAAGACATAACAAATCCAGGATTTAGATAGATAGATAGATAGATAGATAGATAGATAGATAGATAGATAGATAGATAGATAGATAGATACTTTATTAATCCCCAAGGGGAAATCCTCATACTCCAGCAGCAGCATACTGATAAAATCAATATTAATCAAATAGTGATAAAATGCAGCGGAAGTTAAAAAATGCAGGTACAACAGACAATATCATTGTATAATGTTAACGTTTACCGCCCTGGGTAGAACTGAAGAGTTGCACAGTGTGAGGCAGGAATGATCTCCTCAGTCTGTCAGTGGATCAGGACAGTGACAACAATCTGTCACTGAAGCTGCTCCTCTGCCTGGTGATGATACTGTTCAGTGGATGCAGTGGATTCTCCATGACTGACAGGAGCCTGCTCAGCGCCCGTCACTCAGTGCCCGTTGCTCTGCCAGGGATGTCAAACTGTCCAGCTCCATGCCTACAATAGAGCCTGCCTTCCTCACCAGTTTGTCCAGGCATGAGGCATCCCTCTTCTATATGCTACCTCCCCAGCACACCACCGCGTAGAAGAGGGTGCTCGCCACAACCATCTGATAGAACATCTGCAGCATCTTATTGCAGATGTTGAAAGACGCCAGCCTTCTAAGGAAGTATAGTCGGCTCTGTCCTCTCTTGCACAGAGCATCAGTATTGGTAGTCCAGTCCAATTTATCATCCAGCTGCACACCCAGATATTTATAGCTCTGCACACAGTTACCTCTGATGATCACGGGGTCCATAAGGGGCCTGGTCCTCCTAAAATCCACCACCAGCTCCTTGGTTTTGCTGGTGTTCAGGTGTAAGTGTTTTGAGTCGCACCATTTAACAAATTCCTTGATTAGTTTCCTATACTACACAACCTGCCCACTCCTGATGCAGCCCACAATAGCAGTGTCGTCAGCGAACTTTTGCATGTGGCAGGACTCCGAGTTGTATTGGAAGTCCGATGTATATAGGCTGAACAGGACCGGAGAAAGTACAGTCTCCTGTGGAGCTCCTGTGTTGCTGACCACAATGTCAGACCTGCAGTTCCTGAGACGCACATACTGAGGTCTGTCTGTAAGATAGTCCATGATCCATGCCACCAGGTATGAATCTACTCCCATCTCTGTCAGCTTGTCCCTAAGGAACAGAGGTTGGATGGTGTTGAAGGCGCTACAGAAGTCCAGAAACATAATTCTTACAGCACCACTGCCTCTGTCCAAGTGGGAGAGGGATCAGTGTAGCATATAGATGATGGCATCCTCCACTCCCACCTTATCCTGGTATGCGAACTGCAGAGGGTCGAGGCCATGGCGGACCTGTGGCCTCAGGTGGTGAAGCAACATCCGTTCCATGTTCTTCATTACATGTGACATCAGAGCGACAGGCCAGAAGTCATTCAGCTCACTAGGACGTGAGACCTTTGAGACTGGGGTGATGCAAGATGTTTTCCAAAGCCTCAGGACTCTCCCCTGTTCCAGGCTCAGGTTGAAGATGCGCTGTAGAGGACTCCCCAGCTCCAGTGCACAGGCCTTCAGCAGTAGTAGCGATACTCCATCTGGACCCACTGCTTTGCTGGCATGAAGTCTCCTCAGCTCTCTGCTTACCTCGGCTGCTGTAATTGTGGGTGGGGGGAAAATCTCTCTTATTCTGGTATCAGCAGAAAGATGGGTGGAAGGGTGTAGTACTCCGAGATGAGAGTGGGTTAGGGTGGTCGATCCTATTAAAGAAGTTGTTCATCTGGTTTGCTCTCTCCACGTCTCTATCGATGGTGGCACCCCACTTCGAGCTGCAGCCAGTGATGATCTTCATCCCATCCCACACTTCCTTCATGCTGTTATTCTGCAACTTCTGCTCCAGCTTTCTCCTGTACTGCTCCTTCGCCGCCCTGAGCTGGACTAGGAGTTCCTTCTGCACGCACTTGAGCTCATGCTGATCACCGCCTTTAAAAGCCCTTTTCTTCTGGTTCAAAAGGCCCTTGATGTCACTTGTAATCCATGGCTTGTTGTTAGCATAGCAGCATACTGTTCTTACTGGAACTACAATGTCCATACAGAAGTTGATGTAATCAGTAGTGCAGTGAACAACCTCCTCAATGTTGTCACTATGTGACCCCTGCAGTATATTCCAGTCCATAGTTCCAAAGCAGTCTCTCAGAGCCTGCCCTGCCTCAGGGGACCACTTCCTGAATGAGTGTGTGATTATAGGTAGCTCCCTCACTCTTAGTTTGTAGTGAGGCTGAAGTAAAACCAGGTTATGATCTGCTTTCCCAAGTGCAGGCAGCGGGGTGGCACTGTATGCATCTTTAACGTTTGCATACAGTAGGTCAATAGTCCTATTTCCCCGTGTGTTACAGTCCACATACTGGGAGAAGGCAGGTAATGTTTTGTCCAGCGTCACATGGTTAAAGTCTCCAGCGATTAGCACAAGTGGGTGGTGCGTTTGTAGTTTAGGAACAGCAGAATGGATGATGTCACCCGCTATCTCCACGTCCGCCCGAGAAGGGATGTAAACAATAACAACAATAATGTGTCCAAACTCTCTGGGCAAGTAATAGGGACGCATACTTACGGCCAACAGTTCGATGTCCCTGCAGCAAGTGGAGATTTTGACGTTTACGTGTCCAGAATTGCACCACCTTATATTCACATATAGAGTGAGTCCTCCTCTTTTCTGCTTCCCACAGGTATTTGCGTCTCTGTCCATTCTAACTGTGCTAAACCCGGGTAGCTCCAGGTTAGCATCTGGAATGTTAGTTGTTAGCCACGTTTCACAAAACAAAACAAACTGCATTCTCTGTACGTCCTGACATTTTTCACCAGCGCAGCTAGTTCGTCAATCTTATTTGGTAGTAAATTCACATTTCCCAGGATCACAGAAGGCAGCGAAGGCTTGTAATGCCACTGTCTCGCTAGTCGCTTAGCTTTTTTTTAATTTAAAATTTTATTAAAATTTTTTTTAAATTTAAAATTCATTTGGCTATTAGCATTATATTATATTATATTTAGCCTAAATTGAAGAAGTTCTTCTTAACTGTCTCACAGCAGTTAAAATATCTAGGAACTGTAATTACACAATGATTTCAATGCTTTAGCAGCCTGGTGGAATGTGCTAGACAAGACAACATCAAGTGGACATTTCTCCATCTTACTTCAACTGGTAGAGTAAAATTATTAAAATCACCTCAAAACCTTTTTTTGATGTTTTTCAAAGATTTAAAATAAAAATTCCATTGTAGCTTTATTAATTTGGAATACAAAAGACACCGATTTAAAAGTGATCAAAGGCAGAGGAGGGCACGGCACTTCCTAACTTTCAGTTGTAATACTGGTTTGCTTTTCACGCACTGTGAGATTTTGTAAACAGTCAGACAGAAATGAACTTGTACATGCTTGGCTAACCATGACGAAATACTCTTACACTAATTCCTTCATGTATACTTTGTTCTGTGCATCAAGTACCAATAATTACTGACAACTAATTAAAATGCAGCTGTTCAACGCTAATTTAGAATATGGTGCCAATATTAAAGACACTAGAAAGCTGACATGTAACTGTTAATTGCACCCTTGCAAGACAATCTTGCAAATTAGAGACTTTGCTAAAAGAACTATACTTTATTCCTTTATAGTACAAGTTTAGTTTTTAGTAGTGATAAACATACAGATAATATCTGTAAACTACCTTAACATAATTTTAAACAGCATTGGGAAGAGGGCCTTTGAATTAGGATTTCAGAAGTATAATTAGAAGTTGCCTATCACTCTGTGCAAAGCATAGTTCAAATCAAATCACACATCTCTCTTAACTCAGACAAAGCAAAAAATATCTAAGTAAAAGCCTTAATTGCAAATGATGTCATCAAGCCTTACTGGGACACACAGGCTTTGGAAATGTCCCTAGCTCAGATCTTATTTGAATGAAATCTTTGAATATTTATCAGACAGTCTGTGGTTCACAGTAATCCATAGTCCTCTAAATGCTCTGTATGGAGTGATACCCAAGGGACATCACTGCCTGCCATCATCCTCATCTGGAAGGTCCTTTTTTCTCTGCTTTCTAAATTGATTAGGTAGAGAGTATCTACCCTGATTTATAAGATGTTGTACTGTATGTGTCGATGATTTGTATTTTATTGTAGACATAATCAATAGAATTTTACTTTTCATAGATGCTCACTAGATGACTTACGTTATTTATTCTATTCTAAGTGTGATTTTAATTGTCAAGGCAAGGTACATACAGTAAAAAGAAAAATACCCAAATATTATGGTTTTAAAAGTTAAACCAGATTACTGCGTTGGAGGCAAGCACAAGGAATACAAAAACAAAACTGCATGTTAACAAAGGGACTTACCAGAGTGCGAAACTCAGATACTTCTTGTAAATCAGACAACTTCTATGTGACCGGACACAGGAATGTCACCCAAGATGAAAAGGAGGCAGACGGGAAAGACATTTAAGGCAGCTGATGCCAAGGTCGCTGGCTGAGCTGCACAGACATACTCCGGTAGGCTAGGACTTGGCTAGCTGTACAGACAGTAAAAGGCAAAAAAAGGCAACTACCATTGATGAGGACTGGACTTGGGATTGAGCTAGTTCAGTAAAGTGGTCTACTGCTTTGTGGAAACATGCAAAGTGCCAGAGAAATATTACAATCTGCAGATACAATAAAGATAAATAAGAAATTATAACCCTTGGTGGGAAAGGCAGGTTTGGAGATTGAATTTCTTAAAATATGTAAATGATAAACATAAGTGATAAGCAACAACTTAAAGGACTAGCATTCTTCTGAATTGTTGGAATCGGCTGTGAAAGTTCAGTGTTGCATGTCTTGGTCCATTTTCCCGGCCAGCATCTTTTTAATACGTGAATCTTGCATTGAAGTAAGCTTTTAAGAGTTTGTGACTTGCATTTAACACAGCCTCTTCATTCCACCGTCACTGCAGTAGATTGGCTGGAATTGTTTTTCTAAAAGTCTGTGAACAGAAGTGTATGTAACTGTTGGTCTCATCACCAAATGCATCAAAGGAGCCTTCTGTGATGGGTCAAACAGATGTAATTCAACTGACACCTTCAAGTGGCTTTTCAGGTCTCAAGTCAAACTGAGAGGATCTTTAGGTCTTGACCTGAGCTGTCTTTCTCTTCTTGTTCTTGTGTGGCTTTTCTTTCACTTCGGCTAAGATCCCCTACCTGGAATACGTTCTTTGTATCCTTTGGCATCCTTTGGCAATGAGCAAGTCAACAGATGTTCACACTAAAATATAATATTAACTGTGAAAGCAGTTGTTACCTTTCATATATACACAATCAATGTTTTAATTAAACATTCAATACAGCCTTTTACAACCTTCAAAAGCTGCTGCCAGCTGGGGGTTAAGAGTAAAATGTGTTCCAGATGTCCGCTAGTAAAGACATTTCCTCTGACTCTATCCATGCTGTAGCCAAACACTTTCACAGCTGTATAGACCACAGTAGAGTATCTCATGATCTCCAAGGATAAGCACGTCATCTTTAGTAATTGTGCAATTAACTTTTACTGTGCATTCAATACTACTGGAATTTTTTTTTTAAGGACAACATCTGGCTATTGCTTACAGCCACTGCTGTCATACGGCTGTTTCAAGATTTATTACAAGCAAATGTTAAAATGTCTAAAATAAGTGATATCTTTTACACATTTGTTTCATAAAGCTTTAAAATTAACAATCACTTATTTTGAAACAACACAAATTGGATAGATGAAAATAAATAAAACTCTCATTTCAGAAATGACACTTGTAAAGACGACTTCCAGTGTGGAGCAGTTAGTTAGTCGGTAATCACTAATTCCAGTCAATGAATATCTTCAAATTTCGGAAACCTAAGTTTCATGTGCTGTAATGGACTGGTGTCCTGTCCAGGATTAGTTTCTGCATGTGCCCAATGATAGACCCCAGGTCCCTCTAACTCTAACAGAGAATTACACAGGTACAATAATGTATGGATAATACTGTATAATACCATTATAAAAAGCACAATTTTGATACTGGTAAATAGAATAAGAAATCATTCATAGGATATGTAATCGAGCACCAGAGAGGAGCATGAGTTAATGCTGCTGCCTCCCAGCAGCATTGTTGAAAATCTGGTGAAATCTGAGCCCAGTTATTGTCTTCATGCAGTGTGCACTTTGTCCCCATGTTGGCATGAGTTTTCTCTATGACCACTCATTTCTTCTCACATCCTAAGGAACTGGTTTGAGGGTAACTGACAATTCTGAATTGACTTAGTATGTATGACTAAGTATGTATGTGAATACAGTAAATGTTCATAATTGAATCCTGAATTATGTCCATCGTTAAGCTGCATCTCCCTGCAGTGCTGTCTTAGAATGAGAAGGTTTAGAAAATGAATGAACAAATAAATGGCTAAATACTCTCAAATAACCACAGTACATTTCAAGATTTTGTACAAAGAGAAAAATTTTATTTTTTTTCCTTCTTTCAGCTTATACAGCCAGAGAAGAGGGGTGATCAAGAATACAACAGAAACATGTATTTCTATAGCATGTTCTCACACACAGCATGTAGCTCTAACTGCTTTATGAAATGTCAAGGAAATAGTTACGAGAAAAGAAAAAAAAATTAATATTAGATATGAATAATAATGAAGAAATAACAAGAATTAAATCAATACGCACCTACATAAAATTGACACATAACCAGTAGAAATAAGAAATCTTTATATATTCTATTATTTTTTTTAATTTATAAAGATGAGTCAGATGATAAGGTCAGATGGCCATGGCAGACATTAAAAAATAATCACCCTCCAGTTATGGAGGAAAAAACAGAAAATCTGCAGAGGATCCAAGACCAAAAGACCACCCACCCCCACTGGGCATTCTACCGAACATAAATGTATTAAAGTCATTTGTTATTGTTTTTTAGGCTTCATCAAAGAGGACTCGATGCATTGTGATTTGTGGACAGTTTGGGTATCTGCTTTCATCTGAGCATCACATGTGGCTGCACAGTGACTTGATCGGATGGTGGTGGGGACACCATATATGGACCAGAAAAGAAAACAGAGAAAAGTAAGTAAAGACTAGCAAGGACTGCAAAACCATAAAGAACATGATTCTTCTGTACATGTATAGTCTGTTAGGAGCAGAACTAAAATATAACTACAAAAAAAACAAATTTTAAAGTTTTTTTTTTTTTTTTTTTGAATAATCCATGATGTTTGACTTGGTAAGGTATTGCAGATTGCTGTGTACAGCTTGTAGGAAATATATCTGGTAACACTTCAGAATAGAGGCTTTAAGTGATGGCTGTCTATTAATTATTTCTACTTTAACAAAGCCTTCGCTAACGTCTTGCTATGCAACTGTAAATGGCTAACAGCTTTACAATGAATAGCTCCTATTTTGAAGTGTTGTCATTAGTGCTTTGTAAGCCTTGTTAACACCCAACAAAATGTTAGCTGAGGTCTTGTTATATAGCAGTAAGTGACTTATAGATGCACCTGGGTGGCTCCTGTTCTAGGGTTTCCCATACTTCTTTACAGAATTAGTTATTTAATATGCTTGAAATTGACACCTCGGAGATCTTCAAATGTCAGCAAAATTTTGCTGACTTTAGGTGAGGAAAGATTGCCATGTTGCACTGGTATTGTCCAAGCAGTTTTCACAAACCATTCAGCTTTGTTGCTCATATAAAAGCTCAAGAAGTCATTTTGACTTACCTGTGCTAGCATTCACTGAGTGTTAGGTTACAAGCGTCTGCCTCCTCTTAGAGTCTTCATTACTGATCTCCTCTACGCTTTTAAATTCTTTTATTTGACAGAATCACACTTTTTACAAAGCAATCTGTCAGAATGAATATTAACAAATGTCCAGTCCATGATTAAATACAATTATTATAATTTTTGTAGCACCTTTTATTATTTTAATATGTTCAGTACATGATAAATGAAGTAATATGTTAGTGAATAATTTGGTATTTGTTGTTTAACAGTTTTTTAATTGACTGCTACCAAGTCTTTCCAATGCTCTTCTCTTATTGATGTCCCATACTGAATCCTGAACTGTACGTGTCACCATCAGTGATGGACCCACTGTCAGAACTTTGCACAGCCTACTGGAATTGTCATCTGTTGCCTGCACAATGATGTCCTGCAAAGTGCCCAAAGTGGGGAGAATTTGTTCACTGACCTGGGACAGTTGGAAGTTGGAATTAAAGATTTTACTATTAGTAGAAAATATACACCTGGCATAATATTCAGGTGCATATGGTTACTTAGTTAACTTACTTGAAAGTTACTTATATTTTACATTTACTTCATCCAGGTGTTATCGCATTTTTGTTTATTAAACATTTTTCTAACACTAAGTTATATTCTGTGACGATGCAGGTTCTACTCCATGGCTCTCACTTCCCTTTAGCGAGCCCCTCAAACCTGACACTGTTGGTAATGTAACTGGATGAGCTGGACAATGAGGACACCACAATGAAGCAAGGGGAAAGGTGCAAACGTGATTTTATTTCAAAACAACAAAACCAAAACAAAGTGTTCAAATAAAGTGCAGTGCTGTTTACATCATTAAATAAATAATCCATTCAAACCAGTGTGAAAGAGTGGAGGTTAAAATCCACTAAATAGTTCCATTAAAAGCGATGTTAAATGAATAGCTGGAAGCAGTCCTTTAGAAACCAAACCCAGTGCCTTCTTCATCTGCCGGCTCCCCTACTTCTCCCGTCCAGGCCATCACCAGGGGAGTCAACCTACCTGCAGCTGACCTTCTTCCTCTGTTGGTCTCGTAGCTTCCCAATCCCTGGCTTCATTCAGCTCTCACGAGACTGAGACTTGGGTTCCCCAGCGACCAGGGCACTCATGCTGGGGCTTCAACCTCCCAAGCCTGTGACTCACACAGCCTTATGCGGCGAGCCAACCACCTTCTGGTCACTTCTGCTCCTCACAAGTGCTCAGCAGGAGCGATTACTATTTGCTGCCCCCGAGTGTCGGCCTGACACTCCTGAGGTGCTCTTCCTCACAGCTGCCTGCTCTTATCAGTGAGCTTGCCCTCGCTCGCTCTCTCTCGCACTGGCTTTCAGCTTCCAACTTTCTCTTCTTCTTCCACTAACCTCCATTCACTTTCTCAGTCTTTTTTCTCTTCCCTATGATTTCACACTCCTACTATATATAATGGGAATATAGCACAGGTGTGGCAATTAGCAGTTCCCGGCCTCAATTATGGATGCAGACGATTCTTCACCTGTGCACTTAAGCGAGGAAAAGCCTGCAGCATGTCGTGTCCGAGAACCGCTCCGGCCACACTACCACACCTCCTCTATAAGCTGCAAGTGTGGCGATTATTTATTTAAAACTGCCCTTTTATTCTAAGCCGTGGACACGCTACACCACATATTCATATATGAAACTGCATGAATGTTAGACTACATTAAATACCTGCTTTTTAACTGCATTTCACACTGTTATATAGTTAAAAAAGTACCCCAAGTATGCTTGTGATGGCTCAGTAGCTTTCAGAGACAGCAGAATTCAACTCAAGTGATGTAAAAATGGCAATGATTGATGTGTTATTGCTAGTTGTCGGGAATCTGTGTCTTACTTCAAATTTCGTAAACATAACATTTTTGAAAGAAATACCTGATAGAAAATTAAAATCTTTGTTGTTGTACTGTGAGAGCACTATTGAATTATTATGTAATGTAAGGTTTTTATTTAAAAATATATAATTTTTTTAATAACAAAAGGGATACTTCCTCAAACAAATCCAATAAACACCTCAACATATATATAGCGCAGAAATTACAATCCCCTCCTTTTTCCACTTTAGTAACAATACCACACTACTCAGTTACCAACTAAATGCCTACATATCAACCATAAACTGAAATTACCAAAAAAATAAAACTATAAATGCAAAAGCACCAATACTACCATATCTTTTCAGAAAGATATTTTATTATTGAAGTATTTTTTTATTACTTTATTTTACTTTGTAGCACTTTGAGATTGTTTATATAAAATGCAGTATAAATAAAATGTATTATTATTATTATTTAAATTCATAACCAACATTACTCCATGAAAGGAGACAACTACACTAAGGTTTTCACATCTACTTATTAAAATTAGTAAAAAAAACAAAAAAAAACAATAATTCATTAAAGTTATGCAAATAAGTAAGAACTAGGAAGGGGAGTGATTTATTGAATAATGAAAACAGCAAAGGTGATACTAGTCTTAAAGATTTTAGTTTCCTCCACAAGATACACAGAAGCCAATGTGTCTTCTTCAGGTATGGATTAGCCGTAACTCCAACTCAGTCTGTTGCATGTTTTACTGCTAAGCATCTCTTTGAGCACGTCACGAGCAGCAGTTCTGCTCCATCCTGGCTATTTGTGGCAGAATCATCCTCTTCATGCCCTGCTGGAATTGTTCATCACAATTGCAGGGGAGCTGCACCTTTCTTGTGTAAACAATTAGTTCAAACAGCTTTTAGCTGGAGGTTGATAATGTCTGTTATTTATAATAATAATGTCGCACAGTGCCCGAAATAAAAAAAAAGTTGTCAGATATCAAAGTTGCCATGAAAAGGTGAGTCGTAGCCCATCATCTGAGTGTCATATGGAAGCTTTTTAGGGTACAGAGAAAAAAAATAGGCACACAGTGGGAAAAAAGCACGAAATGTCAATTTTAATCTCTAAATTTCCACTTTAATCACGTAGTTTATTTTGTCATTAAAGTAGAACATCATTAAACTCTTAAAATCGTTTAATTTACTAGTTTCTCAAATCCCATCGTAACTAAAGTAGCACGTTAAATGCTTTGATTTGTATTTGATCTTCTATGTGCTCTACGTGTGTGAATCACTACGTGCTTCTTAAATGGGCTTTCTCTTCCTATGACAGGACACAGAATCCATTACATTTGTGATATTACAGCTCTCTGAATAATTAAAATACTGAGATGTATACTTGATATAATTTTCATGATGATAGGAGTTAAAGCATGTTATTAAACATTGGAACATGGTGGCACGGTGATTGTTCATGCCTCACGCCAGATGCTTGCAATGCTGTGCACGACCTTCGATGAAATCATTTATATTGCAGCAGTACTGTCTCTTTCAAACGTACTAATCTCCAATTCCTGTCCTTCCTTTTCTTTCTCCAAGTAACCATTCACCACACAATCAGCTCTGTAATAGACATTAAGCCATCTGTAAGCTTAGAACACTGATTCTTCAAAACTTTTAAGGAACATTGAAATATCGTCGTAGTACATGTTTATTTATTCCAGCCATCTATCCTTTCCTTGTCACGCCAGCCCCAGCAAGAAAACAGTGTAAGGCAGGAACAATCCAAGAACGGAGTGCCAGATCCATGTCCTCACATGTCTAATTATTAACAATATAGATTATTTAAATGAAGTTAAAGTTTCATCTGTATAATATAATAAACATATTTTTCTGCCGTTCATCTTAAAAATGATATCATCATCATATGTAAATATGCACTTTATAAAGTGGCTCAGGTTGTGCAATATTATAACTGTATTGCAAGTTTACAGTGAGGTAATTGTACTTATAAGTACAAAGCGTTGTACAAGGAGCAATTGATGGACTGATTGAGTGCGTTTATAGTTCTTGGGATGAAACTGTTTCTGAACCGCGAGGAAAGGCTATGAAGCATTTGCCGTATGAGAGCAGTTCAATAGACAGCATGGCTGAGGCAGCGTGTGCTAGATGCTGTATACCGATAATTCTTTTTCCAGTCAGCTGCTGTAGAGCTGTGATTCCTCACTCAGATACAGCAATATAAATACTCTGAGTGGTGCAGTGAAAGTAATATGAAAAAAGATGATCCGCTGTGGCAACCCCTAACAGGAGCAGCTGAAAGAAGAAGAAGAAAAAGGTGCAGTGAGAGTAACAACGCTAAAGCAGCTATGGTATTTAGAATAGTTTGACCATTCTGTGGACCATTATATTGTTACAGTTTAATTACAATCAGATGTATTAAACTAATAAATAGTATGCAGTTAATTTCATTGTATTTATAAAGCTGGATCAGGGATGTGGATCTAAAAAAGAAAGGGAAACCACACAGGAAAAGTAGCAGTGCTTTGACGCTGTGTGCCGGCAGTTTGCAAAACCGAGCAGAGAACTTGCGTACGCCAGGGTTGGAGGTACTGTGAAAATGTGCGTGGCTTTATGCCAAGTTTAGATTTTATACATCGCAATTTGAACGTGGAATTGTTCATACGCAACATTTTTGTGTGTATGCACCATTTATACATGAGGCCACAGGCGTGGTCAAATCAACCATCTGGAACATTCTTATAAAGAAAGAATGTACTGGTGAGCTCAGCAACTCCAGAAAGTCTGGACAATCATTTAAGACAACTGTGCTGGATGATTGCAGAATTCTTTCCTTGGAGAAGAAAACCCCTTCATAACAATTAGTGAAAACCAAGAACACTCTCAGTCAACAATAAAAAAAAAACTTCATGAAAATAAATATGCAAGGTTTACCACAAAGTGCAAACCACTGGTAAACCTAAGACATAGGAATGACATATTAGACTTTACCAGAACATTTTTTTTAAAAGCCTGTGCAATTCTGGAAAACATTTCTTTGGACAAAAGAAACTGAGATCAATATATACCAGAATGTTGGAAAGAGAAGAGTATGAAGAAGAGAAGAAACAGGTCATGATTTGTAGCATACCACATCATCTGTGAAATGAAAGACAGTCGCATGTGTTTATTGATGAAATGACTGCTGGTAGAAGTAGCAGGATGAATTCTGAAGTGTACAGGGCTATACTGCCTGCTCAGATTCAGCCAATTGCTGCAAAACTGAAAGGAGGACATTTCACAGTACAGATGGACAATGAACCAAAACATACTGCAAAATCTAACCAAGTGCTTTTCAAGTCAAAGAAGTGGAATATTCTTCAATGGACAAGTCAATCAACTGACCTCAGCCCTATCTGACATACATTTCACTTGCCGAAGACAAAACTGAAGGCAGAAAGTCTAACAAACAAGCAGCAACTGAAGACAGCTGGATTGGCAAAGCATCACAAGGTTAGAAACCCAGCACTTGGAGATGGCCTTGGGTTCCAGACTTCAGGTAGTCATTGACTGTAAAGGATTTTCAACCACATATTGAAAATGATCATAATATTTATGAAATGTTAGATTGACAAAATACTTTTGAGCCCCTTAAAATAGGGGAACATGTATAAAATCTTTTCTAAACAGCTCATACAATATTGTTGTTAACCCCCTTGAATTAAAGCTGAGAGTCTATACTTTAATCACATTTTGATTGCTTTGTTTCAAATCCATTGTGGTGGTTTATGGACTGTCCAAATACTTATGGACCTGACTGTATTTTTTCACTCTGTGTTTAAAGTGTGACACTTACAGTACATAATTTCATTCTTCTTCCATTCATTTCCCTATAAGAGACTGTAAGATGCTAGGGGTCGCTGTTGCCCCTTTAAACCTAACAGACAGACGCTCAGGTCCCAAGGTAAAAGCACTGAGAAGTACTTTTATTATCTTCTCAATAATAGTGCCCTAAGCACAACAGCCACCAATAAACAGGCATGTAATAAGCACAATAACCAAAGAATTCTCTCTCTATGTCCTCCACGCCTCCCAGTAAGCTTTGTCTACCTACACCTGACTCTGGCTCGCTCGCTGGTTTCCCAGCAGTCCTTTAAATAGTTCATGACCTGGAAGTGCTTCTGTTCTTCCTCCCACATGACTTACCAGTACTTCCGGGTCAGCTTGAGAATTCAAGTTCTTTAATCAGCTCAGAAGTACTTCGGGACTTCCATCCTCATGATCCACTAGTACTTCCGGGCTATAGGGAAAGCATGAGTGCCCAGGTCCTTCAACAGCTCCCATGGCACCCAACAGGGCTGAGAAACCAAACTCCAAGTCCCAAGATGCCCTGCGGGAATCTGGGGGCACCACTGCACTCCAGGGAAGCTGCCACGTAGCGTTTTTGTGGAGGCAGTGTCGACAAGTAGCTGCCTTCCACCATCCTTCCATTTTAGGGGCGTACCCGGCCAGTTTGAACTGCTGGCCTTCTCTCACAAGACATATTTTTTATTCAGTTACATTTAACAACAGGAGATGTGAGCTATGAGGTATTTCATGAAGTGCACTTATGAAACCAAGATTTAGCTGTGTATGACTCACTTAAATTAGCCTGACTTTACAAATGAGGTCACATTATGTGCCTTCATCTGGATGAGTGTTCATTGGTTGTCAGCTCTCATGCACACACAGCCCACCCAAATGACTAAAGACAAAATGAAACTGTTATGATTGTGTTGGAGAATGTTGTGGACTAGTTGGAGTCAGACATGGTGCAAGAAATATTACCAACTGGTTTCAAAGGAACATGCTGATAAGTGCTTTGACTTAGTAAGATTATGTAAATGAAGGCCATGACTAAGAATCACTGGAAAAATTGCAAAAGGTAACATGGCCTTAAGTCGGTTCCATGAACGCAAAATGTTTCTTGTTGGCTCAAAAGGGACTGAGGCAAGCATATTATTATGTGTGATGTTTAAGCATCCTGAGGACCGATGTCAATAACATCGATGATGGCACAAAAAGCACAAATGAGAGTGCAATATCTGCAGATTAAGGACATGTGACATTACCTATGAAAGTAATGCAATGTATGGTGCATTTTATGGCCATTTTGAAAAGTTTAGAGTTATATTTGTCATAAAACAGAAAAACCTGCAACAGAGATAGTGCTGGTGTTTTCAGCATTTGATCAAGAAATAATATTTGATCTATATTAACACAAAAAGGGAATGAGTCCGCTATTAAGAAAGTGAGCGGAGACTGCGTGGCAATCTATAGCAGACTGATGCCTAAACATATTATTGTTCTGATTTTGTGCATTTCATAATTAAATATTAATGCCATTATTCAAATTTTAAAACGTTTCCTTTGAATTTCCCAGTTTGAACGTAAATGTACTAGTTTGTAGACTTCATAGCTGAAACAGATAAAACAAATATGTATTTAATAGCAATGAAGCACATTTGGCAGCAATTGAAAATTATATATAAAGTAAGAACATAACTCACCTTTGAATTACTAGAACAGTATTTTTAGCATATTCAAATGTATATTGCACATTTATCAATCAAAAAGAAAGCTGCAGCTTTTGTCACTGGTGTGATGCCCCAATGTCACTCATGCTAAAGGAGTTTGCCCTCATCAGCAAGTCACAATACGACTGAACATTCATCTCAGTATCATTTAAGAAGACTGACCAGTGCTCTGATCTTAGGAGTGACTTGTAGTTTAAATAATTAGCATCTAATGAGCTTGGCAATGCCATTACTCACACATGAACACAGTCTATTGTACCTGAGATGTTTGGGAAGGCTGCATAACATTATCTAGTCTAGTGACACTAATATACAGTAGCTGTCAATAAATACATTATATATAGAGTAAGTTACCAAAAAAGTCATCATTTGCCATGGCAAGTTGACTTCACAATATATAGCTTCAATTGACTGCATATAAAGTTGGTTTTTGCAATTCTATATTCGTCAATAAGTGTAAAGAGGTCTGTGTTGTCCTTTAGCAGTATTTGTTATGGACAATCCAAGTTCCCTGATTCACCAGATTTTCAAGGAACAGACATGTAACCAACCAGCCTCTGTTTTTAATTGAACTCCTGCACTAATTAAGTGATTTGTTATTTCTGAGGTTCTTTGTTTTGAGAACAATATAGAATTAGAAACTAAGTTTGGTAAAAAAAAAAATATCAAAATGTACTAAGCAGTTATTTGGAAATAATGTATTTTTTTCATTACAACAATATTTTCATCTTGATTTTCATTCTACTTTTCCTGGTTGTTTAATTAATCCATTATTTACTAATCAGTGGGTCTGACACTAAAGTAGTCGTTTGATTATTCAGTGCTGTTTGCCTGGGTGTCTGCTCTGCTCGCTTTTGATTGTCATTATTAAGATAACAGCAACGGCGGACTGCACGATAACACTTGACTTATAGTTTTCATACTCTTTCTCTGTACTCTTACCATTTGTTTGCTCAGAGATTGATGAGCTTGCTGCTTCCTGAGCAACTCTTCTTTTCTCCACTGTAGCTGCCTGCTTCTTCTCTTCTTCCATCGGCATCTTTTTGTGTTACAACTGATTACTGTTTGTGTTACAATTATGTTTTTCTTAATTTTTCACTTAAGTGTTCAATCTGCCTCAAGAATGATTTAAGATATGATGATGTAGAGGAAGACATGGCAAAGGTGGTCGGGATGAGAATGGCACCCATACGCATGCGCTGCACGGCCTCTCTGCTGCACGCTGCCGAGAGTTGATTCTACAATAAAATAAAATAAAAATAAAAAGAGTAATAAAAATTGTCACCCCGAAACCAGACAGTAGAGTTCACGTAGTGTATGTGTACTAAATTTCAGATCAATAGGTCAAATGCTTTGCGAGCTACAGGTGATTTAAAATCCTGGACAGACAAACAGACAGCCACGGTAGCGTATTGTATAAGAAGACAAAGAATAGGGCAAACTGCACAGAGAAATGGCAAAATATAATGAAATTAAATCTATAGCAAAAACAGAAATATTTCTAAATCTATATATATATAAAAGCCAAATACCACTGACTCACTGATCACAAAATTTCCCAAAAATTTGGAATGTAGGTTACCCTTGGCCAATAGGTGCTTGCTAAGAAACGGTTTTAAAAATTTCGTGGTACAAGCGCGTTCTGTCTGTATGTCTGTCTGCTTTTCACAAGAGAATTACTTAACGGATTTAGATCTGGTTGTTTTCTATAATTTGCTGTCCTTTTCGGTTGATTTTATGACTTCTCTCATTGCACTAAGTAGCATAGTTCGCTTGTGATACCGATGTATTTATGCAAATCCAATAGAGTGGCTGTGGGCCGAGAGCAGGGGGCGGGGCCTTCCTCATTCATTCGTCAGCCTCTGTTCGAGTTAGTCTACATCTCCCCATGTGTTGGAGTGCACGCTTAGCTAGTGATACCTGTTTGTTCAACAGACATTATCATCTACAGATTGTTAAAGAGTAACGTTTGACGTTTTTGAGGGAGAGATCAGAGCTCCATGTATTTTAGAGGGTAGATGCTGATTGCCAGAGATATCATGGCCATGTGCTTTTCTCCCCACACGGGGGATGCTTTCCCATCAGAGCTGAACATGATCAGATATAGTGCCAATGTCTATTTATTTTTAAAGTTTGCCCTTTTTCATTACTATGTGGGCGAAGCCACAGGGTACAGCTAGTATCTACCATCCATCCACCCATTATCCGAACCTGCTATATCCTAACTACAGGGTCACGGGTGTCTGCTGGAGCCAATCCCAGCCAACACAGGGCACAAGGCAGAAAACAAACTCCGGGCAGGGTGCCAGCCCACCGCAGAGCTAGTATCTTATAAATGTAAAAATCATGCAGCCTTGCTTTTCTGAATGTAGAATATAAGAAAAGAAAAAAAAAATACCAGCTAATTAAATGAGATCAGTGTTATCAATTATTGTCACTGATTATGAATTTGGTTGGAAAAAAAACCTGCAGCCACAGTGGGCCCCGAGGAGCGACTTTGAGAACCCCTGATGTAATGGATGATCCCTTGGGGATGTTGAAATCAAACAGACTTTTTGTACATTGAATATGACAAAAATCATCTGTGTGAATATCTTCTTTACGAAGTAGCAAACTATACCTGGAAATCTTTATAATGGGCACTTCGGTTTTACTGGCATTTCCTTGATTACAAAACAGTTTTAGATTTTACTAGTGAAAAATAACATTACGGACTATTATAAAGATAATGAGGCCAAACGCATTAAAATATTGAGGTGACAATTGAATGTAATTTATTATTTTACAATGCATATAAAAATTCTGTCATGACATATCAAAAATGACAGTGGGTTTTCTTTCTACTCTTTATTTGTGCTGGTGGTTTAAAAGATCTAGTACATGTGAACAGGAGCACACTGTGGGTGGCCAACAGTAGCATTTGTTTCTTGTACCTTAGCAGTTGTCTGGAAGAACAGTTTCATGATTTGCAGTAATCCAATAATGGTAGGGTGTTGTACCATGTTAGCCATTATGGATGCAAAGAGAAGTGAAGCAAAATGACAGCTTTTATTGGCTAACTGAACCGATTACAATATGCAAGCTTTCAAGGCAACTCAGGTCTCTTCTTCATGCAGTTTGTAATCCAATAGCAAAAGATCTGACTGTTTGCACTTTAATTATCAGTATGTAGATGACATCATTCTGTCAGATAAAGGACGGCCTAGACACTAGGAAAAACACTAACAATAAAAATAGAAAGAAAAAGAAAGTAAGCTGAGAAAAAGAAACACAAATTCAAAGATCTGCCTAAGAAGTGATTTTTTTTTTACCAGCGATACTGAGAGGTTCCTCAAAAAGGGTGACACGGAAAATAACTGATTTTGAACTGAAATTTAATGAAAAAGAATCATAACTACATGACGCGCATAGAGTTTTGGTGAGGATGGATCAAAATATTGTGCGATAAAGAACTGAGAGTGAGAGCCGGTTCTGCTTAGAATGCAATGCTGTGTCATTGAAAATGATATTCCTCCAAAAGTTGATTTGAAGGGAAGTGACACAAGGGCACTGCAGATGACAATGACAGAGGAAAAGAATATAAGCACTATCTGACTTGCAAGGGATAACATTTACTGTAAAGTACAATAAATTAGGAGGGCAGTGACTTACCAGTCATACAATAAAATGATCCTTCAGCTTGCAGAGGAAAATGATGGGAAATGGAAGCGACATTTGTCACTGTGATTATCAGAGGTGACTGTGTGCAGAGGGTACAGACCTATAAATACCTGGGAGTGCAGCTGGATGATAAATTGGACTGGACTACCAATACTGATGCTCTGTGCAAGAGAGGAAAGAGCCGACTATACTTCCTTAGAAGGCTGGCGTCCTTCAACATCTGCAATAAGATGCTGCAGATGTTCTGTCAGACGGTTATGGCGAGCGCCCTCTTCTATGCGGTGGTGTGCTGGGGAGGCTGCATAAAGAAGAAGGACGCCTTACGCCTGGACAAACTGGTGAGGAAGGAAGACTCTATTGTAGGCACAGAGCTGGACTGTCTGACATCTGTGACAGAGTGACGGGCGCTGAGCAGGCTCCTGTCAATCATGGAGAATCTACTACATCCACAGAACAGTGTCATCTCCAGACAGAGGAACAGCATCAGTTACAGACTGCTGTCACTGTCCTGCTCCACTGACAGACTGAGGAGATCGTTCCTCCCCCACACTATGCAACTCTTCAGTTCCACCCGGGGGGGGGTAAATGTTAACACTACACAAGATTATACACTGTACACCTGCCTCACACTCTCTCCTTGCATTTTTAATTTGCACTGCGCTTTTATTGCTCTTTAATTAATATTGTTTTTATCAGTATGCTGCTCCTGGAGTATGTGAATTTCACCTTGGGGTTTAATAAAGTATCTATCTATCTA
The DNA here is from genome assembly GCF_016835505.1 of Polypterus senegalus. Classification (NCBI taxonomy): domain Eukaryota; kingdom Metazoa; phylum Chordata; class Cladistia; order Polypteriformes; family Polypteridae; genus Polypterus; species Polypterus senegalus. The sequence goes on from NC_053168.1 coordinate 84,413,688, forward strand.
TCTATCTATCTATCTATCTATCTATCACAGTGAAAAACAAAGAAAACCAGGCAGTTTTAAAAAATAATTACTGTGGGGATTATCAGCTGAAAAAGGATGGGCAATTTGTGGTAAGACGAGGGAATGTTTTTAATTGTTTAATTAATATATTGTTTTAGCACAATCTGTTTTATCTCATGCCAATATGCTGTGCAAATGTCAAAGAACGTGCTGGGTTAACCAACTGATTGCAGCATGGCAGACTAGTCAAAAGACATATGGCTAGAATAAAATGAGTTAGTGTTAAGTAGAGAACTGTTTTATGTTTTTTTGGTTTTGTTGAAGAACAATCGCTGGTCAGAGAGGAAAGGTGGCATTGACCAGGCTGAATGGTAGATGGAAGAGCAGGGTTGGCTGTGTACGAGGTTCCAGATGGTGACTGTGCCCTCATCTGCTGAGTAATGGCAAAGGAAGGAGGAGGAGAGGCCATTGCAGGAAGGAGGCTCAAGAGCAGTGGCATCCTGTAGATGGACGAGGCACCTTTTAAGCTGTGGTGACCATGTTGGAGCCAGCTTTCATCCTTTTTCAGGACTGGGGATGCGGCAGGTGCATCCAGAAAGGAGTCAGGTACACTGGTGTTCATGGATGAGCAAGGCAACCTGGGAGCTGCAGGCCTCCACAGCGCAGATTCATTAGTTGAATGGGAGACAATAATAATAATTCTTTGCATTTATGTAGTGCTTTTCTCACTACTTAAAGCACTCAGCAACTGCAGGTTTTGGGCCTCGCTCAAGGGCCCAAAAGAGCAGAGTCTCTTTTAGCATTTGTGGGATTCAAACCGACAACCTTCCAATTGTTAGTGCAGATCCCTAGCCTCAGAGCGAGATGCAGTGGTCACTTATCAACCTGATGAGAGCTGGATGACAGACATAATGAAACATAATCATTTTTTAACTCTCTGACATTTGGGTTTTGAACTTATTATGTGGATTACTTTAAATACCCTAAGATACTGACTTTGGTTTTATGGTACAGATTTTAAGGGATGTTTTTATTTGAACTATTTATTGACTGATTTATTTATTGCACATTCTTTCTGACATTTTGAATTCTCTGTTAATACGCTGCACTAATTCTAATTTCAAAATCTTGTTCGTCTGTCTCACTCAACATCGGTTCATCCTGGTCATAGCTATCAATGTCCTGTGTGATAAAAACACAGACCAGACATCATAAAAAGGTTTGGGGCAGCCACCCACATAATATTCCTGGCTGCAAAGGGTTTTGAAATTGACAGAGATGTTCACCATACTGAGTCCAAAACAGAACTGATTTCTTGGTGGTAAAATGGGGGCTTTAAAGGCCCATATAGGAAGTGACATCATCAAAGGGTGGGACCCAGAAGTGATGTCATCTGGACTGGAAGTGACATCATCGAAGGGACGGGACCCGGGCATGACGTCGTCTGGACCGGAAGTGACATATTCAAAGGGGCGGGACCTGGAAGTGACGTCATCTGAGATACTGGAACCAGGCAGGATTTCCTGGGAAAGGTCTGCAGGGAACTGAGAAAGACAGCTAGTGCACCCCGCCACCCCTTGGTCGGATGTTGTATTAACATTACTTAAGCTCTTCAGCTGCCTCCTACTTGCACATGAGTGACAAGGCCCCTCCTTTAGCCCAGACCCATCGGGTCAGGCAACTTGCACCAAGAGGTCATGAGCACGAGAGACGGCATTAGCGTTGGTATGGAGAGAGCCCTTACGATGAATGAGCAAAAACTTGTAAGGTTGTAGGTCAAGAAACCACCTAGTGACCCATGGATTCTACTCTTTGTGAAAGGCCATTCACTGTAAAGGAGCATGATCCGACACTACAGTGAACTGTCGGTCCAAGAGGTAGTTTCTCAACTGCGTAATTGCCCATTCAATTGCTAGGGCTTCCCTTTCCACCGCCGCATACCTGGTCTCTCGATCCAGCAGTTTTCGGCTCAGGTACATGATGGGGTGTTCAACACCATTGACACTTTGGCTCAACACGGCACCAAGGCCTGTGTCCAAAGCATCCGTCTGGAGAATGAACGGGAGAGGAAAATTAGGAGCGATTAACACTGGTGCTGAGGTCACAAAAAGCAGCTTCCATTTTGTCAGTCTGTACCACTTTGTTATGAGCTCTTTTCTTCGTCAAATCAGTCAATGGCGCCGCTGTCTCAAAAAAATGAGGTACAACCCAGCAGTAGTACCCAGCTAAACCAGGAAATGCTTTGGACTTGCCACTTGGTTCGTGGACGGAACCATTTTAAAATGGCATCTATTTTTGAACACTCTGGCTTCTCGGTGCCCTGACCCACCAGATAGCCCAAATATTTAAGTTCTTTCAGTCCAAAGAAACATTTCTTTGGATTAATTCAGAGCCTGGCTTCTCCTAGTGTCCTCAACACCACTCTGACCTGTTGTATGTGTTCCTTCCATGTGTTGGAATAGATGATGACGTCATCTTGATAAGCAGCACTATACGCATTATGGGGATGGAGCACTTTGTCCACCAGACGCTGAAAAGTTGCAGGAATCCGTTAAAGGAATCTGCCAGTACCCCTTTGTCATGTCATGTGTGGTCAAGAACCTTGCTTGGCCCAGCCTTTCAAGGAGGTCGTCCATGTGAGGCATGGGATAAGCATCAAATTGGGAGATTTGGTTAAGCCGATGGAAGTCATTGCTAAACCTCAAACTGCCATTAGGCTTACTAGCCAAAACGATTAGAGTAGACTAGGGACTAAAACTTTCCTCTTTCACTCCTATTTCCAGCATTTGATTGATTTCCAGCTCCACTTCTACTTTCGTTGCCTCTGGGAATCTATAGGGGCGCTCTCAGACAGATAACTCCAGGTTCAGTCACTATGTCATGCGCAATCAGAGAGGTCCTTCCGGGTTTCTCACTCACCACCTCTGAAGCAGACAGGATAGCTGACTCCAGCTCCCATCTCTGTCTGAAAGTTAATTCCTCGCCAAAATTCAGGGTGTCTATTAGAGCAAAGAATGTGTGGCTGAGCGGAGGAGGGATCAGGATCCCTTGTCCTTCCACGGCTTCAGCAAGTTCACATGATAAATCCGCTTGCTTGGTCGACGATTGGGTTGTTTCACCAAATAGTCGACAAGTCCTTTCCTCTCCTTATTTTCATAAGGGCCTTGCCAATGGGCGAGTAATTTGGAATGGGAGGTGGGAACCAACACCATGACATGATCCCGCGGATGGAATTCTCGGAGCATCGTGCCACGATCATAATAACAGGCCTGTGCTGCTTGCGCCTCTTCCATGTGACTTTTTAGAATAGGCCGAATTTTTCCAAATCTATTGCGTAATTGTGTGATATATTCCAATATATTTGTAGAGGGAAGAGCTTCTCCTTCCCAACCTTCTTTCAAAATATCTAATATTCTCCCCGGGTTGTCGACCGTATAATAATTCAAAAGGTGAGAACCCGTAGAGGCTTGTGGGACTTCCTGGTATGCAAATAGAACGAGTGGGAGGGGATGATCCTAATTCCTCCCATCCCCGCTGACCACCTTGCGAAGCATCTGCTTGAGAATCTGGTTAAACCTCTTAACTAGACCGTTGGTTTGAGGATGATACACCGTGGTCTTTAAGTGCTTTATTTTTAGTAACTTGGCCATTTCCCTGAACGTTTCTGAGGTAAAAGGCATCCCTTGGTCCATTAGGACTTCTTTAGGGATGCCAACTAGTGCAAAGAACCCTACTAGTTCCCGCACGATTGCTTTAGATGTAGCTGAGCGCAAAGGAACAACTTCCAGGTATCGGGTCGCATAATCCACAAGGACTAATATATATTTGTGTCCTTGGGTTGAGGGCGCACTATATCGACCCCTTTTCTTTCAAAGGGAACATCAATTAGGGGAAGGGGAAAGGGAGGAGTACGGTCCCTCCTAGGAATTTGCTGTAATTGACACTCCACACAAGAAGTACAAAAATGGCAAACCTCCTCATTAATTCCCGACCAACAAAATCTGAGCTTGATCCACACTAAAGTTTTTTCGGTTCCTAAATGGCCTCCAAGGAGGTGAGAATGTGCCAATTCACAAACCTACCGCTTGAAAGTCCATGGGATTAACAACAATTTCCAGACCTCCCCCTCATGCTCGCGAACAGATATAATAAGTCATTCTCTGTTACGAAGTGAGGTCCTTGTGGCATGGACTGATGCGTGTATTGGTCATTAACGAGAACAACTGTGTTTTTTGCAAATTTAAGGGAGTCATCATTCCATTGCTCCCTTTTAAAAGAAGCCGGCTTTTCTCTAAATTGAAAATGAACTTGGGAGAGAGGATCTGGGTTTACCTCAAGGGGCGAGATTCGTCCTGAACCATAGATGCGTGTGTGGATGATGTTTCCACCTGCGACGGTCCCGGAGTCTCTCTGTCCTCCTCACGGGCTTCCGTACCTCTCTCTGCCGGCTGAATACATGGTGTGGAGACAGCTTCAGATGAATCATCCTCATCTATAACTAGGCCCAAGTGTGGATCGGGAGTAGTCTGCAGCTCACCGCCTTTATTATTAGACCAGTTCCGCCCCAGAATTACTGGAAAAGGTGAATTGGGGCGGGCCACTACGGGGAATTTTTTTTAGCGATCCTCCTTGAGAAATGAAAACTAGGGAAGATGTATAGGTATGGACTTCGCCGTGAATACATTTAATACTGGTCTTTACTTTCATCCATTGTCGCATATTGGTGATCAACAATGGAAATGTTGCTGCCGGAGTTGAACAATGCGTTGAGTTTGTAACCATTTACTACTACTTGTCCCATATGGGAAACCATCAGGGGATTAGCAAGGGCACACAAACCGCCCTCTGTCTTCCTCCTGCATTCTGCCTTGCTCCCAGATAGGTTATCCGCCAAGAGGGCCGGGGACTTTGGAACAGGCTCTGGTTTATGTGGAAAAGATTTATGGTGTAGGATGTAATCTCTAGGGAATCCACTAGAGGACCATTATGCTCTTCCAGATTTCGAGGCTGGCTTAGGTTTTTTTATGAGCCGTATCAGCTTTTGAATGGAATTCTCCCCAGACCGGCTGGGCAAAGTGCTGGGGAAGCCCTTGTAAAAATATAAAGCAGGCTATTTGCTGCACTATTTGGAATGGGGTTAATTCAAACAGCCTTAGCCATAATGACACCTGTTCCTAGAGGGCCATAGCTTGCCCCCAAACTGATCCCTTAGGATCAAATTTTCAAGTTTTTATTCTCCTTTTCTGCTGGTCTGGGGCTAACCCATTTTTAGCTGGGTCCTTGGTCCCAATGGGCAGCTCAGCTCTCTCGTCTGAGAGAACATAATAAGCCCTTTTTGTTTCATCCCCAGAAACCAGCCTATGTCTGTATGTCTCCTCTACACTCTCCTTCTGGTAGGATACTAGCTCGGGGTTGCAGTTAAGGAGTGGAGCCTGTACCGAGCCTTTCCTGACCACCGAACGAACTCCCCACCAAGAAACCCGGCACGATACTTTCCTATCTGGTTGAAATTTAGGTCCTGTCCCGGTTTCTTAAGGGACAAAATCCTGCTGGCTACGCCAAAGTGATAAAAACACAGACCAGACATCATAAAAAGGTTTGGGGCAGCCACTTGTATAATATCCCTGGCTGCAAAAGGTTTTGAAATTGACAGAGATGTTCACAATACTGAGTCCAAAACAAAACTGATTTCTTGGTGGTAAAATGGTGGCTTTAAAGGCCCATATAGGAAGTGACGTCATAGAAGGGGCTGGACCAGAAGTGACATCATCGACGGGGCCGGAAGTGGCATTAACAAAGGGGCGGGGCAGGAAGTGACATCTTCTGAAGTATCTGAACTTGGCAGGATTTCTTGGGAAAGGTCTGCAGGGAACTAAGAAAGACAGCTAGTGCACCCCACCGCCCCCTGGTCGGATGTGGTATTACTTTAAGCCCTTCAGCTGCCTCCTATTCACACGTGTGTGACACCTGGGATTCAGGAGGATGCCAAGGTGAGGGAACCCTGGGCATCACACCAGTTGTGTAAATGCTCATGACAGAAGCCAGTAATCATGAGGGTACAAGAGGAACAGTTTAATAACTGACAGAATGAATAGACAGTTTTAAAACATGTAATACAGAGTCTAAACAAATAAAAAGAGCAAAGTTTAAAATGAGTTTTGTTTAATTGTAGATGAATCCAAAAGTACTTTTTATAGAATGTAAAATTCAGAAAGACATCCACCAGTGTGTGTCTCTTCACTGGTTACTGTAAATGTGCTGGCAAGCAATGAATTAATAAAGAGTGCAGGTTTAGTAGTCAGAATAGTACTTGTGCGATAATAATTTGTATTAAGAGTTGCTGTATAAAATGCTAACATAACTTTCAAATTTCCCTTTGTTTTGCACTATACAGATTGTCCTCTCCAAGGATAAGCAAAATAGGCAAATTATGAAGTGAAGTTGATAGACCCTCTGCCATAAAGATGAGAGGCAGACTGAATTGAACTTCACCATCACCAAGAAACTACATTTGTTAATCAAAGAACAGAAACAGACAGAGAGAAAGAGGGAGACCATATGGCTCCAAGTCAGTACACATTTGAGAAATGTCAAGATAACGCTACTTTGGATGAACACTTGGTTGAGGGTGAAACAGCAACTTGTCTACACATTTGTAAATGACATCACAAGCATATATTGTGGTGGGAGCATGTGATGAATGCTGCTACTGGATGCTTACTGCTGTTCCTGCTCCCACTCTTTCCACTTTCCACTTCATATCAACAGCATTTGCCCCCTAAACTGCTTCAAAATAATACAATCGCTGTGACTAACCATGGTCCATTAGATCACGTCTGCTTCACCAAGAAGATCAGGGGCTTCTCTTTAAAGTCCACTGAAGATGTCATCTTGGGCCAAAGGTACTTCAGATGAAGATTCCATCTCTCTCTCTTCTCATGGTTTCTTTTTTCAGGGAGATGAAACATTTTGTTGCGGAGCAGGTGAATTCCCTACCTGGCCTCACCTAACATAACACACATAACTTAACACTGAGCTCCAGGCTGATGTTAATGCTTTAAGGGCTGACTTCAAGATACTGCAAAAAGACAACACCTCAGTCAAACCTGTGACTTACACATACTTCAACACTGAAGTGGACCTGCTAAAAGCAAAGCTCACAGAGATGGATGATCTCCAGCTCAACGATAACTTTAGACTAAGAATAGGCCAGGAATGAAACAATGTGCTGGCCTTCCTAAGTCAGCTTTGCCACTGACATTTACAGGTTTTCCTTCATTCCAGCCCTCTGTAGAGAAAGTTGAAAAGTGTTTGGCATAATTACAATGTGATTTATTCATCATCAAGACCGCTATGCATGTTGATGCATGTATGACTGAAGACCTCTCCTTGAAAGGAATTGAAATCTTTCTTTTTTTTTTTTTGATTTTCAGGACTTTAATCCTAAAATGGCAATGATTAGGAAGACAAAAAATAAAAACAACTCACCCTTTTACAAGTCTTTCCAGCTCATGTCAAGCTCCTTATTTGGAGATCAGCAGGCTTTTTGTGACACTTTAGCTGACGTGACTGAAGCTCCTGGACTGGGCTGTTGATGCAATGCTAGTGTCTCCACTTTTAGGACCTCCTGGATAATTCTGTCTCTACTCCAGACTCTTCACAGTTACACTCCTGAGTCATTGCTGTTTATGTTTGTTTTTTTTGAGGATCAACTATCCTGTGATATTCTGGTGACTTTGAAATGGTTTCATTGCTACTATTCCTGTTAACACCTTGTAGAATGTTATCCTGTGTTGTTTGTTCTGTATTGGGTTCTCCACTGCATCATGCTGAAGCATGGTGGTATGTTATTTTCCCTTTTTTTCTTTTTCCCTCTCTGGACTGAGGTGTTCTGAGGCATGTTTGTGGCTCTTTGGGGTTTATTCCCAGGCACCACATGCAAGTTAACTTAATTATCGGGAGTCCTCAGCTTCTTACCCACCTGCTTATAGTCCTTTAGACTAAAGATTGTGAGTTCCTTAGTGCCAGCCATGTCTTTCTGCTAGGAGAAGTCTGCTAGTCAGACTGACAGGGACCCAACAAGTTTGTTTTTTGATTCACAATCTGATTTTTTTCAATGGTTGCGGTGGTGGATATCCAAAACAGGGGGGTTATGGATTTTAAGGGGTTTCATTTGAGGATGGGGATGACTAATCTACATTATGACTTTCTTGAAGTTGTCACCTTAGTGCATTTTTGTATTCTGTATTTGGATGTTTATTACTATTTATGAGCATCTGGCAAGGCTACGGCCATATTTATTGTAGTTGCAAATGCCAACTGCTGGTTATGTGATGATCATCTTGCTCTGCCTTTAAAAAAAGGCAACACAGAATTCTTTTTTGTAGTATTAAATCTGATTAGGAAAAGGAAATGAACAAACATCATCGCTGGAAAGTCAGGGGAAAGTTGCCAATTAATGTAGGTTGTAAGTTCAAACCTGTGTCTGGTTTCTCTTTCCTCCTTGACAAACCTTCCCTTAAACCACTTCCTATTATATTCAGTTGGCTGGTAGATTACATCCTGTGGCCAGAACCATTCCCTCTTCCCTGGCACCTCTCTCCACATGTTCCAGGGTTGTCCTCCTGCTCCTGTTGTCACTCTCCACAATCCATTGTCCTTTAATGTCTCCATCTTCTAGGACCTTTCTTATCTTTTGTCTCTTTCTCATTTTCTCACCCTAAATTGCAATTAATCCCGTTAGAAAACAAGACACGAGTAGGAAGATGGTGCCACCACTTATGTATTTGCTTCCATATAATTTAAATTATTTATTTTTACAAGCATTTTGGTGTAGTATTTCATTAATAACAATTTGATCAGCAAACAAACAGAAATTAAAAGTTTTCTGTGTCGTCTGCTGTCAGATGTATTTGTTGACCATTGGCAATCATTAAAAAAAGCAAGGTACATTTTCATTGTGTTTTATTGCCCTTTATTTATTGGAGGAAAGAAAGCTGTAGCACAATTCCATCACAATATCTAAATTTACTTGTATTCCCTGGGAGACAGTGCCATCTGCTGAATACGGCCTTTCTCCTTCCCAGCCCTGGTCTTTACATTCTGACAATACAGCTGGCCATTAACACTGGCTGCTTATTTAATTCTTAAGTCAAGGAAGACCCCTGAAGAGTCAATGCAATCGAGTGAGTGAATCTATCTACAGCAGAATACTTTTAATCATATCTGGCTTCAAGAAAAAAAAAGTCATAAGCAATGCAAGTCCTTAAGTAATCGCCCTTTTTCTTAGCTATCAACCTGATCATAATTACACTTTTAAGCATTGTGAGGGACTCAAGCGTAGGGAAACCATTACTGAGCTTCAGCCTATGTAGAGTGCATCTGGAAAGTATTCACAGCGCATCACTTTTTCCACATTTTGTTATGTTACAGCCTTATTTCAAAATGGATTAAATTCATTTTTTTCCTCAGAATTCTACACACAACACCCCATAATGACAATGTGAAAAAAGTTTACTTGAGGTTTTTGCAAATTTATTAAAAATAAAAAATCAGAGAAATCACATGTACATAAGTTTTCACAGCCTTTGCTCAATACTTTGTTGATGCACCTTTGGCAGCAATTACAGCCTCAAGTCTTTTTTAATATGTTTCACCCATTCCTCTTTGCAGCACCTCTCAAGCTCCATCAGGTTGGATGGGAAGCGTTGGTGCACAGCCATTTTAAGATCTCTCCAGAGATGTTCAATCGGATTCAAATCTGGGATCTGGCTGGGCCACTCAAGGACATTCACAGAGTTGTCCTGAAGCCACTCCTTTGATATCTTGGCTGTGTGCTTAGGGTCGTTGTCCTGCTGAAAGATGAACCGTCACCCCAGTCTGAGGTCAAGAGCACTTTGGAGCAGGTTTTCATCCAGGATGTCTCTGTACATTGCTGCAGTCATCTTTCCCTTTATCCTGACTAGTCTCCCAGTTCCTGCTGCTGAAAACATCCCCACAGCATGATGCTGCCACCACGTTTCACTGTAGGGATGGTATTGGCCTGGTGATGAGCGGTGCCTGTTTTCCTTCAAATGTGACACCTGGCATTCACACCAAAGAGTTCAATCTTTGTCTCATCAGACCAGAGAATTTTGTTTCTCATGGTCTGAGAGTACTTCAGGTGCCTTTTGGCAAACTCCTGGCGGGCTGCCATGTGCTTTTTACTAAGGAGCGGCTTCCGTCTGGCCACTCTACCATATAGGCCTGATTGGTGGATTGCTGCAGAGATGGTTGTTCTTCTGGAAGTTTCTCCTCTCTCCATAGAGGACCTCTGGAGCTCTGACAGAGTGACCATCGGGTTCTTGGTCACCTCCCTGACTAAGGCCCTTCTCCCCCGCTAGTTCAGTTTAGATGGCCGGCCAGTTCTGGGAAGAGTCTTGGTGGTTTCGAACTTCTTCCACTTACGGATGATAGAGGCCACTGTGCTCATTGGGACCTTCAAAGCAGCAGAAATTTTTCTGCAACCTTCCCCAGATTTGTGCCTCGAGACAATTCTGTCTCGGAGGTCTACAGACAATTCCTTTGACTTCATGCTTGGTTTGTGCTCTGACATGAACTGTGAACTGTGGGATATAGACAGGTGTGTGCCTTTCCAAATTATGTCCAATCAACTGAATTTACCACAGGTGGACTTCAATTAAGCTGCAGAAACAGCTCAAGGATGATCAGGGGAAACAGGATGCACCTGAGCTCAATTTTGAGGCTGTGAATACTTATGTACCGTAGATCCCAGAATACAGGCCGACCCGGTATATTAGCCGAACCCCTTCTCTACCTACTAAATTACATGTATTTGCCGATGACCGGTATTTAAGCCGACCCCCTTCTCCAAGCAAAATTTTCTAAATTTCCTTAAAAGTGTCTCTTCGGGTATATTTATAATGTTTATCTGCGAGAATTTGAGACTGCTGGCATTTTTGATATACAACATAATAATAATAATGTGCATCATTTACCAAAACACCAATCATTTTTCTAATGTACTAACCAAAAAGTTATAAAAAGTGCCAAGCCTACTTCAATTAAGCTAGGAGCATGGCGGCACGCATGGTCGCAGCGGCTCAGGGCTCTCCTTTTCAGTGCACTTTTTTGTTGTTTTTGTACTTTTTTTTTGTCCTTGTTTGTGCACGATCGGTTTGGCGAACATCCGCTACACCATTCAGAACCTTAAGACATCGGTGTCCAGAGCCAGACATCTGTTTCGAGTGTTTTTCATCACACGCACAACATCCAAGACAACATAGCGAGACCAGCGGGCTCTCCGTGGATTGTTATCAGGTCTAGGAGACAACACAGACGGAGGAGGGAAAGAAAGCAGAAGCGGGGCGGCAGATCCGGCGTTATGCTAAAGCTAAAAAACAACCTTACAAGCCCTATACAGAACTTTTTTCTGCACTGAAGGAGCTGCTTTTAATCTCATTGTAGATGCGTATAGTGACAATAAAAGGCATTCTATTCTAGAAACAATTTCATACTGTACTCACCATTTAATTTGACATCTTTGGGCTGCAGTAAGGGAGGAGATATTTCCACACAATGTCCATCTTCGTTTCGATTGTGATCGCTTACTTTTACCTTTTCTTCCTTCCTTAGCAATTATGTGTTTTGCTTGCATGGTCTTAATGAATTATATATATAGGTAAATCACTGCAATGACGGAAATTACATCCACAAACACAAACACGTATCTGGGCTCCGACTGACGCTACTAACGCTCTCGGTTGTTTGTTTACAATCGCGCAAGGGGATACACATGACCGCATCCGCTTTAACGCAAGATGTTGATCGTAAATTAAAACAAAAAATTTTATTTTAAACTTCCCGATAATTTATTATAAATTTTATTAAGAAAATCAACAACTAAAACACTTTTTTGAATAAATTCTTCATTTAATTTAAAGTACTGGCATGCAAAGTTACTTCTTCATCTGAAAGATGGCTCTGTGGTTTCGTCATTATTTACTTCCGTATTCATCGGCAAAACCGGCATTGCGCTGGAAATCTTGAATCTGAAACAATACTCGTTGTATAAACCAACCCCCAAACTCCAAGCCAAAAATCTAGGATGAAATTCTCGGCTTATATAACGGGATCTACGGTACATGTGATTTCTCAGTTTTTTTTATTTTTAATAAATTTGCAAAAACCTCACGTAAACTTTTTCACGTTGTCATTACGGGGTGTTGTGTGTCGAATTCTGAGGAAAAAAATGAATTTATTCTTTTTTGGAATAAGGCTGTAACATGACAAAATGTGGAAAAAGTGATGCGCTGTGAATATTTTCCTGATGCAGTGCACTGTATGTGTGATAAATGATTTTATATTTACATCAGTCTGATATTATCAGCAATGGTCATTCCAGGCAAAAAGTGGCTGCCTGGCCAAAGTCCTCTGTTTTTGTAATCCTGTGACACTGCGTGTATATCACATTCTCATCACACCACTGCAGTTTGATTTCCTTCTTGTCATCAACTATAGGTCATCCCTCTTTATTCAATGTACTGAACTTTACATTGTGGTATAAATATTCAAATCCTTTGCAGGGAATGGCCCCATCCTCTAAGCTGATTTCCTTTTTACTGGCTACAGGAAACTTCTGAGCCTGTATCTTTCCAGACCTAAACCTAAGTTGAGGCTAAGGTTATCAAAATACAGTATATACTGTACAGCAGTTCCTGCAGTATTTCTTTAAGCACAACCTGAAGGTCAAGTTTTACACAAAATCATATTTAATGTTTCACTTCAACAAAGGCCCACAACAACAATAACCTACACAGTCATTTGTGCGTTTGATACAGTGTGGCACAAACACTAATGTGAAACCAATGGCAACTTCTTGAACACTGGAGTATTGGACACTTTACTGACTTCACCAGTGACCTGAAGCTCCACACTTCATCTGCTTTTGTGAGACTGAAATTTCCATTAGTTTTGCCAAAATATTTATATGCCTGAATAAAAATGCCCTCAGTAATAATTCATTCTAGTTGCTGAGAAAAGTGGTTTACCTCTTAAACCAAAAATATTCAAAAAAAAATCAGAGGTCGGCAAACTGCGGATCACAAGCCGCATGCGGTTCTTTGAGTAGTGCATGTGGCTCTTTAAATTAAGATAAGGAATAAAATTTAGATTAAAAATAAATTCACACAAAAATTGAATTCATTATATTATAAAATAAGCACCATTTTCATGCAGCATGTTGGCAGAACCAAAAACAGAACAAAAAATGACTGACGTCTATGTTAGAGTCGATAAGCGCACATCAGTCTCAGCAACTTTGTGATCCAGCGTGAACATACTGGACGAAGAATAAGGAACACCAGTGCAGGATGAAGGATGGGTAGTACACGGATGATATAGGAGGGCTACGTGGTTATTAACCAATCGGTTGCAAATTCCTTAGCCTTGAACTTCAAAATAACTTTCAAAACTCAACTTTTGTATTTAATACTTGGTTGCAGTCTGCATATAACTTAAATGTTACAAGCTTCATCGTGAGCCAGGAAGTTGCTAAGAAAGGAAACATTTTACAGATGGCAAGTACATCAAAAGTTGTTTTATAAATGCATCTAAAGAACTCTTGTGATTTCAGAAACAAAGCACGGTGTAAACCTAAACTTTAAATTAAGTTCATAGACAGGCTGCCGCTGGTGTTTGTAATTTACTGCCTGCCCACATAAGGCCGTCCGTCAGCGGCAATCCAATAGAAACACTGCCGCTAAATATTCACGGGTGAAGGACTGTGCTTATGCAGAGGAAGATGAGATGGTCAGGGTGGTGTTTGGCACAAACTCAGCGAAACTGCGAGAGAAACTTTCAAGCGCCGGGTCTTAGCTAACATTACATACAGCCGTGGACATCACACGAGATGGCACCAGCACAGCTGGGAACCTTCAATACAAGAACACCAAGCGGCTCAGGTGAACTGATGCAGTGCACAGACAAAAAGCAACAGTTCCAAAGAGTGCTGAACGAAAACCGAATTACACAATTGAGAAGGCAGCAAAAAAATATGAAGCGTCTCATACATACAAGCATATTCATAAGTGCAGCTACTGCGGAAACAAAGCACACGGTGGAAAAAGTCAATGTCCCGCTAAAGGAAGACAGTGTAAAAAAAAACCTGTGCATGCAGTGTGTCACATCTCAGATAAAGAGGAAGACGAGCTGTTTATTGATGCAGTAAGAAACAAATCGATGAATGAAACCTCTTATCTTTACAACGATTGACAAACACGGAATGTAACTTGAACACAACACATCGTACAAATACGACCCTGATTGAAAGAAATAATGATAATCAAATCCTTGATGGCAGCAACACTCAATAACACTCACAGAACAATTACTGTATATTGACAATCATGTTACGTTATTTTTAAAATGTTCCCTTTTCTTTTTCATAACTTCTTTAACACACTACTTCTCCACTGCGAATAAATATACAGTATATACCCCGATCTACATACTCTCAAATAGAAAAGCCACATGCCGTGGTGCAATTGTAGAGGCTTTGCCTCTAGCGCCGACATCCGAGGTTCGATTCCCGAGAGGGGATGCACTGAGTATGTACGCGCCTCCGATTCATTTTACCCTCGCATCTCCTTGGTTTGGGACGTATGAAAAAATATGCGGTTAACGCAGAATCATGTTACGTTATTTTTAAAATATTTCCTTTTCTTAACACAAGCACAGCTGAGAAGCTTCGATGCATGTACTCCATAACGCGTTAAAAAAATAACGCATTTAATCACACTTTCAATTCCAAGCAAAGGGGAACTTTTGTCAATGCATGATTTCCTGGTACAACGATTACACTGATGCATACATCACAGCTACAAAAATGTTAGAGTTGGAATAAAGCGCGTTCCTACGACTGATCAGAGGAAAATTTCATTTCAAACGACTACCCGAGCGAAGCCTTGATAAATGCATGGTTTTGTGCACACTGAAAAGCAAGCAAAATTAGATGCATTACAGAAAGCGGACTTTGTGGCTCTTACTGGGGATCATTGGACTTCCGTGACCGTTAGTAATTCTAATTACATCTAATTACAAAATGTTCAATGATCACACTGTTTTAGCCTGATGTACAAAATAATTTTGGCAAAGGTTACTCAGAGTTTAAAGATTAAGTTGGTGAAATTACCTTTTATGTTTCTGCCTTATTGTTTTAAGAAGAAAAACTGCACTTTATGTTGACATTTTGGTTATTATTATTTAAAGACAATACCATTCTGAAAATGTACTTAAAGTACTTAAACTATCACTTTATTTTTAAGTCTGCCCAATTTTAACCAGGGATGATATTTTTGTTTCTGTTTTGAATTCAAATGCAGTTTAAAACTATTTTTTTTCAGAAATTAAAACAGCTTGAGTTTACAATATTCATGTCCATGTCTATTATTTGATTCTGTCACCCACTAAAACCCTTTTAAATTAAAAAAACATTTGCGATTTGGGGCAAATTTACGTGTGCGATTACATACGATTAATCAAGATTAATTCTTACACAACCCATGTGATGCATCTCACAGAGATGCTCCCGGAATAGGTCACAAAATATTCTCCAACATAGCAAACAACTAAAATTAATTCTCAGATGAACATTAAAAACAGAAGTTTATTGGTTTAAAAATAAATGGAAAAACATTTTTCATATATAATTGAAATAATACATCATTAAGGCAGAAAACACTGATATTAACTAATTTTCATCTTCTGTACCATCCAGATCTTCATCTTCCTCCTCTTCCTCATCTTCTAGTTCATCATCATCTTTTTTAAGCGGCCTGCTTACAGTTTGCTGCTGTTAAACCACAAAATGAAGAATCATAAGTATACCAAAGGATTGTATTACTTTTAGGACTTGTATGTACAAGCATACAGTTGAACTGACAGGAGGCATAAACATAAGTACACAAAGTTTCTAAACTGTATATTTTCATTGCAAATCAGTTTAAAATGTAAGCTAAAATATACAGCTATCAATATATTGGGAAAAATATTTGTAATGTTTAAGTGGAAATGCGTATCCTTAACATTCAGTTCACAAACACTCCATCTCTAAAAACACGTCAATTCAAGTATTTGACATTCACAGAAAATGGACAGCAATTCTGTCTCTAACCAGACGTTTCAAATCAACCCTGACAATGTGTATAAGAATGCCATCTGTAGGAAATGAATGTGTACAAAAACAAAACATCAGAATGTATTAGTGTCTCATCCTTTATTTAGGTCATTCAGCAGAGATCATCTATTGGTAGGATGTATCTAACGTAATTGTGAATACTCCTCAAACTTTTGCAAAAGGTACAAAATTTGTTATAAAATTTGTCATAAATGTAATTTCTAAGTGTAGGTGATTATTTTTTATTCAAACATGGCAACAATTTGCTTAGTCAGTGGTGAGTATTCATGGACCCACCATCCTGAACTAGCTAATTGCTGTCTATGTGGAGTTGAAATGTTCTCCCTGAGCCTGTAGATAGAGAGAGAGAGAGAGAGAGAGAGAGAGAGAGAGATAGAGAGAGAGAGATAGAGAGAGAGAGAGAGATAGATAGAGAGAGAGAGAGATAGATAGATAGATAGATAGATAGATAGATAGATAGATACTTTATTAATCCCAAGGGGAAATTCACATAATCCAGCAGCAGTATACTGATACAAAGAAACAATATTAAATTAAATAGTAATAAAATGAAAAAAACTAAAATAAAATTAATGTTCGCATTTACTCCCCCGGGTGGAATTGAAGAGTCGCATAGTGTGGGGGAGGAACGATCTCCTCAGTCTGTCAGTGGAGCAGGACAGTGACAAAAGTCTGTCACTGAAGCTACTCCTCTGTCTGGAGATGACACTGTTAAGTGGATGCAGTGGATTATTCATGATTGACAGGAGTTTGCTTAGTGCCCTTCGCTCTGCCACAGATGTTAAACTGTCCAACTTTAATCCTACAATGGAGCCTGCCTTCTTAACAAGTTTGTCCAGGCGTGAGGCGTCTTTCATCTTTATGCTGCCACCCCAGCACACCACCGCGTAGAAGAGGGCACTCGCCACAACCGTCTGGTAGAACATCTGCAGCATCTTACTGCAGATGTTGAAGGATGCCAACCTTCTCAGAAAGTATAGTCTGCTTTGACCTTTCTTACACAGAGCATCAGTATTGGCAGTCCAGTCCAATTTGTCATCCAGCTGCACTCCCAGATATTTAAAGGTCTGCACCCTCTGATGATCACAGGGTCCATGAGGGGCCTAGGCCTCCTAAAATCCACCACCAGCTCCTTGGTCTTGCTGGTGTTAAGGTGTAAGTGGTTTGAGTCGCACCATTTAACAAAGTCTTTCATTAACTTTCTGTACTCCTCCTCCTGCCCACAATAGTATATGTATATGGTTTTCTCTGGGTACTCCAGTTTTCATTCCACATTCCAGAGATTTCTGGTTTTTGGGTAAACAGGCAATTCTAAAATTTTTGTATCAAACTTGTTGTTGTTGATTCTAACCTTAGTTTCTCATCTCATTTTAACAATGCCACAAAAACTATTTTTTCAACTTTGCAACAGTAAAAGTCAGACACTTTGTCTTTGTGTGTTCCGGAATGAATTTGCTGCCAGCAGACTTAGCTATTGTAATACTCGGTTCACAGTTTTACCAAACAGATTGCAACTAGTGCACAACACACTGATTTCAGCCATAACTGGAAAGACAGATCATGTAACTCATTCTCATGAAACTGCATTGGCCGTCTGTTGCTTTCAGAATTAATTTTAAGGTCCTTTTTCTTGTTTTTGAAGCTT
Organism: Polypterus senegalus; assembly: GCF_016835505.1. Classification (NCBI taxonomy): domain Eukaryota; kingdom Metazoa; phylum Chordata; class Cladistia; order Polypteriformes; family Polypteridae; genus Polypterus; species Polypterus senegalus. The sequence goes on from NC_053168.1 coordinate 84,431,528, forward strand.
CAAATGGTTTAGATACTGAATATCTTGCAGAACGTGTATCAAAATATATGCCAGATGGCACCCTCCGATCCTTTAAGGCAGGTTTACTAAATGTTTTAAAGGTAATCATAAGGTGTCTGCAGAAGCAGCTTTTTGTCACTGTGCACTAAAAGTGAACCAGCATACCTAAAAGTATTAGAGAAGCTACAGTAGCTCTGTAGATACTTTTAAACAACAGCTAAAACTCACTTGTTTATTTTTGCATTTAACCAATGTTTTCTTGATGTTTTTCGTTTTTATTTTCCTGTTTTAACACTTTGTATTTTTTCCTTCTGTTTTATACACTGAAAATTTCCACTTATTGCTATTTAACTTTTTAAATTTGGTAATTTTCTTAATTCTTTTTTTATAATAATCTCCTTGAGCTGCAAAAGATATGAAAGGTGCTATACAAATAGGATAACAGATATCTTTCATCAACAGGTAGATACTAAAAATTATAATGTAAACTGAAAAATCTTGCTTCTCCTTGTCTATAGATGTTTTCAAGATAAGAAAACAAACAGATTTTGAAACCAGGATGAAGCAAAAAAAATTCCACCAGCTCTTACCTGTAGAGTCCCTGACATAGTCTTTATTGAACCAGTTCTGTTCAATGAAGATCCGGAATTAGCACGAACTATTTCTAAGCGAGACTGGTAGTCTGTAGGCCGCAGCGTACTTCTGAAGACCTGCCAAAACAGTATGAAGGGGTATTATAAATGCATGTCTGCAAACCTTTTGAACTGAAAATACATTAGGCCTCATTTTTTGTGATCAAAACTGTACTGTTAAAAACCTGTTCAATAAAAAGATAAAGAAAAACACCAAACAGAGATGAAAGCTCCCACCATCAAGATCAGCAATTATCCAAAATATAAATGAAATACCCAGAACCTGCATTACCCTCCCACGTTAAAATATAATAAATAACATTTAAAAGAAATTAAAGTCGTCAGATGAGAGAGTAATCAGTCATCGTAAAACTCTTTGAGCAAGTAAAAGTCAATTAACAGGAGAACCTTGGCTAGTTGAACTTCAAATGGCACCATTCAGAAATGTTTTGCTGACAGCCCAGTGGAGAAGTAAAGGGTGCAGACCTTAACTGAAGTGTCACAGAGGAAAGGTCCTGTGCGATTCATAGTCATTAAAGCTTTGCTTGCCTTGGCTGATGTGTTGCAGAATCTATACTGACCTCTAAAAGAGAGCGCAGAAAAAAACAAAAAATGGGCGACTCTCAATTTCTACGCCCTTCTGATTGGCACGTTCATTGCCTGTCTTGGAGTGTTTGGGTTCTTGCCATTGGCTTCCTTCGTCTGTTATGCAGTGTAAGCAGTCATTAAACAAAGCTAAATTATTTCTCCTATGTGATTTCTTACCGCCGTATCACTAAGGGAGAGGTATTGCCTTTGTATATTACATTTCTATAGATTTGGGCTATGTAACAGGCTACAATTACAAAAGAACTCATTCCTAGGGAGCTAATGCTCTCTGCAGGATACAGTCGCAAAAAAATATTTTTTGAAGGGAAAGATGACATTGCCTTCTGGTCGGGGTATCTTTTTATCCAGACTGGACAGAATGAGTTGTTCTTTGCAAAGTAGCCATGGCTGGATGCACCAAGGTAAGCTGAATCTTGAATGATGTTTTGAAACACTTTAGACACCAAGAGCAATCAGTAGTGAGCAAAAGGTGGAAAAGATACAAGCATATGCAGAACTAAGAAGCTATTAGCAGAGTGTGTCACATGACACCCCCCATTTAGGGTTCTAAAGTAAACAGTTTGTAAGCAGTAAATTAAAGTATAAAGAGTCATTATTGATGTGAAAAAATAAAAAGTTAAGAAAATATTTCTTAAATATATATAGATTAACCACATTAGACACAATTGTTCAGCTAAGATATTACAAGAATAATACAATTAAAACGCTGGTGAAATTTTTTTTATTTTATTAACATGGAACATTTTTTGACTATAGTTCTTTTTGCACATGCACTCTGACACAGCCCATAATTAACTCTTATAAATAGCATTTTCTTGATATAACTGAGTTCACATAATATATTAATAAAAATATTACATTCAAATTTGTAAATCCAACTAACAGGCTGTCAGAATCAGACTTCAGAAAACAAAAAGCGAAAAAGTCATTCAGCTCATCTGGAAGGGAGAATCCGGTTTTTGTGGCACAGCTGTTAAGTCTGTGATCCCATGCAGACATTTTTATAGTCAACATGAATCACTACCACCTGTAGTAATAGGTTTGAAGTGTGTAATCTATGAAATTTATTTCAAAGCCATTAATAAGCTAACAGAGTGAAGCTGATAGGGAGAGGCATGACCAAAACAGCAGATGACACTGTCAGGCTATTAAAAGTGTTGATGTTTGCTGAATCAATATACGGCCAGGGTGATCAAGAGACACTGTCTGCAGAAGCCATGAGGGATTAGAACAGGGGAAGGTGTTATCTGGGCACAGTATAGAAATAACACAGACAGCTCAGATGGCAGTTGTCCATACTTGGCAAGGTTCATAATAAATTCTATGAATATGTACATACATACATTGGTGCTTAAAATGATGAGGATCCATCATGAAGCCAGACGCCGACCAATGCTGCCCCCACCCTGCCAGACCGGACTCGTATAGCTATCAGCATATCTCACTGAAGAACTGAATGATGACTGTACAATTCCATTGGCTTCTCTCCAGCCTGTATACTTATGTATAAATGATTACACATTGTATTTTGGGGGGTGGAAGCTACATTTTAAAACAATTTAAATACAAATATATCTTTTTGTGCATTATTCCACTAGTATGATTATTTCCGCCATGATTATGAAAGAGATAGGTAGAAGGCTTGTGTATGTCCTGTCTTAAAAAAAAAGACAATCCCTGAGAGCAAGCACCCCCTACAAGTCAAGTCAAGTCAAGTCAAGTTGGGGAGCATGCACTGGTACAGTAAGGCTGCACCCACTACACAACGAAACAACTCGGGATCTTGGTTGGCAACCCCCCAGGCAGACATGTGGTGCAGTCCCACCCTCCGGGAATGACTCTCTATCTGCTGCAGCCAGGTGTTACGTGGGCAACCCCCTTAACCTGGTCCAGCCACCCGGGTCCCCAACAATGAGGATCTTATGAGTTGGATCACCCACAAGGAAACGCACCACATGGCCATAGTGCCGAAACTGATACTCCCTCACAATGCAGGTAATGTGCCTCATTTGGGACTCCATGAGCAACCGCTCATTCGACACAAAAAGTCAAACCAACGGTACCCAAGGATTTTCCGCAGAGACACAGTACCAAAGGAGTCCAGTCTTCGTCTCAGGTCACTGGATAGCACCCAAGTCTCGCAACCATATAGCAAGACAGGAAGCACCAGGACTCTAAAGACTTGGACCTTCGTCCTTTTGCATAGATATCTGGAGCGCCACACACCCCTTTCCAGCGACCTCATGACATCCCATACTCTCCCAATCTGTCTACTGACTTCATAGTAAGAGTCACCAGAGACATGAATGTCACTGCCAAGGTAAGTAAACCTCTCGACACTCTCTCCACAAACAGACACACTTCTGACGGCTGTGCCCAAGAGGTCATTAAAGGCCTGGATCTTGGTTTTTATCCAGGACACTCGCAAGCCCAGACACTCAGACTCTTCACTCAGTTTCTCGAGCGCCCCGATCAGAGCCTCCATTGACTCCGCAAAGATCACAGCACTGTCAGCAAAGTCAAGAATGTCCATGAATCTTTCTTCACCAACAGATACCCCACAGCCGCTGGACCCCACGACCTCGCCCAACACCCAGTCCATACAAGCACTGAACAGTGTAGGAGGAAGAATACACCCCTGACAAGCCCCAAAATCAACTGGGAAAAATGCAGAGGTTCTTCCTCCACTATGCACAGCACTCACAGTACCAGTATACAGGCCAGCTATGATATCCAGCAACCTCGAGGGGATCTCACAAACCCTCAGGATGACTGGACATACCATCAAAATAATTTTTCAACCAGTTTCTAGTCTGTAACTTTGCCAGTCAGTTTAACTGCTCTCTGTAGCTTGTACCAGGAGATCTTGTAATACTCCAGGTCACTGGTACCTTAAAGGCATCAGCAGGCTCCCACAAGGGCAGATAAACAGTGTTGTTTCCCCAGGGTTTCTAATTGGGTAAGAGCAAACAGTTCTGGTAGGCACACACAAGTCCATATAGAACATGTCACTGAGTCGGAGGATTCATCCAGGTTAGAAGAGGAATTCTTAAAGACAGACCAGTTTGGATTTGTTTTACGGAGTCCAGCACTGGTACTTTCCTTCTCTGCTGGCTTTGCATGCTTTAGTACCCGTTTGTAAACAGACAGTAGAGGCACCAATGTGTGGTCAAATTTGCCAAAGTGTGGACACGGGGTGGACCTATAGGCAACTTTAACTGTGGTGTTGCAGTGACTGAGTGTCTAATTGCCCTTGTGGGGCGGGCTGGTAGAACTTGGGGGAGACCTCCTTGAGGTTTCAGTGGTTGAAATGCACTGAAATGATGTAAATCATTTCTGGGTGTTTGCTCTTGTTTACAAATTGTGTCGCTGAAGCTTCTTGTGGAATATAAATTAATGTGAGCAACACTGAGGAAAACGCTCTTGGCAGGTAAAATGGTCGGCTCTTCAGGTACTCCAAGGCTGGTGAATAGGACTGTAAGATTGCTTGTGCAGCAGGAGCTATTGGAAAAAAAAAAAAAAAAGCATACGCAGCTTCCATTTCTCTCGTTGACGATTGCCATGTTGCAATCCAAACTGTACACAAAGAAGCCCTAAGGTTTAATGGTGCTGAGGCTGAGCCAAATCTCAGTAAAGCAGAAAATCTTGCATTTATGCAATACCCTTTGTAAGCTGATGTATCAAAGTTCATCCAGATTATTCCACTTGAATGGGAAGTTAGCCAGTAGAATGGTGGAGATCAGAGTGCTACAACTATAGTGACTGTACTTGCAAAGATTTACACTTAATTAATCCAAACCAAATTCAAAAACACATTCTAATCTATTCTGTGGTAATTATGTTAGGATATTTCCAGTTGCCCTGGGTGGTGAATATTTAGCTTGAGTTTTAGTTCATAAAAAGAGAATAGAAAGTTATCCTCTTCAGTATTCTGGCTTGAATCTTAACTCACAGAAAAGTGCACAACACTCCCACCACCATACAAATTAGGTTGTTTTGATGGTAGGCATTCTTAAGCTTTCACGGATGTCTTACCAAAGACTCATGAAATCATAATATGGGAAGAAACACTAATATTAGATTTTATTTTCCTTGAATATTACTGCTACACATATTGTAGCATTTTACTGATATATGAACACATACATCAGCTGGACAGGAGATTCTGATGATTCAGTAGATGTATAATTCCTATTATAATACGTTCCTGTGTGCTGACTGGCTCAGCGATGGAGTGCCGAATTCGATTTTGCGGCATTAACCAGGTCAGCATCAACGTGTTTTGCTGTGTAAAGAGTTAACTTTTGTGCTCTTTTGTGTTTATCTGCGTAGTCAAGCCCTTCGTTATGGCTCCAAAACGATCTGCTACTGCTTCAGGGCCCGTGCCCAAGCGCCAATGGAAGATGCTAACGACTGCCAAAAAGGGAAAAGTTTTGGATATGTTGAAGGAAGGGAAAAGCTACACCGCTGTAGGACACCATTACGGCATCAATGAGTCCACAATTCTTTTTATTTAAAAAGGAGGAAAAGAATATAAGATCTACGGCCACAGTGTCCTTTTAACCAGGGTGCACAATGAGTTGTAAGTGGACGTAATAAGGCAGTAGTCCGGATGGAATCTGCTTTAGGGATTAGGATTGAAGACTGCCGGAAGAAGAACAATGGTGGTGCTACACAGTCGCCAGAAGAGGATCCTTTAAAGGGCTGTAACGCTCTCCTTTTGTTGTGCAGTAAAATTAAACTCATCATTATCGGACAAGTCGTCGCGTCATTGTTGGTGAGTAACCATAATTAATTTTCTACTTACAGTACTTAGTACATGTACGTATGTTTAGTGTCACTGTACACACATTTACTGTATACAATTTTTCTTGCATTGGAGGTATTTATTGCTAGTGGCCTGTCTATCGTAATGTCTGTAACATATGTGATATCGGAGACGCTCGATATCTTTAAAATAATATTTAGGTTTTACTGTATACAGTATAAACAGTGTGTTTACATACATAATTTCAATGAATCTTATCTAATATCTAAAAGAATACAAAGGGTTTATGTTGTATAACTGTGCAGGGAATATTTATAAACAGTGTGGGAGAGTTCATAAGGGCTTAAAATATATAAAAATAACAATACAAACATATGGTTTCTACTTCGCGGATTTTCACCTTTCTGAAACACAACCCCCGCGATCGAGGAGGGATTACTGTAACACATATATTAGTGACTAGCAAAATACCTGTGCTTCGCAGCGGAGAAGTAGTGTGTTAAAGAAGTTATGAAAAAGAAAAGGAAACATTTTAAAAATAACATGATTGTCAATGTACAAACCGGATTCCAAAAAAGTTGGGACACTATACAAATCGTGAATAAAAACTGAGTGCAATGATGTGGAGGTGCCAACTTCTAATATTTTATTCAGAATAGAACATAAATCACGGAACAAAAGTTTAAACTGAGAAAATGTATCATTTTAAGGGAAAAATATGTTGATTCAGAATTTCATGGTGTCAACAAATCTCAAAAAAGTTGGGACAAGGCCATTTTCACCACTGTGTGGCATCTCCCCTTCTTCTTACAACGCTCAACAGACGTCTGGGGTCCGAGGAGACCAGTTTCTCAAGTTTAGAAATAGGAATGCTCTCCCATTCTTGTCTAATACAGGCCTCTAACTGTTCAATCGTCTTGGGCCTTCTTTGTCGCACCTTCCTCTTTATGATGCGCCAAATGTTCTCTATAGGTGAAAGATCTGGACTGCAGACTGGCCATTTCAGTACCCGGATCCTTCTCCTACGCAGCCATGATGTTGTGATTGATGCAGAGTGTGGTCTGGCATTATCTTGTTGAAAAATGCAGGGTCTTCCCTGAAAGAGATGACGTCTGGATGGGAGCATATGTTGTTCTAGAACCTGAATATATTTTTCTGCATTGATGGTGCCTTTCCAGACATGCAAGCTGCCCATGCCACACGCACTCATGCAACCCCATACCATCAGAGATGCAGGCTTCTGAACTGAGCATTGATAACAACTTGGGTTGTCCTTGTCCTCTTTGGTCCGGATGACATGGCGCCCAGATTTCCAAAAAGAACTTCGAATCGTGACTTGTCTGACCACAGAACAGTCTTCCATTTTGCCACACTCCATTTTAAATGATCACTGGCCCAGTGAAAACGCCTGAGCTTGTGGATCTTGCTTAGAAATGGCTTCTTCTTTGCACTGTAGAGTTTCAGCTGGCAACGGCGGATGGCACGGTGGATTGTGTTCACTGACAATGGTTTCTGGAAGTATTCCTGAGCCCATTCTGTGATTTCCTTTACAGTAGCATTCCTGTTTGTGGTGCAGTGTCGTTTAAGGGCCCGGAGATCACGGGCATCCAGTATGGTTTTACGGCCTTGAACCTTACGCACAGAGATTGTTCCAGATTCTCTGAATCTTCAGATGATGTTATGCACAGTTGATGATGATAGATGCAAAATCTTTGCAATTTTTCGCTGGGTAACACCTTTCTGATATTGCTCCACTATCTTTCTGCGCAACATTGTGGGAATTGGTGATCCTCTACCCATCTTGGCTTCTGAGAGACACTGCCACTCTGAGAAGCTCTTTTTATACCCAATCATATTGCCAATTGACCTAATTAGTGTTTATTGGTCTTCCAGCTCTTCGTTATGCTCAAATTTACTTTTTCCGGCCTCTTATTGCTACTTGTCCCAACTTTTTTGGGATTTGTGAAATTTTGAATCAACATATTTTTCCTTTAAAATGATACATTTACTCGGATTAAACGTTTGATCTGTCATCTACGTTCTATTACAAATAAAATATTGACATTTGCCATCTCCACATCATTGCATTCAGTTTTTATTCACAATTTGTTTAGTGTCCCAACTTTTTTGGAATCCGGTTTGTAATTGTTTTGTCACTGTTATGAGTGTTGCTGTCATCAAGGATTTGATTATCTTTATTTCTTTCAATCAGGTTCGTATTTGGAGGATGTGATGTGTTCAAGTTATAGTCCGTGTTTGTCAACCGAGCTGCAGGCTATGGTCGTATATATATGGACATAAGTAGGTTCCAGTTATGACCATTACATGTAGAATTTCAAAATGAAACCTGCCTAACTTTTGTAAGTAAGCTGTAAGGAATGAGCCTGCCAAATTTCAGCCTTCCACCTACATGGGAAGTTGGAGAATTAGTGATGAGTCAGTCAGTGAGTGATCACAAATTAACTGTGCATACAGGTGCATGTCTTGATCCATCAAAATACACATGCATATTCGAATGAATATGCAAAGTTGATAGCAAGCATTTTTTTATATGTCTCTTCCTGCTTCAAATCACACAGAATCTGTGCAATATCTTTACTGAGGTAGGCTCACTTATTATAAGCATCACATACAAGTGAATACAGAAAAATATTATGTTTAAGAAGTTAACACACTGACATAAATGAGGTTTCATGTTTCCTTTTACATGAACCATAAATTCATACACAAATATATTAACTTTAATAAGTTACACATACATTAATACACTGGGATAAAAATCACATTTCTTGCTTTCTTTGTAATGAAACAAGATTTATATTTAAAAATATTCACAAGTCCTTCAAAATCAGTGGGAAAGTCATCAGAAGACACAAAAAGTTAAACCCAATAAAATTTTAATGTGCAAGACACTCATCTGTTGTTGCGCCATAGCTTGCAATTTTTTGTTATATTTAAAAAATGCTATTAAAGTATTTTGGTAACATTAACAGAACAAAGTGTGTGTTTTGTGTCTATGTAAATAACCTGTGTTAGTCAATGGCTATGTACAGTACTTTGCTGTGTCCATTGCAGCACTGAGGAGGGAGGGTGGTGTCATGGCATGGGCCAAATAACCAAATGAGTTACCCTGTGCCAGCTAGTACCACAGTCAGGCTTTGGCTTTCTGTTTATGAATGAAATATTTTGCAAACTTGTCTTCTGAGAAACTTGACAATAAGATAGAAATCAGGAAGGAGTATTTTGAAAAAAGGCTAGTTTGGAGGCCTTACTGTTTATTGGTTTAAAATTGTTAGATTAGTGGTCTTACTGTTAGCTTTATGAGTTCTTTGAGGATATTAACTACAAACAGAATGTAAACATATCATCTGAGGATAGTACTCAATACAATACTGTGTTATTTGCTTCCTTTGTTTGAACAGCATGACATTTCAGCATCAATGAAACATAGACAAAGATAAAACTGTAAATCAGGAATCATGGACAAGATTTGAATTTGTTACAGAGCACCCCTATGCACATACCCTCAGATTAATGAGAAAGTAATATTCTACACTTTGTTCTGTAGGCAAAAATCATGTGTGAAAGATGTCAGTTCACAAGCATGGTTAATAATTTTCATTTATCTTATTAAACTCCTTGGGGTTAACACTGAGCTTCACTCTAGCTTGGAATTCTACAAAATTACGGTTAATCTGAGTCAGGCTTGGGGTGATGTGTAATACGTTTTATGGTGTTAAGCTTCAGAACGTGAAACTTATGCATGATACGGCACTGTACAACAAAACCACTGAGATATGCCTTATGAATTCAGTCATGTGAAGCTTTACCATGATGCAACAGTAGCTGCATGACAAAAAAGGCAAAATAATTGTGATCAAGTGCAAGGACAGGCAACTATGAATGTTCGTGTCAGTCGAAATGTGGAAGTGACATAAACATTAACGTCAAGGAAGTTAAAACACAAATTCTTTTATTTATGGCTGGTTTACCTCAAGTAAATGATAAATGGTCAGTGCATTCCCATGTTCCAAAAAGCCATTGTGCTTGATATTTTTCCAGTAATCTAAAGCAGCCATTTACCTTGCGATATTCTTCCAATCAACTTAGACAGCTCTTTGTAAAATCTAAGCTGCAGGTGTGTCCCTGTCCTTTTTCACTGAAATAAAATATTTTCTAATACAGATTTTAAATTACTTATATTATTTCTTTATTTATGACTGAGACCATTAAATAAAATATTGCAGCAGATGGAAGCAACCTGAGTATCTGTGGGAAGGGACAATATGCATATAACACACATATGCCATTCAGCATCTCTGACAATTACTGTCACTCAATAATTTCATTTGCATGTCTTGCTTGTGCTGCATTATCTAAATTGCGTGTCATTTCCTGGTCAACCAATGCAGCTCAGGTTGATGACTGTTTCAATATTATTATAAAGGAAATTAAGTTTAAATTAAATAAAATTTGCTATTTGCATAACAATGTATTTTATTTAATGTGTGCCACTAAAAAATGACAGATGTTACAGGTGGAGCACTAATCCTGCTTATTAAGTGCTAGAGTCAGTATCAGATAAGAATTTTGCTACTCTAAATTCCCAGCCCTAGTTACGACAATATACAAAATGGAAGTGGTCCAAACTTTACGTATTTAGCAACACAAAACAAAGAGTAATGAATAGTATACGTAAAAAAATGTAAAACTTAGAAAAATGTTGCTTTGAATTTCAATAAAATTTTTAAAAGCAACATATTTGGACTGTGGAATATTTTTATAAACATCATACTCAATTCTTTCCAGTAGCTTGAGAATTATGGAAAGGCAAAAGAAAACTACTATAATAAACATTTTACAAGTTTATTTGAAAATGTAATTTTGAATTTTTTGCAAAGGTTATGCTTTGTAAGATTTGAGAGATTACAGCTTTCACAAAAACCTTTAAGAATATATGGACTAATAGCTTATTTATTTACAAAAGGTCTAACGATGCAAACTTTGAAATAGTTGAGGACAATTCTGCTTGACAAAAATACTTTAGTTATGCTTTTTAAAAACTGTATAAATATTGCCAGTTTATTTTATGAAGAACTAGTTTTAAAAGCATCTGTGGGACAAGTGTTAATAAATTTCCTTACTTAGTTACATTAACAAACTTACAAGGACTGTACTAGCTACAAAACATTGTAATGACAAGTGGTAGGTCTTTGTGAAATTACCTGGGGAAATAAAACCCTTATTTAAAAATGTTTAACTATTGGACCCCTAATGAAATAGTAAAATGTGAATATATTCTTACCTGTAGATCCTCATCTTCTTTCACATTCTGTATATGATGAAATGCAGTTGTGTAAACCTCCAAAGCCTTTGCATGGAATGCCATTTCAATAGTAACAAATTCTCCCAGGATTTTCTGCATTAAAGTCAGCACATAAAGGTTTCATAATTATGTCATCAATTGCTAATATTTACTATTAACCTACAAATATGTACAACCATGTGTTTTTTTGTGGACTAATGTCAATAAAATATACAGTAAGTAACATTCGTATACTAATACTAATAAAATACTAATAAAAAAAAAAAAAAATTCAAAGACTCAAACAAAGTCTTACTCGCTTTAAGAAACTACTTTAATCATAACATGGCAAAAAAAGCTGTAACTAGAACCAGTTAATCAATATTGGCAGTTAAACAATGTTTAAATGTAAAGATACATGCACTTAAAGGTTTGAATGCATTTTCTCATTTACCTACTGCTTTAAATAGAATATGAACTACTGCATCTATACTAATTAAAGGCAAAGTCCTCACTGACTCACTGACTCACTCACTCACTCACTAATTCTCCAACTTCCCGTGTAGGTAGAAGGCTGAAATTTGGCAGGCTCATTCCTTACAGCTTATTTACAAAAGTTGGGCAGGTTTCATTTCGAAATTCTACGCGTAATGATCATAACTGGAACATATTTTTATCCATATACTGTAATAGACTGCAGCGCGATGGCCGTGGGAGGCGGTGTTGCGTGTCGCATCATCACGCCTCCCATGTAATCATGTGAACTGACTGTGAACACAGTACATAGAAAACAAGGAAGAGCTCCAAAGAGCGCTGAAGAAAAAATGCATGCAAGCATATTCATAAGTGCAGCTACTGCGGGAACAAAGCAAGGTGTAAACCGTAAGTTTAAATTAAGTTTATAGACACGCTTCCGCTGCCGTTTGTCATGCCTACGATGGATACCATATTCGCGAGGTACACGTTTAATGAGAAGACACGAGGTATAAACGAGACTTTGGATCACTTTGTAACGGAGTTAAAATTGCTGTAGCGAGAAACTTTTAAGTGCCGGGTCTTAGCTAAAATTAAATAAAGCCGTGAACATCGTAACATCACACAAAAGAGCAGCTCACGTGAACTGACTGAACGCAGCACGAGTGATCACTTCCATGAATCAAAACTGTTCAAAAAACGCATTACACAATTGACAAGGTAGGAAAAGAATATGCTCCGAGCTGAGCTCCACAGCTAACGCGGTCTTGCGGAAGCAACTTCGTCACGCTGCCACTAAATACTCACAGAAAAATCCACAAGTTAATACACACGCCGTCTCTAGAGTTTCTTCACACTCTGAATGTATTCCTCGCATCCCCGTTATACCCTCTGATCTCCCATTTCAATTCAAATGCCTCCAATTTCCAGTAAGGCTCTGCTTCGCGATGACAAGTAATAAGTCTCAGGGACAGACCCTACAAAAGGTTGCCACTGATTTGAGGCAAGATTGCTTTTCTCCTGGAAAACTATACGTTGCATTCTCAAGAGTAAGCTCGCACAGCTTGGTCATATTACAACCGGAGTGCTGAACTGACAATGTGCTATACAAGCAGAACTATAACAATTGTAATAAACGAACAATAGCGGAGAACCCGTGGATTAAATAAAAAGGCTGCTTCCTTGCCGAGGCAAGGAAAAAGGATGGCCTTATATGTCGTTCGTTTATTAAACAGAGGAGAAGTTGTGTAAAGGCTGCTTCACAAAAAAACAGCGGAGCGCCTTATATGAGCAGGCAGTCAGCTAAAGAGAGGAATCAATAAATAACTATAATCATAATAAACGAACAAAAAATAGCGCAGAAGCCACGGATTAAATAAAGGAAATGGGTACCTGAACAGTAAAGTAAGTCTCACATAGCTACACAATAACTATGACAATCGTAATAAACGAACAATAAAACAGTACAGAACCGCAAAGCAAGGAGATAGGAACGGCCTTATGTGGCGTTCGTTTATAAAACAGCTGAAAACCTGAGTAAAGGCAGCTTCACAAAAAAACAGCACAGTGCCACACTCTGAATGTATTCCTTGCATCACCGTTATACCCTCTGATCTCCCATTTCAATTCAAATGCATCCAATTTCCAGTAAGGCTTTGCTTCGCGATGACAATTAATAAGTCTCAGGGACAGACCCTACAAAAGGTTGCCATTGATTTGAGGCAAGATTGCTTTTCTCCTGGACAACTATACGTTACATTCTCAAGAGCAAGCTCGCACAGCTTGGTCATATTACAACCGGAGTGCTGAACTGACAACGTATATTTTCCCTCAGTTTAAAAAGGTTTTCTTTTTCTTCTTAATAAAAATTTAAAAGCAGTACTTCGCTGCGAAGTGTGGGGATTTTGCTATATACAGTATATGTATGTATGCATATGTATATATATATATATATATATATATATATATATATATATATATGTGTGTGTATGTATGTATGTATGTGTGTATATATGTATATTTATGTGTATGTATGTATGTGTATATGTGTGTGTGTGTGTGTATATATATATATATATATATATATATATATATAAATAAATGACAGCAACACTCATAACATTGACAAAACAATTACATTGACAATCATGTTACGTTATTTTTAAAATCTTTCCTTTTCTTTTTCATAACTTCTTTAACACACTACTTATCCGCTGCGAAGCGCGGGTATTTTGCTAGTATAAAATAAAATAAATATAAGGTGAAATATTAGGTGAATGCTAAATACAAATTAAGAAATGCCTTTCTGAGGAAAATGCTCCTATTTTGTATCAAGGCTCTCAAACAAACAATGGTACAGAATTCTACCAGGACGTGTGCAAATTAGTGCAGAGCCTCACTGGAGCATGACCGATATGCTTTTTTGTCTTGTCAGAGTGACAGGTGAAAGCAACCAACAAGTAGCTGTTCTTTTTCTCGTTGAATATACACAATTTACTGCACTATACTGCAAATATACCTGAAAATCTGTACTTATTTGGGTTAAACCCTCACTAGAAATGTATTTCAGTATTAAATTTGAGGTTTTTCTTTGTTTTTGGAGCCACTGTTTTCAGTACAGAATTATGTATTTTTTCTGTCACCTCTTTCTTAATTCCTCCAAAAGTCATTCCTAACACTGTTGTATTTCTCCATCATTCACAGCCAACTCCCTCTATTTCTTCCATTCTTAATATTAAAATGTCCTTTGTAGCCAGCTTCTCCCTCAACTGTCAAAATCAAACTCACTATTTTAAGTATTTAAGTAAACACCCTGACTCCTATGTGCTAAAAGCAAGTCTTGGACTACAAATCTGATTTCTATAGGTCTCAATTTAAACCTTTTGGCCAAACATGTACTTTATGATGACAGTGACAGTTTAGTCATAATTTTACCATTGCAGTTCTGCAACATATACATGTCATTTAAATGAGTCAAAAAAATTGACAGCAACAACATTTATTTACATAGCACATTTTCATACATTCAAGTGATGTACATAAACTTAACATAACAAAATATAATGAAACTGAAATACAGTAATCCCTCCAAGATCGCGGGGGTTTCGTTCCAGAACCCCCCGCGATAGATGAAAATCCGCGAAGTAGAAACCATATGTTTGTATAGTTATTTTTATATATTTTAAGCCCTTATAAACTCGCCCACACTGTTAACATTATTACAGCCCTCTAGACATGAAATAACACCCTTTAGTCAAAAGTTTAAACTGTGCTCCATGACAAGACAGAGATGACAGTTCTTTCTCTCAATTAAAAGAATGCAAATAGATCATCTTCTCTTCAGGAGCAGAGAATTTCAGAGAGAGAGAGCGCCCGCAAAGGAAAAGCAAACAATGAAGAAATCAATACGTGTGCTTTTAAGTTTGCCGCAGCATTTTTTAGAGGAGCGTCAGTATATTCTAAACAAACAGCCTCTGTGCAAACAGCCCCTCTGCTCACATCTCCTCCGTCAGGCGCAGAGAAGAACAGAGAGAGAGAGCGAGATTAAAGCAAACCATCAAAAAATCAATGTGTGCTTCTGGAAGCACTGCGATAAAGCGGCATTTCTTAAAGGTGCGTCCATATCCACTAGGCAAACAGCTTCTGTGCAAACAGCACCTCTGCTCACAGCCCCTCCGTCAGGCGCAGAGAATGTCAGAGAGGGTGAGAGAGAGGCAGAGACAAGCAAACAATCGAGCACCGTGTGGGAAGCATATCTTATAGTATTGAGGAGTTTTAGTAAATATGTAATACATGCTCTGATTGGGTAGCTTCTAAGCCATCCGCCAATAGCGTCCCTTGTATGAAATCAACAGGGCAAACAAACTGAGGAAGCGTGTAGCATAAATTAAAAGACCCGCTGTCCACAGAAATCCGCGAACCAGCGAAAAATCCGTGATATATATGTTTAGATGTGCTTACATTTAAAATCCGCGATAGAGTGAAGCAGCGAAAGTCGAAGCGCGATATAGCGAGGGATTACTGTATAATGATTATCTTTACATGGGAATCTCTTGCAGTTTTGATCGTCTTATTTTATTTTACCATGTTTGTGTCTTCTATGCTTCAGTTTGAGGATTATTATTATTATCCCTGCTGCTGTTGTTGGTGTTATTTCTGGATTATGTTGGTCGGTAGACGTTAACACCAAACATCACTAGTATAAGAAAATAATATAAAACATTCAGTCATAATGAGTCTGAATATTTGTAGGTCTGTATTGTTTAAAAAAATGCCATGCCTGATGACTGCCTCGCTAGCCTCAATAGTAGGTTACTGGTCATTTATTGGTTTACAGATTCCCTGTACTTTAATTGGACTATATTTTTTGCTACACATACTGAGCTTTGTTTATTTGATTCTTGCCTTGCTGGTTATGACATTTACAGTATCTTGGAATTTAAACTTTGAGACATCTCATGATTCCATTTCCATTCAAAAACTCTGCCAACATACGCAGTTAACACTTTAATAGCATGATGCCACCAAAATGCTGACAACTGAAGCCCAGGAAATCAGTCAGGTGTTTGACTTTGGTCTCCTGCTTGAAATACCATACTAATACAGTGTTTGACCCCCTTTCACCTTCAGAACTGCCTTAATTCTATGTGGCATTGATTCAACAAGGTGCTGAAAGCATTCTTTAGAAATGTTGGCCCATATTGATAGGATAGCATCTTGCAGTTGATGGAGATTTGTGGGATGCACATCCAGGGCACGAAGCTCCTGTTCCACCACATCCCAAAGATGCTCTATTGGGTTGAGATCTAGTGACTGTGGGGGCCATTTTAATACAGTGAACTCATTGTCATGTTCAAGAAACCAATTTGAAATGATTTGAGCTTTGTGACATGGTGCATTAGCCTGCTGGAAGTATCCATCAGAGGATGGGTACATGGTGGTCACGAAGGGATGGACATGGTCAGAAACAATGCTCAGATAGCCCATGGCATTTAAATGATGCCCAACTGGCACTAAGGGGCTTAAAGTGTGCCAAGAAAACATCCCCCAAACCATTACACCACCACCACCAGCCTGCACAGTGGTAACAAGGCATGATGGATCCATGTTCTCATTCTGTTTACGCCAAATTCTGACTCTACCATTTGAATGTCTCAACAGAAATCGAGACTCATCAGACCAGGCAACATTTTTCCAGTCTTCAACTGTCCAATTTTGGAGAGCTTGTGCAAATTGTAGCCTCTTTTTCCTATTTGTGGTGGAGATGAGTGGTACCCGGTGGGGTCTTCTGCTGTTGTAGCCTATCTGCCTCAAGGTTGTGCGTGTTGTGGCTTCACAAATGCCTTGCTGCATACCTCGGTTGTAACGAGTGGTTATTTCAGTCAAAGTTGCTCTTCTATCAGCTTGAATCAGTCGGCCCATTCTCCTCTGACTTCTAGCATCAACAAGGCATTTTCGCCCACAGGACTGCCGCATACTGGATGTTTTTCCCTTTTCACACCATTCGTTGTAAACCCTAGAAATGGTTGTGCGTGAAAATCCCAGTAACTGAGCAGATTGTGAAATACTCAGACCGGCCCATCTGGCACCAACAACCATACCATGCTCAAAATTGCTCAAATCACCTTTCTTTCCCATTCTGACATTCAATTTGGAGTTCAGGAGATTGTCTTGACCAGGACCACACCCCTAAATGCACTGAAGCAACTGCCATGTGATTGGTTGATTAGATAATTGCATTAATGAGAAATTGAACAGGTGTTCCTAATAATCCTTTAGGTGAGTGTACATATACACACACACATTATATATAGGGAAGCCCAATGCTGAAATTATCTGTTTTCTGCTTCTAGACAATGTCAACAGATCTTTTTACAAAAATTGATACTTAACTGTTATATACAAACATAAAATCTATTTTATGTAGAAAAAAACATTATATATACAAAGATTTCATTTTTTTTTCTTGGACTATGACACTGGCATGGTTATGCAGACTGAAAAAAACTGTTGAAACAAAGAAGGCATATACTATAGTTTCCTTCAAAAGGTTTGGCTGGCGGAAGAAGGTAGCAATGAGACAGTTATCTTTCATTGCTGTAGCTCTCCATTTCACCAGACTGTGTGGATGATATGTGTACTTTGGCTTTCTCAATTTAGCTGATTTTGTGTGTGCAGAGAAGCACGTTAGAGTCCATGGCTGTCTCAAACAAACCAGATGTGAAAATGCCTTTAAACACGTCTTCCAAACTGCATTCAGTAAGTTCACTTGTCTGCAATAGAATCTACAGAAACAAACTGATGAAGTTCACAACTTGAAATGTATGCATTAGTGGCAGTCCCAAACAAATACAACAAAGCTCATTAATTTTTCAAACTTCTCTATGGCATTTTAAGCATTTAATTGTTGATTTAATTGATAGCTGCATCAACTAAGAGAAATTCACAGCATTTTACCATTTTTTTATTGACTGTTTCAGTTCCAAAAAATGAAAGCCATGTAGCAACTGCTTCATGTAAAAGCCCAGCACAATAAATGCACAGGTTTATTGAATGGCCTCATCATTTTTCATGTTAGGAAGTTGATTTTTTTTTCTCAATACCGTTAAAGCTTTCTCCTGCTGCTCATCTTTAGTCTTTTTCTAAGTTGCCCTATTTTACAATTAAGATTGTATTAGTTCACAAATGTATTATGTTTAGGGATAGTTCATCACACCTTCCAGGTAGGAATTTCTTTTAATATTTCTGGTGATATCGTGCTTGTGTAATTCTGTCCTATGGGAATACATGCTGAGAAAACTTTCAGCCTGTGTTTAAACATTTAAATATGCATGAAGTGTCCTGCTGGAGAGACACAGTTATATTTTGAAGTTGTTTGTGTACTTTGCAATAAACCCACTTGTCAATGAAAAGTAAAAATGGTATTTTTACATACCCAATGATGTCTTCTTTCAAAAAGAACTTAGGGGTTCATGTTGCCTGCTCTCTTTCATTAGTAAAATATTTGATTTGCAGAAGAATACAACACAACAAGTAACACATTACAATTGAGTGAATCTGCTTTTATCAAAAACGTCACCTATATTAAGCAACATACTAGTGCAGTGAAAGGCTCATTACCATTGGACAGTGGAGGTTCAAGGCATTCCAAAGATGTACAGTTGTCTATTGGTCAGTCATACTGCATGTCACAGCTGTGTGCAAAAGGCAGGAAATATATTGCTAATGCGACAATTCCTCTTTACGTACAAAGCTTGCGCTAGATTGTGATCACAGTTTTTACTCTATTGAAAACAATACATTTGCTAAAAGACTCGATGCTATGCTTGATTTGTATGTACTCCTTGAAGCAAAACAGTGTGTAATTTTACAGTTCAAGTGTCATGGGTTCAATTACCATACCTGAACACCGTCTTCTGCACATTCTCCCTATGTTAGTTTTCTGAGCAGTACTTTTTCAGTTTCAACTTGGAGTACTGGCAATGTTTCTCAGTGAACTGAGTACCATTCAGTAAGACTCTCAAGGTTTCACCTGAGGACACCTGAGACATGTGAAATACTGCACATGTCACAAACACATGAGGAGAAAAAAAAAGGTCTTTCAGTTTGTGATTTGTTCACAGTATAATTAACACACCTTCACTGAAGGGATCAATAAAGCAGTGCCATATATTTTATCTTGTTTCCAACCACACTGTCCCCCATGCCTTACATGAAGACTGTTAATTTAGCTCATCTAGGTAAAAGAGTTACTGTGTCCCTTTTCCCTGCATAGCAGTGTGGCCTAACCAATAATATTAGGTGATATTATTAGGTTATTTTTCTAACATAGATGGCCTTGGTTTGAAAAGTAACTCCAACAGACTGATAATGCACAATAAAAAATGGAACATTCACAATGATAAAGATAAACTTTGCCTGTATTCTTCATCCCTGGGACTGACAATAAGGCAAACTTTTACTTTTTTATTATTAGTTAAATCTGTAGTCTTTGTGTAAGAACTTCATTCAGCACTAAAGAAAACGGCTTCATTAACACGTAAGTAAGTTTCTTTTACGCGTTCAGCTCCATGGTATAATTCAGAATTACGGTCTATGAAAACAGCTGGCCAACACCTTCAGAGAATGCTGCAAAAGACTAGCCTCACTGTGAATATCAAGGCTTTCTCTGGCCATCAAAAGGCTTCCAGGGATGCATTAACTGCAGCCAAGAACATGCATTATGGCAGAATAATACAAAGTGGCCATGATAACCCAAACATTTTTTTCTCTGTAGTTAATAAGCTACCTCAACCTGCATCTGGCCCAATTACCTCCTCTAACTCTGAAAAATTCCTCCACTTTTTCAAAAATAAAATTAAAGATCTAAATATTTCAACTAACATAAATACATTATCCATTTATATCTTTCCATTTTCCCACTCCATCCAGCTCCTTTTCTAAATTTTCACAAGTCACATCTTCATTTGTTAATGACCTGCTTTCACTTACCTTTTCTGTCCAATGTTCTTGAACATGTTGTAGCCTCCCAACTCACTAATAATTTGATGGAACTCTTTCAGTCTGGAGTGCAACACAGCTGTTAAACTACCCTGCTTTGGGTAACCAATGATTTGATTATGACAGCAGACTCTGGACAAATCAGCATATTAATTCTGTTTGACCTCAGTGCAGCTTTGACACTGTCACATATGACATTCTACTGTCCTGAGTGGAGAACATTCCAGGTATCTCTGACATGGTCCTTCACTGGTTTAATCCTCTCTGATGAATAGGCAAGAATTTGCTAGTTCTGGTAACAGCAGGCCCAGCACAGTGCCAGTCACACAAGGAGTTTCTCAGGGTTCTGTCCTTGACTCTGTGGTCTTCTGTATCTACATGCATCCCCTTGGCCATATCGTAGGTTTGAACTGAGTTATCATTTTTATGCAGATGCTACTCAACTCTGTTTCAATGCTAAAAGTGAAACTTCATCACAGCTGTCTCAGTTCATAACTTGCCTCAGTGAAATTAAAACTTGGATGAAGCGTAACTCTTTAAAATTAAATTGTAACAAAACTGAACTGCTGTAAATTGGCACTAAAACGCAACTGAAGAAAATCAGCCCCTTTTCCGTCACTCTTGAAGGTGATCTCATTAGACCTTCTTCTAATGCAAGAAATCTTTACGTCATTTTTGATTCACCCCTTTCTTACTTTCATCCACATAAACCACATTAAGAAACCTTCTTACTTCCACTTCAGTAATATATCCCATGTTTGCTCATTCCTCTCTTTTTCTAATGCTAAGAAACTTGTCCATGCTTTTATAACATCCTGCATCGATTATTTTAACTCCCTATTGGCAGGTGCCCCTTCAAATCTTACATCACATCTCCAGTTAATTCAAAACTCTGCTGCAAGAGTCCTTATACAAACCAGCAACAGCAAACACATCACACTCATCCTGCTTCGCCTTCACTGGATCCCTGTGTCTTACAGGATCAAGTATAAAATTCTATTAATAACTTGCAAAGCTTTAAATGGCCTTGCACCAGACTATATCACTGACCTTCTCATTTGCTATACTCCTGTTTGACCACTAAGGTCTTCCAATTCTGGCAATCTTGTTGTGCCCCACTAACCTGCACTCTATGGGTGACAGGGCCTTCAGCTGTATAGCACCCAGACTTTGGAATGACCTCCTGAAATTAATTAGATCAACTGACTCCACTCGTTCTTTTAAAAAACAACTTAAAACTGATCTGTTCACAACGGCTTTTAACTTAACCTAACATTCTGCCCCTTCTTTCAGGTAAATCCCTCTGTCAAGATGCTCAGGATAATTTGTTTGAGTGAAATCACAAATCATGCAATTTGTTTAGGTATTTCTTTTACTATTGAATGTAGTTTTATACTCTGGCTTACATTTTTTTCTTTTATTCTATTTAATGCTTTGTATACCCTGTATTTATCTGTTTATTGTTCTATGCAGAAAATATTTACATCTTAAGCGCCTTGAGCCTGGGAAATGTGCCAGATCTAAATAGCAGCGTGGTGAATTGCTCGCGTACTGAAGTGACTTTAGCTGCAGGTAGAAGTCCCATTTTACTTTATGGTGCCAAGCAGAGTGCAGCAGTCTATTAGCCAGCGAAAGCACTGTGAAGAAGTTGTCTGTTGTTACGGTCCTGCCTTTGTCCAGTCTAACAGTGGTCACGGGACATCGTATCTTTGATTGCCAGTACAACAAATAGTTCTGAGCAGGCCTCAGCCACAGTGCTGCTCTTGTAAAAAGAATGGAGATAAATGTCATCCACTCAGAGAGGGAGAGGCAAGTTTGTTGTACTACATGAATGTCACTAGGAGAAGTGCTAACTTTTAAAAGTAGCCAAAATTTATACGAGGTGTTACAGACTCACATCAATTGTATGTTTTTATTATATTATAGTAATAATAATAATTAGCAGTTCATTACTCTAAATGCAGAGCACCCGGTATCGAACCTAGTACCTTTGAGTTGTAAGGCAGCAGCTCTTACCTCTACATCATTCAAGAACACGTATCAGATGCCTGTCAATTGACATTTGAGCTTTGCACTCCTCGACAGAAACATGTTTTTTTTTTTTTCCTTTGGTTATTTTCTTGAATAAAAGCGCACATGTTTATTTGACATTTGGACTTATTATGGCATATTATACACTTCAAGTCATTATTAATATGGAAAAAGTTTCTGCTTTAGGTATGTGTTCTCCATTTCTTGCTTCGCATTTCCTTTCATCCTACACTTACCCAGATGTTTGTAAACACAGAACACACATGAAATGCATGTATTCCAAATCAAGGTTATTATAGTTAACGAAAACTAAAATCAAAACTGAAACTATTGTTAAAAAAACATTTTCGTAAACTGAAATAAAATAATTAACAAAATTAAAATGAAAAACTAAAACTAAAAGAAACTATTAAATTAGCTGGAAAGACTAGCTGAAATAAAATAATAATTTACTAAAATAATTTGTTTTCATTTTTGAATGAATATTCTTGCTGTTAAGAGTTAAAAGTTTTATAAGGGTTAAAAACTACAACTGAAAGTCATCCACCACGAGCCACGGGAATATATTCATCCAGTGATCGGAAGCTGGTGATGGAGGGAGGCTGTTCACACAGAATTTGCGCTGACAGAGAAAGCTGAATATACAGGTAATGCCTGTGGAATAAAAAGTGATTTACGTGCCGCCTTTCTTTGCACTTGTGGTATATAAAGATGTAATTTAAACGCCTGTAATTGGAATGTGCTGGTCAACAAAAACTTTACTGTATGAACAGAAAAATCATGAGTAAAGAACGTTTCAGTATATTTTTCAGCTGCCTGCTTTTTGTTGTCAGTAATTCACCTGCCACTTCGCACACAAAGTATATGAAGTATAGAGTAGGTATAGTAATCATGAAAAAAATTCAACCTCGAGATTTAGATGAATCCTGTCCGAAAATACCTTTTTTTTTTTTCTTTTGGAACTACGTATATGTGTGTATAAACACGCTAACTCAAAAACGCAACTAGATGGATGGATGAAATTTGGCATGTGCTTGTTACACCAAAATTGTAGATCTGTATTAACTTTTGGGCCAAACCCATCAACTGGAAGTGGTACTTTACCTGAACACATTCTCAATTATTTTTTATTCATGCAGCTGCAGAGTCTGGTTTATTCAACTTTACTTTATAACAATTGTTCAATATATTATTAATTTGATTTAATTTGGAAAGTTTAACAGAGCTAAGCAAGCTCCTGTCAATCATGGAGAATCCACTGCATCCACTGAACAGTGTCATCTCCAGGCAGTTTACATGCATTTTTATTACTCTTTAATTTAATATTGTTTTTGTATCAGTATACTGCTGCTGGATTATATGAATTTCCCCTTGGGATTAATAAAGTATCTAAGTAAGTAAAATAAAAACTAAAAATACATGATGAAGGAAAACTAAAACTAAACTGAATTTCCAAGAAAGGTCAGAAAAAATATAGAAATAAAAACTAATATAAAAAGACAAAACTATAATAACCTTGTTCCAAATAACGACACACTGTATTATTTACCCTATACAACTCCAGGAACCTCACACGTAGATAAGGAGCCTTGGCTTGAGCGGGGAGAACTTTTTGCCCGAGCTGAGCTCCATCAAGACAGGGGATGGGACAGCAAGTTGTTTGCTGCGTGTGCTGATTGACGCATTTACAAAACAAAAGATGTTGATGGAGAGGTGTGATAGGATTTAAGGTGGGCTGAAATTACAAGAATTTTCGGTAGGCCTCAGTGATTCCAGTGTTATGGTGGAGTCTATCATGATTAGCTCTAAACACCAATCAATTCTTGTGCAAAACCTTCAAGTGTGTGCTACAAAGGTAAAGAAGAGGGGGTATTTCACCTTTAAGCATGACAATGACCCAAAGCATTTATACAAATCAATAAAGGAATGGCCCATCATAGCCCATAACTGAATCAAACTGAGAATCTGTTGGGTGATCTCAAGAGGGTTGTGCATAAGAGATGCCCAGGCAATTTGATAGATCTTGAAAATTTTTACAAGGAAGGTGGGTAAATATTGACCAAGTCAAGATATGCCAAGTTAATAGGTAAGGTGCTATGTAAATAAAATGATGATGACTATTATCATTACTCAATTAGACTAAGCACTGTAATAAACCATGTGGTGCTTCAATAAAATATGAGCTTCATGGTGTACATACTTAAACAACTTGTTTTTATTTTTCCCCAAAACAATTTCTGATTTGTATAAATTGAAATTTTACAATGAAGGTGAGAAAAGTTCTGACATAATTTATTTTGGTTTTAATTTTATACATTACACAAGTCAGCTTTTTATATATAGGTGTGCAGATTTTTTATTCTCACTTTATAAAACCTTTTATCAGTTCAAAAATGTTTTGCTTTTTATTTATTTTCATGTATTCCGTTTGTTCCCATTGATTTTAAAATGGTAGCATAAAAAGACATTTTGGTTTCTTTGGCCTGTGCGCAAATGCTTCTTCCAATATATATTATATTAAATAGATAGACAGAAATAGTGTCATTCATAATTGACATAACTGGAAAGCTGTATTTATACACCCTTAGAAGACATAAAAGTTAATAAGATGGGGCTTAGGTTAGAATATAGTTCTATAGTTGTATGTAATGAAAGTCACCATCAGATAAATATTTTCCAGCATGTACAGTATATCAAAGAACAATACAGTGAATGTATTATTTATTTATTTCTAATAGTAACTGCACTAGCATTTATCATTATTATAAAACTACAGCTCAACATGTTGCCATTTAGTTTTGAACAGTGCGTAGGTGGAAATCAAACTGTGTGCAGTTAAATATTTAAACTGAATTTGTCCATCCATCCAAAGTCAAACTCATTCTGTTTGAAATTGCATGCAACTAAATATGAAAACAATATTATATAGGAATATCTGACAGGAAGCTGACAAATAATTCTGCTACAAAAATTGAGCTATCCAGCTTTAATGCAAATTACTGTGTGGCGAATAGCTCACTCATTACAAAATAACATTCCCACAATTATGTATGGTGGTGACAATCTTATGTTGTGGGGATGCTTTTAATTGGCAGAAGATGATTCATAATCCAACAACAACATGACTGCAAATGAAAAGCTAAAGTTACCGCTGAATGTCTTAAAAAGAAGTGAAACACTATGAGTAGTCCAGACAAACCACTGCCTTAAACAGCATACAGGATTCCTGGAAATGCCTTAAAACTGCTACAATAATAATGTTACTGAAGTAATCTAAAACAGAGAAATTCTGCTGTTGTAGTGGCTAACCTGCTGTCTAGTATTATATGTAAATGAATGTAGCTGATTAAAGGAAGCTATTCTGTTCAATTCCTTCATTCTGTCATGATGCATTTAACAAGAGCACATAGGGCTTCATCAGTTTGCACATATAAAGCATGTCCATTTTGCAGTTCAGATATATCAATGGCTTAAAACTACTGTTTATCTACTAAGCATTTTCAGCAATATTTTTACACACCACACACATCAAAAACATAAGATTATTGTAGTTCTAAGAACACAGCCTAAAGGACACCAAGCATATGAGTGGGAAAACTGTTTAAAAAGTATACCGTACAATGCAGGTATCGTTCTCTAACAACACCTATTGGTAACGAATCACACAAAACATATTGCCATAAATAAAAATAAATCTTGTTCAGTTTAAATTAATCTAAGGCAAATGCTCTGTACTAGATTAAAATAGTCAGATTATGAGGGGTAACCAAAAAGCTTTGAGCTTGAAGCTTAAAGTGATATTCTATGGCAAGTATCCAATAATTACCTTCTGTATAATAAAATACCTGAGCTACAAGTCCTTAGCATTTGTGGTTTATGGAACACTTTGAGTTTCCTATTACAGAACCAAGTCAACATGGATGTCAAAATCAATAAATCTACTTCATGTATTGTCTTATTGAAAATTAAGTAGCTTTTCATAACTGAGGATGGGACTTGGAAACATTACTGACCCAAACTGCTAACAATTTTAAAAACAATGTGGGGGCCTAGTTATTCTCCTATACCAAAAATCTGAGGTGTAGACGACTAAAGAATATTTTTATTATGTCAAGAGTGTAGGCTGTTGTGATTACATACCTCAAAAGGTTCACATTACTTCACAATATCTTGCTGATTTGCTTTGGTATTTGCAGTAGTCAATCAGGAAAAAGCAGCAAGGAAACCTGTGTAGAATTCCTATTCTGCTTTATAACAATGACCCCCCACACACATTGCATGGGTTGCAAGGGTTGTTCTGCAAAACTTCAAAGTGATTCAAACAGATTACACACATGCTGTATTATCCAGACATGGCCCCATGTGATTTCCATCTGTTTCACACTGTAAAGGGTTATCTCCTTAGGATGTTCAATGCTAATGATGAAGAAGTCAGCAACAAAAAAGTGATTACACAAGCAAATTTTATTTCAGTGTTACAGAAAAGCTTTATGAAAATTCCGACAATTGTTCACAGGGATTATACCCGAAAAATAAAACTGTTTGGCTTTATTAAGTTTCTCTTAATAGATCAGTCTCACCATTTTAATCACCCCTTGTGTTTGAAAAATATACAGATAATATTTCTGGCTCTTTACTAATTTATACTGTATGTAAATGTTGAATATTCATGCATAGTTAAAGCAGCTGAACAGACCCAGATGTTTACTTGTGCAGAATATTTAAAAAAACAAAAACTATAAAGTAAACTAATTTAAATGAGATTCACATAATTCTGATGTTATTTACAGTATATGTTCCGTGTATAGAGTATATAAAATACACTGCCTTACAAAGGCAAAACATTGTTATTAAAAGTATTAGCCATTCTGCACAATCAACTTTTCTCATTCATCCCTTCTAGATAACAGTACAGGACCAATATGCACTCCCACTAATAAATTCAGACAGTTTCTATTCATTGGATGCAAGGTACAAAACAAACACTCACAATAACAAATACTGTTCACATTCTTTGCATGTCAGGTTACTGAACAGTTGGTTTTAACTGCACATAAATATTAGATGTATTCTTGTATTTGTGTTTGCATACATATATGCACATATATAAAGCATTCATTTATCTATCATTGTACATATGTTGCACTCAATATATGCTTTCTTTTCTGAGTCTGTTTTTTTTTTTGGTAATGTATCACTATTCTGAGCAGATTTGCAAGTAATAATTTTATTGTACTATGTACAAAATGACAATAAAGTCTAACAAAAATAAACAACTACAACATTGTAGAGAAAAACTCACCTTTATATCTCTTATTTTTCTCTTTTCAAAATCATCAATGGTTTCCTCAAGTTGCTGTGTTGTGCGTGTGGCATCCATTGTTGCTCTCTGAAGATCACTCTCAGCCTATCTTAAAAAGAAAACATCATGAGTGAAGCTTAATTTTAAAGTACATGTAAGCATGATCCTGTTATCAAGATCACATATGAAATGTTTATATACTTTTTTCAGACAAATTTAATTTTTTTTAATCACGTCCAAGATCCTGCTCTATTTGATTTTTCTTCATGCTATGTACTACATTATTTAATTGAACCAATAAACCTTATTTCATTGTGCTCAGCACAGAATAATGTGCCATTAAACATTCCATGTGTTTCACAAGTCATCTCTGAACTGAATAATATAAAGTATTTCTTGTTCATGTATTTGCTAACATGTGTGAGACTCATTTGAAAGAAAATGCGTGCTTTCACTGAGAACGTACCTTTGTTCTTCCACATATTTATCAAAAAATCATTAATCAAAACCTCCTTCTTCTTTCATCTGCTCCCGTTAGGGGTTGCCACAGTGGACCATCTTTTTCCATCTCCTCCTGTCCTCTGCATCTTGCTCTGTTACACCCATTACCTGCATGTCCGCTCTCACCACACCCATAAACATTCTCTTAGGCTTTCCTCTTTTCCTCTTGCCCGACAGCTCTATCCTTAGCATCCTTTTCCCAATACACCCAGCATCTCACTTATGCACATGTCCAAACCAACACAATCTTGCTTCTCTGACTTTGTCTCCAAACCATCCAACCTGGGCCGACCCTCTAATGTACTCATTTCTAATCTTGTCCATTATCATCACACCCAAAGCAAATCTTTAACTCTTGTCACCTCCAGCTCTGTAACCTGTTTTCTGGTCAGTGCTATCATCTCCAACCCATATAACATAGCTGGTCTCACTACTGTCCTGTAGACCTTCCCTTTCATTTTTTCTGATATCCGCCTGTCACAAATTACTTTTGACCTTCTTCTCCGCCTATTCCACCCTGCCTTCACTCTCTTTTTCATCTCTCTTCCACAAACCCGTTACTCTGTACTGTTGACCCCAAGTATTTAAATTCATCCACCTTTGCCAACACTACTCCCTGCATCCTCACCATTCCACTGACCTCCCTCACATTTACACACATGTAATTCTGTCTTATTCCTAATGACCTTCGTTCCTCTCCTCTCTACAACATATCTCCACCTTTTCATGGTCTCCTCAACCTGCTCCCTACTCTTGCTACAGATCACAATGTCATCAGCAAACATCACAGTCCACAGGGACTCCTGGCTAATCTCATCTGTCAATCTGTCCATCATCACTGCAAATAAGAAATAGCTCAGAGACAATCCCTGCTGTAATCCCACCTCTATGCTGAATGCATCCGTCACTCCTACCGCAGACCTCACCTCTGTCACACTTCCCTCTTATATATCCTTTACAACTCTTACATACTTCTCTGCCACTCCCGACTTCCTCATACAATACCACAACTTTTCTCGAGGCACCCTGTCATATGCTTTCTCCAGGTCATTAAAAAAATCATTAATAAAATATTACTTCTAAATATTGTTTTAATTAAAACATGCACAAACTG
Organism: Polypterus senegalus; assembly: GCF_016835505.1. Classification (NCBI taxonomy): domain Eukaryota; kingdom Metazoa; phylum Chordata; class Cladistia; order Polypteriformes; family Polypteridae; genus Polypterus; species Polypterus senegalus. The sequence goes on from NC_053168.1 coordinate 84,460,763, forward strand.
AAATAAAGTATGGACATAAGCTATAAAATAATAGCAAAAAGTACTGTATTTAAAAAGGCACAGATAACTGATTAAAAGATTATGTTTTCAATCATAAATATACGTCATTATATAGACTAATCACAAGATCTAAGTTCTCCTAAAATTGCTATATGAGGTACATGCTCTAGCAAGGACTCCTAAAATAATTGTAACTAACCTCTAAACAATAATTCAAATACTTCAAGGGTCACAACATTTCATTTAATGCTGAAGACTTTTTTTTTAGCATACTATTGTTAGAGCTGCTGTAGTGGGGCTCCACTGTTGTTTTGTTTCATGTCATGTACCGTAGATCCCATTATATAAGAGAATAGAAAAGAGAGAAGAGAATTTCGTCTTAGATTTTTGGCTTGGAGTTTGGGTGTCGGTTTATACAACGAGTATCGTTTCAGATTCAAGATTTCCAGCGCAATGCCGGTTTTGTCGATGAATACGGAAGTAAATAATGACGAAACCACAGAGCCATCTTTCAGATGAAGAAGTAACTTTGCATGCCGGTACTTTAAATTAAATAAAGAATTTATTCAAAAAAGTGTTTTAGTTGTTGATTTTATTAATAAAATTTATAATAAATTATTGGGAAGTTTAAAATGAAATTTTTTGTTTTGCATTACGAAACGGAAGCGGTCACGTGTGTCCGCTTGCGCGATTGTAAACAAACAACCGAGAGCGTTAGTAGCATCAGTCGGAGCCCAAATACATGTGTTTGTGGATGTAATTTCCATCATTGCAGTGATTTACCTATCTATACTAATAAAAGGCAAAGCCCTCACTCACTCACTCACTCACTCACTCACTCACTCACTCACTCATCACTAATTCTCCAACTTCCCGTGTAGGTAGAAGGCTGAAATTTGGCAGGCTCATTCCTTACAGCTTACTTACAAAAGTTGGGCAGGTTTCATTTTGAAATTCTACGCCTAATGGTCATAACTGGAAGGTATTTTTCTCCATTAACTGTAATGGAGTTGAGCTGGCAATGACGTGGGGGGGCGGAGTTTCGTGTGACATCATCACGCCTCTCCGTAATCACGTGAACTGACTGTCAACGCAGTGCGTAGAAAACCAGGAAGACCACCAAAAGCCTTAAGAAAACATGCATTATATAATTGAGAAGGCAGCGAAACAATAAGAAGCGGCGAGTGACATATACTACCATATTCATGACTGCTGCTACCTCGGAAAGAAAGCAAGGTGTAAACCTAAACTTTAAATTAAGTTCATAGACAGGCTAACGCTGGCGTTTCACATGCCCACAGGTAATGCGGGATGCAAGTTTAATGAGAGGACGCAGGATATAAACGAGAGTTTTGATCACTTTGTAACTAAGTTAAAATTGTAGGTGAAGGGGTGTGCTTATGCAAATTCCGAGACTGTGTTTGTGGGGATTGACAGTTAAAGGCGGGTGGGGAGTCACGTCATCATCTCCCTCCCATTCATCTCATTTGGCTCTGAGCTGAGCTCTGCAGCTAACGCCGTCTTCGAAGCAACTTGTCAGACTGCCACCAAATACTCACAGAAAAATCCACAAGTTAATACACACGCTGTCTCTATAGAGTTTCTCCACACTGAATCCTCCAGGCACTACTTACAAAAGGTTACATTGACAATCGTGTTACGTTATTTTAAAATCTTTCCTTTTCTTAGCACAAGCACAGCTGAGAAGCTTGATGCATGTGCTCCATAGCGTTAAAAATAATGCATTTAATCACACTTTGCATTACAAGCACAGGGAGCTTTTGTCAATGCATGATTTCCTGGTACACCGATTACTTTGATCAGCGCATCCCGATTCATTTTACCCTCGCACCACCTTAGTTTGAGAAGAAGTATGAAAAATATGAGGTTAACACAGAAAAACATCACCAATTCAAGCTTTATGAATAATCGATTCGCCATCAATAATTGTTTTGGTAAAGCCATCCTCCTTCCATTTTATAATTTTTCCGCCACTAGCCGTGATTAAATGAGCGGTAAATAAAGTAAGAGCAAAGCGAGGGTGACTTATTTAGGCAGGCATATATATGACAGCAACACTCATGACAATGTCAATCATGTTACGTTATTAT